>NW_026019945.1:0-1216440 GCF_900185275.1 Solanum verrucosum | reverse complement strand
CCTACATAACTGATTCCCAACAACTAAAAAAAAATTGTAACTTCATAGAGGATCCAAATGACCAATCCAAACAGATTTACAATTTGAGCTTCAGTAAATCGAATGACTGATAACAGTAAAGGATAGAGAAGTTACCGGAGAGGTATCCGACGGTGACAGAAATTCCGGTGATGGTGGTGAGCCGGAGGTAATCGAGTGTGTTGAAATTACCGACGGTTTTAGTAAACGGTGGGTTTCGATCTACAACTGGATATTCGGGCTTTGCCGATGCTGTGATATCAGTGTTCATTTTCCTCCTTCTTCTTCTTCTGGTCAGTTGCCGGCGGCGGATTACTCCAGTTGAATTTTACGATCGGAAAGTGCAAAGTTCAGTTTCTGTATTTGTTCCTCATTGTTAACGGGCTGGGCCTTTCTGATTAATAAGGCCCGAACTAGTGTAAATTGATAGCCCATTTTGAAAGGCCGAAGGCCCAATTTGTTTAGCAGCTTTTTCTCCGTGAAATTGCACGTTTTGCTTTTTAAATGAGTTGATATTTAATTTTTATCTTTTTATAATTAAACTAATACCTAATGAAGCATAAGATTGAAGTTATACTAAGATATAATTTGTAAAATATTATGATACAAAAATATAAATTCATGTCTCGTAAAATTATTGTTTGTTTTGAGGGACATAAATTAGAGACTATCACAAATTAGGGTAATCCCAAATTATTTTGGTTTAATTTTTAGTGAGTGAAGTATTGAAAATATCCTTAAACTCTTCTCAAACTATTGACAGCCTTAAAAATACCACTTAATTTAACTAAGTGAACTTAAATATACCACCGGTCTTGCAACATGAGTGAAATACACTCCTAAATTCTCGTCAAATATAGGAGTGTTTTCAACATTTTTTCGGTTTTTTATTAAGAGTATCACACACCTACAAAAGTTTGAGACCACTTGCAATGTTTTGTGGTACGTCGGGGGTGTATTTAAGTTTAGTTAGTCAAATAGATTGTGTTTTTAAGGATATTAATAACTCAAGGATAAAACTAATAATTTACGCCAAGTTTAGAAGTGTTTTCAATACTTTGAATTTGGTGTTCTTTTATCTTTGTTCATACTACTCATTTATTGAAAATTTGTGGATCAAAGCACATTTATAAGGTGAACAATAGAAAGAAAAAGGTATAAATAGCAATCGCGGAAGCCTAGTATAACATTTCTTTTGTGCAAATAATAAGAGGTTACTTAATAGTTCAATCAATTATTCTGATATGTTTAGAAATTTTTTCTCGCTCAATATAAGTTTGATAGAAATTAAGGTATGCGACACAAGTATTTTTCGAAATTGGAGTTATGCCTTTAGGGGTCGTTTGGTGAGAGGAATAAAAATAATCTTGAGATAAAAAAATAGTTTAGGATTAGATTTTGGTGTTTTATTTGGTTGTTATGTTTGGGACAACGTATCCCACCATTTATACCATAATGATTAGATAAGTTATCCCATATACATGATGGGATAAATTATCCCAAGATAACTAATCCCAGAATAATTAATCCTGAGATAATTTGTTCCTAACCAAATTACCCCTTGAGATATTCTTTATCCTTTGTAGATAAACTTTTTTTTTGATAACTAATATGCAATGATAGAGTATATGAGTGGATTTGTGTTACAAAACAAAATATATTATGCCTTTCTGAAATACGATATAACCTTATATATATTTTACAATATAACTTATGAGATATTATTATAATATAAATAAATAAATAAATAAATCTATTCTACGAAAAAGTTATTTTAAGGTATAACTTATGATATATTGATATGAAATTATCAATTTATATCCGAAACTAAAGAGATTTGTGTGAAATCGATGTTTCTTGTTATGTGGATTGTCTCCCTCGATCTCCACAAACCAGTCAAACACGGCAACCTTAGTTTTAACCCCTACTAATTTATTAACACACCTACCTAACCCTAAAAAACATTTATCTCCATCTAATATTTATATAAAAATCAATAAATATATATCACATTTTTTACATATACTATCACTTAACCATGATATATACTTGATGTTAGCTAGGAGCGTAACGATTTCATTCAAGATATAATGTAATAATCCTACGTACAAATCCTAGCTCCACCACTAATAACACACATGCATGCAAGCCTAAAATAATACTTACCTGTACCAAATGTTTACACCAACTCAACTCAAAGCAACTATGTTTAAGTAATTTAGAAGACACATGACATGATAGGTTTACCGGTCTGAAAGAAAATGAGTGCCGTCTATTGATTTGATGTAAACACGCGAATAAGTTGTCGAACACAAAAACCAGAGACAAAACATATCAAATGAAACAAACTTCATGTCTACATATTTTCTTCTGCAAAACAGGAAAAGGAACATAAAAGGCTTATATTTTTTACCCTATTATCCTCTTATCAACTAAAGTTATACTATATATTTCATTTTTTGCTAAGGACAATGACCTCTGTCCTCTATTCTAATCTTAAAAACACCAGATAGAAAAAAAAACCTTTGAACATTCTTATATGTAAGCCTTTGTGTATCATATTTTCCTAATTGGTGTAGTTACGTTAGCCCGGTTGTGTGGAGGATCTATTTTCCGCTATTCTCTATTGCTATATGTACTACGTATTCTCTCGAATTCAAGATGCTGCCTTTGAAGTAGACTTGCATACCAAAATAACAAGTATCCAGACCTATAAAAATTCAGCTATACTGCTCGCTACTCTTGATGCGAATGGACTGTCTGGCAGGTTGATTCGTTGATTGCTGCATCAATACAACAACGAAAAGAACTAAAATGAGTCCAAGATATGAAAATGCCTCACAAACCCCATAATAGAGCTACCTTCAAACTATTTGACATATGTTTTGGACTAGTCTGCGGGACAATGAGGAGAGTGTAGAGACATAATGCAAGGTAAATACTCTACGCTCTTTTGGAACGATATGAAAACAAATGGAAAGACTAGGTAAAGCAACATCAAGATGCATTTTTTTGTTTTTTGGAACTTTTTAAATTCAGTTGACAAGCAAACAACAACAAAGTAAAAAGAGAGGACTTGTTATCAGATTTCAATACAGAAAATACTGAGAGATTATGCAACCCGATCACTATCAGAGCCAATTTATATAAACTCAAGTGTATACCTATCGTCGTCAGCATAATGGCTTTCATCTGAATTCTTGGAATTATCTTCATCCGGGGATCCACTGTTCCGAACATCTAATAGATGGCTGGAATGTTCTGCAGACATATGCAGTAGAGAAAATCAGAGTACTTAAAATAAATAACTGGAAGTGTGTAGCTAAAGTAAATAACAAAAAAAAAAAAAGAGTATATACAAACGTTGAGAAATGTTAAATTCGTCCATGGGAGGGCCAAAATAGGGCAGAGTGGCCATGCGTTTTCGCGATAACTGCAGCTGTGCAAGTCGCCTAGCCTCATGTTCAAGGAATTGCTCTTCCATTAAATGTTTCCGTAGCATTCTAGGGGACTTAAATTCTGTTGGCAGACCATGAATGTATTAGATCAAAGAAGGCAAATGCAGAGAGCTGACAAAAGGTGAATTTATAAACAGGCTTTAGAGATATGTATGTTCATCCACGCGGTAAAGTAACTAAATCTTGTATGTTCTGGGGAATGTAGAGTATGTAGAGTGCTCGCAGACCTTAACCCTACCTTGTCAGGTAGAGAGGTCGTTTTCGAAAGACGTTCAGTGCATATTATACGTACATTCATTTAAAAATAATTGATGAGGCCATAGGTGAGCAGAATTTCAGGTGCTAATGTCTTACTTTCTTGAAGCCTAGAATCGAAGTGGTAAAATATTGACGACTCCAGTCTCTCCTGGTGCTTTCTGCAGGAGAGGAAACAAGATTAGACAGTTACTTTATTGTGAACTAGTTAAAGTATATCCGATCCAAAAATAGAAGCTATAAACCCCATAATACCAAACAAGTTAGTAGTTCACTTCATATCTATACGAGAGTTCAAAGAAACAGAAGAAGAGAAGAAGCTGAATTCTCAACGCAACACCAGGCTTCCCTCACCAAAACATGCAGAGAGTTGTTAAAGGTCAATTTAATCGAGCAATCAAGATGTGCGTGCCATTAAGAAATTTGCAGTATGATAAAGTACCTTTCAGATAGCTTAGACTTCTCCCTATAAGGTTTGACAAGAACGCGAGCACCACACACATAATGTGGATTTCCTGTAGACAAAACCATTTTTACAGTATCTGTGCTGAAGAATGTAACAAATCCAAACATTCGTTTCTGCTGACATGGCATTCGTACATCTTGAACTGGCCCAAAAGTGCTGCAAACAAAAAACAAAAAGATAATGAGAGAAGTATTGAATGCTTAATAAAAGGCAAAGCACAGAAAAAACGTCACATGTTGCGTTGCATACTCGAAGTAAGCAGAGACATCTTCCTCCGTAAAAGTGCTCTCAGCAGGGAACGTCAAATATATTTGACGTGAATCACTAACGATAGGACCTGGATCACTTCTTACACCATGAGTGTCCATGTACTTCGCTGCATCTTCAGCCAGAACTACAGAATGTTGTCCATGAGGCCTGTAACAAATAGCATTCAAACATATTAGAAATTGCATACGGTCGTTTGACTAGATAAGAAACAATACAAGAGTACAGGTAAAATACCTTTCAATCAGACGAACAAACTTCAATCGAGCTAGAAGCTTTGTCAAATTATAGCCAGCTTTACCATTTCTTTGGCTCTCGGTTAGATACCCTTCCGCTTGGAGTACTTTCCCGTACTTGGCAGAATACATCATGGGCAGGGATGCAATTGAAACAGGATTCCCTCTCTTATCTTTCAAGAGCTCCGTTAGCTCTAGCTCAAATTTCTCGAGGGAACCAGGTGAAAGTACTTCATCTTCATCACCATTTTCACAAAGATTAGGATCAATCGTAAGTGGGTAGCTCTCGGGAAATGGACCATGAAAGTACCTACAGCTGTCACCATTTCTACAGAACCCTTTGTTGAAATAGTGGCAAGGCTTCGGAAATTTAAACGAACTTGGAGAATTTCTGTAGCGCCTGATAAGGGGAGCTTCTGGATAGCAGTAATCACTTGGGTAATTCAAATTCTCAAAGTACATTGTTTCTTCAAGAGGGTGGAACTGTTGCGGCTGCTCATTCCTGGAGTAGAGAATTTCAGCTAAATAAGAATGTTCATCAGAGAGTTGAGGTTTGCAGCGAGGAGCGGATACAGGGTAAGTGGATGAAAAATTTGCAAACCGTAGTGCTGGATCTACTATATTGACTGCAGTCATAGAAGGGCTGCGGAACACTGGAGTTGAGTTTACGTCAAATGAATCTTTTGCTTCCTGGATCACATTGCGAATTAACGTATCAGGGCCTAACGCTAATCGAATCATTTCCTGCTCTGGATAGTCTTGCAAGAAAATATAGCCTATAATCTCCCTCGCAACCTTTTCAGGTTCAAATTTCATGACTTTTTCATACACACGTTTCTTTGCCTCAGAAGGGTCCATTGCAGCAAGCTACTGTATTATACGTAACAAATTAAACACAAAAGAAGAAAAAAGTGCAGTTATAAACCAAATGAGAGTTTAATTTTAAATTTACATAATATATTGACTAACAGAGAACACTACACTAGTATATACGCAGAGGCAATTTAGCGAATGGAATGTATTGCCTATTGCTCATGGGTTCGAGCCATGGATGCTTGCATTTTCACACCCCTAGGGTACAAGACTTTGCAAACCCGCGTGAACGGGATGCTTTGTGCACCATACTACCTTTACCTTCTTTTTTTTATAAGCAAAAGCTACTAAAATTTGTCATATATTAACTTCGTAACCCATAATTTTAAAACTACAACAAGCTAAGAACCTTCGGGTTGAACTAATCAAGTTTAAATCTGGTGTCTTCCTGTTTATTGATGGATATATACTTAGCTACAATTGTTTACAACATTATTTCCAACAGTAATATCAACCAGAAAATGAAAACAACAGAAAGAGAAACATAATTTTTTTTCTTAATGATTTGGTTAACAAAATTGTCAAATATCAAACGGATTCTATTTCCAATAATAATTCAAAATATGGACTAAACACACCAAAAAAATCAAACATGGCGGAGTCGAGATTTCCTATAATAATTCAAAATATGAACTAAACACCAAAAAAGCGAAAAGTGGTTCAAATATATATACATTAAAAAGCATAAACATCACTTATATACATACAAATTAATAACCATATTTTAACCAAAAAAAAAAAAAAAACGTATATAAACAGTTTCTTCCCACTCCTCAATACTACCCTACTCAAATACTGAATCTAGCCCAACAACAAAAACCATAACAAATCTTTTGTTTCCACAAATTGAGAAAAACATAATCATAGAGGCAAAATAAAAACACAATATTGATAAACAAAAATGGCAAAAACTGAATAAAAAAAAAAGAAGAAGAAAAGATTCAACTTACCCTTAATAACAAAAAAAAAAAAAAAAAAACTTACTTTTTGTTAAAGATGAAAATTGAAGAGTCAGAGTGAATTAGTAGACATATATATGTTCTTCTCTTACTCTGGAGAATGTTACAGAAACAAAACACTTTTTTACAACTATTTGCTTATATCACTTCAAATATTATTTAACGGGGATTTAGTAAAATCAGTTTTTTTTTTTTTTTGGATAAATATTGTTTTGAAAATCCAGGCTAGCAGTTACCAACCCATTCAAATTTCCTAGATTTACGAAGGTTGAGTACAACTAAAAATCTTTAATTTGACTAAATTACCCCTGACTGTTAGAAATTCAAGAAAAGTATTTAAAAAATATATATAATTAAGTTTTTTCTTTTTCTTTTTCTTTTTTTGGAAAAAGATAATTATCCATTAGACAACTTTCGGAGATTCCAATGTTTTAGAAAGAGTATAAAGAAGCATATGCAGTGTCTTTTGTCCCCATTTGGTTTCAATTTGAATTTATTTATTTTTAGCTATTTCTTAAATGTTCTTGAAAATAAGATAGAATGAGAGTTCTATAATAATTATTGTAAAATGAAGGTAATGATGACTTACCATTAGAGTATTTTTACTTGTCTAATGTGTTTAAATATATAAAATTGAGAAATTATGATGTTTCGTCTATAGATGAATGTTATCGTTGTATGATAAGATATTTAAGTTATAAAATAAGTTCTATCAAAATAAAAACTAGATCAATGTACAATGTGATTCATATAATCTAGTATTTCTTAAATTTTTGTGCATAATAAGAGCTTAGTATATCAAATATATCAAACATTCTTTAAAAATCATGGGCAGACTTTTCAAGTTTGCAATACCAATTAACAATTAAGTTTTTTTTTTTGAGTAATAAGTATTAAAAATAAACTTGCAATAATTTATAATTACATAAATTGTCAAGAAGTGTTTTAGATCATAAATTTCAAAAAATCCTTTTTTTTTTCTTTACAAATTATGTGAGTAAAACAATGCTACATAAGTTAAAACGAAAGAAAATAATAATTTGTTTGATTATTTGTGTTGTATGGGTTTTTTAAAGGTCCAGCATCCTATACTTTTTGGCCCAGTGGGCTAAATATGACTTTTAAAAGTACCTAGGTAGTTAAAATGAGAAAATTTAAATTCAAACAACAAAAAATTTAAGCATTCCTCTAATTTAAGTTTATCGTGTGGTGCAACTTCAGTTGAGTAAGCTTTTTATCATATAAAGTATCTAGGTAGTAAAAATGAGAAAATTTAAATACAAACAACAAAAAATTTAAGCATTCCTCTAACTAAAGTTTATCATGTGGTGCAACTTTAATTGAGTAAGCCTTCTATCATAGTGTGCAACGTGAATTTAGTCTAGTTTTTGAACACTTTCGTCTCAATTTCAATTGACTAGGCTTTTTATCATCTTTTCTCCCGATTTACAATGAGAATGTTAGTGTCTTTTTGAAGACTATCCACCTAGGTACATCTGTATCTTTCTATGATTTTATCCTGCAGTAATTGATTGAGACAAAGATTATATTTTGCTATCTAAGACAACAAAGTCAATAATATTTTATGGAGGCTTTTGTTTTGAAACTAAGTGTATACGAACTGTTATTTCTGCATACAAACTATGTGAACATGCATCTCAATAAAATTAGTGGTCTAAAGCTAAATTATAATAAAACACTTTAAATATATACACATACAAACAAAAATATTATTAATTTAGGATTGCCCCTTTTTCGTTCTTCCATACTTTTTATTTTATATTTTAAATTTAAAAAATACAATATTATTATTTATAAAAGGAAGTATTAGTCTTCATTATGAGATGTCAAACATTTGTTTGTAATACATGACATTTGATGCCAATGTAAAACTTTTATTTATTAATATGAAAAATTGAGTTGTTTAATTTAAAGTTGTAAAATATTTTGATAAAAAGTAGATCATTTTTTTTATAATGTTCAATATTGTTTCAAGTATAAGTGAAACTAAAATTAAAAATTGTATAAATTTTATATATGTCATATATTATAGTAATATTTTCAAGCTATAGCAATAGATTTAGACTTTCAAGTTATAACATTAAAAATTTCAGGTTCTACCAAATAATTTTAAAAAAAAAATCTGTTTTCAATAATTGAAAAAAGTTGTTTAAATAAAATAAAGAGATAAAAGAAAAATGAAAAAAAAAACATTTTTTAATGAAAACAAGTAATTAACTGAAATTGATGTGTTAATTTAATTTGAATTTATTGTAGATAATTAATATATAGCACGAATTAAGGGATTTAAGCTAATTAAGATTATTTAGTATCCTTAATTCACTTAAATCAGTTAAAATCAAATAAAAATTCAGATTTTATCTTCTTCCTTTTTCAACGTTTGTCTCTCTTCAATTTGCAACAAAAAAATTTCAACGTTTCTCTCTTCAATTTTCAACAAAAAAAAAATCCCACATTCAAGTAATTGAAGTTTTTTTTCATCTTTGAAAATTCTTGATTTGTTGTGATGGACAATTACATATCAATTTTAATCAAACATGGTGAAAGATGGGATCCTTCGGGTTAGTATTTATTATTGTTTAACGTTTGTTTTAGAATGATAGTGAAATGAAACAAAAATGATCAAACTGTCGATTAATTGAAGGTGGAGTCATATTTTGTTAACTGTTGATATCATATTATGTTCACTGTTGTGAAATGTAAAAAATTTAGTGTTTTTTTGTTTATTTTGTATACGGTTGTTGTTTTGTGAAATTATAAATTTAATGTGATTTTATGAATAAATTTGATAGAATACATTAAATGAAATTTGTATGAAAGTGTGCTAATTATTCTGTAAAAATAATTTAATTATAATGTTGACGAATTTGTGAAAATTTATTTTATTTGATAATTAATTTGATAGTATAAGTTGAATGAATTATGTATGAAAAGTGTGTTAAGAAATATGTAAAAAAAATTGTAATTCTTGACGAAGTGTATTACAAGTGTTTTAAATTGATATTAAATGTGAAATTGTTGAGTTTATATTAGTTTTGTTATTTCTGTATAAAGTTGGGTGACATTAATTAATTATTTGGGACGAGAAATGTATATAGTTTGAATGAATAATCGTTTTGTATGAAATGTGTATTAAATGAGTATGAAAATGTATAAATTTGGTATGAATGATGATTGTTGTATGAAATGTATATTAAGTGAGTACTAAATGTGAAATATTATGTTTTGTATGAAATTTAATTTGTAATGTACTGTCTGAATGATATTTGTATGAAAAAATAATTATGAGTGTGTATAATTTTGTTGTTATTATAATGATTTTTATGGATGAAATTTGTATTGCCTTTGAAATGAAAAGTTAATATTATTTAACATATTTCTAATTGATTTGTATAATGTTAGACTAATTGTTATTTTTTTTTAATGAAACAGAGAATTGTGTTGATTTTCAAATGAAATGAATTATATATGAAAGAGGGTTGCTGATGTGAAAATTCATAAGGTCCAAAGTTACTTGCAGTAGATGTTGTCAAGTTGGCCACAACATGAACATGTTCAAATTATCATGTGCAAAACTAATGACTCTTTATTTGCTTAGACTATATATAATTTTTATTTTATTTTGTCGTTTAGATTAATGTTTTGTTTTGATATGGAACATAATTGGTTTGAAGTGCAGTGTAAACTTAGTGTTTAATATACCGTTCATTCTTTATACACGGTTCATTCATTAATCATACAGATTGCATACTATTAAAAATAAAATTTATTCCAACTTAATACATAAGATAGTGTAAATATTAGTGATAATTATAAAAGGTAATTATGATATCCTGAGTATTTAATTTAATGTAAGTTTACATGAATATTAATTTGATTTTCAACTGGTGTCCTACTATAAATAAATTTAAAACAAATTGCAGTTAGTGTTTCTTTCCCACACTAACTTCAATTAGTGATACACATATTAATTAAAATTTCATACACGTTTTATCCAAACAACATGTATAAAAATTGATAAATTCATATAATCACACAATTTATACCATTTGTATATCAATATTATATCACAATTCATACAATATCCAACAATAAAATATTAAACTTATAGGCATACACGTATTAATCAGATTTCATACACATTTCATCCAAAAACATGTTTAGAATATAAAGTAAGCATAATGTGATCAGTAGTTTGACAAATCATACCATTTTCATACCAATTTAATAATTTATACCATAAACACAGTTAATAGACAATTACACCAATGTTAAAATGCAATTCATACCATTTGTATACCATTATTATATCACAATTCATAAAATTTTCAAAATCAAAACATTAAAGCGTAGTCATACACATATTAATCAGATTTCATCCAATAAATGTATAGTTTGGAAACACACTGATATTTTCAAAATAGTTTCTTGAAATTGTAATAGGCAATCAGTAATTCATATGTAAACGGTATCTGCCTGAAAGAAAACATATGCTATTATATATCATCAAATACTTAAACACAAAAAAATTGTCCAAAAGTTTAAAAAAAAATAGCTTTTAGTTGTTCTTCTTGTTGAAGATGCTCCAACTTCTACATTTCTTTTTTTTCTTTTTGATTTCAGTAACAAAATCGGAATCAGAAAGGGTTTCAACAATTTTCCCCTTCCTCTTCTTCCCCTTTTGATTTGCAGGGGTGACCTTTTTTTTTTCTTCATTTTTTCTCTCTTTGTTGCTCCTTCAACTTAGATGAACCATCCGTCGCCGGATTTTGAATATTCGCCGGATTTTCAATAATTTTAGGCAGGGGAGGGTGGGTGGTGGTGGTGGTGGTTGAGTTAATATATTAAAATTTGAAACATGAACATCATCATTAGATGTTCCTTCAACCAATCTGGGACTCTTTCGAGGCGTTTCAATGGGTTTCTTAGACATAATTTTGTTGGGAAAACAAATTTGACGAAAGATTGAATGTAGTTGGCTGGTGAGAAAAATGGGAGAGAAGAAGGTGAAAGTGGAGTGATAGCGTGTATAGTTGGATAGGTGTGGGGGAAGGGTGGTGTAATTGACTAATGGGAGGTTATGAGTATAACATTAAATAAGGAAGTGTAATCAATGTAAAATTCCTATAATTGTGTAAGAGATAATTATGAGGTATTCTTTATTTAAATAATTTAATAATAATATAAAATTATAAAAAATTACTTATTTAATAAAGTAAAATTTAATTAATTTATAAATAATTAGTGATATGTTATAACCCGTAATTAAACTGTTACAAGCAAGAATTTTTTAAAAGTAGATTTAAAACCTGTAATATTGACTCTTAAATGTGTATATGAGGTGATTTTTCCTTAAAAAAATCACTATTAAATTTTTTTTAGGTCAAGTCTAAAGCAGACACTTTACTAGCATTACCCTTGAGCCAATCCTGACTACCTAATAGAAGTTAAAAAAAAAAGTTGTTTTTGAAATATCTCCAACTCAAGTGAAACAAATCCAAGTACAATGAAGAAGAAAACAATTTTTTTTTTAAAAAACACCACTACAAAGAAGGGGCAGTGCAATTCCTACCAAAAAAAAAAAGATCAAGAACAATAAAATAATGAGATAATTAAAACATAATAAATAACAGATAATAATATATTGTATCTCAATTAAAAACTATAATAATACAACTAATATAACAACAAAACATCAACAAATTTAAACTCTCGAAAAACAAAACGACATTCTACTACCTAGGCCCAAAAAATCGATATAACTGTCATTTTAAGTCCACATGATAATGTTTGCTAGCTATACTTGTACTTGAGAATATATATGACTAGTTAATGACTAGCTAAGACAATTTCCATAATAATATAATATATGGTTTGTCTACACACATTTTCCTCTTGTGACATTAACATGCATGCTTTGAAATTATTAATTATATATCCTTCCTTGTCTTTTAGTTTGTAATATAATTTTAATTAAATTTGTTGAGGTCAACACACCTAAGCACATGCATGACACGAAATTTCCACCATTCAACTTGTGAACTATTTTTAATTAATGTTTTTTTCTCTATGAATACTATGTAATGATTTTTCTATTTTTCAGTATGTCTACTTTATTATTTCTGTATTTTATATTTTTATTTTTTAACTGCTTTGATATATCAGAAACAATTTTTCTATCTCTCATGAGATAGGAATAAAATTTGCGTATATGTATTATATCCTTCAGAGACCTATGTAATTACATCGAATATGTTATAAATAGTCTATTTTGTTTAGTATTCATGATGTGAGGTCTTATGATCAGTATGTTACAGTAACTAATTATATGTTGAAACAACTAATTTCTTTATAATTACACTTTATTGACTAGATTCTGGAACTTAATTAATCAACAAAAGTTGATCAGGTGTACAAACACTTAAAAAGACAAAAAATATTAGTAAAAAAATTCATGCATATATGGGGTGTACGTGGACCCTGTATTTTTTTTTAACGTAATCCCAAATTTCCAACTTTAAAATTGTTTTTTATTATATGTAAGTTTCTTGGAAATTATTAATGTATTTGAAAATTAGAAAATTTAACCAGAAATTGAATTGGACCTACATGTTGGAAAATCTTGTTAGAATATCTTATGTTTAGATTTTCCCCAGGCCAAGGAAGGAGTCCACCATATTCTAATTTAGTATCAAAAAACTAATTATAGAATAAAAGGAATCTAGAATCTTTATACAAATAGTCGGACATATTTTTTTTTAATTGTAAACATAGATTATACACTTGTTATATATTATATGAATTATACATATATTATATATTTCTCGATTATTTTAGTTTATTAAGTTGACTAGACAACTATTTAGATTAATTCTGCTATGTATAAGTATTGAGCAAATTGGAAAAAAAAGAGTTATTAATGTCGTTATCACCGGCAGCATAGGCTTATATCGTTGTCAATGTTTTTTTTTTTTGGAAGGAAATGAAAAATATTTTTTAGAAAAATAAATGGATTTCTTATTTAATTTTTTATGCTCGATATATAATTTTAAAAGAAATACTATATTTACAAATATTAAGAAGGTGGATGGGAATGGTGGAGTAGGAGAACCGCGAGGTGGTGGGGATGAGAGTTATGAACGACGGATGTGAACATGTGCATATACTCCTCACTTTTCTCTTCTATTTCAACGTAAAATTTGCCTAACATACCACATTCTTGAGTCCGGAGCTAAAAGGGCAAAAAAAATTGTCAAAAATTTCAAAAGGGCTATCAATTTTTTTTAAAACCAAAAGGGCAAAATCGCTCCTGACGAAGCGATTTTCCTATGACACAAAACGAAAAATCGCTGCTAGGGCAGCGATTTTGTAAAAAAAAATTATTATTATTTTTTAAAATTAAAATGGCTGCGATTTTAAGTTAGATTTTTTTTTCCTTACACATCGCTGCAGGGGCAGTGTTTTTCATGCCTAGTGCTATTATTTTCATGCCTATTGTTAATTATTAATAATAGAAAAATGATAAATAAGACGGATAGTATACTCAATAAAATTGTTGAAGCATGAGGAAAATTTAATTATATATCATAAATAATAATAAAAGAATATTAAATTTAAAAAACTTTTTTTTTTAAATTCTTAACCAAAATCAAGAAAAAAAGATTTATTTTTTTAGAAAATCGCTGCTAAGGCAGCGATCTTAGCAGCAATTTTTATTTTTTTAAACGTATGATAATTTTTGTCAGAAGAAAATCGTACAACAAGTTTTGTCTATGATTTTGGTTAAGAATTTTTTTTAAAAGTTTTTTTTAATTTAATATTCTTTTATTATTATTTATGATATATAATTCAATTTTTCTCATGCTTCAACAATTTTATTGAGTATACTGCCCGTCTTGTTTATTATTTTTATATTATTAATAATTAACAATACGCATGAAAATATCACTAGGCATGAAAAACGCTGCCCCTGCAGCGATGTGTAAGGAAAAAAAAAATTCTGACTTAAAATCGCAGCCATTTTAATAAAAAAATAATAATTTTTTTTTTACAAAATCGCTGCCCTAGCAGCAATTTTTCATTTTGTTTCAGAGGAAAATTGCTTTGTCAGGAGTGATTTTGCCCTTTTGGTTTTAAAAAAAGTTGATGTGCCCTTTTGGAATTTTTGACAATTTTTTTTACACTTTTGGCTCCGGACTCCGACATTCCTTCTTCAGAAACTTACCAATCTTGTTTGATCTTTCCTCATCAGCAGTCTTTCGTGTCAATTGTGCTAACATGGAAAGGAACCCCCACCCCCCAATAAAAGAAAAAAAGAGTGCGTAGGATTTGATAAAGACCTTTCAATTAAAGTGGAGATAGTTTTCAATCTTTTTTTTTTTCTTCAACATTAGTTGAACTGGATTTGTCTTGGTCGTTTTGAAATAATTATATTAAGTATATGTTGATGCCTCACATCACTTTTTTTATTCTTAGTAAGCATTAGTCTTTGGAGAAAGCTCACAGAAATTCTACCTTTCCTCAAACTTCATTTTCTTGTAAACTTCTTAGTCTTTTAGAGTATTAAAATTTAAGTCGTTAAAAAGAATAAATTTTTAATTATTTATATATCATATATATTTTAACATGTTATTTTATTCGTGAGTCTGATTCTTTTTTATGAGTCAAACAAGTGAAAATATGACACTGAAATTTGAACTTCAGCCTGCTGCTCTACATGTTTAATGGTTAGAAAAAGATCAATTTATAACTTTTAAATTATGTCTCAACACTCTTTCTTGTGTAGGTCTGATTCTTTCTAACAACCAAACACATGAAAGTATCTTTTGTTTTCTTGAATTGCCTGGTGAGAAATTTAAACTCGAGACTTCTGTCTGCTCTAGTTACATATTGAAATATGTGACAATCTCAGTTAAAACTTTAAACTATTTATTAAAGAGAGCATATTTTCAATTACTTTTAACTATATTATGTCTAAACAATACTTACCTATCACATCATGCTACTTACTATCAAAGAAACTTTCCTATAATTACCTAATAAGCAATATAATTCTCCAAAAATTTATATTGTCCCATTACATATAATTTAAATACTCTTATAACTTACTTAATTGAGATGTGTAAAGCTAAATACCTTTTTCTTTATTCCTCCATCTCTTTCATAAACACCTAACCAAACTCTTTAAATAACACAAATTATACAAGATTAATTGTTACACACACATGATCAATGACTAATGAGAACACCATAAACTCTAATTACTTCTCAATTAGTATAGAAGAATTATCAAATCCTCAATCTTTTACCCTTCAACAACTATTTGATGCACTTGAAACCAATACTTCTTCTGGCATATTAGGAAATTCTATCGATCTCTGTCGTCGTCGAAAATCATTTGGTTCAAACAACAACTTTTCTTCTCCTTCTCTCAAGAAAAAAAGTTTTTGTGAATTAACACTTGAAGCATTCAAAGAAAGCACTTTTATCCTTCTATTTTGTTGTGTCGCGCTTTCTCTTGTGATTGGGATCAAGAGGAACGGACTGCAAGAAGCGTTGTTTGATTCTGTTATAATCTTCTTGCCAATTTTTTTCATTTTAAACTTCAGCGTTACTTTCAGGTATAGGTGACAAATGAACGAGTTGAGCTGAATATGGGTTAATGAATCACCAGTCCAAAAGTTACTTGAGCTGAAATGAGCTAAAATGCGAGTCATAACTCAATCTGTCTGACTCATACTAAGTTTTAATTGCTTTATTGGTTCTCTTATATCTTTTTTATCAAATAGAAAAAAATTATTTTTCATGAATCAATTTAGACTAGTAAATGAGCGGGTCAATAATCAGCTCAAACTTGAGTGGATTTGATGAGTTATGATTTCATAAGCTAATTTTATCACGTTTGATTATAGGTTTTTCAAGGCAAGATGGATATCGAAGAGGAGATTATCGCGTAAAAAGAAGGTAATTAGGGTTCTTAGACACCAACAACTTGTACAAATTCCATCTTCTGAAGTAGTGGTTGGTGATATTGTGTTGTTGGAAAGTGGTGATCATGTCCCTGCTGATGGAATTTTAATTCAAGGTAACTCGTACAAGTTCGATGATGGTAGTACTAGTCATCATGATTTAGTATTACCACGCGAACAATTGCATCATGTTTTGTTTAATCGTACAAAATTAGTGGAAGGAAGTTGTCAGTTACTAGTAACTGCAGTTGGTGAAAATAAAGAGAGAATCAAGTTGATGAAGTGTGTAACAAGTTTCCAAAATAATGGTCATGATCAGTGTTACTCAAAGATTCAAAAATCGATTGATGAAATGAGCTCATTCTTGGATAAATTATCCTTGAGTCTCTCTTTGATCATTCTTGTAGTTGAAGTTTTTCGATGTTTCTTGTGGAACAAGTCATGGTGTTGTGATAAAGATCGCGATCCTAAAGGTGTGAAGAACTCGATGGAGGAGATAATGAACGAGGCCACGAAATACATGAGGAGGAAGAGAGGTGAAAATTATGGTACCAATAAGGTTAATGGCTTTGTAGCTATGGTTTGTATTTTGGTGTTTTCATTAAAAGATGGATTATCTTTAGGGATGTTTATTGTTCTTCTATATGCATCTAAAGATGTGAAAAAGAATGATCAAATCATAGTTCATAATCTTCCATCTTGTGCTAATGGAGCTCTTGTTACCACTTTGTGCCTTGGTAAAACATCTCATTTTGTTGTGAATCATTCAACTTTGGTGGATTTATGGATTGGCTTCGAGAAAATCAATGACTTATCTGTATTCAGTGGCGGAGCTAGAGGTAAGAAAAAGGATTCAATCGAATCTCCTTAATCTATATATCTTTATTTTTGAACTTTTTTTGGCTTTGCCAACTTGCTAGTTATAATTTTTTTGAATTTCTGTTAATAAAATTTCTGACTACGTCACTGCATGCAGATTTTAATGAGGAAGTCCGGAATACATTACTTGAAGGAGTTTTTATGAATATTATTGGTCATGTTGATGAGGATGCACTTCTTATTTGGGCTGAGAAATTGTTTGGTGAAAATATTGAACAATTTCATGGAAGTTGTAGCATTTTAAACCTTGAAAATTATTATCCTAACAAAGGATTATGTGGGGTGTTATTAAAAAGAAACAAAAAAGAAATTGGAGAATTTTTGCATGTACATTGGAAAGGAGAACCAAAGTTAGTGTTATCCATGTGTTCTAACTATTATGATATTAATAATGGTACCATGCAAACCCTAGATGAAGAAAAAAGGGAGTTGTTCAATCGAAAAATCGCGAGTATTATAGTATCTAATGGAGTTCATTGCTATGGTTTCGCTTATAAACAAGTTATAAGATCATTGCTAGAAGAAGAAGAGAAGGAAAATGGTACTATTATCGCGAAAGATGGGTTGAGTTTCTTAGGGATCGTGGTATTAAAAAATCCGTATTCATCTGAGTTGAGACGAACGATTGAAGTGTGTCGAAAATCTGGGATTGAGATCAAGTTAATGGTGGATGATGACTTGAATACATCAAGATTAATGGCTATTAATTCTGGAATATTAAGAATTGAAGAGGATTTACAAGGATCTATAATTGAAGCTATTGAATTTAGAAAAAGTCCAAAAGAAGCTCAAATTAATATGTGTCACAAAATTAAAGTAATGGCCAATTGTTCTCCAGCTGATAAATTACTATTGGTTAATTGCTTGAAAAAGAGAGGTGGACACGTGGCGGCAACCGGTTCGTCTATTAGAGATTTACCATCTCTAAAAGAAGCTGATGTTGGAATTTTTTTTGGGGAAAATTGTGCAGACTTAGCTAAAGAAGATGTTGATATTACTATCGTTGACTCGAACTTTGGTAAGATCCTAGCCATATTAATCTTGGCCAAGTAAGTATGCCTATGCGATATCAATTAGTTGAGACTATATTTTAGTCATGCTAATATTGGAATTTTTTTACGTCTTATTGATTTCTGACTCAACTTATTTTGGACTAAGACGTAGTTTTTGTTATTGTAGGTATGTATGCATAAGTCTTGAGAAGTTCATACAATTGCAATTGATACTCAATATTTCTGCCTTCACTTCAAACTTTATTATTTTATTTTTCAACCCCACAAGTGATGATCAAGATCATCAATTGACACCATTTCAATTGTTGTGGGTAAATCTACTTATAGAAGTTTTTGGTGCCCTTTTTTTGTCCATCATAACATCAACCATAAAGCCTCGTGAGTCTAGTTCAGTTGATCAAATCACGTTGAATTATTATGGCACTGGTGCACCTATGGTAACCAACAACATGTTAAGGAACATAGTTGTTCATTCTATGTTACAAGTTACACTTCTATTGATGCTTACCATGAAGGGAAAAGCATTTTTTCGCGTCAACGAGGCATTGTTGAGTACCATGATCTTCAATATTTATGTATTATGCCAAGTTTTTTTATTGATCATTAGTGCCATTGAGATGATCACAAAGACAAGAATCTCCAAAGGGAGAAAATGGTTATTGTTTATGGTTAGTTGTGTAATTATAGGATTATTATTATTTTACAAGTTATATTATTTCAGATTATGTCAAAAATTGATCATTGGAAAAAATTAGGAGTTAAACAATGGTCCATTTGTATAGGAATTGCAGCTATATCTTTGCCTATACACTATGCTGCAAAAATGATTTCTAGTCCATGTAAAGATTCTTAATTTTACTTAGGAATTGTATTTATGTATTTATTACTTGTAAAAACTATGTATAGAAATTTGTAATTAGGTACTAATTACTACCCAATATTCTTGTCTTGGTTTCTTGTTTAGTTGCTTTGTATCTTGTAAGTGTCTTATCATTTTTTTTCCATACAAACACGCTTCAATTTCCTTTCTTTTGAGCGAGGATCTATCGAAAATAACCACCTTATCCCACAGATAAGAATAACATTTGCATACATCTTAATTATCCGCTTCATATTTCACTGGGTATGTTTTGTGGTTATTGGCCAATATTCTTGATTTTTTTTTGTACTTGTGCTAGAATGAAAAGATAGTTATAATATATTAAATTGATGTTCTTTGAAGTATTATCTAAAGGTCACAATATGATGGCTCATCAAAGTAATCAAAAGGTGAATCTTCGAATTGCCTAAAGGCTAAAGGTCACAATCATGGGCAATATCTTAATATTATTTTTTAATTGATTCAAGGACAAATAGTGTCATTTGGACTTTCATTTTTTTTTTATGACAAGAAAAACCTGCGGCTGCTACCCTTTGGGTGTGCACCGGGTAAAACCCCCACTCCTATGCAATAGCTTGCAAACCACCGCACTAGGCAAGTCCGGTGCGACGAGCTTGACCTAGAAGCAAACCCCTTGCTTTCGCTGGCAAGGGGTTTCGAACTTGAGACCTCCAACATGGAGGTCCCAAGCCCAAACCACTGGGCCAACCCGAAAGTAGCAAAAAATAAGTTTCATAAGTAACATTTTCATTTCATTTTTGGAAATCGAACACTATCAAAAGACTAAGATGCGTGATTTACATTCAAATTTAAGTAAAAAAAAAATGTAATAATTCATGCAACTATTGTTTATCTGCAACATCAAGGTTGTCCTCACGTTCAGCCATAACAAAATTGTTGGAATTGTCATCCTCATCTCTCCTCTCCATAAAAGAGATTTCGTCGTGGTTGCTTCTATCTGAGCCTCCGTTACTCTTCCTCTTCCTAGTCATAATTTTTGGAACGAGTCGTGTTACCTCACTTGTCTCTACTTCTACATCGTCATTGATCCGTTCAAATCGAACAGCACTAACTTTTCTGGCATTCCCTGCTAATATCTACACCAAAATTGACAAAATCAGGTACCAACTAAATATATGCTTATTGTGAAGTTCTTAAGTCTGGTAAGTTCATGGAAAACGACGAAAGCTTCAATTTTAGAAGGTAGAAGCGTTCAGTGTCAATTCTTAGCCATAATATTCACCGATAAACAAGTAAACATACCTCAAGCTTAAAAGTTTGGTTCTTCTCGTTGTGGTCTGTTCGATCAGATTCTGTGTCATTGTAATTGTTGTCCTCGTCTTCATTTCCCCTTTCCAGTATAAGCTTAATCGTCTCACCTGTCCTTGGGATATATCCAAATGCTTCGCAGACAAAACCAGAGACCGTCTCATATTGATGGTCCTGATACAGAATAAAGAGAAGACGTCAATTAATGGGACGATTCTAGAATGATTAACATTAGTTGAAGGCAGTTTCCCCTACCAAAATCATGTTAACACAAGCAAACATAATAGTTATTTGCAGAACGAGAGGCTTGACAGCAGGGAAATGTTTTAAGTTATTTTCACGTCTCTGCTCGAAAAGGGAAAAATGAAAATTCAAGAGCTCCGAAGCCTCATCTATGTTTTCTTGAACCATGAAATGAACAGGACTCACACAAACTACTCCTGACAAATTAGGGACTACGAGTGGCGGCTATCTTGTATGGTTAAACTAGCAGTAAAATGTAGTTTAAAGACAGAAAATTATAACTCTCAGAAGAAAAGCACACCTCTGGCATTTTAATATTGAGATCTTCAGAGAGCTGGTCAATGGAGGTATTTGCATCAACATCGTATATTCCCTCAGCCCGCATGACAATATAGCCAGTTTTTTTCTGGATTTCCTCCTGTCACACAACAAGAAAATATATATAAACAAATATACTTCCACATACTAAATATCTATGTATTCTATCACTGAAGAGGGTATCCATCAGAGATAACTGTGAACCTACGAATAACTAGCTGTTCAAAGAAGTGGAAAGAGGGACTCATAAGTCTTACTTTTGAATCATTTTCGTCAAAGATTTCACCAACAATTTCCTCGACCACATCTTCAAGGGTTACAATCTGTTTCATAGGAGAGATAATGTGAAGACATTGTTATAGATAATTAAATGATAGATACACAGTGGATAAGAAATTTTGATAGAATTAACAAAGCGCTACAACCAATAAACAGAAACGATGAGAGAGAATACTTACTCCAATGGTTCCTCCATATTCATTAAGAACAACAGCCATGTGTACCTTTCTGATGCGGAACTCTCTAAGAAGGTTCCACACTGACATAGAATCTGCATTGTTACAAGATTATTTTGTTTGCCTCCTTGGGAAATATCGTGTGTGGGAAGAAAACACGAGCAATGTGTATGCAACTTATAAGCATAAAGCATGAAATGTTTTAAGGGAGACGCGTTCTAGGAAATAGGAATGATTCACTCCCATAGCAGCTGGTTAAATAGGAACAATTCACATCTCAACAGTGTGAGGATCTGAAAGGCAGCACTACCTTCAGCAAAGTGGCTTCGGTATTGTTAATTATACTAAAAAGTATGTATATCTGTTTGTTGATTTAGTTATGGTAGACAGTACATGACGTCTCTGATAAGGCTATGAAGCTGTACTTACAATACCTACTGATCAGCAACTTAAATCAGTAATTTAAATTATTGACTTTGCAGATCCATGGTTTAGGTGACATAGAACTATGATTTCTTATTTATACAGCAGTCAACATCAGGAAGAAATGTAAACTACCGGGAACAAAGTATGCAGGTTTATGTGCCATATCTCCCACAATAGAACTTTCCAGCAGTTCTCCCTTCAAAATCAAAGAGAATTTTCAGCATACTATGAGATTTATGTGTACAATTAGAAATGACACCACTACAATTTGAAAGAGGCTGGTTGAAGTCATAGATGCTAGACCTTTTGTACATAATCTAGGAGATCCATGGCATATGCAATGCCAACAATATTATCTATACGTTGCTCAAAAACGGGCACCCTGAAAATTCATAGCCAAACTCTTTTAGCACCTATTGAAGGAAACTTCTTCTCTATGCAAAAACAAGCAATGAAAAGTCTATTAGACCTGGAGTACTGATGTGTCACCCACAAACTATGGAAATCAACTAACGTTGCACTGGCATCGATTGCAACAACATCAACAAGAGGTGTCATTACCTCCCTGACATGAGTATCTTTAATCTCCAACACATTTTCAATCATATCCTGCAAGAAAACAGAGGCATAGAAGGTTCATCTGGTTAAAGTTTTAGGAGATATATATCAATTACTCTGCCCCAGTCCCAAACAAGTTGGGATTGGCTATATGAATCCTCACGTCTCCATTTAAGCACAACTCATGTCACTGTCATACCAAACCAAAATAAAATTAAAAAAATTTAAGCAGAACTCTTGTCTCTTGCAAGACAACACATTTTCAACCATGTCCTGCAAGAGGACAGAGACATTAATGGGTCAGGGTTTAATTTTAGGAGATATAATCTCCACATAAAAGCAAGCATAAGATTATATTGTTTGGTTGAGATTTGAGGAGATTTAGTCTCACATAAAATCAACATTCATTAATACAACATTTGGTTGCTCCTTTTTGTTTTCCTCATAATAATACTTGCATAAGTTATGCGGGAATCTATGTATTATTTTATGTGAGATAGATTGTGTTCCCATAGTTGCGTCTAACCTAACGCATTAGTAAGTTGCAAAAGATACCTACTTATGCATGGAAATCAACAAATTAAAAAAAAAAATCCGAGAAATATGTTCAAAGCTGGTCAAATCAACTTTTAAGCATTTTTGGCTTATTTTAAACCAAAACTGCTTAAAATCCAACTGTTTTTAAGCTCCAAAAAAAATCCATAAAAGCTGGGATGCCAAATTCCCAATAAAAAGGTGGCAGCTGTGATTAAACCACAGTCATTTTTTTGGCCAAGGGAAACAATGTGGTAGCCTGAAGATGCTCGTCAAGGCAAAATCGAACAAACCCCTCCTCTTCCAGAGAAGACGAGCCAAGGCACAAAGCACTGGCTTCTGCACCAATTATACAGCTGATGTAACATTGGAGGGCATGACTAAGGTGGTGCATAGAAGAAACAAGGTAAAAAAAAATTCGTCAATTATTTTTTCAAGTTTTGGATGTTATGTTTGTTTGACAGTTCTTCCCAAGAAAAAGTCATTAGCATAACAACTCTCTCATTAATGTTTAGGTCATACATTTTGTTGTCTTTTAAAGAGGGTAAAATAGTACACTTGTATGTTGCTACATTCAGTGTTGTCAAAGCGCGCTTAAAGTGCGGTCAGCCACGCTTTACTGTGCTTCAGTCTCGACATCAAGGATCTAAGGCACTTTTCCTTGCCAATTCGTGTAATCCTGAAGATACTACACAAGTGATATTTCACTTCATCGTAAACATTTTTCAATTTCTTTGTTCTTATATTAGTTATTCATGCTTATAATTATTAGTCTTGGACTATGCAAACATATTTGTATTTTTTCTCCATGCACGTCTTTCTTCTTCAAGGTCCACACTTTATTTGTGCTTAAAGCACCAACAAACCTTAGTTTTTTTTACATTTTTCGCCTTTGATAAGACTGGCTCCATGGACTTCTAACTATGTAACCATGGATCTCCAATAATAACATGCAAGATAAGAACAAAATACAGAGTGTGCTAAAATAGTGCTCGTTCAAATGGACATGATAAACACATCTCAAGATGCTGCATTTGGTACAATGGCCACATATGTGAAGGCTATTCTAATGGACAACCAATTCTATGTGAACTAGACAAGCTTATGTATCATTAGAATATGCATGTGCTTCTGTGGTTCATATTTGGTAACAGTTGAGGTTCAAGCATAAAAACCAGAAACCCAGAAAACACATGAACTCACCTGCTCTTCCTCCTCAATTGCGCCACTTAACTCCGCCCCACGCAGCATCAACTTCAATTCATCCTCAGTGACATATGGTTCACTAGATTACCAAAATGAATATAAAATTAATGACACAACTTAAAGTTTTGGCAAATGAGAATGATGTAGAATCAATGCTGGATTTAGATGGACTGGCGACAAAGTGAAGGAGGATCCAACTAACTTTTGTCAGCTTGTTTGTAATTTTAGTACCAAGAGTACTGGTTCCTTTTCTAATAATATATATCTTATCAAAATAAAATATTTAGACCGAGACTATAGCCCATACCCTCAACCAATGTGAGACCCCAATACTTTTCACTTATTGTATCTGTAAACATACTTTTAACTTTTCTACAAGTTATTATGGACGAAAACACTTAATAGGTGTTTGGCCATAGGATTAGGGGCTCAAAAAGTAGGATTTCAGTTTTTTTTACTCAACCCAAAAGCTAGCTCAAGGGGAAGGATTCCACAAGACCATATGAGACCCCAATTCAATTCATTCAGTTTTTCTAACTCAACCCCAAAAGTTAGCTCATGAGAAGAGGATTGCCCAAAATAATTTTCACAAAATGTTGGGTTCTCATCATGTTTATGATAAAAAATACAACTTAAAAAATCCAAATGACATGTCCAAACAAAGTTCCAATTTCAAATCATCAAATCATGTATAAACAGGCCCTTAGAAACCTAAATTATGTGGACAAGGCACCTTATGCTTTTCTTGTATCTTTTGACAATAATGTATTTATCTAATTAAAAAACAGCATATAGATGCTCACAACGATTTCTAAGGATAAGCATGCATAATATAGATAGTCTTTCAAATAAGACATGCATGTGAACTTGCCATATTCAGAATTACATAAACGATTAGAAATATCATAAGAGCATGTTCCATAAATATGCTCACAAAAACATAAAATTATGATATACATATTCCAACTGAAAGAATGGTAAAAAAGATTAACACTGTGAGGCAGAGCTCATGAAAATAGCAAGACTTGATTTATGATCACCATACCTTCTTCCTTTCAAGCCGAGGAGTTTTAGCATTCCCATTGATAGATATGTCACAACTCTTCCAACTGGATATAGTATCAAGGAAAGCCATGCAACTGGCCTAACCTAGAGGCATTTCAAATCAGATTTCATCTAAGATTTTTCGAGCATTATCAGCTATGCAGAAGAACTTGATCTGTAATATTTAACTATTAATAAGTCTTGGTTCCAACCAAGAGTTCAACTTACCACAAACCTAGCAACTTCTGTGGCATTGTGAACAGCAATACTTTTTGGAGTAATTTCCGTTAGGAGCAGGATCGCAACCTTGCAGCATAGGCAGAAAAAAGGTAGCAGGTTAGCAACACTAGCAGAATATTGTATTGCAACTGACACAAGTCAAAGAAGAAGCAAAAGGGGTCTGAGTTCATTCAATTTCCAGTTTTTGTCAAACAAAGGGAAACAGACTGAAGTATCTTCAGCAATATAGGTTTTACCACAGGAGCAAATCAGACTCTTTTTACAAATCAGGGGATGAGATCAGACTCCTTCGAGATTTTTTTGAGAAAGGTAACAATAGACTCCTTTGAGAACTAGAGTTTGGTATGTATTCAACCCATCAAGCATATGCTTTTTTGCCTAAACAGATAAGGAAAATATATGTGTATGGAAAAACCCAACACTAAGGACAATGTAGATGGAACATGACATACCGTCATAACTCCAGTTGCTGCACTCACACCGGCTTCACCAAATGCCGCAGTTGCAGCCTCAGTAACTAATGCTGTAGCTGCAATATTGACAACGCTGCGCACACAAACCAAATCTAAAATAAGGAATAATCTTCAACTACAAGTGCAGAAACAGTTTAAGTCATGATTACAACATCAAATGAGCAGTACGTTGTTCCAATGAGTATAGTTGTAAGGAATCGAGTAACATCACTTCTCAACATTTTGAAGACTCCTTCATTGTCAGATTCTTTTTCAGCTAACTCTCGTACCTAACATTTATAAGTAGAAACAACTAATTGCATTAATAGGCAAGTAAAATGGATATGCAAACAATGAAATAACAAGTTCTGTTTTTAAAATGATAGAGAAGAAAGAAAAAGCTTTTGAAGGCAGAGTACTAGAAAGAAAAGTTTTCTCATGCACCTAGAGTCCTAGATAATTCTCCGTATGAAATTTTTGAAGTTTCTTGAAATTGCAACTCAATATAAGCTTCTAAGCGGCTCGCTGAATAAGTGCTACCTACCAATCATTGAGCCATAAGGTCCAGCTGAGCCCAGAATACATAAAACAAATGTGAACACTCAAAGCTACAGTCAGGCAGTTCTTTCTATCAAGTTAATTACTAGGGAAATCTTAATAGACAAGGAAAACAGTAATTTCAATGGTTGCTTCAGTTTTATGTCCAATGTCCTTCACTATACATCTCCTTATTATTCTGCAAGTTAAGTCCATGTAAAAACTAACCAATGTCTATTTTTACTCTTTTATGCCCTTGTAGTCTCAAAACTCAAAAAATAGCAAACACAAGTATAATAAACCCTCTAGAATGCTTCCTATTACATTTAGCCTTCCTCATCTACAATGTCTCACACTAGTCCTCATTTCTACCAACCAGGCAACGTGTTACTTTAATTTTTAAGGAGTATGTTTTTAGAGTGTTACCATTTCATTCTAAGAACAACCATGAAGCCTTCTATCTACGTTTAGACTGGCGTACGTCTAGACTGTTTCAATTTGGAACAACATATATAAACTTGTACAGCTAAAGGGACTCATCCTAAAATTGATGAAATGAAACTACTGAGAAGGTGAGAAACATAATCATTTACTCATTAAACTTGAGTATTCAGCATGCTAGAATTAATACAAAAGTTTTATGCTATTTTTCTTTATTTCCATTAAGAAGCATTTAGACTACCGCGGAACATACACACATAATACATAAACAAACACTCAAACTTGGCAACAACTAACAGATAAGCACTCCAGCTTTGAGACTGCACATCTAGACATCAAGCATCCACGAGACATAGTGGGGACGAGTTGGAGTGTTTGTTTGTCAGTTGAGACCAAGTTGAGGTGTCCATACGTGCACTCTCACGTTGGAGTGCTTACTTGCCGATTGACACCAAGCTTGAGTCTTTATGTATTATGCCTAACATATATGTAACAACAGCTACAAAACCAATGCAACGCTTAAAAGGGACAACTTTTTCTATTGAACAACACAATGCATACAAAGAGGAAGCAAAATAGGTACCTTCCACGGCCAAAGCGTAGTTATTGATGTCTCAGCCATTGAAAAAAATGCAGAAAGACTAAGAAGAGCCGCAAGAATCAAACCTTGTTCTTTAAACATCCTGAGAACCAACAAAACCGTAGGCCAATAACTCCTCAACAAAACCAAACCCTGCTCTAAAACACCATATCCCCCATTTAAAACCCCTTCAACAGCAAACACTCTTCTGCACCCAATTATGAAAACCCCACATATCACCCCAACCAAAATCACCCCTTTTTTCAGCAGGAAATGCATAAATGGTATTTTCAAGCACGACCCAGAAGAATCTTCAGCATTCTGAAACTCCCCTTTACCTCCTTTAACAGATAAACAAATCCCATTCCTAAAATTACACCTCGAATTGTAAGGAAGAACAAAATTTGACGCAACCCCACAAGAGTAACGAAGGTTATTAGCAGATAGCTTAATGGGTATTCCTAATTGACGAGTATAAACGCCTGGATACGAACGTTTATTACAAGTAGTAATGAATGAAGATGGATTATAAACTGCAGCATCCATGGAAATTAAGCAAAATTAAACAGCTCAAATACAAAAACAAAGCAAAAAGATTTCTGGGTTTATGGAGAATTGAAGATTTTGTAGAGTTTGAAGAGATGAAATTGAGCAGATGCCAGAGCTCATTGCGTTTAAGCTTCACCTGCCTCAATTTTTTCACCTTTTCTTTTAAGCTCCTCTTCTTTGAATAAACAACAAGTATAGTAAGCTACTAAAAAGCAACTTGCAGGTAATGAAATGACATATTTGACCATCATAGTACTTCAAAAAAAAAAAAAAACTTCGGGCCCGATTAGTTCAGATTCGTTTAATCGTTTCGTGTATGGCTCAAAAGTGCTTTTTATGACTTATGAGATGTAATACATAAAATTGTGTGTTTTATACCTTCAAATGAGTAAGTTCTTTATAAACTAATGTCATGTTCGAACATAAATTATGAAATATTATAATATGAAAAAATAAACTCAGATTCCACGAGAAAATTATTTGTTATGATGGGGAAAATACAGGGGCAAATGTGTGAATGACTCCCCCAAGTTTCGAATTTGGAAAATCTAGTTAAGAGAAGAGAGATCTTATTCATTCCGTTAAAATTTTGATAGTGAATTATGGTAAATGTTTATCGAGTGTTCGTATTAAAATTCTACCTACAAATACATATGATACATCTATTGATTCGACTTAACACATAAAAAAAGTGAAAAATTTTCCGTCTCACACACAAAAGTCTAATTAGAGAAAAAAATTGTGAACGAAAATTATTGAGTCAAAGGAGTTTATTGTAAAAAGTATTTCATTTTTGCTTGTAGAGAAAAATTCAAACTTGTAATTTCACTTCCAACTCAACACAAAAAGTTAAGTACTACTTTTATCAAGAAGGAACAAAATCCGTGCACTCTTAACTAACTAATCACTTGACTCAACATACATTCAAATTATTGGTAAACAAAAGTTACTTCAAACATTTTCCATATCAAAAAGTCTAAAAATACAAAAAAAAAAAACAGATGCCATTTCACTATCAATATTGCACAAATAGATGAACTTCTTTCACTGCCATAAGATTGTTGCAGTTTCCCTCAAGTCACAGGCAACTGCATTTCGCCGGTTCTTGTTCAAGCTCTATGTCAACGGATGGAAACTCAAAAGAGTGTTAAGTATATCTTACTAGTTTTCATCATCATCGTGTAACGTGGTCAATGAAGATTAGTGTCTGAGATTTCACGTGTCTGAGGCGTTCTCAAAACTTGAATTTGATCTCATACTATACTCAGCCACGAGCTTGGCAAACAACGAGGATTCGTTCTCTAATAACTTGCCTGGAGTGTCATATTCAGCAATGAGCCCTGTAGTATAGCAAACAAAAGAAAGTAAATACCAAGAATTTCCACCACCGTTTGATCAAAAAATGCAAATGTTGATTCTTACCGTGTTCTAATAGTAGGACCATGTCACTATCAAGAACAGATGTAATCCTATGAGCGATGGTTATAACTGTGGAATCAGTGAAGTGCAGCCTTAGAGTTTGCTGAATTAGATTGTCAGTTGCAGTGTCGACAGATGCTGTAGCCTCGTCTAGGACAAGGACCTTGCTTTTTTTTAGTAGCACGCGTCCAAGACAGACTAGCTGCCTTTGGCCTACGCTCCAGTTCTCTCCATTCTCAGATACTGCAGCAATCCAAAAGAATATAAGCATTATAAGTGTCACAGCTATAAAAGTGGAGATCATCAGAACATGATGTGGTTCTAACCTGTAGAATATAGTTTGCCTTCTTTCTTCCTAACTTCGTCTCCTAGCTGACATTTGTCGAGCACCTGAAGCATAAAATTAAATTAAGTTTTTCAATAAGTAAAAGTTTTCATTTTCTTATGTGAAATGACAATCCTCGAAATAGGCAAACCAAGCTGTTACCTCCCAAATTTGATCATCTGAATGCTCCTCAAGCGGGTCTAGGTTGCTGCGTACAGTCCCCTCAAACATTGTCGGATCCTGTGGAATTATACTCAATCTAGACCGCAGATCATGCAGACCAATTGAGGAGATGTTGGTACCATCTATTTTTATCTGTCCAGCAACAGGATCAACTATGCGGAAGAGGGTCTGTATTAAAGTCGATTTACCACTGCCTGTCCTACCAACAATTCCAGTCTTCTTCCCACCAAAGAAAGTGCATGTAAGCCCTCTTAACACGAGAGGCATGTGGGGAGCATATCGAACCTATAAAAGTTTTCAGATATATCAACACATACAATGAATTAACAATAACTCCATCTACCTGCATAACACCACAGAACAACTCAATTTACCTGAAGATTGTTAAACTCAACCTCTCCACGAGATGGCCAATTAGGATCTGGTCTACTAGACTCTATGATAAGTGGAGGTTCACTTGGAAGACCAGCATACTGAAGTATTCTTTCGACGGAAATAATTTTATTTTCCATCATACAAAGATTCCATACAACCCAAGCTTGCAGTACGTTCAGATTAAGTCCGTATGTAACAGCTAAGCCAGCAACACCTGTAAGGGCAAGAAAAAGGAGAAAATGTATGTGAGATGTACTCTTTAGAATCATTTAACAAATTTGAAGGAATGAAAACCTGATGAAGATAGAGCACTTACTTGGATTGATTGTTCCAACAGGAAGAGAGATCAAGAAAATCAACGCGAAAGCAAAAGTGATCAGAGATAACATATCCAAACGCATGCAAAGCCACTCCATCGCAGCAGCTGTGTGAAACTTAGGCCGAGAATAATTGTCTATTAATCTCATACTTGCATCCTGGAATCTAGATTCCTGATCGAAACTTCTAATTGTGCTTGATCCTGAAATTGTCTCGGCGAAGTGCTGTATTACTGGAGCTTTGCATGTCCCATTTAGACGTGCCAGTTCTCGTGCTGCAGGGATATAATATTGCTGCAATTAAACAAAACACACCACTTAAATTTAATTCATGTTTACATACGTCGCTAAAGTTATAAATTCAGAGAAAAGAACAAAGCAAAGTACCAACCTCCAACCAGATGCAAATTGCAATGACCGGGATAAAGACTATGAAGACCTGCCATGCGACTTGTGACATTACTGCAATGATTCCTATAAGCTGTATTATTGTGAAGGCAAAGGATCCAACTTGAAAGGGAATATTTAGATCGATTGCACTTTGATCTGTCGATGCCTGTTGTCATACCAAAGCACATTTGAGCAAATTCCGAAGTTACTAGTTAATTTTCGATAATATTCATTGGTCATGTAAAGAAACAAGTGGTAAGTAAGGAAATGTAATCATTCACATACTCTATTTAGAATCCGCCCACTTGGTGTGGCATCGAAGAATGACATTGGAGCACGGAAAATGCAATGATGCATTTTATGGAAAAGCAATGAGGCAGTCTCATATCCAGCGGTAACAAGAAGCATGGATCTAGCAAAGATGCACAAAGCACTTGCAATTCCTAACGCAACATACACAATGATGAGAGTAGAAGAGCCAACAGGAGATGGATCATTCTTCGAAACAGGGGTAGCCCAAGCCATCCAATAATTGCTTCCAATTTGAAGAAGCTGAAAACCAGTTTGTGCCAAAAGTACAATTGGGACAAGGGCACCTCCATATGCAGTTGTTATATATTTCCAGTAAACTGAAAAGCTAACACTACCCTTCTCTCTTTCTTCCTCCTGAACAATTTGTCCCTTTTGTCCATCAGTATCATCAACTTTACCATTTTGGCAATCTGAAGTCTGTTTATCCTGCACGGTGGAGTTATCGCCAGTCATTCCACTACTTTCCTCGCTCTTTCTCAGTGCTTCTCCCTTAACCGTGTCAATTGCTGTTAAAGCTTCTTGGTGAGCACCGACAAGTTCCATGAAGTCACTACCTAGTTTGAGAAGATCGTTGTATTTCCCAGCTTGACTGATCTTTCCATCTTTCATGACCTGAGAAGAAATATCATATAAAATGAGTCAAACTCAATGTACAATAAAAAAACATTAATTACTCGAGGAACTACAAGGAAAGAGTACCAAGATCAAATCTGCAGCAGGCAAAAACTCCACTTGATGAGTAACGTATAGAACTGTTTTTGAATTCAGTAGTCCCATTATACATTCCTGCAATTAAAATATGGGTCAATCAAGGCTAGAAAAAAAGTATCAAATGTGAAACTAAAGCATATGAAATGACTTACAGTGAAGAGATGGGTTCCGGTATGAGCATCCACAGCACTGAATGGATCATCAAATAGGTAAACATCAGCGTCTTGGTAGAGAGCACGTGCAATCTGTATTCTCTGCTTCTGTCCACCGCTCAAATTTATGCCTCTCTCACCTATGACTGTTTGATCTCCAAAAGAGAGAATTTCCAGGTCTTTCTTTAAGGAGCACGCTTCAAGAACTTTATCATACTTCTCCCTCTGCATCTCTTTACCAAATATTATGTTCTCTTCTATCTTTCCACTCTGTATCCAGGGCGTCTGTGCAACGTAAGCTTTCGTTCCACTGAGTTTAATAGTCCCTGATAATTTGGGCATCTCCCCTAAAATGCTAGAGAGTAAGCTTGATTTTCCAGAACCAACAGTACCACAAATGGCAACTCTCATGCCATTAAGCACTCTAAGATTTACATCCTTTAGAAGTGGAGTGGAGGATGATGCATCCCACGCGAAGTTCCCATCAACAATCTCAACTGCTACATCAGAACTTCCTTTTGGAAGCTTCTCTATGACATCAGGCTGCAAGTCCTCAAGAGAAAGGAAAGATGCAATACGATCAAGAGAAACTTTGGTTTGAGCAATCATTGAAATTGTATCTGGGAGATTGTAGATGGGCTCCTGGAGAATTCTAAATGTCGCAAGTGCAGACAATATCTTACCGGATTCAAGTTGGATTCCCATAAGCATTGCAGCACCGAAAGCCGCCACAGAAACAAATGTAGGAGAAACCCAAAACACAAAAGTAGTCGTAGCTGACGTGTACACATATTTCTTCAACCAATCTGCCTCAATACTTCTGAGGTCTAAGATCCTAGACAGAAACTTCATCTCCCAAGCTTGAAGCTTGAGTATTCTCATATTTCTTAAGACTTCAGATGTAGCCTTCATCCTTTTATCTTTCGACTCCATGAGTTTCTCCTGAAACTTCTCCTGCAAACTTCCTAAAGGGATGTTTAACAACATCACTAGTACTGTAGCCACAAACGCTGCAATTGAAGCAAGGCCAAGATTTTTATAGAGTATTAGCAACGCCAGACCAACTTGTATGATCACCATCCAAGGATCATGCATATACCAACCGAAATCACCAATCCTCTCAGCATCAACAGTCATAAAATTGATGATCTCTCCACTAGTATGGCTTTGCTTTGACTGACAAGAAAGTGTTAAGCCCTTATTGTAGATTTTGGCAACCAAGGCTGCACGTGCCCTATACCCTCCCTGCTGCACCTTGAAAAACCAATGCCTTTGTGCCAAAGACTCTACCAACTTTGCAACAAAGAATGTTGCAACTAAGAGATAACCTTCATTATCAAAATCTCGTTTTCCATTCAGATACTGTACTAAAGTATCGATGAGGTATGGGCCAACGTAAGAAGCCGAAGTATAGAGAAGCACAAAGAATGCTGACAACGCTATTTCCTTCCACGCGGTGTAAATCAAAGCCTTCACCAACATCAGCGTAGTCACACGGTTACTATTACCTCCTCCACCACCTACGGATTCTAGTTTTTCTCTAAAAATCGGAAAAGTCCCTCTAACACTATCATCACTATGAAGCTGAGGAACATCCTCAAGGTCTAATGTCTTCTTGTAGCCAGCAGATATAAGGGGTCTCATCCAAGAGAAAGTAAAAAGACTAAATATGTTAGCATTGGCATAAGGGGTCACAGTTTGATCCCCACTAGACTTCTTTGATTCTATACCATTCACAACACTACCATTCAAAAGGGGTTCCTCAAGAATGTTTCCTTCACTCTCTTTTCTAACAATAAACCCCACAACACAAAAGAACAACCCCATAACAGTGTAAACAACATCAGGTACCCAAAATTGAATCTTTTTACCATAAACAAGGTCTATAACTAAGCAATAACAAGAAACAAAGAACAAAACCCCCCACCATACTCTTAAAACAAAAGGGTATTTGTTTTCACCTGAATCAACCAACTTGGTGTTCATAAAAACAGAAATCAACAACCAAGCTAGAAACTTTGATACAAAATCAAGAAAAGTTACAATCTTTTCCTCTGACCAACCACTTGTATACCAATAAAAATGAGTTAACAAACATAACAAAAAACTAAAAATGACAAGACCTATAGAACAAAACAAGGTTTGTTTATAATACATAAACCTAACATTCCTAGTACTCTGTTTGTTGTCAGCATTGTTACCATTATCATCCCTCTTGATCTTTTTCCAAACCCATAAACCAAGAATCACAAACAACAATCCCAGGTGAAAAGAACAACTAATTAAACGTAAGAAAATTGGGTTTAATAAAGATTCATCAACACCTACATACCTCAAAGATTGAAAACTAGACATGCCCTTCAACATATTTGCAATTTCCATGATGTTTTTTGATGTTTTAGAGGTTAAAGGTTAAGTTTTTAAGAGACACGTCTGGTTATGGGGCTGTAGTTTATGAGTAAATATATATATAGTACTGTGTTTGGGTTTGGATTTTGATTTTTATTTAAAAAATTCTAAATTTGATTTGATTTGATTTGATTGATTAATTATTGAATATCTGTGGAAAAATAGGAAAAAATGGAAGGATATACGTGGTGGCCAAGACTCTGTTGATGGAGAGAGGAAGTGGGAAGAAGCAAAATATAAGTCCTCTTTTTTGTTTTATTTGATAAATTATTCGAGAGTTTATTGACTTGATTAATTTAGATTAGTATTCGATATATATATATCATGTGAGTATTAATTTTATAAGTTGAATCTGAGTATGTTAAGATTTTGAGGAAGAGAATTTTGACTCAATTAATCTAAATTTGTATTTTGTGTTGCATGTGGTTATTAGAACTCGAATTTGAAAGTAGTGACGAGTGTAACCATATTGTGCGAGTATTTTTAGCTTTTGTACACACAATAAATAATAACATACTCAATTTAAATTTGAGAAAGTTAGAATATATATATAGATCGTACTCTTATCTTTATGAATGAGAGGTTATTTTCAATGGATTTTCAATTAAATTTAAATAAAAAAAAACTTTTATATATTATATATTATATATTAATTTGATATTATTGTTGAAACTCGTTAATAATAATACTTTTAAATGTCAAATTCTGAATTTGTTTAAACTTGAAAGCTCATATTAAGAATGAAAATTATATAAATATCCATCTATATCCCTTCATCATATTTTTCCCATATTTGTGAAGGAGTTTACGCTAAAATATTCCTATTTGTTTAGAAACAAGATGAATGGCATACCAATTTATAATTTTTTTAAAAATTATTTCAAACAACAATAAAGAAAAATTAATTTATTTTCCACCTGGTATTTAAAATTCGCATTGGAGTCCTGATTAAATTTGAATTATGCACGGTAGAGGGTGGCACTCAACAGAATTTTCTCTATACCTTGGGCTCAAACTCAAAACCTTTAATTAAGAATGAATCGATAATCACAACCAAGGTCAAACAACGATAACTATGCCCCTTTCTTCTTATGAATGATTCAATTTTTTTCTCAATTTCTGTTAAAAAGGTTTTGTTTCTTCCTATTTGTTTGGGGAAAAAAATGGTTTTTTGCAATAAATAAATTAAAATTGCATATTTCTAATATAATAGTAATAAATCTTTTTTTATAAAACTGAAACAGACTTCCACCTAAATGGAAGTGCTTATTGGAATTGTCAATGATGTCATTTTGGGGAGTTGCACGAACGCCAATATTGAACCAATGAAGCATAGTATTTTGTGTGCATACACTTTTTTTTATTTAATCAAAGTGAAATGAAAGATAACGATTTCAAAAGAAAAAATAAATATATTTTATATTTGATTAAATATTAATTAGACCCGGGATATATTTTATATTATGATAATAGAGTTATATATAAAATATTTTTATCTGTCACATTTCAATAACCAAATATTATTCATCAATTATCGATAGATTCTGATTTTGTCATCTAATGGGACCATTATTAGGGCCCGTTTGGCCATAGATTTCCCAAGTAAAACTTGGGAAAAAATTTGACAAATTTTGTTTGTCCATACACTTTCTCATTATTTAGCAAATTTTTTGGCAAATAACTCAAATTCCTAAATAGTACAGTAGTTTATTTGGGCCAAATCTCATTATTTGGAAAGTTTTAAAAATTTAAATTTAACATCAAATTTTTTATCTTTTACAAAAACACTCTATTTATTAACACCAACCAACTCAATTAACTCTTCACCTGCCAACTAACTCATTAATAAACTTTTTCTATTATAAAGAGCATAATCTCATTATTTGGAAAGTTTTAAAAATTTAAATTTAACACCAAACTTTTATCTTTTACAAAAACACTCTATTTATTAACACCAACCAACTCATATTAACTCTCCATCTGCCAACTAACTCAATTAATAAACTTTTCTATTATAAAGAGCATAAATGTATGAATTTTCTTTAAATTGATCTTGCTTGAATTGATCTGTATGAATTTGTTCTCTTGTCTAGGTTTTAAGAGTTATGAATGATAAGAATCTTTTCTCCTTGTGTTTTATTTTATCATTCGACCGGTGCAACGTACGTCTTTTATTTTTAGTTAAAGATATGCTTTCAGATTCTGTGCACTCTAAAAAAAATTAAGTTATGCATATGATGTGTTGTCATGTTGATGTTGTATTGTAGAAACACAAAAAAATAAATAAATCACGTGGTTCAACTGCTGATAAATGGACCGATAAAGAAACATCAATCCTTATAAGTGTCCTGCATGATGCTGCGAGGAAGTCTAGATTTAAAGGTTATGTCATCAGTGGTCCACGATTGATAGAAGTTAGGAATGAGTTTTTTGAGAAAATTGAAAATCGAGATAAGTTTGATGATGAAAGTTTGAACTCAATGAATTTTTATGTGAACATCAGAACAGTGATGGAATATTCAGTGAATATGAAAGTGATAATATGGTTATTGATGAAAATGACGAATAATCGGCTCAGGGTAACATCGCTTCATCATCTTCTCGATCATCTGATTTGCAAATGCAAGCTCATCGAGAAGAGATTGTTCATAGAATGTGGAAAGATTATTAAAGAATAGTTTGAACTCTTCTGGAAGAGAAGGCAGAGGTGCTTCAGTGATTGCTGTAATTTTTTCCTTCTGTTTTCTTCTTCTTTTTCAAAATCATATTAGTTGTATTTTCATTATCATGATTTGTACTAGTCTCTTTTAACAATGCAAATATTTACTGTAATGATGCTTGTTGATTTGTTGCGGAAGTCATGAATCTTGGTACGTGACATTTCTATTTTGCTATGTAATACAAATTTATGGTTAGTTTTGATAGTTTTAAAAACTTATGGGTATATCATATTTCTTAAAAAAATGAAGTATATTTCCCAAATACTATGGCGAAACACATGGTGAAATTTCACCCAAATCTTTACCAAAATAATATTTGCCAAAAATATTTGAAAATCTATGGCCAAACGCTAGCTAAACTTCTTCTTCTTCTTTTTAAAGATAATATCGTGCTCCTTTCCTTTTTACTTTTTGTTTTTGCTTTTAGATTTTTAAAGATTAATTAATGTGATTTTTTAACCATATAGGGGCAGAACCACATTGGTGCGGGGTTCATCTAAATTTTCTTTAGAAGAAAATAGTTTTTATATATATATAATTTTGTCGACTTTATTATAAATTTATTTTTTGTATTTTAAATTATTTTAATAATAATTTTAGCTCTGTCATTGATACGAGTCGATTACTTTTAACCAGGACCAGCAATATAATAGTGCAGGCTTGTAGCCACAACTTTTCTGCTCTTGTTTCTTTTTATCTTTGAGTTAATGGAAGATGAGGTTCCAACTTAAACTTTTTTTTTGGGTTTCCGCTCATTATCCGATATTCATATTGAAGCTCGGTTAAATTTAAATTCAAGCCGGAAAGTTCCACATTAGGGGGTAAGGCGCTATCTAACAAAGACGACTTTGTGTTCAAGAGGACTCAAACCCTAAATTTAAAAAGTTTATAAAGACAATATATTAACTAGTATGATCTATTATTAAATTCTCCAAAAAATAATATGAAAGTTTTGTGATATATATAGTCAAAATTTTATACTCAAATATATGAATTTTCAAATAATTTTATGGCAATGAGTTAAAACTTATAAGGAAAGTGCTAAATGGCCAGAAAATTTGGCCAGAATTTGGTCAGAAAATTTTAAAAACTATAATACTTTTTTTTATTTTAAAATAAACTAATCTTTTTTCCATTTTTAGTTAAAAGATATTAAAGTTAAAAGGGTAAAATTGTTTAAAAAGGTAAAATAACATAAATAAAATATCATTCTGGTCAAATTCTGATCAAATTTTCTAGCCAAAAAGATTTTAATTCCATTATTAATTAAGATCATATAGATTGGGACTCAAAAACAATAAAATAAAGTTTAAAAATTCCAAGTGCAATGTAATCCCACAAATGAATTAATCAAGGAGGAATCTGCCCAATGGAACATTTTTTCTTTATTTTTTGGTTTTTCATCCAAATATGGAAGTCTCACGCTTTAATAAAGGCGACTTCCTACTCATGTGAACTTGAATTCAAAACATTTGATTAAGAATAAATAAATACTTATCGCACTACCACAATTGATTGTTTACAACCTTACGTGTTTTAAAATATCTTTAGTACCCTACGTGTTTTAAAATATCTTTTTATACTATTTAATTTCATTTCTCATAATTATAATATAATTTAATTTATCGATTAATTTTAAACTCAAACTGATATTATCTCTTCTTGACGACCAAGTAAATTATGAAAAAACGAACCCACAAAAATTAGGAATGGGTGTGTGGGGTTGGACCTTGCAGCTTACGGCTAAATCAGTGAAGTGCCCCCATTGCCTCAATAATTTTTAAAAGTAAGGTAGCTCTCGAAAAACTAAATTATTGAATCGAGATTGAGATTTATCATATTGAAAATTGGTTGACTTAGATTGGATTAAGCCATGAAAAATCTACATTTAATATTATCTATTTTCAGTTATCAATTATCGTATTATTAAAATCAAACTTTAAAATACCAGATTCACGCGTATCTTTGGGAATATTCAACAAATGAAAATGGAATAATTGGCCTAGTGCAAATATGACGATGCACCCAACAAATACAAGTCTATACATGTTTCACTTGTGTGTGTACCTTGGTGGAAATTTACCAACCATGCATGTTGCCTTCTTTTTCTTTCTCAAAAAACTTTGGAATATGTGGTCTAACTAATCTACATTTCTATCGTATCACCGTCATAAAAAAAAAAAAAATTTGTTTATTAAGAATCTTTGGGTTCTCAATATTAAATTCAAGACTTATATGTGATGGTTTGCTACGAAATGTTGACATACGCAAATAAAGGCGGAGCTAAAGTCTAGTTTGAATTTAATAAAAATTCATAATTTTGCCAAGACTCTATATTAGTGGTAAAATATCGTCTAATATATTTAAGTAATTTATTTAAAACTTAATAAACTACATTTTCTAGTATTCGACTAGAAGTCATAATCAAAAATTTTAAATCCAATATTTTGTACAAATAGTATAAAAATAAAAATTAAATCATCAATAATAACTACATGCCTCAATCCCACTTAATCAGAATCGACTATATAGATTATCAATTCATCATTTAAGCTCATATCATATCAGTATCCTAATAAATAAATAAAAAATAAACACCCCACTTCTATTTTTAATAAAAAAAAATACAATAGAATGAGTTATAAATTAAACAAGAAGCATCTTGTTAATGGGAGTGGAAAAGTCAACTATTGCATGTGAGTGTCGACCAAGAAATGAATTAAATCTTATTTTATCATTTTATCTAAAGACAAAATGACCAAGGACCATACCAAAAAAAAAGCAAAATGACAAAATGTGTAGTTGAGCTTGATTTGAGATCACAATATTATAATTCGAGAAAGTCGTCAACAAGGTAATTAGACATGATAGGATGATTCACCAAAATTTGAATATAATTATACTCTATGGATATAGAACATGAAAAGTTAATTACTTCCTCCGTCCCTATTTACTTGTTCATATTTTCTCATTTAGATATCTCTAATTACTTGTCCATTTTGACAAATCAAGAAAGGACAAGAAAAAAAATTTCCTATTAAACCCTCATTTAAACTTCCCCCAACATTGATTAGTTATCTTGAATAAATTTATTTTAGAATCATAATTAATAAGGGCAAAATTGTAACTTCACTATGCTAATCATTGTTGTCTTAATATGTGTCATTTCTAAAGTGAACAACTAAATAGGGACGGAGGGAGTAGGATAGATAGATAGAAAATGTGAATATAATCGAATGATTTTCTCTTTCTTATTAAAGAGCATAGTTCATTCTTTTTTGTGTCCTTTCTACTTCTCAATATATATCACCAATATCAAAAGATTCTTTAATTTATTGGGTGAAATGAGAATTGTACCAAAAAAAAGAACATAAAATTAGGGGAAATGAGAAGTTAATGTCGATGGGATATTGGGAAGTGTTATCCTTAATTAAGCTAGTTTTTATTTTAATTAATATTCCCAATATTAATTAAGTAATACTCCATTTGTCTCTAATTACTTGTTCACTTTTGAATTGACACATCTATTAAAAAAATAATTAATGACATAGTGAGTTTACCATTTTACCCCTATTAATTATGAAGTGGATGAAAAGTTCTACATTTTTCAAAATAATTAGTCATTTAATTGAGGGTATAATAAGTAAAAAGAATTTATTCTTTCTTGATTTGTCAAAATGGACAAGTAATTAGGGACAACTATAAAAGGAAAAGTGGACAAGTAATTAGGGACAGAGGGAGGGAGTAATAACCAGAAATCATTTTCCCAAAAAATTGGCACTTATTTCTCTGGTTCTGTCCAATAAATAAATAACAAATTATGTGCATTCATTAATATGTTCTGTGGCAAACTCAAAGTATGTATGTATTTTATTGTTTATATGAGAATAACATATTATAAACTTCAAAATTTGAATAATTTTTTTTAAAAAAATTAAAAATATAAGAGAAGTATATACCTAAATGAACCTTCACGGTCAAAGTTTCTCGATATCTTTTTTTTTTTATGGTGGGAGATGCTACATAGTCGCACTATAAATAAGTTAAAGTGTAAGTAAATTGATCTAACATTATGGTTAGATTCATATATGGTGTGCTTTTTACCAAGATGTATACTATATGATTGTTGATTAGAGGTCTGTTTGGTTGTGATCATTATTGAAATTAGCTATGATACTAGCTATATAATTATTAATCGTATGGTCATTACCGATCAACAACTTATGGGGTCTGGATAGAGTGATGTCATGTGTGTATACAACCTTATCCTATCTCGTGAAAGTAGAGAGGTTGTTTCCGATAAACCTCTGACTCAATTAAAGCATATCACATATAGAACAGCAAAATAATACAATAATCGAAATAAGTGTGCCACATATATCAAAACGGAGAGTGTATCTATTTTTTCTATAGGTAGATGCTCCGATCCAGCTTAAAAATGTTACTACTATAGAACTATTAAGGCCGTACATAAATACGTATCAACGTATATCACATACATATATGTGTATATTAATATGTCAAGTTGATAACTCTTTCAGCAAATAGCAGCAAAAAATCAAGTCCTATATGGGTGAATAACATAGTAGGATTTACACGGTATGTGGGGCATATACCCACGCTAATGAGTAAGATGCACATACACCCGTTAATTTCAGAAAAAAGTTATGTATATCAAAAGTGATTTATCCAAGAGTTGAAAATGCATCAGTTTGCATGTTTTGCACAAACTTGACAACTACACCATTAGTCCATTAGTGACTAGTCAGACACGACATTATCCCTCAATCATCATTGAAAGTTTTGCTAGCATTTATATTAAGATAATAATGTCTTCACGATCCTCAAATTCTGAGTCTGCCTCTGTTGATGATTGGTCACGTGTCTCACGTCACGTGGTGTCAAGGTAAATCCAGTATTAAGACAAATGAAAAGATCATAAACTGATGAAACAATTGAAAGTTCAAGACAAGTTAATATTCAGTAGTCATATACAGTACAGATATACATATAAATTTCGTCGATGACTGTCATAAATATTTGGCACAAGCTATATTGGAAACGAAAATGCTCGAAGTTATGAAGTTTAACAACGAAACGATGTCACATTTTTAATGTGGTTCGTTCCCAATTTTGAACGCGAAAACAGCTTCTTCATCAGGTCCCTCATGGGTTCCGAAACAACTGGTGCAAACATTGCATCAGATATACTCAACATACCAGGATTCTGGCTGCTTAGCACTGAGTACACAGTGGCTAATTCGAACCCCGAATTCAAGTTATAATGTAGAAGCCCTCTAGGGACAATAAACACATCACCTTGTTTAAGAGTCTTTTGGAACACTTGGCTTTTCGTGTCGATAAATCCAACAATCACCACTCCTTTGCCAACAAACATCATCTCGGAAGCTCGTGGATGAGCATGTGGCATTATCTACGGAAACATAGTATAATTAAGCAGCCAAAAGAATGTAAGCTCTAATGAAATGATTCACACAAGTCAACAATATGGTATCAGAGCAGGTAAGAGGGGCACATAGAGACATATAATATTATAAGTAATTAAAAGTGTGCTCTTTCTAACAGCTTACCCGTTTAGATGAAATGATTCAAACAATTCAACAATATGGTACAATAGCAGGCATGAGGGGCATATGGAGACATATCTAATACAAATTAAGTAATCCAAAAGTGTGATTTCGTTAACAGTGAGATAATTCACACAATTCACCATTACCATGCCATCTACATCCAGATCAGTCCTGGCAACAGATAACCCGAGAGTGTTGAGTCCTGCAAATTCTGCAGCAGTGACTAATGTTGTTGATGAACGTTGAAAGTTATCCGTGTCACCTTCCTTGCTCAAAACAGAGCTTTTGAAATCAGAAGCAGTAATTTGTGCTGGATTCTTGCATGGAAAACCATTTATGAAGATGTTCTTACGCGTTGTATCGGTAGGACAAACATCATAGAGATTATCAGTATCTTTTGCCCTGCATAGACAAATGTAAATTGAAAATGCTAATAAGAAACTGATCTTCATGATCATTGTTACTGTTAATGTATGTTGTTTATATCTTCATTCAATATTTGCATATATATATATATATAAATATACATATGTGTGCAAATTAGTTCTTGATTGCATTAGTGTGAAGTAATAACCAAAAACTTGGAGTTCAATTCACTAAATCCTTAAGAAAAGACGTCCAATAATTATCAATATGGTTAAATGTCACTCTCCTAAATAACAACTTGTTCTTTTTAATCTTAGATGGATAAACCTGATTAATTGAAAAATATCCAAAGTTTTCATTTTTTATCGAATTCCGTCCAGTAAGCCTCGAGATCTTACCGATGATGTTCATGTATCAGACGCACCATCCCTCCATCCCTTGAAGTAAGTAAAGGGCGCAAAGATGTGGATTTGACCCGCACCCCCTTTCTTTTTCTTTGTTTAGTAGAGATCTACTCTGATGCCTACTGGAGATAGACGTTAAGGTTAAAATGGTAAAAGTCAAGAGATCTAACCTGTTGCTTTTTCTGAATAAAATGTTGAGATGTCTACATTCTTGGGCCAAAATTTTATTGTGTCTGGTTTAAGGATGCCTTTTCAAGATTTCAAATACTCTGTAGAAATAAGAAGGTAAAGTTTTTTATTGTTTCTTTTCCAAATTTTATAACATACAGGCGAATTTCAGCGTATTTTCAACTGAACTCATTGTTTTCCACTCGAGCTATATGTACACATGCAAAAAAATATTTAAGATATATACATAAGTAATAAGATCACATTCATTCTGAACTCACTAACTCTAAGTAGGTGTTTGGGTTCAGATGATCAGATCAAGGTGTTTGGGTTCAGATGATCAGATCACGTTCATATCTAAACGCTTACTTAGAGTTATACCCAGAGCAAATATATATATGTAAAGCCAGGAATTTCGCTACTTAGAGTTACCCTTCAATCAAACTATATGAGAAAATTCATAAACGAATCGACGCGATACTTGAACATATTATTAATGAGCATACAGAGTAAAAGCCTACACCAAAACAGAGCAAATGCAGTTGATGTTCTTCTAAGAATTCAGAAAGAAGGCAATCTTGATGTTCCATTGACGCGTAACAATATCAAAGCTGTCCTCATGGTACGTATGTTCATCCATAGGTGAATCCAGAATTTAAACTTGTTCGTTCTGGTTCTAGTGGTGTTTCAACCTTTTCAAGCAAATAAAATTTGTTCTTTCATTGAAAGTAACAGCTAGGAAAATCTTGTTCTATGTTTTGCAGCATCCAAGATTGGATCTTGTGGCTGTTATCTCTCTTTCAGAACATTTTATCAGCGGTGAGCGATACATTTTAGTCCTGCAGAACCTGTGGTGAGCGATACATTTTAGTCCTGCAGAACCTGTGAACCCTATTGTTCAATCTGCCACAGGTTGTGCAAGCACCAATGTGATGTATCAAGCAGTTCAAGACAACAAATATTGCAATAAGCCTTTCATTGAATTTCCAGCAGAGGTACTAACAAGTTAGGAAAACGAGAAAATAACGCGCGAAGAAGTTTAATACATATTTATGCAACTATAACACTAGAAAGAACAAAGAAAGATAGATGCCAACTCCAAGTAACAATAAGTTACATGTATACATTTCAATTTATTTTATAATATGTACACATAGTTCGAGTCGAAAGCAATAGGTTTAATTGAACTTACAAAACCTGTCCACATTTGAACTTAAGCAATTACTCCTATGAGACATATACCAACATGATGATAATTCATCCAACACTGAACTGTTTGCTATATCAAGTAAACTAGTACAGTAATCTCTTAAATCTTAAACCAGTTACCATAAAAGGTACTATATGTTACAACATCTCTGCATTTAAGAGAACTTGGATTCTCCCTAAAACTAAAATTCCTCCAGGACCTTTTCACCTACGTTGGTCGAATTCTTCAAAAATGCTCAGTCCGTGTCCTAACAACATTTTAAGAGAGTCGGAGCAACGTAGCTTTTAACTAATCAAATAAAAAGTTAAAACAATAGTAAACAAAACTCAAAGTTGTCAACTTTATATTACATAATCAGACCACTCTGATATATGTGAAGTATGATCCATAGTGAAGCTAGGTATCTTATCAAGTCTCTTTGGATTCTCCTTCCCTCCTAACAACCTCGCCGGATTTCCAACGGCGGTTGTCCTCGCCGGAACTTCCTTCAACACAACAGACCCTGCCCCAATCTTAGCCCCATCTCCAATTCTAACATTTCCAAGAACACAAGTTCCAGCACCAATCAAAACACCATCACCAATCTTAGGATGTCTATCCCCACATGCTTTACCAGTGCCACCTAATGTTACATTATGCAAAATCGAAACATTGTTCCCAATTACAGCAGTTTCACCAACAACAACACCAGTAGCATGATCAAGTAAAATCCCTTTACCAATTTTAGCACCAGGATGAATATCAACAGCAAAAACTTCAGAGACTCTGTTTTGTATTAACAGAGCAAGAATTTGCCTCCCTTTAGACCATAATTTATGTGCAATTCTATGAGCTTGACAAGCTAAAAACCCTTTAAAATTCAAGAAACAGTGTACATAACTAATACAAGCAGGGTCCCTTTCTTTAACAGCTCTTAAATCAGCTTTAACAGATTTAATTATATCTGTTTCTTCTGTTAACACCCCAACAAATAAATCAAACAAAGTAGTACTAGGAAGATTAGGATTACCCAATTTCACAGAAAGATGATTAGCTAAAGCTCTCTCCATGGATTCATGAGCTAGAATTGAAGAAATATAATAGCTAGACAAAATTGGTTCTTGGTCAATATCTGACCTAGCTTCCTCTTTCATCTTCAGCCATAGCTCATCTCCCAATTCCTCAATTTTCGAGATTTTTTCTGAAATGGGTTTGCAGGAAGCAAGGTCAGGGAAAGTGGGTCGGCAGTATTTGACGAAATTGTAGACATGGTTGTCGATTTGGGGCTTGTTTGGGTCACGACTAAGTGGGTTTTTTTGGGGATTTTTGGTTCTTGAAGCGTGAATACAAGCGGCCATTGTTAAAGATGAAAGCTTGAAGGAATTGTGAGGAGAAGAAAGTGGTATAAGAGGAAATGGTGATCCGAGAAAACTCGAGGACATAGAAATGGAAGAAGAGAATATGTGGCGTTGAGGAAGAAAGACAAGTATATATAGAGAAGAGAAAATTGTGGATTTTGCTGCCTACGTTTATGGCCCAACGCCATTCAATTGAGTGAACTATTTTTTTTTACTTTATCGCCTCGTGTTCGATAATCATATTAAAGTTTGATTAATTTGAACTCGTATTTATATATTGTATGACTAAATTTTAAGAAACTCTTTCAATAAAAAGAAAGTTATACTCAAAATTTTAAACATGAGACACTTGATTACTGTCTAAAAGGATAAATATACTTTTGAATTATCATAAATAGTATCTAAATACCCTTCGTTATACTTTTAGGACTCTCATGAACCATTTACGAAAATCTCCATTATATTGGGGACTCAAAAAGACTTCCATTGATATTACTAAATTATAAAATTTGACTTATTCACTCAAATTTGGAGAAAAAAATATTTTAATTTTGTTAATATTTTTATAATTCAATTTGTTTAATATAGTTTAACTCGAAATGAACTTTAAGAATAAAATCAAGGTTTTTAATGATTAATATTATGTTCCTATAAAATAATATTTATGAATTTTCTATATGACATTTTTAAGATTATAAGATTAAAAAATATTTTGATATATTTAATATATTTTTAATTAAAAATATAAAATTTAATTATTTCTACCTTTATTAAATTTAGGACAAAAGAATTAAAATGGAAATAGTAATAAAAATGTTTTATTTTAATTAAATCATGTTACACATATTATAATGTGAAAAAGTATAAGATTTAGGAATAAAAATGATTTATTTGTCAACTTTTGACAAGGGAAGATGGATATTCTTTGAAAAATGCCACGTGGGGACATATTTTTCGACGTCTTAGAAATGCAGCCACAATATAAAAAGGGAAAAATATTTGTGTTTGTTTTAGTTAGTAATGTTCGGAATATAAAAGAGATTGTTCAAATGATAAATACATTTTATTTTAATTTCAAGATAATACAAACAGCTCCTTATCTTGCATAATATAACTAATTAACTCACACAAATGTAATTTGACTATTTCTACATGGGAATCTACATGGGAAAAAACAACTATTGTAGTTTGTGTAATCATATAAATTAAAATAATATATTTGGATGACCAAAAAGTCTTTGAGGAATCTTTAGTAAAGGATAAGTATTTGATTGATTCAAGTAAATATTAATTGAATCTTAGTATAGTTGGTGACTTATTCATTATTTTATAATTTATTTATAAATTAAAACTCATCGGTGGGAAAAAAAATCACTTCCGTGACAAAAATACACAACTCGTTAAACACAAACTTAATAATTTTTAAAGTTAGGTTTCAGACGAATTATTGAGGAAATGATTTCTTAAACATGAGTATCACATCTTAAATCTCCTCAATATTTTTATTCTCAAACTTATCAGATAAGACTTATTTAGTATCATTTATCTCTTTTGTGCGATTATAAATTCTCTTATCAACAACAAAATAAAAAACTAAACTCGTGTTTGTGCTTAAGATTCATATACTGTTAGTATAAATAATTTTCTTATACTATTAAGTCAGACAAATAATATTAATAGATGTAGTTTTTTTTTAATGTGAAATTTGAAATTTTGTAAATAAAATATGTTAACAAGTGTTTTCAATATGTAAAAATAATATGACAGCAAGAAGTACAACTAGGACTTGAAGTTTATTGATTCGAGATTTTAATTCTTTAAAGTTATTAAGACGATATAAATATTCAATGATTTTTTCAAATATAAATAGAGTTTAAACTAAATCTATCAAGTTTAATTGAATTTGACTATCTTAATACTAGTTTTGTCCTTACGTTTGATAGTATAAAAATTATTTACACGAACAAATTCGTATTACAATTGAAGAAACGCATCTAGTGACATGAACATGTCGGAGTTGGTTGGAAAAAACGTACACGCAAACCTTTGAATTCATCATAATAATAATTGGGACCAAAGTTGGGGAGCTGAACTTTGTAACTTTTATATTTATTTGTGGAAGTAAATAATTTGTTTAGGACTAAGAAAGTTTGACACCTAGCACTAATAATAAATGTTGAATTTTGGTGTGTTTATCGTCTTATACGATGTTCTAACGTATAAATGTAAATTATGAAGTCCATTCTGTGGACGCGTATCCAAATAACCCCTTACAACACGAATATTTAAGGAATTCTTTTAAAACATATACAACATATGTATCAAATTTACTTACACGTATGAGAAAGCGTTAGAGAATAATACATATATTATTTTGAAATAATATCGTAAACTATATTACAAAATAAATATATATATTATTTTAAAATAATGTCATAAACTATATCACATATTCAAATCTGTAAATAAAATCGTTTTTCGACCGATCAACTCATACTCAAAGTCGTTTAGGCTCAAGAAGGAAAGCTCATTGCTTAGGTAAGTAAGAAATCTAGTCCAACTTGATCAAAAGCAAATTAATATTTATTTATTTATCAGGCTAAAATAATTAATTAAACAACATTTTTTCTTTTAAAAATTACCAATCATATTCATTAAAAAGAAAGATAATGTGACGTTTGCGATGACATGTTTGTTTATTTATTCTGGAAGATTTCTTCTTCATTAGTCATGGGACCGCCACTATACTAGACCCTACCACATCAAGGACTTACTCAAACCATAATTATTTACGACGGATCGATGACAATAATATATTCAATATAATTTTATAAATTGATATAAACAAAATATAAGTGAACTTTATTTTTTTATTGGCAAAGTTGAGGGATTATTTTCACAAATTAATTTGATTGAATATGAAATTTAAAATAAAAGAAAAAAAATTCAAAATTTATACTTAAAAATAAACCATGAAAGATAAAATAAAAAGTTTAAAATCAAATTGTTAGTAAATATCGAAGAGTGACATTCTTTTTCCTAGACCAACTAAAAAGAAGAAAGTGTAAAAAAAGTTGAAACTAGAGGTATTATTTCGATCTAGTTTGTGTGACACTTTTTTAAGTAATAAATTCAAATAATTTTTATTTATTTTTGTTTTTCATATAAATTTAGATAATATCACATAAATTAAAATAGCGAAAATATAATATTTCAACGTAATTTGACTAATTCCAACCATATTATTCAATCCACTTTTTTCAAAGTCTTGTGTAATTAATACAACTCCGATGAATTTTCATTAATTTTTTCCCAACAGTAGGGAAGTGACTTGGAAGGTGAACGTTTGGATTTTATTTTTTTCATTAAATAATTCAGTATTGATAGAGAGACGATATATAGTAATATATAATTAATATGGGCCTTTCATTTAATTGTACAATTTCTTAGATAACTATAGTGGTCAAGTGGCAATATATAATATAGTCGACAAGACAAAATTAAAATGATTTGTCTGCCATTTGGGAGATGAAAAGAACTAATAAGGATAGTAGGGTTTGATTGCTTGAAATTTAATGAGAGGTCTTGAGTTCGGAGAAAAATTCGTTGAAAGTGATGTGTGATTCGAATTTAATCAGATTCTAATGTGGATTGCGATCACCACATGAAAAATAAAAACAAAAAAGCTAATGTTTTCTTGAAGGAAAAAAAAAAAATATACACATGACAATAAGAGAATTTCTTACTTATTTTTTTGAATTCGACATGTAAGCAATAAATATTATTCTAAAAATATTTGTAAGGAATTTAGATAAATATACAAGAGATGAGAGTGAGAAGAACGGATGGTATGGCTTACGGATCTGCATGAAGATGGAGTGTATTGAAAGACGAAAAGACCATCATCATAAGAAAATAAAGAAATATTTGAATTTGAACTAAAATTATTAAATTTATGATATGTTCACCCATAACTCCAGAAAAGGACAAGTGGATAAGGGAGCTTTCGAATTTAAACTAAAGTTACTAAATTTTACTGAATTTATATTGTAAACGATACATCCACCCCTTTTTCGAGAAGAGGACTAAGTGGATAAAATGATATTCGAATTTGGCATCACAAACAGAACACATAGCATAATATCAGATATTAGTCAAAAAAAGACGGGAATATTATTGGTGGGGTCAATTTATTTTATGATCGTGAAAACTTTGGTATAAAAAAACAAATAAAATATGTATGGTTGCAAGTGCTTCATGAATCTAAATTCTGAACCATTGGAGTTAAAAAGCATTTGCCGTTTCAACTTCTTTAGGGGTCGCTGCATCCCACAATAAGCAGAAGAGGATTAGATTTTTTTTTTGTTTTCTCGGGATTTGATACTCATTTTAGGGTTTGATTAAATTAAGTTTTTTAAGAAAGACGACGACATATACATAGTTTCTTGACATCATTCACATTTGTTGGTGTCTGTTACATGCCTTGGAATCTGACGTTGGAAAGTTCCACATTGGGTTATATAAATGTTTCCTAATAAAGCGACTTCAGAATCAGAACTCGAATTTAAAATATATGGCTAAGAATGAAGGAGTGGATCTCAAATACATACAAATCCCACTAGATAGATGTATATGAAATATCATATACGCGAGCGAGATATGAGAGCGGCAAGAGAGATGGGAGGGAGGTGAGCGAGATTAGTCTATGTATTCCAGATACATGCAAATCCACTTGAATACACTATATCTAAAATAGATTACACCTAATTTTGACGTCGTGTGTACGGAGACATATATGTGAATGTATCTGGACGTGCCAAAAGGATACATGTGAATCCATGGATACATTGTATCTAAAACAGATTACACCTAATTTTGACTCATGTATCCTAAGATACATGTAGCTGGACATATCTAGACGCACCAAAATTTGGTAAGATTTGTAATATTGCACACTAGTGTATATCTAATTAATTAGTTCCTAAACTAGTGAGATTTCTGTAAGTTACATCTATAAAATTATGCCCTCGCAAAAATAATAATTAACAAGTGATTAATTTGGGCCTCATCTTTGTGCATTTTGGTTCAAGTTGGGCTGGAAATTTTGGCCACTTAAGAGGCCCATTTTATGTGCCCATCAAACTATTGTTTCAATTCTTCTTTCTTAGTTCTAAAAAATAAAAATTGTCAATTATTGGTTATAACGTACTCTCTCTATTTCATATTAATTGAATTGTTGAGGTGTTCACACCTTTAGGAAAAGAAGATTAAGACATAAATTAGGAATTAGTTATGATTAAAATAACTAAACATTGATTAATAACTAATTCCAATCCTAACTAATGAAGGGTAAAATTGGAAAAACATTCTAAAAGTAGTCTTAAAAATTGAACAATTAAATTAATTTGAAAAATGAAAAATATCTCAACAATTCAATTAATATGAAATGGAGGGAGTATGATATACAATTAAATGAGGATAATTGAATTGAGGCATTTCTAAATTACTTTACATAATTAGTCAAACTCAGAATTAATGTTATTTAATTCTATTAATTCATTTATAAAATTGAGTTTATTATGATTTAATGGCATCATCCATTATCTATTTGGGCAATACATTATCGGTTAAAAAAGGGCGCCAATGTTTTACTAAGAAAAAAAAAGGCGCCTAAAAAATAAGGGCGCCAATGTTGTTGTTAATGATAAATAGAATTCTTATACTTGAAAGAGTTGGAGAAGGACTGAATTTGTGATACGTTATGAGAACTTAAATAAATCAATAATTAATAATTCATTGAAACATAGTTATTTTTGACACGAAAACATCATGAAAAATGTTGTGGATATCGATCTTAAACAAGTAAATTCGTAATTCGTTATGGTAATTTAAATAAGTCAATAATTAATAATTCATCGAAACATAGTTATCTTTAATGCGAAAACATCATGAATTATTATGAATTTCGATCGTAATAACCAAGTGAATCTGTCATACGTTACGAGAACTTAAATAATTTGGTAACTGAAAACTCATTGAAATATAGTCGGTAATGGTATGAACTTAAAGTTTGACCCTATTAAGTATGAAATCCACGAAAAAATGACTACTTTTCAATGACTTTTGACTATGCATTTATTTCTAAATAATAAATACTCTTCGAATAGACCTTATACGGGGTGTAAGTGTAGAATTTCATAATATAAATGAATAAAAGTACTTAATTTTAATATACAAGGAGTATATCCAAAACTAACCCATATTATATTATAAGAGAATTAAAGTGTAATTATCTCTAAAAAAATCATATTTACATAATCTTTTCACTTAATCACATTATTTAATCTTCTTCTACTATTAGAGTTCTTCACATCAAATTTCCATTTCCCTTTCATTTTCACCTATAAATAAACTCATCACTATACTTAATTTTCATCTCAATTAAACTTCCAAAACAAAAATTACTACTTTAATGTTTTTTCTCAAGATGAACTTTAAATATTTTATCAACATTTGGAGTTTGATGTTTTTGTTCATTTTTTGTGCTAGTAAATTGGAGGCTCAACGTTACGTTACGTGGGACGATATTAAGATGAACTTTGATAATATTGATATAAGTAATGGAATTTTACGCAAGTCTCAAGGAATTATCGTAGTCGATTCGAATGGTAACGGAGACTCCGTTACTGTACAAGGTGCAATCGACATGGTCCCCGATTTTAATTTTCAACGAATCAAAATTCTTATTCGTCCCGGACTTTATAGGTATTTATCTGTGTATATGTATCGATGGTGTAAAAAATTACGATATTTTGAATTCAAATTCTATGTTTTTTTTCTCCTTTGTTAGAAATGGAATCACACATGAAAATAGTCATGATTGGTGTTACTTTTTGTGTTTTGAGATTTTCATGTTTGATACATTGAAATTAATATATGTTCTCTTTTTGTCACATAATTAAAGCAAATGATTTATATTAAAACTAGATTGGTCTGTACAGATACATATCTATCTATAGACTATATATACTAGTACTATTTAATTTTGGATCTATAATTACTAACGCGTAATAGGTTCAATGATGAGTATTTAAAGATTGAAACCGTAAAATTTATATTCTAGAATTATTTCTTAATTAAAATAGTTGTCATCTAATTTTACATCTTCAATATAGAAAATCAAGAAACAATTTATCATTTTGTGTCTGTTTTATCCTTGTCATTCATTTCCAACATTTCGATGCCTTATAATTAGTAAGGGCAATACAGTAAAATCACCCTTTTGTTTATCGTTTCTTAAGAGGGGTGTCAAGTCGAAGATTTGACAATTAAAGATGAACATAGGAGTATATGTGAAGATTTAGTTGTATAATTTGTGATTTTTTTTTAAATTTTGTTATGCAGAGAAAAAGTGTTTATTCCATCTTCAAAGCCATTTATTTCATTAATTGGTAATGAAAATCATCCTGGAAGAACAATAATTACTGGGAACTCTAAGGCATGTGATAAGGATCAATATGGGAATGAAATAGGCACAATTGCTACAGCCACAGTTACTGTAGAATCAGATTATTTCTGTGCAACTGGCATAACCTTTGAGGTATTTGATACAGAATGAGCGTGATCTTATTATTAAATGGATTCAGTTAAACTCACGGAAACACGTTTTTTTTTTTGTTTTGTTTTGTCAGAATACTGTGGCTGCATTGCGTCAGGAACAGGATAAGCAAGGTGTGGCATTGAGATTAGCTGGTGACAAAGCAATGTTATACAGAGTTAGAATTTTGGGATCACAAGACACACTTTATGATGATAAAGGATCACATTATTTTTTCAAGTGTTACATTCAAGGAACTGTTGATTTCATATGTGGCAATGCTAGATCACTTTTTCAGGTTCTTGTCTCTTTTATCTTTTTTTTTTTTAATATCGATAGTGTTCAAGTCAGCTTGTTGACACCCGACTTGTTATTTGTTATCAATAATATAAGTATCAGGTTATTTTGTCTGTTAAGACTTAATACAATTAGAAAGAAATGATCACTACTAAAAAAAATCACTATATTCCTATTGAAAAATGTTATATGGCTTTTCTTAAGAGATATTTTGATTGAATTGGTGAGGATAAAAAAGAAAGTAATGTTTTCATTCAGAAATATTAGAAAGTTTCCCATTATTCAGTGAGAATCTGTTTTTGTTTTCCACCCTACATTTTTTTATTTCTAGTGAGTTGGTTCAGTGGGACATGAGTGAAAAAGCTATGTTATATATCACTAATATTTCACTGATTCGCGATTGTGAAAAACCGTTATTTCTAGTAATGTGGGTCTAGGGCACCTCATTGATCGACCTACTCTCGTACCAATTGTTATAGACTCATTCAACTTCTTAAGTCATTATTATCTCCTTTAATCAACAACGATTCACGATGGAAAAAAAACTTTATTTCTAGTAATGTATGTCCAGGCCACCTCGTTGATTGACCTACTCTCTTACCAATTGTTATAGACTTTATAAGAGCTATCACCCCCAAAGACTAGTCTACTATAGGTGAGAGAGCACGCACTCATTCAACTTCTTAACTCATTATTACAACCCTCCACATACTTGAAACTCGAACGATATAATTCATCCTCTGAACAAGCCTCACTCGTTTAATTTTTCTCAACAGAGTTGTGATCTTCATTCAGTAGCTCAAGATAATGTGGGAATATCAGGAGCAATTGCAGCACATGAAAGAGAATCATCTGATGATGATAGTGGATTTTCATTTGTTAATTGTAAAGTGACTGGAAGTGGAAGTGTATTTTTAGGTAGAGCTTGGGGAGAATATTCAAGGATTATTTACTCAAAATGCTATTTTGATGCCCTTATTCATCCACAAGGATGGTTTGATTGGGACGTACCATCTAGAGAAGGGTAAGATCATTATTTATTTCGACACCATTATTTAATCTATTTTGCACGTTTATCTACTTCAGAATAACTTTAGATATATGGTCATGTCTGGAATTAGGCCTTGTCAAAGAAATGTCTCAAGTTACATATAACTAAAGTTAATTCATATGTGTATGAATTTCAGACGTTTTCAGACACGTATATTTAAAGTTGTTTTGAGGTGGATAGATGTGCAAGTTAAGAAAATGTTTTAAAAAAAGACTAAAGTTAAGGCATATGTGTCTGAATTTCGGACGTTTTCAGACTCAGCTTTAGACAAATATATCTAAAGTTGTTTTGAGGTGTAGAAATGTGCTAATCAAGAAAATATCACATGTCTGAGTTTGTTTTTATCTGAAGTTGTTTTGAAGTAGATAGACGTACACAATTTTATGTACTTTAAAGTATGATTTAAATGGTGATTTCGATTTTTTTTTTTTTTTTAGGCATGCATTTTTTGGAGAATACAATTGCAAGGGAATTGGAGCAAATAGAGCAGGTCGAGTGCCATGGTCTAATAATTTCACTCAAGACCAAGTCCAGCCCTTCTTGAAAAGAGACTTCATTGGTGGAGATCAATGGCTTAGAATTTAGGTTAATTATGTGTTATTACTTTTTGCAAAGTACGAAAAAATAAAAATTAGGCTAAATTTGCTTGTGAGATTTTCGTTTTTATATTTTATAGGTAGGATATAAGAGTCCATGTCCTTCAAGTTTGATCAAACATTTTGTGTCATAGCCTTTCTTTTATTCATATTTATATAAGTGTGTTAGAATATTGATCGTTTGAATGAATTTTTCAATATTGGATGTGAAAAGTATTTTTGAGGTTTTTTTTTTTTGTATTTTTGAGGTTTTACTTATGCTTTAATTGTTTATTTTTTTCCTCTATATCCAGGTCTTTAACTCGAGACGTCTAATTAAGAGTGAAGCAATCACATTACTGCACCATAATTCATGTTGGTGTTTTATCATTACTCATGTTGGTGTTTTAATTGTCTATTCACGATCATGTTATGTGTTGTATTTAGTAAAGAGTGATTTACTAGAAGTAAACAAATTCAAATTTATAGAATACTTAACACCAAATGAAAAAAAATATTGAGATTTTAATCATATTTATAAGTGTGTTCTAGAATATTGATAGTATGAATGAATTTTTCAATATTGGATGTGAAAAAGTATTGAGATTTTACTTATGTTTTAATTATCTATATTTTTTAAGAGTCCGCATTAAAAATCGCATACTGTCGAACCCATTTGGTGATAACGCTCCAACAAAATTTTCTTCGAGCTCTAATTCAAATGAAAAAAATAAAAAATCCTAACACCATCACGTGATCTCATCTCAAAATCTGTATGAAAATAGCTCTAGCTAACCGTTAAAGCAGAGGAGCTATCTTTTATCCACGGGTATGATCTTGGGGAACAAAGTGTTTAATAAGCACTTTGGTTGAGGACAAATAAATAATATTCGATGCATAAAATATCTTACGTGTCACTATAGGGTGAGGAAAAAAATTGCACCCTATAAAGGGATGTGATGTCTATAGGTGACCTACGTGGAACGAAGCAATTACTAAATACGGTTGCATGGCTCGAACTCAGGCACATTATAGATCACATAAAAATAACTTTAACGCTGCTCTAATTAAACTATAAATAATTAGATTTAATAACGATTTGTTGATAAACTAGAACAAATTAATGATTTATGGCATTTGGCCTATTTCATAATTAAGTATCCGATTTGAAGTTTTTGCTTCAAAATGTGGCCCTTTAGGCTTCAGACTGTTCAAGAATCCCCAAAAGTTAATTCTTTCCTTGATTAACTTATATATTTAAGAAGTGTAAAAGAATTTGTGAAATATTAAGATTTTAGCATATTATAGTCAGAAGCAGAGCCAAATTTCAATTTTACAGATTCTAGTTTTATTTTATTTTTATAAAAACATCTAGAAGTGATTATATTGGGTTCTAAATATCTCTCTCTCTATATATATATTCAATAAACGTCTTGATACAAATATCTAGTTTAAGTACTAAAAGTTATTGGATACGATCAAATTCATAATCGAGCTTTTGGTTTCGCCCGTAATTATAGCATGTTACATTGACGCCTAAACCCGAGATCCGTGATTAAAAAGGCGGGATAATTTCACCACACGTAGGTGTGAAGATGAATAGACGTACCTTTTCGTCTATAAATTTAGTTTCAAAATAAGCTAAACGAAAAGAGGCGCCGGTTGTGAAACATAACACATGTGATTCTAGCGACCCGTTACATCACAAAATTTTTATTTCGTCTACACCAAATTATATTAATTTATCATAATCAAATAATCTAACGAAGCAATAAATTTTACCAATTAATCATTCAAGTGATAAAAGTGTCCTTTTTTTATTTTTCATATTTATTTTAATATATTGTACTAGAGTCGAGTGTCCTTCAAAAAACAACCTCTTTAGAAAAATGGTCTACCGTCTACGTATATTCTATTAATTCTCCCAGATAGCTGGACCTCACTTGTGAGAATTCACGAGATATATTATTGTCGTTGTTTTTATAACCACTTACGTGATGTAAGTGTATGTATAAAGTATAAAATATAAACACGTGATGACATATATTTATTGATTTGATGTAAACACTGATGTAAATATTCCGCCAGTAACACCCATACTCTTTTGTTTTTCCACTTATAGTTAAAACACTTTGAATTAAAAAGTAAGAGAAAAAGATGCTGATTTTAGCCTATGTTTTTTAAAAAAAATAAATAAATATAAAAATAGCGGTTAATATGCAACTTTTCGAAAAAAACACACCTCTTGAAATTTCACAACTACTCCTTAACAAAAACTACCCCTCAATCTTTACACATTTCACTCTCCATTTTCTTTCTTTATTATTATTATTAACTTTAAAACTTTAGAGGTTCTTGAAATTATGTAACATGCAAATTCCAACGTTCATAATTTCATAAATATTTCTACTATGCAAAAAAAAAAAAAAAAAGTTGTATAAAAGCAATACTACAAGTACTATAGGCTCTTATATTTATTGCCTTCACTTCTTACTTGCTTTTGCCCATAACTCTTTTTTACCATCTTCATATTTTTTGGGGTTTAAGATGAATTTAAGTGATTTTAGCACTTTGGTTGTGATTTTTTTCTTGATTTGTGGTGATCAATATTCTTGTTACATTATAACATGGGATGATATGAAGGTGAATTTAAATAAAGATGAATTTATACGATCGCGTTCTTCTTCTTCTTCTTCTTCATCTTCGTTACAAAGAGTTATAGTTGTTGATCAAAATGGTAAAGGAGATTCAATTAGTGTTCAAGGTGCAGTTGATAAAGTTCCTTCAAATAATTTACAAAGAGTTATTATTTACATTCATCCTGGAACTTACAGGTAATTTTTTTTCTATATAATATAGTTTTTATCAACTTTTTACAATGATTAATTCCTGTGTTGTTCAGATTCTTCAATAATGTCGATGAATATATGTGAATTGTTCCTGTATATATAGTGTACTTTTTATCAACTTCTTAATCTGAGTAATTTCTATGTTGTTCAGATTCTTCAAAAATATTGATGAGTGTACGTTGAATTCTACAAAATTAATGTATATTTTGAAGAATCCAACTCAAATACGAAGACATTTTTAAGAGTCTGAACAACGTAGATTAGTTCATGTGATGATCATGAGGACCAATCTAGGGTTTAGTAAAATGTAATTGCTTTGAATCGAGTTCTATGTATGTATAATTAAAATTTTATTATTAAATATGTAGAAAAATTAAATTCAGAATTCAGTTAGTGAAGCTATTGTAGAACTTGAAACCCATAAAGTTGAGATTTTGCGAGGATATTATATTATTTGAGTTAAAAGTTTCAATGCATGTATTAACTATATATAGAAAAATATTAACACAATCAGATCGCTTAATATTTTTATTTTTATTTTACAGATAACTTAATTCATTATCCTTTACTTTCTTGTCTTAATTCTAAATGTAAAAAACTCATGTATTGATTCATATATGCATTTTTATTTTATTATTTTTATATAGCTTTTTTTTTTGCATTTTTAAAAGTTGGTGTGATTTGTGAAGTTAATTTAAGCTTGAGGACGTGGGTATACTAGAAATAGTTGACAGTTAAAAAAATGGTAGTGGGTTAACCCACCAACCCCCTCATAAAATTACTAACTTTTGTGCACTGATAAAGTGAAAATATATATTTTTTAAATTATAAATTTCATATTTTAAAGAAAACTTACGTGTAAATCTACTTAAGGTAAATTTTGATAATGTGAGGATTATTTTACATTAATGAATTCAGGAACAAAGGTAGAGTATAGTTTACGAATTTGGTCGAACACAATAAATTTGATCTAAACCTAATGTTTTGTCTTTAAAAAATCATAATATATGTGCAGATTATTAATTTAAAAACTACTCCACTAACTTTCTGAAAATATCGAATTTCGAATTTATAATAAATTTGAAATCATAACTTCAATGAACATGGTACTCCTTTTTTCTAGTCAGCCCATGATGTATTGTGTTGAAATCTTATTTTACGTGTGATGTCTTGAATATTGTCAGTTTAGTACGAACCCTTCAACAGAAAATTAAACTATCAAGTTATGTATATATAGTAGATGTTAAATCTGCTTTAACTTTTTTGTGTATTTACCTTTCATATTTTCAACTTAGTGAAAATTCTGATTCCGTCAGTGACTATCGACACGTATATTTTATGTAGAGAAAAGGTACATATACCAGCATCAAAGCCATTCATAGCATTAGTTGGTGATCAAAATCAAACAGCTCGAACCATTATTTCTGGTCATGACAAAGCCTCTGACACTGACCAATATGGTTCTATTTTAGGCACTTCTAGAACTGCCACACTTACTGTTGAATCTGATTACTTTTGTGCCACTGGCATCACTATCGAGGTACGTACGTACGTGTTACAGTCAAACTTTTCTATAACAGTGTCGTTTTTTGTTTTTTTTGTTGTTGTTGTCATGAATCGATTCGTTTTGTGATATTTTTCAGAACACAATAATTCCAGATCCTAAAGGTGTTGGAATGCAAGGAGTGGCATTGAGATTAACTGGTGATAGATCAGTTTTGTATAGAGTAAGAATATTGGGATCACAAGATACACTTCTAGATGATGCTGGATCACATTATTTTTACCAATGTTATATTCAAGGATCTGTTGATTTCATTTGTGGAAATGCTAAGTCACTTTATAAGGTACTTACTTCCTACCTATCTACTAATGTTGCTCGGACTCTCCAATAATGTTGTTGTGCCTGTGTCATACCCTTCAAATATGTACTACTTTTGAAAGATCTGACACGCATTATCGACATTTTGGAAGAGTTTTGAACAACATAGCTCTCTACTTTGAAACTACCTCAACCATAAAGGACCATTTTGTCATTTTCTCTACTTTCTTTCTTCAAAACTTTGACTTATTTTTTCTTTTATATTGTTAACAGAATTGTACTCTACATTCAATAGCCAAAGGGTATGGAGCAATTGCAGCACAACACAGAGACTCAGAAAATCAAGATACTGGTTTCTCTTTTGTTAATTGTAAAATCAAAGGAAGTGGCAGAGTCTTTTTGGGCAGAGCTTGGGGAGAATATTCAAGAATTATATATTCCAAATGTGATTTTGATCCTATTATTGATCCAAAAGGTTGGACTGACTGGAATCAACCATCTAGGCGTCAGTAAGACTCGAACTTCTAGTTAAGAATAGATATATCATATTTATCCCACCTATGTTATTCTTACTCCACTTAAGGGTGTCTGATACGACGAATAGGTATTCAGTGAATTTCGAGTATCATATAGTGAAGATTGATAATAATGTCTCTAACACAACCCCTTTTGGTGGATATTGACAAAGTGACCACCAAATACTAGGAGTAAGCAATGATCTTCTTGAAATCGATCCGTCTTTAAAAAATGACTTTTTCCTGTGTTTGCAGGCATACAGTGTTTGGAGAATACCAGTGCAGGGGCAGTGGAGCAAATAGAGCAGGTAGAGTGACATGGTCCAAGACACTCAATGAATCTGAAGCAGAACCTTTCTTGGATGTAAAGTTCATAGGTGGACAACAATGGCTCAGACTCTGAACTTTCACACTTCAATTTTCTGTGTGCTATTATGCAAATTCATTCAAAAACAGAACTAAATTGGCTTATGAGCCCTCAATTTTGAAATAGACATAGGGGCGGCTCAATAAGATCGGTGGTCTAAAGCCATATAGTGTGACAATGATTTCACCATAAAATACTGCATTTACAACATGCAAGGTTCATAGTATGTATCTGTCTATTACACTGTGTGCAACACACTTGCAAAACAATTTGACTCAATAGTGGAACGTTACAGATATCGTAGAAGATCCTAGTAATTAGAGAGTTTATAATTGCTAGAGCATCTCCAGATTCTAATAAAGTAGTGGGAACTAATGATAACCTGTACACCTAAGACACTCGATTCCTAACACTAAGAGCAAACCTCGTTCGATTTCCATCTCTATGTACAGTTGAACTGCATCAGTACCTAGCAACAAACTGGAATCTGTTTCGGTGGTAATACATCACGCCACCATATCCATTACTTCTGTTTCGCATTTTCCCCCATCAATCTCAGGTTCTGATGATTTTTCCACATTGCTGTCCTTGTTAATGTCGTTGTCAATGTCCGTGTTGTAAGAATCATTATCATCGCTAAGTTGGCAGTCTAAGTCATGCTTGTCGCTGCCACTGCTGCTGCTGTTATTACAATCATTCTCATCGGATTTGTTTTCAGTTGCATGCTTCTCATCCTTAATCAAGTCTATATCTCTAGTGGAGTTATCAGTTAGTCGCTTTTCTGTAATGCGATCTTCTTGCTTCTCAATATTGACACCGATTGAATGTTTTGAATGGTGATCAACTGATCTTGCTTCTGTAGAACCACGAGCAGCTTCTTCATCCACGCTACTCGCGTGAATTTTATGATCCATAGGACTAGCACGCTGGCACTCTGAAGTAATACTTGATGATACAGAAATCTTGGTTTCTTGGATCAAAGATATCATTGAAAGAATGTCTCTGTTTGTCTCGATATCTACCCATCGATCTCCCACCCAATCCCTTGAGATTCTTAGATTCTTTCTATCTATATTCAAGAACATCCTCTCACCTGATAACAAAAGAGGAGAAAACAGTTTATGAAGTAAATAAAGAGAAATGTTTGCTTAGCACTAGCAACAATATTGAAAAACAAAACTCACCAGGAACATAAACTCTATAGGTTTCCTTCTCTGATTTGTCTGCGTCGACAATTATTCCTTCCCACCAACCATCACTCCACCAGGCATCGATAGGTGCTCCCACATCAAAGGCAAGATCTTCCAGGTCACAAGGGCGGGAAGGCCTGATTGTTGGACGGTTAGAGTTTCTCATTCCAAGTTTATCAGGCTTGGCTAGTCTAAATGTAGGGATCCATTCCTATAAAGTTGATGAATGTGTAAAAATGATGTTAGTTTCCAAAACGTAACAACATTAACAAAATTTCTAGTTCATCTTGGTCCAGAATGATAAAATCATATTTCTCTACGAGTTAAGTTTTTAACATGTAATGAAGTATTCTGAAAAAGTGCTGGGGCATACCTCAAGGTTTCCACATCCATCTTCATCCTTAATATCATCATACTTTATCTTCATCTGTCTCCGGGATATTTCCACAATGGTGCATCTGAACCAGCAGCCTCGGATCCCACTATCTTGGCTCAGACATTCTATCTTCTCATTAACCACAAACTTAGGAGTATACCAGAGCTCACTTCCAACATGCTTATTGGAGTTAAATTTCCTACTTAAAAAACCATTTTTGAACTTCTTGTAAGACTCTTCATATGCTGTCATCTGATGCTCCTTATATTTCTTTCTTGGCCTTTTAGCTCCAACTTTTACATCATCCTTGGCACTAAATTCTTCGTCTTCAAAGAAATCTGGACTGAAACATGAGAAAATTGATTGATCAAGGTAACCGCGCAATTTACCTAATTCAAAAGGTTTTACTCTGTTGCCCTTAAATTGTCTGAAGCAAAAATGTACTCTTGTTAGCAAGTCATTTGGGAAAACAGCTACACATTTCTCATAATGTTCCCGAGTTAAGACAATGGCCGGACCATCAATACACTCTGCACTAATGACCTGAGCATAAGGAGTGATGAAAACCTCTCTAGGATGAGGATTTTTTAAAGAGACAACCCCTCTCACTTCCCTATTAAAGTGGAACCATCTCACTTTGACTTTTTTCTGGCCCTTCCGGTCCTCATACATATCTTCAAGATATGCAAGGTACTGATTTTCCTTTTCAGCCATGACAAAGACGAATGCATGTACCTGGAACACAGAAAAGGAAACAGACTTAATAGCTGTAAACTAACAAATAGGCATGCATAAGGTATAGAGGTGCAGCATTAAAGAAGTCAGGTCATCTTTCTAAAGGGGTCAAGGAGGAAACTTTCTAAATAGCATAAACTTGAAAAGGTTCATTCGATACATTTTACTTGTTTCAACTTTCAAGAGCTTAGATGGTAATCTATGTAAACCAAATAGGCATGATTGGGAAAAGGGAGGAACAGCACAGATGAATCCATGCTTTAATTATGGCAGTCAAGAAAACATTTTGAGCACAGACACAAAGCGTCACTAATATTTGATAATGCCTCTTGTGTAAATAAGAGCTAAATGATAATCCATGTGTAATGCTAAACCCTGAATCATCTCCATACATTTGGACACAGTTTGCAATTAGTTTTTTTTGACAAAGGTAACAGGACTAGTTGGCAATTTGTCATCATTAAAATTAGAGGGAACAAATTAGAAGGCAATAAATTTGCTATCCCACAAGGCCACAACTGATGTCAGACTCTTAACACCTCGCATGCCCAAAACGGAACATCTGGAAAGTGGATGAAAGATATAACATGGGGACCCGACATCAACTTAAACCAACACTTAGATAGGTTTGACTCTGTTGTAAAGAAAAAGAACATTGAGCCTAATACAACCCCAAAATCTAGCTCTTGAGGGTGAGCATTGCTCAAAACTATATAAGGAGACTAATTTCCCGTTCCACAATGACGGGTGACTCCAAAAATATATTATATCTTAGCCTTCTTATCAAGTATATTCCTCGAATAAGTTTGTTCAGCATCTAAGAAATTTCAAGTAAAACATCTTGAGCATTTCAAGTAAAAACTTCATTGTGAGACATTCATCTAATTGTCAGTCCAGGAAACTTACAGCAATTGTGATCCCATTCCGGGAAAATGTTGGGTAGTGTTTGAGCTGTTTACTACATATCCATGGTTCACCTGACCAAACTATATCGGAAGAATGAACTCTCAAGTTTCTTGTTATAGAACCCTGTCATAAGAGATCAGTCAGACATGTCAAACAGCAAGGAAATGACATGTTAGTGGTGAGGGAAACTCGTACCTTGTTACTTGCCATATCTGTTGATTGGACACTGAATAATGGAGACATAGGATCATCTTTCGGTGATTCTGCCATTACATGGAGCACACGTCAAGCTTTTGTTTTTTCCTTCACAGCTATTCTAGACAGTTTCGTTTGCAAATATATACTCTAAAAGTTCAGTGACTTGGAAGTTACAGATATCACATGAAAAGCATCTCCAGCAGACACTCTATTACTGTTTAGACTACATGGGAAAGATGAACTAGAGTAAAACCAACATTGCTGGGAATTTGAAAAGAAAAATAACAGTTGCATAAAGCTCACGACTTGCCGCTGCAGTAGAGGCCAAGCCCAGGCAGTGGGGAAAGATAGAAAAGGTTCATCAAAAAGGCAAACATTACAGAAAATCATAGATATCCAAATACTTCACTGGATAACAGCAAATACACAAGAACTTCATTTGTTCTATTTTTATGAAACTTACTTGATGAGAATGTCATAGCGAAAGTCGAAACAAATGAAGCCATGAAATACTTTCCGGTCTTCACTGTCCTAATTTCCTGAATCCAGAAGGACCTCTACCTATTAGACGAACCATCTTTTATAATACATTAATTAGACAAACTTGTGAAGTAAACCCATTACCTAAGATTAAGAAGGCCAACTTCAGGGAAATCAAAATAGACCTCATGACATAGCATATATAAAGCTAATTAGCATAGGTACTTCATTAATCTAATTGGAATTTGATAGTACATACTTGGAAAAACTTGCAAGTAACTACATCACATTAAAGATTAAAGGCCAACTTCAGGGAAATCAAAATGGACCTCATGACAATGGCATATAAAAAGCTAATTGGCATGAGTATTTCATTAATCTAAATGGAATTTGATAGTATAACTTGGCCCAGAGCATTGATTTCCCATAACGAATAGGCTAGCTCTATCTCTCAATTACCTATCCTATTTTCGAGAAGGTCCCTCAGTTCCTCGGCAGTACCTGAGGTGCATTTAGTTGTCTTACATGAGACAAGGGCTATTCCCTACTCCATGGAAAGAACATACCCAGAGTAGTCCCACAAAGTGAGGTCTATGGAGGATAGAGTGTAAGCAGATCTTACACCTATCTTAGATGTAGAAAGGTTGTTTCCAATCCACCCTCGGCTCAAGGAATAACGGGTCCAACGCAGTCCAGAAAAAGAAGCAACGGAAGTACAAGAAACAACAGATAATAACAAAAAACAACAGAAACTACAATACGACAGTCGATAGCAAGTACTTACTTGAAAAATCACTTTGTAAGTGCTGTTTTGATAGCATAGATGTGAGCCAATTCACAACTTCTCTCCTTGACCTCCACCTGAAGCCAGCATAGACAGAGTCCTCACCTGCATAAGCTTTCAAGAACTCTTCGGAGACGACATAAAACATATGCCTAACACTCCTTTCAGTTCCTACAACAGCAAGAATAGATTCCCCTGAAATATCCTTCAAGAAATAATGAACCACACGATGTCCCCTCTCCTTAGAAACAAATTGCTCCTTCCATTCCACAAAACAGTGGTCATTGCTACTACCCATCTTCAGAAAAATACCCAAAATTAGATCTTTTCAACTCAAAGCACCATATCCAGCCTCACATAAACCCTAATCCGTAAACTTCCAAGCACTATGCCCCTTACCTAAACTAAACCCCCAAAAAAAACAACCTTAATAACCTCAACTACAACCTCAAAAGTCAATCAATTTACAAAAGACACAATCTTGATAATCTACTCTGAAACCCCACCATAAATTTAGCTTCTGGGAACTCAAAGAAACAATGGGTATCTGAAAAAACTCGAAACCAACATCCCTCTACAAAGATCTGAGATAAATTACACATCAAAGTCAAAATTTTCAACAGTTAGACTTAAAGGGGTTTTTGCTGAAGCAAAAATACAACAACCCAACAAGTGAAATAGTCAATAGGCATCAACCAGCCTACAAGTAAACAAAAAAAAGAAACTTGGGTCCAAACTCAAACTCCTTCGAGGGGAAAAAACAGATAAACTGGTGATGCTGGTCAAATATTAGACAAGAAAAGATTCTTCTTTTGTAACTTTAGCATATATACCAAGAATACACAAAGCTATGATGAAGTATGAGTGAAGAAGACAAGATTTTGAATCCTGGGAAATTGAAAAAATGGCAAGAAAGAGTTGCAGAGTTCACATTCTATGGAGCTTTGACGGTGGTAGCTGGGAAAACCTTCATAAAAAGCTTTGATCTTTCACTATGGGGTATTTTATCGTGTAGGCGCTCATAGGCTTTGAACAATGTATCAAGTGGATCATGGGCCCTTTGATTATCTTTGGAGATTCTGATGGATTTGTTGAGTCACTTAGACCATTGAGGACTTAAAATGTACACTTCTGCCCCACATAGTTTGACTTTTGTGGAAATGTCTTTTTATCGATATTTATACAGAGACATAATACATAAATATGAGTCTTATGTGGTATAATACACGTAGAAAATCATGTAGGATGCAAATTATCATGTAGGTTGCCATGTAGCCTGTAGGACGTGTGTATTTATTTGTGCAATTTTATACGAGTTTAAGTATCTATTTATGTACACTCAAAGTTGAAGGGCATAAATGTAAAATAAGGTCAAGTTGAAAAACATATTTAGTTATTTGATATGTGTTTGTACATAAATATGTATCACTTAATTATAATAAATTAGCATATACTCATCATACTAAATTAATCATAATAAATTGATAACTTTGTGTTTGGAGTGAGACGTAATATAAACTTAAGAGGTTCAGTTGAGCTAGTATTTTTAACGCAGATACTAAGTTATGAATTCATAATTATAGAAGTGTAATAGGTTAATTAGTGAGAACATAAAGGTTGAATTCATCATGTTTAAATTTTAAATTATTTTCTGTTTGATGTAAATATTGAGTGCAAATAAATATTTACTTTTTATGTATTGATAATATTTTGATCTCAACGCGCTTGGTCATGAATAATGGAGTAGGTCCAGTAATTATAAATATTGAAATTTAATATTCATAAATACTTCTCAAATTCTATTCATTATATCGTATTGAATATATTATTGTTAGTGATTTTAAAAATACATGTGACCAACTATATTTTAGTAGTGTCAAGGCAAATATTGGTGAAATATTTGAACTTTTTTGCAATTTTCAACTTCAACCAAATACTGTCCAAACACTTACCAAGTCATTTACTTTTATAGATGAGTAAAGTAGATAGTTCATCCATTATGTAAGGCATTAATTGAACTCATGCAAATGTTGTCTAAAGAAGTTTTAATTGTCTAAAAGTGAGAAAAGAAATAGGACAATTGAATTTTCTTTTTTTATAGAGATGTTAAAGGAACTTACATTTACCTTTTTACTCCATATTTACTCAAAGCACACAATTCAATGCAGTAAGCTTCTATTTTATGCAAAATTCTAGAAAGGATCGAATCACATGAATCTATTGTACACGACCTTATCATGCAGTACTCTTGCTTGCAATATGTAAAAGATGATCTTTACTATTTGGAACTAAATTTTAGCAATGATGCACAAAAAACTTTGATATGAAAATAATTCCATTAAATAAGAACCACAACTTTTAGTTTGTACATTTCACTCTCAATATCCATGTATACAAATATTTTTAAACAACCAAAAGTATTCTCAAAATAAAATGGTAAACTATTATGCTGCTTCTGCCAAAATAATCATCAAAGCACAAACTCAAGTGTCCCATATCATCACCACAGCAATTATCCCAACACCTAATAAAACAGCCAAAAACTTGAAATGAGGCTTGTCAATCAAGACCATTTTTTGAGGTTTGTATCCCTTGGAAAGCAAATGATTAATGGATACAAATATGAAAACCCCACAAGCCAATCCCATTGATATTGCAAAGATCCAGTCTGCAACAACCCCTTGAGTTGTGGCATCGATTATGATTCCGATGGCAACGCCAATTGGACTAGAGATGGCAAAGGCAAAAGCATAGGCTGCGCATGATAGTAAAGGGCGATTTGGGATCATCCTAAGTAGAGCTATTCCCATTGCAATAGCAGCAAATATCTTGTGTAAACTGACAGTCCAAAGAGCTCTCCAAGCATCGGCTTGTGAATCTGCAACACCAATGGCTATTCCCTCAAAGACCGAATGGAAACATAGTGCAACGATCAATAAGATGCTATCACCAAGTGAAGAAGCTGTTGCAAGAGGTGCTCTAGAATAGTCATTTTCTCTGCCATCAGAGACCTGTGAAAGCAATCGAGACAAATCTAATTAAGCCACTCAAACAAGAATGGATTTTTCTCCAAAGTAGTGGACTTTACCAATTAGATTTAAAGAATAAAAGGAATCCGAGAACACAAGACGGTTCTTAGAGGGAAGAAGATAAAAAATCAAGATCTTCTCTAACCTGTGACTGCCCTTGTGCGACTGTTCCGTTGCTTTTTCCATTTTCAGTATCTCCTGGAACACAACATGGGATTTGAAGTATCAGCAAAGAGTTCTTTATAGCAAAAGTTAACTACTATACAACAGCATAAAAGGAATTTATACGATCAAGGCTATTAAAAGGTAATTACAGGTTACTACCCATAATAAGTGAAGTGTGTAAATCAAAAAGTAAGTTTCGTCACATTGTCAATGGATATGATTTAAAATCCTATTGCAAAATGGATAATCAGCACAATGGTTCGAAAAGATCACCACTTTTCAAGTAAACTCCCTTGATATGGGAAGCTAAACAGAAATCAACATAATTTCCAGTTGATCTCAAGCTAAAACAGAACTCAAATTCGCATTTCCTTAAACATCATCGACCATGGAACTCTCCTACTACTCAGATTAGACATGGAAGCTAGTAAAAATTCTACAGTCAACCTCAAAATTAGGTGCAGGATGCTTTAGAAACAAAAATATCAGATTTTAAGCAAAGCTCCAATTAACTAGAAAAGGCAAGATCTTGTTGATCACTAAGTGAAAGTTTAGCACATAATATTTTTTATCAAACAAACAACATATCCCATCAAACAGCAAATGGAACTATAAAGCCACTCCAAGCACAAATATGGTTAAAATCGAGTACTTTGTCCACGCCAATATGTTTGTCAAACTTTGCTAGCTACTACCAACATTGATTTGCTTGCGGACAAGACTATTGTTAAAGTATGCCCACTACTCTTTTCTTACAATTCAAAATCCTCATCTTTGCCTTCCTCTCACTTCATTGGAGCTAAACTACATACACCCTAGAGGTAGAGTTCGTGTTGTAATAGGAGCCCCTTACGAGACTTAGCCAATTTGAAGAATTATCAAAACTAAATGAGGACTAATTCCTTTTTCCCAAAACTACAGTTTATATATAGAAAAGCTGCAGAGAAAGTATAAAGTTCAAATTTTTGTCTGATCAATCAAAATTCTAAAACAACACATAGTAAATAAATTTGATAAAAGCACAAACCTTGGAGCTGAACATCATTGTTGTTGTTATTGTTACTCTGCTTAGCATAAACAAAACAGATAACACAATCAGCTAACATAGTCATCAAATAACCAGCACATGCCAACATATAAGCAAAAGGGTACTCTTTACTTGTCAATTCCCCAAATGTCTCATTAGCATCACTTAAAAAATGCATAAGCGCAGTTCCCAAGAAAACCCCACCAGCAAATTGTGTTCCAAGAACCAAAAACCCCTCATTCCATTTCATGAAATAAGGTGAAACCCCACCAACAAAAGTCCCAAAGAAGACTATTATAAAACACCATATCTTCACTAAAACCAAAGGCCGAGATCTCAAATGGGGTTTGTCAGATTGTTCAGATAAGCCGGAATCTGAGTCAGCATCACCGTCATCATCTCCGCCGTGTGCTCCGCCGTGTGCAGCGGCGGAGATAATGAGTAGAAGAAAAAGAACAAGAAAGAAGTGTAAACGTGCCATTTGGGTTAGAGAAAATCATTGAAGGAAAAAATGGAGTTTTTTATAGAAATATATTTGGAGAAATTGATGTAGTACTGCAGGACAAACAGATTAAGACATGAGAGAGAGAAAACAACGTACTGCAATGGTGAATTATGAGAGAAAAAAATGGAAAAAATGTGAAAGTATTGTACTACTACTTACCATAAATATTATTGGTTGAGATTTTTAGTGACTCTTGACAATTCACATACCAAAGGTGTATAATTTACAGATCGTTTCAAAATAAGTATTACTTTTGACTCATTTTACGTCCATTAAAAAGTAGTTCTTTAATAAAAGGCTAATTGAAATAGTATAGTTATCAGTTATTTTAGGATAATTATTTTTGAGGTTAAAAGTAATATTTATTTTGAAACGAATGAATTAACTTTTAAAGCACATATTTTAAAGAAAAATATGAGGTTTGGTACCAAACAAAGGCTTTGTTGATGTGTCAAGACTCAAGTGTCACCCCCGAATGGGCCCTGCAGAGCGCGATTCGAATTTAATCGAAACTCCAATATAGGCTTTGGACACCGAAGAAAAAACAAAAAAAAATGTGAACTTAACCTTAAGTATAAGAGATGAGGCCACAAATCCTTAGTTCCAGTCAACTGGGGCGATGACCAAGACTTCCAATTTTTCTCATTTTCCCACAGCTTAGCCAATCACATTGTAGTATGGGTTAAAATTCGGATTTGATTGTTGGATGTATCATAAGATGACACGTGGCAATTGAAGATAGATCTGACATAATAAATATAATAACGGTCTTGATACATGAACTTGTTTGGTAGTATCAGAAGGTTCGAGAGCCAAAGCCACGAGCCACAAGATTAGAAACATTTTGATGATCGATCATGATAAGTCCAAAAGTACAATTGCCTTTGAATAAAGCATCCCTCAACAAGATTTGATAAATTTATGGGATTAATAATTGAACAACTAGTAGTTGATGATCAATTTATTACTTTCTGCTATTAAACTATTTATAATTTGAATTTGAAATAATGAGAAGTTACAACTTAACCACCAGTATACCCCACCCCCAACCTAACCTCTGCCTCCCATCTAATACTCCCTCCATTTAAAAAAGAATGACATTCTTTCCTTTTTAGTTTGTTTAAAAAAGAATGAACTCTTTCCTTTTTTGGTAATATTTTAATTTCAACTTTTCACGTGTCATGTTTAAAGCCACAAGATTGAAGGGCAATTTAGTACATTTGACATAATTTTAACTTAGGACCACAAGATTCAAAAGCCTTCTTTATTTTCTAAAACTTTGTGCCAAGTCAAACCAGGTCGCTCTTTGTGAAACAGAGGGAGTAGGAGAACACAGAAAAACTATAGTTTTGGTGATCCAAATTGATGAATATAGAAATTCCTGTACACAAGAATTAATAATAATGATTTTTTGTTATCTAAATTGTAAGAAAATACCACAAAATCATATAGTATCAAGTCAGAGCAGAAACAATATGTTGAATGAAGCTGTTGTTTGGCAAAATTTTTGATGTATTCCATTATTACAAAGGAGCAAATGATGTAATTCATTGCTTATGAGAAAAAGAATACAACCATGTTGTTAGAGAAGTAACATTCTTGAATTGAATCGTTTAGTTACACATAATTTATCACAATATCAATTACTTTTATCCTTTTTAAACTCAGAACTTCCAAAAATTAACACTAGCGACGCCAGAGGCGACCGGTCTGCTTTTGCTCTTGCATACGCCTGCATCAACAGAAGAAACTTTAATAAGAAGCATCTTAAGTTCCATGTCTTCAAGGATTTCAAATACAATCCAATAAGCACAGCAATATCTAATAAACGAATCAAGAAGAAACTTTACCTATGGTGCTCCTTCGATCGTTCAATAAACTCTTTTGCAATATCATGTCCTTGGTATGAAGCTAATACAGTTCGAATATCAGCTGGCCTATGTTTTCCAACATCTACACACATAAGTTATCGAGTCATTAAAGTGAGATTTACAAGGTGACATGATAACTACCAGATTATGTATGTCATTTGTTATTGGTATACTTACATTCAAGAAATGGAATAAGATCTAAAAGTGTAGTATCTTCCACATCTCCTTTCCATGGTTTTATTTCTACACAGTTCTCTGGCTGAAGGCTACTTTCTAATGCGTTACCACTAATATATATAATCCTTGATTGATCCCTATTCAACATGGAAAGGTCCTGCAACAACAGACACAAATGACATGGAAATCTCAACCATTCCGTCTCTTAATAGTTAGAACATAGGGTAAGGTGAATAGAACATAAAACAAATGAAAAAAAGGTCACATCAAAGAAAGAAAGGAAAGATAAATGGAAATCCCAATTATCACCATTTCCAAGGAGTGGGAAATGAAGCAAGACATAAAAGAAATTAAAAAAAAAAAAGAAGGTGAGGTTGAAAGATTTTCGTGTTGCAGTTGAAGCATAATGAATGGAAAATTTAGAGAATGAGCAAAATCACCTACTCTGTAATGCTTGCCACCCACATATTTAGTTGCTCCCCTTGATAGCCTATACCGAATACACTGCTTTGAATCCAATCTGTCGACAATAGGATCGACATACTGCAAATACCACAAGCCAAAATTTTAACTACACAACTGGTACAAAATATAGAAAACATTACGAAGGAAGTGAAAAATACCATGTTCTGTTGGTCAGAGTACACAATTATCTCAAAAAATTGAGCTAAGTGTTCCAGAAAATCCTCAACCCCGGGTCTTTTAAATGTTCTCCAGCCTCTGTCACGCTTTTAAAGGACAGGAAGTCATATTAGTGACAACAAAATGAAATGATAAAACAAGCTAAACTTCGAGGGGAAAAGCTCTACCAATAGGAAGAACCTAATGGTACGACTAATCCTCTATACTCATCCTGATCCAAAAAACGAAAAGCAATTACGGCAAATTTAAACCACCATGATTAAATAAAATCCGTTTTGTTTGTGACTAGGAATTTTACCTTCCAGTCAGAGTAGACCAATGTCTCACTTAGATCAAGAACAATGGTAAAGACATGTTGCTCCAATGGATGCAAATCTGGCAGGAGCTTGTCTGATGATGGTTCACTATAATCCTAAAGTAATCGACAAGATTTTATTTGTAATTGGGAAGAGATGACATGCAAAAAGAACAAGACTTAGAAAAGCAACATGGTTTAAAAATAAAGATGTGCATAATTACTTACTCGAACTTGTTCTTCAGTCAAGCGCCTTAGATCTAGGTAAAGCTCAACTAACTTGGCAGGCACTGGAATTTTCAGAAGGGGAGAAAACAGACCACCATAATAGTAGAGAAAGTGTAAGATTAACCCAAGAAAACTACTATAGAATGTATTACAAAAAATAAGTATCGGCATAATTAAGAAAATATAGTTATATTATTACAACAAATCATTTACAAAAAAGTGTCATCAAAATTACTAAGAAAATATAATTATACCATTATAGAATATCATATTCAAAAAAACAGTATCAACATAATTAATGAAGTATATCGTCACATCTTAGAATGAGTATTTTCATCCTTTCTTGTACCAGCTGCCATTAGCTCCACGACCCAACAAAAATAAAGCATTGAACACATTTTTTTTCTATTTTTAATCAGTATTTCTGGAATGTGGGACATAGTTAAATCCACGGATCATGTCAAATTGCCAATCACACATATAGTAAACCACATGTTATACGCCCCAATATGAGGCATTGCAAGGACAGTTCCACATATCATATACAGTCCATAACAAGCTAGTACAAGACAGACAACACTCATCCCCAAAAGTTCAGCACAAAGCTTTGTGTGCCAACAACAACAGAATTCATGACTAAAGGGAACACAAGTTTAAGGACACCTCCCTAACTAGTTGCCAAGGATATCATGCAACAAGCAGAAAAAAAAAAATTAAAGACACCAATGTGTATTAGTATTACACCTATATATTGCACACAACTGACAATGTGTGGCAAGCATAAGTTCATGTTTTTGGATAAGATGCAGAGAACTCAAAATCAGAACAAACCTGTCATTGCAGAGGAGTACAACAAAGCTTGAAATTTCTACAAAAAGAATAGGCAACTAAATATCATGAAATTTCTTTAGAAAGATGTTAACCAAATAGAACTTCTTAATCAAAATAAACAGACTTTACCTACTATTGGATTTGAACCAATGACCCCTATCATATGAAACCAATACTCTAACCATTGAATTAAGTATGTCATTTAACCATTTAAAAGAGAATCAAATAAACGTATCTAATTAATAGATTACAAATAATATTATTACTTTTTTTTTTGATGAAGTAATTAGTTCTATTGCAGGTATCAAGTAGATGCATAATAGTTACAAAAGCTTAGTAGCAAAAGGTCAGCTCTCCTTGACATTGTTAATTAAGAGTCAGGGAGCTGACAAAGTTCAAAAATGAATCAGGGGAATCTAGAGGGGATAAATAAACCCAACTATACAAAAACACGAGGCATTTAGCTTTTAAAGATTGGTAGGTAGTTGATATTCCATCAAAGCATCTTCTATTCCTTTCGTTCCAGTTACTCCAAAAAATGGCTACAGGTATCATCTTCCAGATTCTCATGATCCTTATTTGTAGGACCGAGATTGCTATATGAATAGCAGTGGTGACTCAAGCTAATTAGTGGCCTAAAGCCAAAAATAAATTGGAGGTCTAACTTTTTTTTTTTTTTGAAATCCAAAGTTATTTCTTATTTTTAATGATAAAGTTTTATTTTTTCTATGGTCTTTTTTTTTTTTAGACAAGGGTAACTTAATTTTTTCTATTGTCTTAAACTAAAAATGTATAATATACCAAAATATTTTTTAATCTTGTGATCTTAAACATGTCAAGTGGAATTTAAATTTAAAAATTACCAAAAAAGGAAGAAACATTCTTTAATGTTTCAAAACAAACTAAAAGAAAGACACTATATAATTTATTTTTTTGTTATAAAATACTTATAATAATTCTATTATTACTAAAAAAAAATGGGGAGTCAAATTTGGGGCCTAAAACGGATGCCTAATTTTTAAAGGCATTGAGCCACCCCTGATGAATTGAAAGACGGAATGATCAACTCTACCGTCAATTAAGTATTAAAATAAATAGGTCTTCAAAATGTTCATATGAAAAATTGACAATTCTTATTGGACAATCGTCACAATCCTAATCTTAGTTGTGCGGACTCTTCACTTTTGATGCCGCACCCGTGTTGAATTCACCAAAAATACACTACTTTTGGCGAATCCGACACACACCCGTTGACATATTTGAAGAGTCCGAGCAACATAGAATTCCTAATACTTCCCAGAAATTGAACTTGATCAATGAAGGAACAATACCACAATTTTTATTACTATTCATATCAAAATCCTTATAATCATAAATTTAACTATTCCTGGAACTAGTATTGTTATATCAGTGGAATCTATCCTCTATTTTGACTTGTCAGTCAAATCGGATTTCTTCCGTTTCATTGATTTTCTTTGGATCCTAGTCCTACCTTTATCTCGAAAAAGGGAAAGAAAAAGGACGCCAAAAAGTAACAAACTCAAACACTATAGTGGAAGTATATTGAATCAAGATCAGTCAATAAATGCCTTTATCATATATAAATAATGAATCGTAATAGAAACATAAATGAACTTCAGATTTGAAATTCATGGAATAGACAATATGGATGGAATTATCTATAATGATGGCAAAGGGCCCCTAGTTCCTCTCTCCAACTAATCAAATTGGCCAAAGGTGTGTGTTTATGAGCCCAACTAAATTTCTACCAATATCCGTGCAGTGTTAGAGAAACACACGTTTCTAATGGCATTAACATAGCCTATCATCTCATTCAAACTCCTTTTCAACTTTTGAAGAGTCCCACATTTACCGACAAGGTAAAAATAAGTAGCACAAACTAAACACATGATTTAAAGAAGATCGTTGAAGCTAGGGTTAGCATAATCTATCCACCACTAACTCAAGCTAAATGCTGCCTATATGCATATAATTTCAATCTTTCCTTTTAGATTTATTCGTGCATTACTCTAATGATGCAAATAAAGAACTACTTGGTCATCAGTTTAATGGCTTAGGATAACACAAACACATAGAATGAAACAAATTAGAGTAGAGCCAGACTAACATCAAAACCAGATGCACTATCACCAACAGAATAGTTTGCAGATGTACGCAAAGCCTTGGTCCTCTCCTCAACTTCGGTCAACGAATATGCTGTAGATCAAGGATATGTCAGTGTACATGAAACAATATGCACATAATACCAACAGAATATTAATGATAAAGGACAGCCTATCAGTCCCTTGACCTCTTTGCAGTTTTTCACAAAGACTATTCCATATCAACATATAAAATCGATTATGAACAACAGGATCTGAGCCTGCAATAGGACATCCTAACTAACAACATACTAAGCTACTATGAAGGCAAAAGTCTACCTAATAGCAATTACAAGAGCCTAAAAGAAGTAAGGCTTGAAAACAAGCCCATAATAATGAATTTCTTGTAATAGTACCTTGGGGACAGCTTAGAGGTTCTTAAGACTTCACTACGCGTTTGCACCCATTACCAATTTCTAAAAAATAGCGTGTTGTACCCATTAGCATTAGGAGAGGCATAGATTAATGAATCTGGCAAAAGGTTCCAACTCATACCCAGTGTAATCTCACGTAATACCACATGTGGGATCTGGGAGGGTAGGATGTATGCACACCTTACCCCTACCTTGGTGGGGTAGAGAGACTGTTTTTGAAAGACACTCAGCTCAAAAGAATCAAGCTGAATATTAGCATACAGAGATGCAACCAAAACTAAGAGCTTAACTGCAGTGCTACTTTCTTCCTGAGTTCATTAGCTAAATTGAAGGCAGTGGATTGTTATTTACCTTTGATATGTAAATGAAAAATCCCATTTGAAAAGACACCCAAGCAGAACTGCAATAACAATACCAGTTCCAGGAATAGTGTTGTTAAAGGCTCACTTAAAAGCATGCTTAAGCTCTGAGGTGTAGCACATGTTGTGCACTTCGCCTCGCTTAATTGGTGCTTTAGTGTATGTGTCAAAGTGCTAATGTGTGTGCACCTTCAACTTATGGGTTTTGTCTTAACGACTTAATAACACACACAAGAAAATGTAATGCAAGTTCAACAAAATTCACCAATCCCCTTGCTCAGGCCATCCAAATTAAGATTATCACTCTACAAATGGCTTAAAAGCATTGCATAAATGACACACTCAAGACAAGTTATTGTTGAGTTTTAAAAGGTGTGAATGAAAAATGAAGAGTTGCGACTTTTATGAAAAGATTGTGCCTTTTTCAAAGGTTTGTGACCTTTCCGGTAAGGCACAATAAGAACCTTTTCACACTACCTTTTGTTTTTATAAATTGAGGGATTTCCTCTAATTTTAATGAAACAAATTTTTCTGAACTTCTTCTACTACTACTAAATCTAGTATTCTAAGTGTACTTTACTGCCGTTGAGTGGTTCGCTGACACCGTGATTTTAGGTACCGATACACCGGTGAGTAAGATCGTTCTATCCTGGGAGGATATATTCCATTAACTTTGGGTACTTGAGGGGAATAATTTCCTTAAGGAGACACTGTGTATTCAGTGGGCTCAATTTTCTTTCTTTGAGAAAAATATTTTTATATTGTTTCTAATCTGTTTCTGATTCTATTTTCTCTACTAATTTTAATTTTCTAGTTTGAAAATACTCTTTAAACTTTGTTGTTTCTTACCAAGTTCTTCAAAGTTTTGTTCTAAGTATCTTAGGAATATAAGATGAACAACACTTATTAGATCACACAGCTGAAACGGACGGAGTACTTTGTTAGTCTTAATTAATTTCTCATGTGAATGATTCAGGCTAGCTCAATAGATGCACAATCAAAGGCGTATCTAGAGGGGCTGCCGTGGGTTCACGTGAACCCATGCTCCCCTTTTTAGATCATATATAGTAGTGTCATATTTTAAAAAAAATAAAAAATATAGATGTGTGAACCCATGTTCAAAGTATCATATAATAATACGATGATGATTGGGTGCACTTATCTAAGTGAGTATAGAAATTTAAATCTTATATCTATTTTGTCTTTTTGAGTAACACCTCTCCAAGTGGTTATCAGTTATACTTTTGACGTTTCAACTAATTTTGCTTTTTTTTTCCTTTAATCTTTCAAAATTTTCAAGTGTGTTACATTGAAAATTCCTAAAATATTTAGCACTCTAAATTTTTATATAATTAAATCAAATGTGTATATTAAAATTTAAAACTAGTAGTATTATATATTTTGGACCTGTAAGTTTTAAAATTTAATGGTTCATATTAAGAACTAAAAAGTCAAATCGATCAAATTTATATTTAAGATACATTTTTCGTAATCGTGCACCCATCTAGCCGAAATCTTGAATACGCCTGTGTCAGCACAATGAAGCTCAAAATTCCACATCCAAATTAATCCTCAATAAATCCAAGTAAAATAATACTGGAAGGGAAGACTAATCAAAATTAAGACTGTAAAATTGAATGTACCGTAAGTAGCATAACCAGCAGTGGCAGCACCGCCGGTGAGGGCAGCAACAAGGCTGTACTTGAGAAAATTCCATGACTTGTTCTCAGCTCCGGCGGCCGCGGCGGCGGAAGAAGGTTCAGGGAGAGGAGGCGAAGGAGGAGGCTGGTCATGGAGAAGAGCGGTCGACAAAAAACGCCGATAGCTTCTCGTAATTCGGAATCGTGATCGAGCTACACCGTACATTTTATGCAGAGGGATTTAGGAAGAAGAATTTGACCGGACTGTTAAAATTGCACAGCCGCCCCTATATGCTTTGGATCATGAGGACCGGATTGTCTCAGATATGCCATATGATTTTTATTGGTATTTTTTCCTTTTAATTTATGTGATTTTTTTTATTGATTTAAAATAGATTGATATTTTTTTTATAGGTATTAAATAATAATTTCATTTTTTTAAAAAAATCATCTATTTTTATGTTTTGATTCCAATCATATATGTTTTGTTATCAATTGCTTGAATAATATGATAAGGTCCTTAAAAAAGTTATTGTGATGGAAAAATTTCTTATAACTTAATTTAAAATTATTTTTGATGGTAGGATTTTAGTGATCTGATTTGATCATCAAATTAATTCATTGGATAATTTTTAATGGTTAGAGTATTGTAATTTGTCAATAAGTTATATTGAAGAGTGTGAAGTACAAAATTTTCTTTAACTTGAAATAACTATAATTATGGCAAAAATTTTATAGCCATTTAGCACTTCAAAATTAGTAAATTATTTATCATACTTGCGTACCAAATATTCATGGTCTTGCAACAATGATCGAAAGATATTAGGTATGACTAAATGCTTATGGAATTAATGCTCGATTAAAATGAAATATGTTAGCTAATGGTGATGAGTTTAATGTGACATCCCGCCACTTTGCCAATCTGATTTCGCCTCCGGATAGGGGTAGAAGGTTCTAGAGTTGAGGAGAGGCTTGCGGAGAACTCTAGAATCCTTTAGATTTTTCAAGAAGGCTAGGGAAAGTCCTTAGACAATGTAGAATTCTCTAGAAAAGGGATCAATGTGTAAATATCTTAAGGACTTGTATAGTAATTTTAAATTACACTTTAGTCCTTAGTTGATAGTATAAATAGAGGTGTCATTCATTTTGCAAGGCATCACTCAACTTGTAAAGTAATCTTCCAAAGCAATACAAAAAGCCTTCTTCAAAAGCTCTTTTTTGATCTTTCTAAGTCTTTCCTTTGATTCTCTTAGCGATCTTAGCATAAAGAGCTTACTTGAGCTTACAAGACCTTGAAAGATAGTGAGTAAGTTGTCAAGAGCCGCACGGAGCATTAGTGAAAACTCTAAGTTTGTGACAACGTGCGAGGTTTGAACTAAGGGAATGACAACCGAAGGAGGCGTAAACATCGCTAGCACGATCAACGTCCGTCCGAATGGTAGAAGGAAGAACCGCAAGGGAAAGAAGCACCAAAAGAGTAATAAGGAAATGTTGCTTGAACCCACACCAAGCGAGGGGCTAACATCTCATCCACCTTCGACCACCGAAGCAAGTGACGATGAACTTGGCGATGAGGCCATTGACGTCACCGCTAGAGAAGAATAGGTCGCAAGGGTTGAAGTGGCGAGGTAGGCCATGGAGATATTAGGCCGGCGCATGAATGTGGCCGACGGCAAGTTCAAAACTCTTGAAGACTTCACCCTTGAGAAGATCGAAAACATCCGTAAGGAGTTGGAGGGACGCCAACGAGCCGAGTTCGAGATGAAGGAAGCCATCACTTCCTTGGAGTGCCGGCTCATGGAGGCGTTATGCACAATTGAAACCATGAAGGCCGAGATGAAGGCACTCAAGGAAGGCATGGAAGCTGGAGGATTGGCATTACCCGACCGTGACAGGGAAGCCAGGATCGAGGCTCTTAAACCACCTATATTTAAAGGCGTCTGTGACGCTCAAGAGGTGGAGAACTTTTTGTGGCACTTGGAAAATTACTTCAAGTGTAGTCGGGTGAAGAGTGACGAGAACAAGATCAACATTATCGTGTTGTATCTTTCAGAGATAGTCATGTTTTGGTGGAAGCGCAAGGAAATCGAGATAGGGAAGGGGACGTGCACCATCAACACGTAGGAGCAATTTCGCGAGGAGTTCAAGAAAGCCTTCTTCCCTAACAACGTCGTATATGAGATTAAGCGCAAGTTCAGGGAACTGAAGCAAACATGAAGCATTCGGGCATACGTGAAAGAGTTCACAATTCTAACGCTTCAGATTCCCAACCTCGCGGATGAAGACATGGTGTTCCACTTCATGTACGGACTGCAGAATTGGGCCAAAACAGAGTTGGAGCGCCGGCAAGTCAAGACCATTGATGAAGCCATCACCCAAGCCGAGTCCTTGACCGACTATAAACATGAATGGCATGACAAGGCAAAGGGCAAGGATACAAGGAATAGTCATGCCAAAGGTGAGGGAGATCGTGGCCGAGGCAAGGAGCAGCAGGCACACCCTAGGTAACACGACTCTCACAAGCCGGACGGTAAGCGGTTCGGGCGCCAGAACTACACGGAGAAGAAGGCGCAGACCACCAAGGGAGATGGTTGCTACATCTGCGGAGGACCACACGACTATGCCAGGTGCCCAGAGATGAAGAACCTAGGTGTCATCCTACGCGAGCGGAAGGAGAAAGACGCACAGGACCAAGGGCAGGACGCGGGCACGATGCAGTTAGGCATGGTGGGACTATGCGGTGCTATTTCCAAACAGACGAAGAAGCAAGGAGACTTCAACACGCAATATGTAAACATCTCCATTAATGGGCGGCCAACTCGTGCCATGGTAAACTCCGGGGCCAAGGCAAACATCATGACCAAGACGGCGGCAGAGAGGTTAGGGCTGAACTATGTTCTAAGCAACACCCGCCTCAAGACGGTCAATGCACCACCAACTCCCGTGTGCGGAGTCGCCCAAGGAGTGAGCATCACAATGGGAAAATGGTAAGGTAAGACAAACTTTATTGTCGTTCCTTTAGATATCTTTGACATCATTCTTGGGCAGAAGCATCACGTCCCGCAATTTTGCCAATCTGATTTCGCCTCCGGATAAGGGCAGAAGGTTCTAGAGTTGAGGAGAGGCTTGCGGAGAACTCTAGAATCCTTTAGATTTTTCAAGAAGGCTAGGGAAAGTCCTTAGACAATGTAGAATTCTCTAGAAAAGGGACCAATGTGTAAATATCTTAGGGACTTGTATAGTAATTTTAAATCACACTTTAGTCCTTAGTTGGTAGTATAAATAGAGGTGTCATTCATTTGCAAGGCATCACTCAACTTGTAAAGCAATCTTGCAAAGCAATACAAAAAACCTTCTTCAAAAGCTCTCTTTTGATCTTTCTAAGTCTTTCCTTTGATTCTCTTAGCGATCTTAGCATAAAGAGCTTACTTGAGCTTACAAGACCTTGAAAGATAGTGAGTAAGTTGTCAAGAGCCGCACGGAGCATTAGTGAAAACTCTAAGTCCATGACATTAAGCTCTACATTATCGTGAATTATAAACAACTCGATAAAAATGAAATATGTTAACTAATAGTGATGTGTTTAAGCTCTACATTGTCGTGAATTATAAACAACTAAATTAAAATGTAAGTGCAATTGAATAAAGAAAAATCTTAGGACATTCTATGATTGGTTAATTTGATATACACTTGTAATTTATCACCTATTAAAATTTGATGGATGAATCGTATTCTAGAGAATAACAGTGTAGCCTTCTACATTATATAGTTGTACCATACAATCAACAGTTTTAATTGTCTTCAATACTCCATTATGTTTCTATAGGCGATAGAGTCAAAATTCATATATGAAATCAAGTTTAAAAAGTTTTGCTGCAACACATGTATCTGACACGTGTCTCACACATATGTAAACATTGACACACAGGGGATACATTTGATACGTATAGAATACACAAGTGATACACAATAGGAATATACACCTCAACGTCTTGCATATTTATTTGTCACGTTTCGCTTTTTGAAAGTTAGTTTAAATTTTGACTAACATTAAGATATTTTTTTCTTGTCATATTAACATGAGAATAATTACAACTTATACATTTTATTCAAATGATTCTCAAACATCAAAATTTCAAATATCAAATTAAATTGATCCTCGTAAAATAAATCGTAACAAATAAAAATCAACGGAGGGAGTACATTTTTCTAGCTAGATGTAGTTGGCTAAACATTAAATGAATGAATTGAAGACTCCGATAAGAGTATCTAGAACTCTCCATTTGGGAAATGGGAAAAAAATAATAATTTCTAATACACTTTCTAGACCATTTAAAATAATTTGAAAACTTTCTAGAACATACTTGTCATGTTTTAATTAGGAAAAAGGGTCAAATATGCCCCTAAACTATTCGAAAATGTCTAGATATACCCCGTTTAAAATTTGGCTCACTCATGCCCTCACCGTCCAACTTTTCGCATAGATATGCCTTTATGGGCGTTAGTTATCTGCTGGACATATCCAACTCATTTTCTTTTCTTTAAATGCCACATGGAATTGCTATGTCATTTTGACTTTACCACATGACATTTATATGAAAATGGAAAGGGATCAATTATGCCCCTAAAAAATTCGGACCCATAAACACCTAATCCGACCTATAAATCACCCCCCCCCCCTTTTAAATAAACTACCCGACCCGTTTTCAACAATTTTGTTTTAAATTTTTTTTTTTTTTTGGGTAAATCCCGAAAATGAGTAATTGATTAATAAAAAATATGAAAAAAATATAAAATTAACGCAAAAAATTCACAAAAAAATATTGTAACCTTAAATTCAATAATTTCAACAATTTTTTTAAATTTTTATTTTTTTTGATAAATCCCGAAAATGAGTAATTGATTAATAAAAAATATATAAAATTAACGCCAAAAAATCACAAATAAATATAGTAACCTTAAATTCAACAATTTCAACAATTTTTTATAGTTTTTATTTTTTTTCGGCAAATCCCGAAAATGAGTAATTTATTAATAAAAAATAGGAAAAAATGAAAAAAAATATAAATATTACGCCAAAAATTCACAATTAAATATAGTAACCTTAAATTCAACAATTTCAACTATTTTTTTTAATTTTTATTTTTTCGGGAAATCTCGAAAATGAGTAATTGATTAATAAAAAATAGGAAAAATATGAAAAAAATATAAAATTAAAAAAATTATTGAATTTAAGGTTACTATATTTATTTGTGAATTTTTGGCGTTAATTTTATATTTTTTTTCATAATTTATTAATCAATTACTCATTTTTGAGATTTACCAAAAAAATAAAAATTAAAAAAAATTGGTGAAATTGTTCAATTTAAGGTTACTATATTTATTTGTGAATTTTTTGTGTAAATTTTATGCATATTTTTTTCATATTTTTCCTTTTTTTATTAATAAATTACTCCTTTTCGGGATTTGCCGAAAAAAATTGTTGAAATTGTTGAATTTAAGGTTACTATATTTTTTTGTGAATTTTTGGCGTTAATTTTATATTTTTTTCATACTTTTCATATTTTTTATTAATCAATTACTCATTTTCGGGATTTACCAAAAAAATAAAAATTTTAAAAAATTATTGAAATTGTTGAATTTAAGGTTACTATATTTATATGTAAATTTTTGACGTTAATTTTTTTTCTTCATAATTTTTATTAATCAATTACTCATTTTTGGGATTTATCAAAAAAAATAAAAACTAAACAAAATTGTTGAAAACGGGTCGGATAGTTTATTTCAAAGAGGGCTGATTTATGGGTCGGATTAGGTGTTTATGGGTCCGTATTTTTTAGGGGCATAATTGATCCCTTTTCCATTTTCATATAAATGTCATGTGGTAAGGTCAAAATGACATGACAATTTCATGTGACATTTAAAGAAATAGAAAATGAGCTGGATATGTCCAGCAGACCAACTAAAGCTCATAAGGGCATATCTATGCGAAAAATTGGACGACGAAGGTATGAGTGAGCCAAACTTTAAACGGAGGATATATCTAGACATTTTTCAAGGTAGATGTAGTTGGCTTAAACATTAAATGAATGAATTGAAGACTCCAATAAGAGTATCTAGAACTCTCCATTTGGGAAATGGAAAAAAAGAATTTAATTTCTAATACACTTTCTAGAACATATTTGTCATGTTTTAATTATTGTTGTTACAACACTTGTCATGTTTTATTATTACTGTTCATTCACTACACTCACGCTTAACGTGCAACTTCACACTACTTTTTTCTTTAATAACGTAAGTCAGCTCATGACTTGCTAGATATTTTTTGGAAGCATAATAATCGTGAGAGATTAAAAGATCGTTTTCGACCGTAAAAAATAATTTTATATTTTTATTATACGAAAAGTAAATAGATTGTTTTTGAAGTATTCTCGATTTCAACTCACGTTGATTGAAGCATACATTATAAGCCGTTAATTTTCCTAATTTGAAAATACAAAAAGCGACTGCTAACCACTCTGCCTATTCATTTGTGTATTGTTTGATTTTTAGACACGACACGCAAATTAGTTGCTTACCATTTAGTGTTTTCTTTAGTTTATTTTATAAGTTCGTTTTCAAAAAGAATGTTATTTTATTATAATTAAAAATAATTTAATTTTTAAATTTTGTTTTTTTATCTTTAATGAAAAAATTTATACCCCATAAATATCTAATAATTGTTTTAGATTGCAAATTTTAGAATTTTTTTGTTCTGCTTAAACATAGTACCAAGTTAAACGATGCAATACAAAATGAGACAGAAGGAATACAATTTTTGGTGTTTTCTCTTTCTTAAATTCATTATTATAGCTCACCATTAAGAAATGTGGCACAACATATGTGATTTCCCTCTCTTTTAATCAGATGTTTTAGATTCAAATCATTAAAAATCGCTAAAAAGAAAAAATAGATCAAGTAATGAGTTTTCAAAAAAAATTAATTGATGTTTATATTAGTAATTTGCTAGCATAATCTATGAGTCTATTTATTTGTTGATTTTGTAACTAATACATCTTTATTAGTAGAAAACATGTTTCCTTATTAATGCGTAAATTTTCCGCTACATAGTCTTACTTCTACCTTACGGTAATAAAAAGAACGACTTGTTGACCAAGCAACTATCTTTGTCTCTTTCTAAAAATTCCAAAAATGCCCTTGAATTTCTACCTATATATAAATGTCCATTTTCTTTCAACACTTCAAGCAAATTAAACTTTCTCATTTTCATCTTCCCCAAATAATACTATTAAATGTATTTTCCAACAATGGCTTTTAGTTGGGTTGTTGCAATTGCAAACACAATTACTCTTGGAAACTCAAAATCAACGCTATCATCAATCGAATTCAACAAAAATCAAACGAATCAGAGTATCATTTCCATTTCGAATGAAAAAAATTCCGAGTTTTTTCAAATGCCTCTTCATTATCCGAGATACACAAAGCATGACTACGATAAGATGGAGGAATGGAAGATCGACGCGCTTCTGAGAGAATATGGACTTGATTTTCAGGGGACTGTTGATGAGAAGAGGAGATTTGCTATAGGTGCATTTGTGTGGCCTGATCAACTTTGATTTTTGTCCTAATTTGGTTATATATGTTCTGGTTTTGAGATTGAGACGGAGTTGTTGTTATAGATGTCTTTATGACTAGTTCGAGTTTAAATTTGTCCTCCTTGTTCGAATATATATGATAGTGTGATTCTAACGTGTTTGAGATTGAGACAGAGTAATTGTTGTAATAGATAATTTCATTTGTGGCTGAACAAGTTTAAATTTGTCCTAATAGGTCAAGCATGCTCTGTTTTTTTCTTATTTATTATAGCGGAATTTAACTTGCTTCAAATTGAAACGGAGTAGTTATTGCTATTACAAATATTGTAATATTCTATCTTCTCTTCAAAATACTTGTTAAAAATGAAGAAAATGTTCATGTTCAAGGTGTTTTAATTTACACCTTCAACACAACTCGTATTATGGTGCTAGATCGAAAGTTCCATTGTTCTAAAAAAAAGTACTCCCTCTGTTTCAATTTATGTAAAATTTGATCAAATTGATCAAAAATTTTGATATTTGTTAGGTGGGCCAACAGATCGATTTAGTTGGTCTGAATTTTCATATCATAAAACATACTATTGTGTTCATGGAATTAGATTGGGCCAATAAATGAAGCAATTACATATTGTTGGGTCACTTGAAGTTAATAGGGCCACAGTCCACTGCCATCCTCACGCAAATTAGTTTTGCTAATTTGCTGTCTACTTTTTTTTTTAATCTTTATACATAATTATATATTCATTCTAATTTATACGCGATAATATACATATTATAACCTCACTATAACATCCTTATATAAAAATATTTTACTATAATAGTTAAGAAAATACATTTTTGTGTTATATTTTTCGAATTGTTGTGTTTTTAGTGTATGCATTGCGCGTTTCGATGTGAATGTTCAGTAGAAAATACTTATGGGTGTCTGTTTAATTTCTTGTCCTAACTCAATTTAGGGTTGTTCATAAGTTTTTTATGCATTAAAAGTTGTATATGTCGGTTAAAAATTTATTTGACATATATGTTCTTCTTATCCTATGTGAAAATTCAAGAGAATTTACCCATGGGTGTTGCTTAGTCTCTTACAATAGCTCAATTTAAAACTAATGTCTCAAGTTAGAGTTGTTCACAAGTTTTTAATCCATTAAATTATTGGGAAGATGTTGGAAAAGTTGTATATGTTGGTTTAAAATTTATTTGATATATATGTTCTTCTCAATTTAAAGTTGTCCACAAGTTCAAAACCACAATTTATCAGTAGCATAACGGCCGATTACCCATCCAAATTCATCAAAAACCCAAAGAGAATTTGGCAATTTCAGTTCTATTTTTTGACTTATGGGCAATGAGCTATCCACTTCGTATCGAAAATTTGAAATATTGCTTTCCATTCTCTACAATTCAACTTAAACGTGGATATTGGCAAAACTTTACCATGGTTTGCGAACGCACACCTTTGGCCAATTTGATTCGATGGAGAGATAAACCAGTGGTCCTTTTTATTGTACAATTTTTCGTTTTGTGCTAACATTAATTAAACATCACAAGCAGCTCTGGATAAAGAACTTACTTGATTTGTTATATCATAAACAATTATATATAGCAGCTGCAGCTCCTCTGTAATACATTGGAGCTAGACTGTGATTACAATTATAAATTTTCCTCTCCTGCCGTTGTGTGTTTCACGCAACATTCCGTTCACAAGAAGCATTTCATCAAGGCCATTCTATTGCATGTTATTCGTCTTGTATTCCCAAGATACTTAGAATAAAACTTTGAAGAGTTTGGTAAGACACAATAAAGTTTAAGAACATTTTCACAACTAGAAAATTAAAAACTAGTAGAGAAACTAGAATCAGAAACAAGTTAGAAAAAATATACGAAATATTTTTTCTTAAAGAAGAATTGTTGTCAATCTGTGTTTAAAGAATCTTACTGATTCCAACAAACTTTGCAGAAACACGAAGTTACCAAAGTTTAATGAACCAGTGAAGAACAGAAGAATATAAATTAATTCACAATTCTAAAATTTGTAACACATATCAGAATCTGGAAAAAAACAGAAAGAAGATCAAGCCCACTGAATGCACAGTGTCCCCTTAAGGAAATTATTCCCCTCTAGTATCCGAGGTTTGATTTGGAATATGTCCTCCCAGGATAGAATGATCTCAATCACCAGTGTATTGATACTCAAAACGCTGGTGTCAGCGAGCCACTCAACGGCAGTAAAGTACACTTAGAATACTAGATTTAGTAGTAGAAGAAGAAGTTCAGAAATTCGTTCTTAAAATGAGAGGAAATCCCTCAATTTATAGAAAACAAAGGGTAGTGTGAAAAGGTTCTTATTGTGCCTTACCGGAAAGGTCACAAACCATTGGAAAAGTCACAATCTTTCGGAAAGGTCACCACCTTTCATAAAAGTCACAACTTTTCATAAAAGTCACAACTTTTCATAAAAGTCACAACTTTTCATAAAAGTCGAAACTTTTCATAAAAGTCACAACTCTTCATAAAAGTCGCAACTTTTCATCAAAGTCACAACTCTTCATAAAAATCGCAACTCTTCATTTTCCATTCACACCTTTTAAAAACCCAACAATCCCCCACATGAATGGGGAATGACTCCAAGACAAAGAAACGGACAAATATGTGTACTTTACAAGCAAGAATAAATTGCATCTGGATAAGTAGGTTTCCCTTGGACTTTCCGTAGTGAACATATGTCGGATATACTCGGTCAATCGGTAGATGCGATATCTTTGAACCGTCGAGCTTTAGTGTATACCTAGACAACCATATGTCACACAATTAACCCTTTACCGTTTATGGTTCTTACGGTTGTGTTCGTTTCAGCCATGAACACCTCCTGGTTTCATGAGTGTATAGAGAGATGGGCTTTTGACAATCATCCTCTTTGAAACGGCTTACACTTCACACTCACATAGGTGATTTCTAACCGTGTTATCGCGTAAATACACTATTTGGTCAAATCTGCCAAACTTAGCAAATCATTAAAAACATTAAGCTTTATTAACTCTATAACAAGCCTTAATGATGTATCCTTGTTCCTGAGCATTGTCTTCATCATGAGAATGGATTGAGTTGGTTGACAATGCCGAACCGTCAGTCACAACTTTGTTTTTCTCCTTGAATCTAGCTCTTGGGATCTCCAGTCTGCTAGATAGAGTTACCGCCATGATGACTTGTCCTAAGCCGTAAACCCATTCCATAGATGATCTTTAAACTTTCTCTCTAGTTAGGCCTTTTTGTAAGTGGATCCGACACATTATCCTTTGACTTTACATAGTCAATTCTGATAATTCCACTAGAGAGTAGTTTTCTAACTGTATCTTGTCTATGTCCTATATGACTAGACTTTTCGTTATACATCATTCTCCATGCCCTACTATTGCAACTTGACTATCAAAGTGTATGCATACTGATGCCAAAGGTTTGGGCCAAAATGAATATCTATCAAGAAATTCCGGAGTCTTTCAACTTGTTCACCGACCTTATCTAGAGCACCTAGCTCAGAGATCATTGTAGAGCTAGCGATACATGTCTTTTTTTTTTTTTCTTTTTTAAAAAAAAAATATATATTTCCAAGAGACTGCTCCTCTACCAAGAGTAAATACATATCCACTCGTGGATTTCACTTCATTTGTCTGGTGATCCAATTCGCATTACTATATCATTTCAATACTATTGGATATTGTTAAAATGCAAGACATAGTTTTAAGTATTTCTTAAATACTCCAAAACTCTTTTCATTTTCATATAATGAGTTCGATTGGGATAACTCGTGAACTGACTCAGTTTATTAATAGCAAATGTTATATCTGATCGCGCACACTTCGTGATATACATCATACTTCTCAATACTTTAGCACAATCCAATTGTGAGTCACTTTTGCTTTCACTCTTTTGAAATGCAAACCTCACATTTATTGGAGACTTGACAATATTGAAATCCAAATATTTGAAACTAGTCAAGTACCGTTTCAATGCAATGAGACCGCGAATATGCTAAACATTATGGAGTTCTAAGGATTCTTATACTTAAGATCGCATCAGCAACTCCAAAAATTTTCATTCCAAACTTGCTTTCTAGCATACGTTTAGTAGCATTTATGCCATTAGTGTCTCTATTGATGATCAACATATCACCAATTATACAAACAAACAATGACCTAGTGATTTTAATGTAAACACATTTTTTCACTTCCATCATTCTTAAATCCATTTACCAACATAGTTTGGTCAAATATCTTATGTCATTGTTTGGGCGCTTGTTTTAGTCCATAAAGTGACTTAACAAGTTCGCACACTTTCTTTTCTTTACCAAGAACCACAAAACCCTTGGGTTGTTTCATGTAAATTTCTTCTTCCAAGTCTCCATTTAAGAGAGTTGTTTTCACATTCATTTGATGAATTTGGAGGTCATATACCACAGCTAATACAACTAACATCCAAATGAATGTAATTCTAGTTACTGACGAGTATGTGTCGAAAAGATCAAGACCTTGTTTTTGTCTTGCTTTATATCTGTCAACAGTTCCATCGACTTTCATTTTCCTTTTGAGGATTCACTTTTAACCCAAAAGTTTTATTTCCTGGGGAAGATCAACCAACTTCCAATAGGATTCTCAAGATTGAACCAATCTCACTATTAATACCATCTGTCCAAAAGGATGAGTCTACAAAAGACACAAGAAATGTTACAAAATCATATTCGAAGAAAGTAGATGTACTTTGACATTTTACTACACCTCGGAATATCTTTATTAAGTACATTCTCTTTTTTCCTTTTCAAGGTCTTTTAGACCCTTCACTAGACTACTCAAGTCTAATTTTACAGTCCACAATCATAGGTCCTATTTTAATCCTTTTAGAAATAGGAACTTGGACTTTAGCTAGACACCCCCACACTTTGAAATATTTCAAGTTGGATTTCCTTCCTTTCCATTTCTTATATGGAATAGATTGTGTCCTGAACAAACAAAATTGCTTTCTTTCTAAAAAGACAAAACTTTTTGTCGTTCCCTTTTGCAGTAAGGATAGTTCCTCCACACAAGTTTTGTGGTAAACCCGAACTTATAAATAGTGCATCCATCATTTCTTTCAACGTTCGATTTTTCATTAGATTGAGGAGAATAGGGCAGCAGTTTGATGGATAATTCCATTTTCCAAACATATTTCTACACAAGAAGATTTATACTCTCCATTCTTATCACTTCTTACGTATTTCCCAACTGATTTTCAACTTTGATATTATATTGTCTAAACATTTCTATTGCTTCATCCTTACCATTCAACAAATAGACATAGTCATTTCTAATGCAATTGTCAATGAAAGTTATGAGATACTTTTTTCCACCACGAGATGGTGTTGACTTCATATCACAAATGTTAGTGTAAATCAACTCTAAGGGATTAGAATTCCTTTCAACAGATTTATAAGAATGCTCAGCATACTTAGACTCCACACAAACATGTCATTTTTATTTATTGCACTCAAAGTTAGACAAAACTTCTAAGTTGATCAGTTTTCCTTACAAGGTTTTGTAATTGACATGCCCCAAGTGTTCATGTCACAAACTTTAACTCAAGCAAGTAAGAACAAATAAAAATATTGAGTTTGAAAAGCTCTTCGCGAGGTAGCTTTTTTCTCACTAATATTTTGTTCCTATTTCTTACAATTTTGTGTGATACAAATATTGTTTAGAGTCATCACCTTGTCAAATGTCCTTTTCAGAAGGAACTTTCCATAACTTTCAATTGGATTGTTATAGAACTACCCATGAACAAAGTTTCATTGGGTCCAATAAAGGCAATATAGTCCAAATATTTCTTTTACAGAACATAACAAATGACTATTCACCAATATTCATGTCTATGCAACTAATTTTATCATAATAGACATATCTTTTCATGAAAAATCACAACATTTTAAGTGACACTTTTTCATAAAAGAACACAATTATTTTGAACAAGTATATATAGAATTTGGTAGTTTCATACTAGTCACACCATATACTAGTAATAGAGAAACTCAACAACCACAATACAAAATATACTCCAAGAATTTTGTGGGTCTAACATAATACAAAAGTATCATTGAATTTCATATCTTTTGCTCCAAAATTAAATTAGACACCAAGTCTAATTTTATCTTTATCATAAGCAAAGAACCCCCACATTTTAAATGTGATCTCAAAAATATTTTTCAAGTATTTGAAAATAGTTTTTCCACATATATTTCCAGACCATCAAAATGTCATTGGCACTATGAAACCTCTTTTGGAAATATTATTCTACAAAAGAATTATATTGCTTCAATTCTCTTTGACAATCTTTACATAGTGTCAAAGTTCATTCCATAGAGGCACAAAATCACAAACTCTAAGACACTGGTATTTTTCCATCTATCACAAATAGACATATCACTTAGTATTTAGAATACTAACAATAAAGACAAAAAAATTTGTACAATTTGTTTCTATATAACAATGAGTTTATAGAAAGTCAAAAGTACAACATTGACTTATTATGTGAAGTTTTCATAATCTTTTTCAAACCAATTGCATAGTCTGATTTATCTAGAGTAGTAAACAACAAAAGTTTTTAGCCTACAAAAATCAGACACAATCAAATTTCACATAGAGTACCAAACTACAAAAGCTTTTTTTTCCAAACATAGTTAAACATATTCTTTATTACATAGAAATGTTTTTCTTTTCAAATAGTCTTCCAACTATAACATTTTGACATACCATTTTATCAAACAAAAATGTGCATATCTCATTTTGCAAACTAAAGAATTTTAAAGGCAATACTATTTGCCAAGAAAAATTCATTCCACAACAAATGGTTTGCAGATCTTTTTCCAAAGATACACATGATTAAAAATCAAAATTGTTAACTCTTAGAAACTATTTTCCTCCTTAGATAAATAATAAGAAGGTTACCTGGTGTAATCTTTAACCAGAATAGCACCAATTTTTTCTGTACATTCTCATATTGACCTTGCTAAACAAAGCACCGAATTCGGGAGAAGTAATGCCTTAAACTTCTACTTCCATGATCTGTTTCTCTCAATCAGTAGAATACAAGAAATACCAACAGTATAATAATTTCCTTAAGATTGTTATTCGTCTTGTATTCCCAAGATACTTAGAATAAAACTTTGAAGAGTTTGGTAAGACACAATAAAGTTTAAGAACATTTTCACAACTAGAAAATTAAAACTAGTAGAGAAACTAGAATCAGAAACAAGTTAGAAAAAATATACGAAATATTTTTTCTTAAAGAAGAATTGTTGTCAATCTGTGTTTAAAGAATCTTACTGATTCCAACAAACTTTGCAGAAACACGAAGTTATCAAAGTTTAATGAACCAGTGAAGAACAGAAGAATATAAATTAATTCACAATTCTAAAATTTGTAACACATACCAGAATCTGGAAAAAACAGAAAGAAGATCAAGCCCACTGAATGCACAGTGTCCCCTTAAGGAAATTATTCCCCTCTAGTATCCGAGGTTTGATTTGGAATATGTCCTCCCAGGATAGAATGATCTCAATCACCAGTGTATTGATACCCAAAACGCTGGTGTCAGCGAGCCACTCAACGGCAGTAAAGTACACTTAGAATACTAGATTTAGTAGTAGAAGAAGAAGTTCAGAAATTCGTTCTTAAAATGAGAGGAAATCCCTCAATTTATAGAAAACAAAGGGTAGTGTGAAAAGGTTCTTATTGTGCCTTACCGGAAAGGTCACAAACCATTGGAAAAGTCACAATCTTTCGGAAAGGTCACCACCTTTCATAAAAGTCACAACTTTTCATAAAAGTCACAACTTTTCATAAAAGTCGAAACTTTTCATAAAAGTCACAACTCTTCATAAAAGTCGCAACTTTTCATCAAAGTCACAACTCTTCATAAAAATCGCAACTCTTCATTTTCCATTCACACCTTTTAAAAACCCAACATTGCATACATTGTGATCGATCTACTATGTATAATCGATACTTACTCTTTTTTTTTTTTGCTATTAAAATAACTGAACTAATAAAACTCTACCCTTCTATATGCAGAGTACAATTTGACATCACAGTGGTTCCGCTACAGCTTTTGTCTCCGACCAAATGGCTGAAAAAATGTTGCATCTCTCAATACAAGAAATTTACAAAATTTGTCAGGCCAAGGTACTTCATGCTATTAAGCTTAAAACACATAAAACAATCGCAATAAATTGCTAATTTCTTCCTTGCAGAACCACCGGCAACTTTTTCAACAACTGTGGGGGCAGCAACTTGCAAAATTCAAATGAAAAAACTTTTTTCCAGTAATCACGATGCAAAATTGGCTCTTCTAAATTATGAAAAAGAAACACGATGCCATCCAACCAGCACCGATGATCACACCGGAAACGACAAAACGTAAAGTGCTCGACATCAGCAGTAAACTCAAAACTCGAGCCCCTATGAAAAGGGACTGAAAGATAAGACTCCTCTGCCTCCTCTCATCTCTTCTTCTTCTTCCTTACAATCATGATATGTTTTTCTTCTCATTTACTAACGAAAGAAGCTAGGACTTAATAATCTTCACCTTTTTAAAAGTCAAATTGTACTTAGATCAATAATTTTTCGATGCAATCTGATATTAAGGTGATCAAAATTCTGATTATGTCTCGCATTCAAATTTCATTCTCTATTATTAGAAGTGGAAGTCTCCAACAAGCACCGCTTCAAGAAAATTCAATTGAGAAGAAATACATTTCCACTAATAATTTTTTAATATTAAATTACATATTAAAATAAATGAAAAAAATTATCAAATTAATTTTTTTGCATAATGCAAAACCCAATTGCCGAAAAAAATTCATGATAATATTTTTGGCGTATCTTAGAATAATAAATACAAAAGAGGTGACTTGATTTTTGTGGGATATGATAGTTTTCCGACAAATTCTAGCAAATACTTAGATGATGTTTTCTGCTAAGAATGATAATTTAAAGATATAATTTGAATTAATTAGAGTATAGTTTAAGGATGATTTTAGCTAAAAAAAAATTAGCAAATATACTTATGGAAAGGATTTTAGAATGAAAAAAGAGACAAAATAAAAAAAGAATAGCCTGAATTTTTGCCAAAAAAATTGAAAAAACTTCAATTCTACGAATCATGAAATTCCACAATTAATAGGACAAAAAAAATACTAGAACATATGAAAGAGGATCAATGGAATGAAAAAAAATAACTTGAAATTTTCGCCAAAAAAAATTTAAAAAAACTTTAATTCCACAAATCACAAATCCCACCATTAATATGGAAAGAAAATGCTATAACATATGAGGGAGTGACAACAATTAAAATAATATCATTAGCCACTTGTACATATTCATAATAATTCATAATAAAGCTTGGGAAGGCCATTCGCAAATAATACATTAATCCAATGTGACTTGTGAGTAATGTATCAAAATCTTAAATAATGTTGCAGTTACATTTGCCACAAGGAATGTTTCTTCTACTATATATATATACTTGAATCTTTATTACTAACATTAGAAGATATATATATATATATATATATATATATATATATATATATATCATGAACACTAATTCTAAGAGTTGTTGATCCACACATCATTATTGAATTTTCATTTGGTTCGGAGACAATAACTAGAACTCTCATATTTTCCTTCCCACCTGTTATTTATCAGATCAAATATAAAATTAAAGTTTAATTAACAATCTTCTTCAATAATGAAAAATATATAATTGGATAATTTAAGTGCAACTGATATACAAATTCATTTGAACCTGCAATATTCTTCTTCATTTATTGGAATTTGAAGTTCCAAGTCATGTTCTTCGAATGGCTTGAAGATTAAGTCGAGTTGCTCATCGTGTACTTTGTCAAGAGTTGAAGGGTTCCACTGAAAACGAAGAAAGGGAAGTGTTCTATCAATATTTTTTATGTAAATGCATCAACTACTTATAATTATATGTTTCAGTATTGAAAAAATATTACTTTTAGTCGAATAAACTGAACGACTTTATAGTTATTCTAAATTCTTGATTGGTTAATAAAACTTCCAACACTTGAAGGAACAAAGGAGCATACCTTTGGAGACTTATCCTTGTCAATGATGGCAGCCCTTATTCCCTTTAAAAATAAATTAAAGAATTTTATTTCAGATTTTAAATGAGAAATCACAAATCAAGTGTACCTCTTTGTGAATATGTTTGCTTAAAAATAATTACCTCATACAAATCATTAGATATTATGGTTCGTAATGTATTCATTGTAATCCTAAATTCTTTTCTCAAACATTCAGATAGGGTTTGGGTCCTTCCTTCTCGTATCTGAAAAAATATAGAGAAAATGTAAGATTCTTTCTCTTTCACAATTCAATAGATATGCATAAATTGTTTATATGTATTAGGACTAGTTACCGATCTCAATGTTATTTTTAGTCCAATTGGAGATGCTTTCTTTATACTTTTAAGCACTGGCATAATCCAATCATTTCCTTTTTTGCCTGCTTCAGCTTCCTGAAAATTAAAGTTATATAAACAATTGTACGTTTTATTTTATATGAGATTCCATTTCATTGGAATATCATATAGTATAATCAATTCTTACAAATGAATCCAGGATCTCCTCCACAGTTTCCCTGGAGAAACAATCATCGATTATGGACAACCTACAATTGATTTATGAAAAATGCATGAGTGTGACTATTAATTAATATCCTCACAAGAACAAATTGAAATCATAATTTATATGATACATTACTTGCTCAATACACTTCTTTCATCTATTTGAACATTTGTAGAGAATTCGTCGATGACAGATCTAATAGTATCCTCCTCACCGTTGTTTATGCTCAGTAAACTCTTCTCTAACTGAAATAATTTCTGTGAAGGTACAAAATGAGTTGCTAATCCAGCAGCAACCACTTCTTTACCTTTCAAAGTCGCTCCTGTTAAGCCCAAATATTCCCCTACATACATTTAACAACATCACATATATATTCAAATTTTAAAAATACATGTTCTAACTTACTTACCAAGTCGACCCGAAAGGCGTGGGAGTATGTATGATAAGCCACAGTCAGGGTGATACCCTAGATTTGCTTCAGGAATGGAACAAAACTGCAATTGTTCAATGAATGAGAAAACATTAAGATTAATAATTTACTAAAGATGTCATTATTCAAATCATAAAATTGGTACTAACTGTTTTCTCAGTGACGACAGAGAATTTCATTGAAGCCATCAAGCCTACACCTCCACCCATTGACATTCCATGAGAAAGAACAATATGTGGTTTCTTATAAGTTTGAAGCTGGTAGCAAAACCAATACAGTCTATAACCAAATTCAAGGCAAGAATCCCCTTCAAAAAATATTGTTGATCAGTGAAAAGAGCTAACAAGCTATATGGTGTGAACACTAGTTAGTTAGTTAGTTAAAAGAAGCCGATGTGGTATTAGTTAGTTACTAAGAATCAGTTGAACAATATATGTATATATAGATAGTTAGAATGGTGTGATCATTAAGCTGTCTAAATTCAATGTAACAGTGCACTTCTCTGAATAATATCTCTCTTTCTTCTTCTCTGTAAATCTGTGTAGCTTAAAATCCATCTATGGAGTTATCATGGTATTAGAGCTACGATCGTAGCTAGTTTAAAGGCATAAAATCGACTATGTGATGCTCAGATTCACCAACAGTCAAAGGTGATTTCGAAAAAAAAAGAGCATCCAAAGTCATTGTAATGGCAATTGGTGGTTCAAGTGAAAGTGACAGAGTTGTTAATGGTGGAGCTGGTAATGGTACTACTGGCATAACCTCGTTTCCAGTGATTGATCACAATCACCGACTCTAGCTTCAGTATTTCTTGTCCAATCAAATCACCTACTCTCACTTGTCTTCTGGCTATCAACAAGTGTTACAAGCTTATTTAGTTGTGATTGAACCTGCTTCTTTCAAGGAAGCCGATGCTTATCCTGCCTGGGTGAAAGCCATGTAATTGAAAAGAGTTGCACTAGAGAGTAATAAGACTTGGAGCATTGTAGACTTACCACCTGGTAAGAAATCCATTGGTTGTAGGTGGGTGTATAAGATCAAGTTCTTAGCTTCAGGTAAAGTGGAAAGGTTCAAGGCTCGACTGGTAGCCAAAGGTTATAGTCAGAAGGAAGGGGTTGATTATAGAGAAACCTTCGGCCATGTTGTTAAAATGATGACAGTCAGGGATGTTGTAGCTCTTGCAGCTTCTAAAGGGTGGTATATATATCAAATGGATGTACATAATGCTTTCTTGAATGGGAATTTACTAGAGGAGGTGTACATGGACATCCCTCTTGGGTTTGCTAGACATGGGGAGTGTAAGAAGGTTTGCTAACTACATAAGTCTTTGTATGGTCTAAAGCAAGCTGCACCAAGGCAGTGAAATATGAAATTAACTGAGGCATTAATGCAGATGGGGTTCAAATAAAGTCACTATGATTACTCATTATTTACAAAGCATGTTGCTAGTGAAATTGTGGTTGTATTAGTGTATGTGGATGACTTATTGATCACTGGAAGTAATCATCAACTTCTGAGCAGCACTAGACAAGACACTCAAATGAAGTTTAAAAGGAAGGATCTAGGGGAATTAAAATTCTTTTTGGGAATTGAGTTTTCTAGATCTAGCAAAGGTATCTTGATGACACAATGAAAGTATGCACTTGAATTAATCTCTGACTCTGGACTATGGGGAGCTTAGCATGCCTGCACACCACTAGAAGTCAACAAAAAGCTCACTTTTCTTCAATATGATGAACATATTCCTAATGAATGCACTAAAGATGACAGTTTGCTTACAAATCCTACAGAGTATCAGAGACTTGTAGGAAGACTTCTTTACCTCACCATGACAAGACCAAACTTGGCTTTCTCTACACAAGTTCTAAGTCAGTTCATGCACTGTCCTAATCAATCTCACATGGAGGCAGCACTAAGAGTGGTTAGGTACATCAACGAAGCTCCTGGCTTGAGACTGTTGATGCCAACAGGTCACACTACACAACTCACTGCTTTTTGTGATTCTGACTGGGGAGCATGTTTGGAGACTAGGAGGTCAGGATATTTGGTAAAGCTAGGAGAAGGGTTAATCTCATGGAAATCTAAGAAGCAAGAAACAATATCAAGGAGCTCAGCAGAGGCAGAGTTCAGAAGCATGGCTGCCTGTGCAGCTAAAATTACTTGGTTGATAGGCCTATACAAAGAATTGGGGATCAGTGTGAGTCTTCATGTGAACATGATATGTGACAATAAAGCAGTCATCCAAATTGCTGCAAATCCAATCTTCCATGAAAGAACAAAGCATATTGATATTGATTGTCACTTTGTCAGAGAAAGAAATTGCCAAGGAATGCTGAAGACAGAACATATAAACACCAAGGAGCAATTGGCTGACCTACTCACTAAAATTTTGGGAAAAGTACAACATGATCTGCTACTAAATAAACTGGGAATAAAAAATGCCTTCCAACCATAAGCTTGAGGAGGGGTGTTGATTAGTGAAAGAATCTAACAAGCTATATGGTGTGAATGACTAATTAGTTAGTTAAAAGAAGCTGATGTGGCATTAGTTAGTTACTAAGAATCAGTTGACCAATATATGTATATATAGATAGTTAGAATGGTGTGATCATTAAGTTGTCTAGATTCAATGTAACAATGCACTTCTCTGAATAATATCTCTCCTTCTTCTTCTTCAATCTTTCTTCTTCTCTGTAAATCTGTGTAGCTTAAACTCCATCTATGGAGTTATCAAATATTATATATTTACTCATGAGTTTAAGTGAACATATATATATATATAGTCTAAAATAGAAACAAATATATAGTTACTTGTGTTTCGTCCATCATATAATCGTTTCAATTCTCCACCAGCTGAGAATGTACGGCCAGCTCCCTATGTGCAAATGTATAAGAATTTCAACTTTCAAGAAATGGAATTAACTAAGAAAATACTCGTAATCAAAATAGATAATTACCTTAACGATTACAAATTCAACATTCTCATCTTTCTCATATTTCTCAAATTTCTGCCCGAGCATTAATACCTAATGAAGAAAATTTTATAATTAAGTGAACATTTTAACTATATATGTTTATAGATGTTACATGCATATATACCATTTTTTCTGATATAGAATTTAAATGGTCAGGCCGATTCAAGGTGAGCACTCTGCCGTGGCCAATCTCCTTAGCAATAACATCCTGACGAGCACAAAAATAGTTTTTTACTTATACTTGATGAATAAAAAAGAATCAGACTCGCATTTTAGATTTAATATTACCTCTCTATTTTGTTTCATTACTTCTGGAGGCATCAAAGACGTTACGATAGAATTGGTAGAGATGTTATTCCCATAACAGCTAGCTAGTCGACTCAAAGAAGAGTGGAATATTTAAAATGATGACTTCTCCTTCTTCAACTCTCTGATCTTAATTTATAATTTTGTTTATGATATTAATACGGTATTTAGTATATGTTTAAATATAATTAAAGATATATCATCCATTTAATAAGATTAATACATCTATCTCTAGAGTTGAATTGGAAGTTGGAATATATATATGAGTACTTATGCGATACAAATCTAGATTAATCGGTCAGTGGATTGTAGATATGAAATTGTTAAACCAACACAAATAGAAAAAATTCGGGCATAACTAAAACTCGGGCACAACTGATAACTAAAAGTCGGGCATAACTAAAAGTCGGGCACAATTGATGCACAATTCTTTTAGTGATCACATTTATTTTCAATGATGATGTTGATGTCAAATTTCTTGACATAAATGTAACTCCATTTTTTTACTTGTTACGTTTCGCTTTATAAGAGTTAATTTGACTAATCTTTACAGTTAAATTGAATTATTAATTTAATATGTTGAAGTTAAAATTTAAATGTTCTATGTTATGCAATCAGAGTATCATGTTTATCTTGGGTTTATATATATATATATATATATATATATATATATATATATTTATATTTTTTTATCTTGGGTTAGTATATATGTTAAAAAGTGATTTTTCTTTTCATGATATATTCACTTGATGTTGCTGGTGACCATTTAAATTTGCAAGGGTAATTTTATTCGTTAAAGAATTTATTAACACGTTGTGAAATCAATATTTTGGTTTGGATTTTAAATGAGATCTAAAAGTTTGGCATGAATAACAAACTATTGGAGGTGATGGACTATTAATTAGAGTAATTAAGTTGAAAACAAACTTAATTAGGTCTAGATATAGTTAAATGTCTAAATCTATATTTGTATTTAAAAACTACATTATCAGATATACATTCATACCATATCAAAGAATTTCATTTATAGTTTCAAAAATTTATATGCTATCTCACTATTTAATGATGGCATAATACATAAAATGTATCATTTAACTTGACCTCATTTTACATTTATGCCCTCTAACTTTGGGTGTGCACAAACATGTACTTTAACATGTAAAAAGTTGAACAAGTAGACACATGATTTCTACGTGGCATAATACATATAGGACACCACGTAGGATGAAACTTTTCATGTAGAATGTGTGTGTCTATTTGTTCTACTTCTTACAAACTTAAGTGCCTACTTGTGCACACCCAAAGTTGGAGGGCGTAAATGAGAGCTGGTGTAACACCTCGGGTTTCAAAAAGAGCTAAAGAAAGGTTCGTACAAGTCAACCATCAGTTTTTCATTTTAGGCCAGCTTCAATCGTGCATATCTTTTAGAACATAAAGAATTAGGTGGCCCATGACCTATCAAATTAATGGTCTTTGAGTCTTCTTTCCATTGCCACCAAGTTTGCTTATATTCGAGCTCGGAGGAGAAAGTTATGCCCTTTTTAGTGAAGTCTCTCTTCTAAAAACTTCTCAATCATTTTAAGAGGGGTAGTTTGGTCTTTTATTTTTTCCTTCTAAGCCTGACCACATTTTTCTTCACTCAGTTAAGGGTCTAATCAAATGTTAGACCACTTTTTCACGTTCCTAAACACTTATAGAAGTAGAGCGAGGATCCAAGAAGAGAAAATGCTAGGTTTCAAGCATTCTTCAAGAGTTGTAGATTTCACAAAGAACATTATTCTTTCAAGGTATGTAAGGCTTCTCACAATGTTGAACTTGTTCGTCCTCATGCCATACATCTAAATTTATCCACTAAATCGTTGTATCTAAAGAGTTTTTGAGTAGTTCTTCTTTTTGAGTTCAATTCTATGGAGGTTTTGATCCTTTTGTGTTGTGGATCTTTGGTAAAAGTTATATTCCCAAAAAGGGACTGTATGGAATTCTTCATGTATTTGTGTAAGGTTTTAAAATCAAGAACAGTATAGCAGAATTTTCCAAATTCTAAACTAGTTGGGGTCCTAATTTGAGATTGAAAATTCGTCAGATTTTCTGGGTGGGGCAGCGCACCACCAAGGCGCCAGAACTTATGCCCAAAAGTTTGGGGGATGGAGCTAGCCCCGCGCCAGCAGTGCGCCGCAAACTTGAGCCAAAAGATGACAATTTTATTCAGCAAACCAATTAACTCAAGTTACGAATACCACTAATATACATACTAATTACTCGGTCAGTTCATTTTTACTTATTTTTATTAAATTCTCGAAGGTAAAATTATATAAACTTTGACTAATATTTCAAGATGTATTTTAATAATCTGATTAACATGAGAAGAAGTGCATTTTATAATATTTTTCGAACATCTAAATTTTAAATTAATTCAATTCGATTCAAACATTAGTCAAATTGACTCTCGAAAAGTAAAATGAAACAAGTAAAATTGAACAAAGTAATAAAAAACTCTAAAGAAACGTGAGAAAATCTATCACCCCAATATATTAATCCAACGTCATTGTTAAAAGTAGTGACACAACAATGGCGTAATCTAATTAATGTCTAACTCAATTAACATATGATTAACAATCATCCTCGTAATTAACATAATGGGACAAGTGTCTTATATTTTAAATTTTAATCTTCAACTTCTGATATTTTTCTCTAAATCTCACAAATAAAATTTGTTGAAATAAAAACTAAAAGTGAGAATACTTAGACGTGGACAACTCTATCTAAAAAAAAAAAAAAGAAACTCGACAAAATAGCCTTAAAAAAAAACAAAATTACCTGGCAATATATTTAAGAGATAAAAAACCTTTGAAATTACCCCAAATAGATATTAATTTTCTCTAGTTCAATTTCATTGTGCATTTGATTGAATTGACACGTACGAAAGTTCAATTCAATCATAGACAAAAAATTAATAATTATTAATAGCATAGGTCAAAGTAACTCAAATATCAGCCATAAAACAAAGCAAATTAGTCTATTGATTCATCAACACACACACATTTTGGTTATAAATGTGTGAAGTAAAGATAATATATATTTGATATATGTCATAGTTATAAATAAAATGATTGTGAATTTAATTTTGTGACTTTGGTACAATAAAAAAAACAACAAAATCTATAACCATATATGGGATCTATTATTATCCCAATATTTTGTCCAACACCTAGTGCATTATTAGACCTCTTCAAAATGCCTATAAAAAGGCACCAACCTCTATCAAATTTCCTAGACATAAACCCTCTCCTCCCTCATTCAAAAAACCCTCTCCTCCCTCATTCAAAAAACCCTCTCCTCCCTCTTTCAAAAAAGGAAAGGACAAAAAGATCATATATAGAAAAAACATATTTTGACAAAGAGCTAGAGGAATGAAATGAAGTACCAAAACTTATTACAAAATTTGGCCAAATTTATGGAGAAATTCACCTTCTTTATTGTACATGTTAATTAATCAAAGTACTCCCACTGTATGCATTTTTGTGATACTTTTCGTTTTTTGAGAGTCAGGTTTGAACGAGAATGCATGAAATCTTCAATTTTCATTTTTTTTGAAATGAAATTTATATATTTGTAAATTACGTAAAAAGTACTACAAGTCACAATAATTGATAATTCAAAATGTTTAAAAGATCTATGTAAAATTTACAGTAAAAAATATACTTATTTGAATCTTGAAATCCAAAAAACGCCACATAAATTGAGACGAAGGGTGAATGATTTTGTAAAATGCGATCAAATTAATCAAAAATCTTGCTATTTGTTAGGTGGCCCAACTGATCGATTAAGTTGGGCTGAATAGTCATATCACAAAACATACTATTGTGTTCATGGAATTATTGGGCCAACAAATGAAGCAATTACATATTGTTGGGTCACTTGAAATTATTAGGGCCACAGGCCACTGCTATCCTTACACAAATAGCCAACCTAATTTGTTGTTTACTTTTTTCTAACATTTATACATAATTATATATTCATTTTAACTTATATACACGATAATATATATATATATAACCTCACTATAACATCCTTATATATATATATATATATATATATATATATATATATATATATATATATATAACCTCACTATAACATCCTTATATAACAACAAAGTTCATGACTAATATACATGAGAAAATGAAATAATCTTGAATTCTCATTTTGTGACCTAGAAACTTAAAAAACATATAATAAAGTTTGTCTTGTAGAAACAATGAGTTATTTTTATTAGATCGTTTCGGATGAACCTACAAAATCTAAGGTCAAATAGAGTTAGTCGATCATACATTTAATACACATAAAAAATTTAGATTATACTCATTTCAATTACTAGTCTCATAGAGCCCGGTATTGTTATTTATTGCCACTATCTCCCCATGTCAGTATCGGGTAATTTGCGCGCATGTTGTCTTCCATAATAATTAAGAAAATCCATTTTTGTGTTATATTTTTGATAATGTGAAGTAAAAAAGTTTGATTGGGGTAATAGTTTTTTCTCATCTTTCTTAAAGATTAACTTACACTCTTTGATTATGTCATTGTTGTGTCACTAATTACACAAAATTACGTAATTTAAATGTTAAGAAGTTGACAATTTTATTCAGCAAACCAATTAACTCAAGTTACGAATACCACTAATATACCGACTAATTACTCTGTACTTTTATCAGGGAGACTCAAATTACATGAACTTTGATCAATACTTTAAGATGTAATTTTTAAAAATCTGATTAACATGAGAAGAACTGCGTTTTATAGTAAAAAAACTAATCAAATTGACTCTCAAAAAACAAAATGTGACAAATAAAATGGCTAAGTAATAAAAAAAACTCTAAAGAAACGTGAGAAAATCTATCACCCCAATATATTAATCCAACGTCATTATTAAAAGTAGTGACACAACTATGGCGTAATCAAATTAATGTCTATCTTAATTAACATATGATTAACAATCATCCTCGTAATTAACATAATGGGACAAGTGTCTTATATTTTAATCTTCAACTTCTGATATTTTTCTCTAAATCTCACAAATAAGATTTGTTGAAATAAAAACTAAAAGCGAGAATAATTAGCTCTCTAAAAAAAAACTAGACAAAATAGCCTTAAAAGTAAATAAATTACTTAGCATTTAGCAATCTATCTATATATAAAAACCTTTGAACTTACCCCAGATAGATATTAATTTTCTCTAGTTCAATTTCATTGTGCATTTGATTGAATTGACACGTACGAAAGTTCAATTCAATCATAGACAAAAAATTAATAATATTAATAGCATAGGGTCAAAGTAACTCAAATATCAGCCATAAAACAAAGCAAATTAGTCTATTGATTCATCAACACACACACATTTTGGTTAAGTGGGACACCTAAAGATTTCAATAATTTTCTTTCAATTACATAAGCTAATGAACACATCAAGATTGAGTAAATGGATGAGTATAAATCAATAGCTATTCCTCCACTTCCACATGGCAATCCTACTTCATCACAAATTTACAAACACACTACCCCACCCCTTAGTTACCATGTACCTCCGGAGTATAGATAGATACAGATTCAGAATTTCGAATTTTTTAAAAATAATTTAGTGATGTCACGTGAATATTATATAAAATAAGATCGATGCTAATGGTGTCGTAAAATAAGATTCATGTTCTTTTATTTCTTTCGATACATGTAACAAGAACAATATCATGTCCAACGACTAATATGGTGTTATAAACATAATCTAAAGAGGATAGGATATACACAAATTTTATTTTTATCTTGTGTAAAGTAAAGATAATATATATTTGATATATGTCATAGTTATAAATAAAATGATTGTGAATTTAATTTTGTGACTTTGGTACAATAAAAAAAACAACAAAATCTATAACCATATATGGGATCTATTATTATCCCAATATTTTGTCCAACACCTAGTGCATTATTAGATCTCTTCAAAATGCCTATAAAAAGGCACCAACCTCTATCAAAGTTCCTAGATACAAACCCTCTCCTCCCTCTTTCAAAAAACCCTCTCCTCCCTCTTTCAAAAAAGGAAAGGACAAAAAGATCATATATAGAAAAAACATATTTTGACAAAGAGCTAGAGGAATGAAATGAAGTACCAAAACTTATTACAAAATTTGGCCAAATTTATGGAGAAATTCACTCAACTACTTGCTTCAATTTCTTTATTTTCATTCCTATTTTCCTACTACTCATCTTACTTCTCATCCTTCTTTACCTATTATTATTCATTAAACTTTTCATTTTCTACATTTCCTTTCCACCTTCTAAACCATGCTATGGATAAAAATTATGTATTTTTAATATGCAATGGTATATTCTTAGTGCTCCTCGCTAATACTTCTAGTGAGGAGAAGAAGGAAGAAGAAGAAAAAGAAGAGGGAGATGGATTCTTGAATGAATTTCAAGAACCCAAATTATTACCTCTATGCATTGGTACTCAAGCCTCATATTTAGAAACAACAAAAGAAGAAGTACATGCACAACAACGCGAAGATGAGATGAGCATACAACTCAGTAAGTCTCATGAAGTACCGTTAAACGTTGAAAACTCAATTATGACAATTGTGGAATATAAGCAAGATGAGTCAACGTTAGAAGGGGAAGAAGGTGGTATTGGAGGGGAAGAATGTTCTACAACCTACGAGGTCGTAGAGGTAGATAATTATGAAGAAAATGATTTTTTTACTGAAGAAGAAAGTGATGATGAGCCATTGAATAAGTTGAGTAATGAGGAATTGAATAAGAAATTTGAAGAATTTATAAGAAAAATGAAGGAAGAAATTAGAATTGAAGCTCGTCAACATTTAGTCCTCGTAAAATAATTAATCAAAATGTCGAGTTGTGTGGAAACAGCCTCTAATACTTGTATTAGAGTAGACTGTCTACATCACACCTTTTGAAGTATTACAAACTTCTTCAGACTCTACTTTGTTAACGCGAGATCTTTGTGCAACGAGCGGCTCATCGTAAGTAATTAATCAAAATATTCACCTTCTTTATTGTACATGTTGAGTTATTTTCTTTTCCTATGAGTATTAGTTTTTTTTTTTTCTTTACATTTTCTAGATAATTAAGGTATGTAGTTGTAATTAATTCTATGGAATGTACATTATTATAGTTTGTCTTTAACGAAATTCTTGTTTATTCCACGTTGCATCCACGTACAAGGAAATTGAATGACATTTAATTTTAGTTAAATCATAAGCAAGTAAAAATATAAAACTTGTCCCAATTAGAAACATTCACAATTAATTCGAAAGCTTAGTCATTACTGTACCGACTGCGACAACTTAGTATAACAAATTAAATTTAAGTTATACACATCGATACTCGATAGTATCACATATTTTTACATTATCAAATTTAGTCAATTATAGCAGATTTTTTTAATTTTATTTTTCAAAGTACTATATCAAATTCAATAAAATAATATTTTAATTATTGTACGCGAACTTAATTTGATGGTGTAAATAAGTTAAAAAGTTTTAGTTTGGATGATTTGATTTACAAGTAAATATGAGCTACGCCCTACTAAAGTCGATTAATGTTTTGACTTAAAGAATGTTAATTTGGCCAAATCTAGATTTCTTTTAATGTGAAGATCATCCTTATCACTACTAATGAGACTATTGATATTCTTTGATGGACTAGAATATTATTTTTTAAAATTTTAATTATTATTTATGAACGAATAATTGATCATTCTTATTTTTTTAGATATGTAAAAGATAAATCTCGCTTCAGTATGATAGCGTTCTATTTATATAAGGGGTTAATCGTACTAGAAAAATCTTGTATGATAAGCTCGATCAAAAAATTATGCTTTCAACTTTGAGATCTTCAAAAGATCTCAAGTTCAATCAATTCAATTATCCTTGTGATAAATTTTATCTAGATATTCTTAGTACGATAGTTCAACCTTTGACACTTTGAAAGTTTTCTACCGTCAATAAACCTCTTGAGCCTATATTCTTGTCGATACACAATAATACAAAAGTGAAATATAAAAAAGACATAAATAAAGTAGGGAGATATTAGCAATTGTAAAGATTCTTTTCCTTAATTATTGGGATGGCTTGATTCTTGAAGTGTCTACAATAATAGATGTCAGTGTGGGAATAATAATATTAATTATAATAATAAAGTAGTCAATTGTTAATTAAGAATCCACATGCAATGTATTTTTATAATAATAAGAATTTACGTTTTATGCAAAATGCTATAAAGTAATTATAGAATAAAATTGTATAATAAATAGAATTGATAATTAATCTAATTCGAAGAGTAAATTCTTGCTCAATTGGATTTGTTCGATCATTTGGAAAGTATATCACATTTTACATAATTAGAAGCAATGAATATTGTAAGCACACAAGATTTAAATCTGATGGTTATAATAGGTATAAAAAACTAGAGATAATAATTTGCAAAAATAAAACAAATAACTCACATATTCTAGCCCTATTATGATTTTTCTTGATGAAAATTTTGACTTATCCTAACCAACAATATAATTAAACTAGGAAAGAGTTATCCCTATATAAAAAAATAATTGGCAACTCTATTTTCACTATGTAACCATTCTAATTTCACATTTTAAGTTAACAAAATTATTCAAGATATAGTCCATTCGTTTGCATATGACTTCTATCTTCTATTGAGAAAAAACTTGAATTAACTAATTAGCACATTCAATCGGTTAAATAAAAGATAACAGCTAGATATATAATATATGTATAATTTATGTATATTGACTTAAAAAAGTAAAAAGTAAATCCGACGATTATTAATTTGATTTGTATGAAAACTCCCCAGATAAAAAAAAAATCAAAATGAACAATTATATATAAAAGGACAACCAAATAAAAATCTAGCTTAAATGTCATTTCCTAAAATCCATATATAAAAAGACAGAAAAATGTACGTAAACCCCTTTGGAAAATAACCCCTTTTTCAACTTTATTACAACAATAGACACTTTCAATGCACTAATTGATGACATAAAATAAATATTCGTGGGATTGAAAGTGACTTAAATTGTCATCTTCTAGACTTTTTAGCTGTACACGTGGCATGAAATTTTATAATTTTGTACTTGAAATATTTGTATATTTGTGGCTCTAATATTTTTAAACTTTTTACCATTCAATTTCAAGAACCTCATATGGATTTGTATGATGGAAGGGTTCTTTGGCTAGCATTTAAATGGGACCTCTGTTAACTAAGTTTGGTCAACTCATAATGAATGAAATGTTGGAAATTATCAATTATGTGGACATGATATAAATTTAATTTGCAAAATACAGTTGATCGACATGACATGTGCATCTCATAAAAATGTAATGAGATATATATAGATTAGTTTCAATCATAATATTTAATTTTTTAAAAAATATTTAACTTCTAGTTAGTATTGACAAATTTCAGACAAAATCCTATGGTTCCTTCTCCTTATGCAAATCTTCAAATAAATTATCTGAAGTCTACTTATATTTTATAATTATAAGTAATATATCACACTTCATATTCAATTTTTTTCCAACTTTAGTTCATAATTCTAAAGTTGATTCTAAAATGGCTAAATTTATAATAAAAATAAAAATATTATGAACTTTTTTGCTTTACCTTTAATAGAGATCCTAAAATGTTCATTTCGCCATGCATCTTATTTATTGAAATCATATCAAACTATATCACTTCATGTATTGATCTACATGATGCAAATTTGATAAACATGTACACTTATTATAGGCAAATCTATTCAATCTTGATTAAAATCTTATGTATTAATCAAAAGAACACCTTAACAAATTTTTATGATATTCTTGATTTATACAATAATCTCGAATTATTATAAATTATTAATTTACATGACTCCCCACCCCACCCCCACCCCTCCTCACCTCTTTTGAATCTATAGTTGCATTTTAAAAAAAATTAATTTCCGATACCTGCATTGAAACTCGACTATTCCATAGTTGCATATCTTCAATAAGCAAATACACATTAATGAAAGGTCGGCAAGATCTAGAAAGAACCTGAGGACTTCAATTGAAAAAGACCCCTCATGATATTGACAAACTTCACTTGATTACTACTTGTGGCTTAGATTTATGACCATTGGAAATTCTTTTTTCTTGAATTGTAGCACTTAACAACAACAAAAAGAAGACAAACAACTTAAAAGTTATTGGATATTCATTCAATTAACATTAGCTTTCCTCCTTACACAATGAAACAATTGGCCTAATTGATTATGTCAAAAATGACACAAAAATCATCTGATTGAGTAGGCATGTACAATTGATCTAGAGGGTTGATTACTCATTATCATAAACTTAATAGTATTGCTCAAATATTTAAAATACATTACATATTTGGCTATGAGCAAAGTTATTATTCTCTCTGTTCTTATTTATATGTCACCATTTTAGATTTCATGTTCCTTAAGAAACTATGTAAGTTTACCATTGTACCCTTATTTAGTGTTCTCTTGAAGTCAAGTTTTTTTTTTTAAAATGAACATAAATTAATTTACTTTGATTAATTAAATTAATTGACCAATGAACATGAATTAATCATTTAGTTTTTTATGTTGGTCAAATCCATACTTTCAAGACTAATAACTCTCAAGCGTAAATAGGAATAATACTGTTATTTATGTATTTGTTTTGTGAAATGCAAGTATTAAGAAACATTTATTTTTAGTAACGACGACGTATAAATAGGAACGGAGAAAGTATTGTATAATGTTAACTTGAAGTTGGTGTAGAAACTCATATATTTCAAATTCTGAATCGACATTTGAAGATAAGTATGTTAGACAAAAGGTAGCTAATCAAGACTTCAACTTAAAATCATTCCTTTTAGCAATTTTGTCAAGATGTGAATATTATTGGATATGATATGTGTATGGAACTCCTTTACAAACAAATTGAGCCAAATTACAATGATTTAGAAGAACATGACAACAAGGGAAAAAGTTAGATAGCCAAATTTTAACACTATTTCATGTTCATTAATCTTTTTTTAAAAAAAAAAAAACAGTCATTCATCAATCAAACATCAGAAAAAACATTCTATACGTAACAAACATGAATACTAATCGAACCAAACACATATTAGATGTAAAATTATATTCTTCATTCAAGTTTAATACTTTGATCCCTATATGTTTCTTTGACAAGAAAATTAATCTTTTGTGATAGTATATATTTGATCAAATCCTAACGAAAAAAATACTGAGCTCAGGACCACTGGTACCATTGGGATTCATCATATAATAAGTCTCTGAGTCCTTTGATCCAATTGTTCGTTCAAAAAAAGCTCTCATATACGTAAGTTCTCCTTCTGAAGACTCAGTTGGTAGAACACCAGCTCCCATAGACACAGCATGCAAATTCTGCATAACTTTAAGATCTTCTTCTGTAGGTCCTCTTTTTACTGCATACCCAACTTTTCGCCCATTGCAATACATAGTCCATATAGGTTCATCAATTAATTTCAGTTTCTCCGAATGATTCTTTTCACACTCCAAAGCGATTCTCACAAGTCCAGATCCCATATCCTGGAGAAGTTTACCTGTTTGAATTGACAGTTCCAGTACAAGCAACGGAACGCCTCTTGGATTTTCTTGAATTGCAAGATTAACTCTTGCTTTTCTAAACCCAAAGAGAGTACCTGTCATCTGTTTTCCTCCATGTATATGCCCTTCGTGCAGCCGGTTAGAAACCGGCATTTTGCACGGAGGGTTTATTACAGGGAATGATCGGAAAACGGATTTTACACGACGGAAGAGTTTTTGTTGATTTCCATTGACCTTTTTTGTGAGATGGTTGTTGTAATAGAACTGGTGTAGGAGGTAACCGGGATGGTGAGCTAGCTGGAGCAACCACATTTCGTGATTTAGATGGAAGTGTTTTTGGTGATGGCATAATTGTGTGTGTTTTGTTGAAACAGAGCAAGTGGTAAATATATGATAAGTGCCATAGACGTGGTGGTGGTGCTTAGGGAATGGAATATGAAGTTGAAAGCACGTCTGGGAAATAACAAGGTCAATATAGCAATACTTTTATTTTTAATTAATATTTCCTCCGTCTTGTGAATTAGTTTGACTCGACACGGAATTTAAGAAGAAAAAGGAGAATTTTGAAACTTGTGGTTTAAAATAAGTGATATTGTGATAGATATTTGTATGATTATGAGTATTTAAAAGTTTAAATTGTTACTTGATATAAAAATGTGTCATTCTTTTTTAGACTGACTAAAAGGAAAAGTATGTCGTATAAATTAGGATAGATGGAGTAATGGGTGATTTTGATATTCATACCATGTTCTATTTCTCTCTCATGTCTCTGTCTCAATTTATGTGACACTTTTTGTTTTTTCGAGAGTTAAATAGTTTAAGTTACCAGGGATTTGCTAATGGAATCTTTAATTTTGTTTTGAAATGAAATTTATATAATTGTAAACTAAGTAAAAAGTATTATAAGTCACAATAAGTGTCAATTCAAAATATTTGAAAGATATTTGAAAACTTTACAATCAAAATAAACTTGTTTGAATCTTGAAATACGACAGGTGCCACATAAATTGAAACAGAAGTAGCACTACTTCGTCAATTGTGTCTATATGCTTCTGTACATATATTTCTTTCTATGTGTGTTGATGTAACACTTATCATGCTAAAATCTTAGGCAAATAATAGCATGAACAAGATGAAACAGTAAAGAGCAATCAAAGAGCATACACGCACACAACAATTATACACATCAAACAAAGAAGCAATTATTTTGTTTTGCCAAATAGGTTGAGAATGACATTTTGTTGCAATCAAATTGTCTAGACAGGAAGAATGTATATCATTACATGAAAAAATCAATCATTAAAGATGCAAATGATCAATCTAGTAGAGGAAGCACAAACAAAAAACTATAATTTTAAGCGCACTAATAGAGCATCATGTGACCAGGGTTCAAGTTGTGGATACAGCCTCTTGCAAAAGGTAAAGCTATGTACAGTAGACCCTTGTGGTCTAGCTCTTTCCCAAGGAAAAAATTATGTTGTTTGGTCTCTTCAAAAATGTCGATCGGTGCATGTCTAATCCTTCAAAAGTAGTGCATTTTTTGGAGGATCAGACACAAGTGCAACAACTTTTGAAGAGTCCAAGCAACATTGTTAAAGGACTATGAAGCAAGAAATGAAATTGCAAGGCTGCTTGTTCATTTCAAATATTGGAAAATAAAAGGCATAGTACTTCAGCAGCAACAAATATACTTACCAAAGTAAAGCATCAGCTACCTTGATGAAAATCCAACAAGTAAATTTACTTGAGTGCAGATGAAAGCTGTTTAACTTTGAACAAAAAGAAAACATATTCAATAATAACTACCCTATAAATATATAATGTTCGTTTTGTAAACAAAATTAAGAAGAAAAATTCACGCAAACAACTTCTTATTGTCACGGTGAAAGCCAACGAGCCATTAAAATCTCTCCGGTTCTCTACATATAATAGCTGTTGTACGCCCTACAATGACAAGATTTATAAGAAATCAAGAAAAACTCAACCAAATTCAGGAAAGAAAATACATGAGTAGGTCAGAAAAGAAGTCTACGAAGCAGAGGGGCAATGGATGCTCAATAAGATTAAGTAAACATGTTCTGTTCAAAGGCGGAGACACCCTTTAGTAAGGAATGCCCTCCGACACCAGCAAAAGGAGTTTCCTTTTATATATGTCCGCGTATATTTTACCAAAATATAATATGTATACATACTGTATAATAGGCAAACAATACTTGGAAATAGTATGAAGTTAAGTCTCAAAATCAACATTGTCCTAACCCCTTTATGCAAACAAAACAAAAGGCGTAAATTCTATGTACAACAACAGAATCTAACATAAACAAGCAAATCTTTACAAAAAGAAGCAATACACAATAAGTACTATGAACAATGACATTATGTTGCTACAGTTGAAGTTGTCATCTTCATATGTTGGAACATACCTAGGCGATGGTAGAGCACCGGAGTAATAGTTGGTGGCATAGGAGTCTTGTGCAGTCCCCCTAAAAGGATATTGGTAATTGTGGTGTCCCTCATAGCCATAGTTATATTCGGGCAACGACCTTCTTTGCATAAAAGGACCACCAATAGAACTATAGCCATGACCATGACCATGACCGTGGCCATAACTGTTATAACCATAGCCATGATTATAAGAACCAGATCCATGATTATGAGAGCCATATCCATGATTATAAGAGCCATATCCATGATTATAGGAACCATATCCATCAGTCATATGACTATTACTCAACATTGGGTGCTTAAGTCTCACCCATTTCACCTCTGCATGGTTGCCAAGGCCTGATCTTGACAACGCCCTCAAGAGGAGGTTCGGATCAACTTCACCAGAAATCTTGGCCGTCCCATCTTCAGAGTCTATTGTTACAGAATAAACACCTATAAAATAAATAAAAATGTGTTAAAAACAAATAAACCATAGTTGTCTTCTCTTCTTTAAGTCCCTTATCGTGAGTTCATGGACGGAGCTACATGTTTTGAAGAGGATTTGATCATCTTTGTTAGAGAATTACAGTATACAAAAGGGTAAAAATTTCACTTGTGACCTAGTGGTTGAGAACCATGAGATATCAGGAGACAAAAAACACTAGGTGATTCTTCCCATCTATCCTAGCTTTGGTGGATAAAGTAATAGATATCACATGGAATTAGTCCATGTGCGCGAAAGCAGGAGTCTTCAACACAATATATGTAGGTTCAATTCTTGCTATCCCCTTTCCCGTACCCTTCCATAACCCCTCATTGCACCAGAAAATTTTAAAAAGGTTGTCTAAACAAAAGTGAAGGTTTTAGTTTAGTGGTAAAGGTGACCTAAAAATTGCTCTATGAGTTATATTCTTTGCATCTTTTTAATCCTATTATCACTAGAATTTTTGGCTCCCTAGGATTCACATATTCAGATTTGCATAAAAAGGGACAAAGTGAACAGAAGAAAGAGCGCTTAATTATATTTTACTTCCATATTTCTTCAACTTCAAAGAGCCATAAACCATGTGTGTTTAAATTTCATAAACTAGGTGATTTCTTCTTATCTGTCCAACTTTTGGCAGACAAGTTATCCAGCAAGTAGAGGTGGAATTAGCCGAGGTACAAACAAACAGGCTCATACACTACGATTATTAAAAAGAAAAAAAACAAGTTCTACTAAGAAATAAAAGCATATAGAACATATTACCGCATATAGAACTCAAAACGTCCACCATCTTCATCTTGCATGCATCACAATGAACGTCCACTTTCAAAATACAGCCCTAAAAACAGACATAATTGATAAACGAAAAATTACAACTTTTAACTAACTAAAGGAGAAAATTATGATTTTTTTGATGAAGTGAATCATACCAATTCAGCAAAGGGTTCCATTGAATCAAATGAAAGAGCTACTAAAGTTGATGAGCAAAAAAATGGAGGACAAATTAACGAGTGCAATGTAAGTAGAGCTTGAATTATTGTTTGTTTATGAAGATACTCCCTCATTGATTAAAAGGAGAAAGAAAATCAGATAATTATATCAAAGATTTTATTACCATTTTCATTTAATGGTAACCAAGTACTAAATTCTCTGCATTTGGTTTTTATTTTTGTCAGGTTTAAGTAATTTATAAATCAAATCTTTACCAAGATTTTGTACTTATTATTTATGTCACGGAGATATTTATTATTATTATTCTATATTTTTATTGTTATTACTTTTAAGATTTTCAGTAGAATAATCTGAATCTATTCTGCTTGGTCTTTATTTTCTTTTAATTTAATTAATCCTTTATCACAAGTTGTATTGGTGTCAAGCTTGATCCATAATTTGCACATTAATTGTCCAAATATTCTTTGGTGAATGACGTCATTATTTAAGCAATATAATGATTGCAACAAAATTAATTCATTCCGAAAGTTGAATCAACCTAGGTTGAGGAAGTTTAATAAAATTAGATCAAAACAATTAAATATTTTTCAAAGTGATATCTAATTTTGGTTTGTAAATTGTAATAAAAATAAATTACTTTAGCAATTCAATCGTATAGGTAAAAAGTAACTTTGCATTAGACAAGTTCGGTCTGTTATCATAGTTCATAAATGAGTTTGAGTATCTATGTGTTGGTTTTTTTTTTTTTTTGCATGAAGAAGAAATATAATCATTGTTCAATCTCAAACTACTAGGTTCTTGCATCTTAGCCAATTACTACGTGCATAATCTCTTCGTGTAAAAAAATGCATACAATCAAATGATTAATAAAATATTTACATGTAAATCCTGTGATAAATAATAATCAGTAACTTGGTAAAACGATTCACAAACATGATATCACTATACCAATATATATAACTTGAATCCTTTTTAAAAGTCCGTATTTCTTATTGTCTACTTCATCATGATTCTACTTTCCTGGGCAAAACAACAACCAATATAGTGCCATAACAAGTTAAACGCGAAAATTTCAACTTACATCACAAATAATTTGAAGAATTAGGCTTTTTGGGGTCTTCAATCTATTCTGATGTATCATTTAAGACGAGATACAGTGACCAATTTCAATCTGCTTAATGTCACTGCACATTTGTAGCTCGATATCCACGACCGTTGTCGTGAAAAACTTAATTGCCAAAATGGCGGAACATGATGAATTTGACATAAGTGACTAGTTAGGTTGTTCTTTCAAATGATAATTACGTGAGCACATGAAAAATACTTTGAACTTCTCGTGCTAAAGAACCAAACAAAGATAGAAAAGATTCAGATATACCCTCCATTGTGGATCTTTGATGGTAGATACTCATGGGACAAGAAAGTGAGTGAATGCACAGACAATGCTTCAATCTCAAACTTAACTCCTTTGTGCAACAGCAGCTCCAGTTCAAACCTTAGGACGTGGAGAAGAGTCGTATGAATATTTTTCAGAACCCGAAGTCTTGCTATTAACATTAGTTAGTAGTATGAAATTCTACCTCCATTGTGGTACTTCTCTTTGCAAATAACATCTCGGTAACATTGCTTCGACTTTCCTCTTATCTGACTAGATTGCACAACCAGTCATTTGTGACGAGCTGTTTTGAGAAAAAGCTATAATGAAACGAGACATGATTGTGTGAATGTTACCTTCAGTAGTTAAAGGCAGGAGACATTGCTGTGGAATGCTATAATTGTCACAATCCTGGACAAATACTCCAAGCCATTGTATCTCAGAGACTCGTAGAAAGGTTGCGTCATAAGCCATTTGCTTCAAAAATCATAGAAAGATATGTGTTACCGAAGAACACATCATTCTATCAATCCATCTAATCTAACTACTCTATACACTTCAACTTAAAGTGTCTCGCGTTCAATGCTTGATAGCTTGTGATAGGAAAATGATGATGAATGTATGACTTTTCTTTTAGAAATGTGAACATAAGTTTCGACTAACTAACAATAGAAGCATAGACTGTTACAGTGAAAAGGAGGAATGTTAGCAACTTGTTCACATCATAATAACAACACACTGAATTATCCTTACCAAAGAACCGAATTTGTATGTAGTTAAGATGTCAAAGCCATATGGATCACAATCTACCAGGCCGTACACAGGCAAATGCAGCTTGTCAATGAGGAGACGCAGAAACCTACCACAGGCAAGCAACATGAAAAGACAGAAATATGATTAATTGAAGTAGAATGCATCTGAAGTTTGACAAGGTGAGCAACATGGGTCTAACCTCCTTGTGGGAACATCAGGATAACCCCTTCCCTGTTAAAAAGAAATTATGGAGCCAAGTATGTGTGGAAATTCTCAGAAAACAAAAGATGCGTACTGTTATCACAATGCAACGGTTCCTCTTGCAAAACTGATCATTTGCTAGTCGCTGGAAAACTGCATGATGAACAATAAATAGTGGCCTTATTTATGAACTAGGAATACCTTTTCACGACTGTTATAGGCTTGATATGCTTATAAATAGTTTTACCTGATTCCTTTTCCACAACTAAAACGTATTGAGCAACACTAATAATATCTTATTCAAGCATTAAGGGAGTAACAACTACAGCCATAGTCTGAGAAAGCAAACCATAAAGTCAAATTACAGGATGTATTCAATAACAAAGTGTCCATTTAACTTTATGTTTAGCCATAACTGAACTTGCACATGTATGGAGTCCGCAAACTCATGTTCATGTTTAACCATGTTAAATTCACAATTCAAACGCTTAGACTCATAAGGATACCATCAACCTCTTCAACAAGGACCGGAATCGGGTATGCCTGCAGGAACCATCATAATTAGATTGTTACACAACTACAGAAACCCATCTTAGGATTCTTAGCTTATAACTATCATTCTTACAGTGTGAGGATTGCCAATGCAGTTAATTTTCCTCCCAGATTCCACATACCGCAGCCACCCCATCACCAATCTAGACCATAAATAGTTGGAAGAAGAATTTTATGACCAAGAATTGCAAGGAACTATTACAATATAAACAAAGGAGAGAACCAACTATATATCGATCTAAAGGAACGGAAAAAACTGTCATGAGGAAAATGCAACAGCAGTACATTTATTGGGAACTTCATTGGTGAGCAGTTTAAACTAGATCTACATATGCTACCGATATCTTCAAAAGTAGGCCAAAAATGATGATGCAGTAATACTCCTTAGAGAATGACATGCTTTCTCCGGGTTATAATGAAATTTTACCTTGCTCAAAGTACAAAAGTTTAATGTAACATGATGGACGATATCAAATCTCTCAATCATGAAGTACTTTGCTCCCCAAAGAGGAATTTAGACATATACGAAGCGACATTGAGACAAATGCAAGAGGTATAAGCATAATCAACTGAAGAAGAAACATTTGAAATTTTCAAGAAGAAAAGATTGCAAATATTATGTCAAGTATGAGAAAGAACATTGCATATAATGAACCCAAAATGTACATGTCTAGAAGCACACTCCTGCAAGGCAATATAAACTGTATAGAGGCACGCACCCATTTCCAACAGACACCTGTAGAAGGCAAGCATCAAAAGAATAGAAAAGGTCAAGTTTCCTACAAGATTAGCAATAAAAGAGAATAAAATAATCATTTGAATGATGGGTATACCCTAGTCTAGCAATATCCTTTACATTCTCTGAAGTCGATATTCAAGTTCTATACAAGAACAATATTCACATCCCTCTAATCAAATATACTAGCAAACCCCTACCCACTCCTCATGGTATGGCGAAGGCAGGGTCAGATACTTGTGATCTACCGTTTTGCATGTCAAAAGCATGTATAACAGTATAAGTAAAGCAGAATGACCGTTTCTAATATCAATCAATATTCTGAACCCTAATTGAATCCTCCACTGTAAAAAATGAACATGTAACTAAATAAAATAGAAGAGACTGTGAACCCGCTCTGTTAAAAGGTTCCCAACTTAACAGTGAACGACATGTGGATATACATCTAAAATGAGTCTATTTTGATACAGAGAGGAAAGTAGATTGACATACCACATTAAGGTTATGCCGACTGCATTGCAAGAGGATGCAGATGTCATTAATTGCCCGATCAACAACAGATTGTTCTGCATTATAGAGTGCAAAAGAGAGTGATGAGCATATAAGGAGGAAGAAGCCTTCTGAATATATACATTTTGCGTTAGAGATCTAAATCATGGCACATTTCTAGCAACTGAGTAAGCTGAACTATACAACAGCACATAAGCATTTTCCATGGAAGAAAAACTTCATAACCAATCACAAGAATAATTCAAAACTGATTCTAGAGTACATAATGTCCAACCATTTCCTATGAAATTAACAGGGAAGTAACTACACTGGAACACCTAGCATTCGTCCAAATTTTTCTTCTGAAAAGAGGATTCGTTGGAACACCAGAGGTCGATCCAGATTTACCTTTAAAAACAGTAGGATGCATGTAATATATGTCTCTTTTTGATCCATGCCTGTTTTCTTGCAGAAGTTGTTGAACTATCACAAGAACTCTCAACAAAACATCTGAAACAAAAACATAGAGAGGAAGTAACCCAGCAAGGTTCTATGATGTTAAGCAGATTGGAGAGCAAAAAAGGCCTTCAAGTTGGTTTGACCAAACAGAAAAGGAAACTGAGAGAGAAACCTTGTACTACCCCACCCCACTCCACCTTCCCCCCATGGTGCATCCTGTGTAACTTCAAGGAAAGGGAGGCTCATATAGGAAAACAGAAGAACAGAAAAGTCAACTTAACGGGGAAATAGTTCTCCTGGTAATTTTGTCACTTTTCAGGGAGGATTGCAACATTTAATTATCATTCCTACCCTCTTCACTATCATATCATTTCTTGTCCAACTATGTGATGAAGATCAGCAGATAAAATATGCAAGTATTATTTACTCTCCCTAGACTCACCAAGCCTACGTGCATGGCATTCCCTCTTCAGGGATATAGCTTCCTTGCCAGTCGACAAACCAGAGCTGCAAGAGCTACATAAATTAAACAAAGACCATTAATACTACCACGACATTTGGATGGTCTTTATTAGCCATTCAAACTCCAACTTCAGTAAATTTCATTGTTTTTATAACTCCGTTCAACATAACAATTACCACTAGTACTTATTAGTGTCTCAGTATAGGCAATGGCTTCTATGAACAAATCTCTCAGTATAGACTGTGCTCATTCTTCTTCTGAGCAGGGCACTTAAAATAGCCATTCGTTTCTTCTCTACATTTTACTTTTTGGAAGGGGTTGTGTTGAGGGGGAGCAGGAGCATACCATCTGGAATTCCACAGAATAATCTACCAAGCCCAGTGCTAGCAACATTCTTAAAGCACCGTTTTAAACCTATGTGAATCTTCATCAGTTGCAATTTTCAGTTCAATTACGTCAAGGATAATCTCTTTGGAGGCCTTGTAATATAAAAAGGAACAAAACATCATTGTGTTTATTGATAGGAAATCAACAGTAATTCAGTGTAATTTTTCGTGTTAGAATTCTAAAATACTGATTGCAATGACATTTCAGACTGCAGCACATTCATTGTTTTCAACTAGATCTTCGAAAAGAAGGAAAAGAAAAAAAAAACATTTCTAAGCTTAACTTGAATTGATAATCATATACTCAAGCTACCAAATAAAATCCTCACACACATAGGCGTCTTACTAATTTCCGAAAGTGTCAGTAGAGAAATTTCTGAACCAATCGAGGTAGTGTTTTATTAATTCATAGGAAATCAACAGTTTAATTCAGTATTAGTTTTCGAGTTGGAATTTTAAAACACTAATTGCAATGAAATTTCAAACTGCAACACACATTCACTGTTTTCAACCAGATCTTCCAATTAGCAGAATGGAACAGATAATGGGAAACACTTCGCTCAGTACAGTAAATTCTGAACCGATCAGTGTAGTTTCATTTATTATTTATAGAAAATCGACAGTTTAATCCAGTGTTAGTTTTCGTATTATTCCAAAACACTAATTGCAATGAAATTTCAAACAGCAGCAAAAACCAATCCACTAAGCTCAACTATGATTGATAATTTCATATATTCAAGCTACCGCTGCTTCTTACCAATTTCCAGAAGTGTTAGTACAGTAATTTCTGAACCGATCGATGTAGATCAACGGTGCCCTACCTCGAGCGAGATCCTCAACAATGGAACGAGTAAATCCTGCAAAACAAAATCAAAGTATATATGTATTGAACGCGAGAATCGCAATGAATTTTCAGAAAACAATTGAAGTTTAATGGAAGCGCTATCTACCTTTGATTTTCCTTATGAGTGTTAGTGGCTGAGTGTTTGAACGCTTTCCCTCCATTTTCTCTTCCCTGTGCAGGTTCACGTTGTTTGAAAATTGGTAAATCCGAGCTTTATAACTGTGAAGTTCTGCGCGCGCAGGTGTGTTTGGCACCAAGGTTAACATTTTCTATAAAATATTTTTCAATTTTTTGATATTTTTAATTGGCTTAAATGTTTAAAAAAATATTTTTTCAAGAAAAGATAATTTTTCTACGCACAAGTAAAAGAAATATTTTGCGCTACTAACTTTCAACCTCACCACTTACCCCATTTGGAACCGACTTTCAATCCCGACCCTCACTCAATACCTGACTCCCAACCTTAACCTCAACCTCAACCCTGAGCCCCAACTTTTGACCTTGACTTGGGATCTAACTTCATGACTCTCATGCCCAATTTCGATCTGAGACCTGCCCCAATTTCGATCCAAGACTCGCTCCAATTTTGATCCAAGACTGGACCCTAACCTCAATTCGAGACCCGACCCTGACTCGAGATCAAGGTCCAGTCCTGGGTTGGGATTGGATCTTCGATCTCTGTTTAAGATAAGGGTTGAGATTAGGTCCCAAGTCACCGTTGGACCTTATTTTGGCTGGAGTCGAGTCTGGGTTAAGTTATAAATCGAGGGCGATATCAAGGTTAGGGGTTGGGACCTAAATCGTGGTCAAGATATGTGTTGAGATAGGGGTCTTGGTCCGTGTTAAAGGTGGGGTCAAGGTTCATTTTAAAGGTTGGGGGGTTCAAGGGTGGTGTTATAGTATTTGAATAGATTATATATAATAATACTTATGGAGACAATATTTTCTTATTACTAACCAAACACTAAAAATTAAATAAGAAAATCAAATATTTTTCAGAAAATATATTTTGTTTGTCTATAAATATTATTTCAGAAAAGTAAATAATACTTATGGAGTATTTATTATTTTTTCGAAATATTATTTCACTTTATTTAAAAATAGTGTTTGGCCCATAAAAATTTCGGTAAAACTTTAATTTTCTCCTCACCGAATGAAAAAAAAAAAAGAACGAGGGAAAAGCCAAATGACGACAGCTCTTATAACCCTGAGGGGTAGCTCAGCTGGTAAAGGCCTGGGACAAAGTCCTTCAGGTCGCCGGTTCGAGCCCCAGCAGGGCCACTGGAGGCATTACAAACCGGCCGTGTCTCCAGGGCCCCGTGGAACTAACCGTGGTGGACCCGCCTTGAAACAGCGGGACCCGGTGGGTATAGCTAGTCGGGTTCGCAAAGCGATGCCCGGAAACCACGGTAAAAAAAAAAAAAAAAAAAAAAAGACGACAGCTCTTATAAAGGGAGTGAAGAAGATGAACGTGATCGCAATTGATCGGAAGAAACTGAAGAAGGGGACGCCTGCAAGTTAAAGCTCCAATTGGTGTCAAAGAAGATTGGAGCTCTTTCCAGCAATTTCCTTACAGAAATCAGGTTTAGGTAAGGATCAAACATTTGATTTTTTATGATAATTCTGATTACTATTTCATTTATTTTTGTGAACTTGCTCCTTCTTTGAAGGTAAAGCTATGAATGCATGCTCGCTGAATTTTTCTAAGAAGCTATTAAATTGCGATTTTAGTGAATCAGCTGGGAAATTCTGCTCATGTGTTGTTGTGAGGTTATGTGTATCATAACTCGTAAGGTGTTATTTCCAGTTTAACGCGAGTCTGTTAGTTAAAATTTAGCTATGACAGAATTCATACAAACAAAAAAAATTGAGGGAATTTGAGATATAGCCGTCAGTATTTCTGGTAGTTTCTTGTACTTCGATTTCTATTACTATTTATTGTTTGTTGTTCTGTAGTTATTGTTCAGAATGTTTTGTTATGCTTTCACTTTCGTTTATTCCTTTTCTTAACTGCTTTGGACTGTTTTTCGTTGAGCTGATGGTCTATCGAAAACAGTGATACCTACGACTTACGAGGTAAGGATAAGATCTGTGTATCTACTCTCCTTAGACCCAACTTTGTGGGACTAGACTGGGTATATTGTTGTTGTTGAGATATAGTGGTAGAGATGGGGAGTTAAGAGTGAATTTGTGTTCTGTTTGGTAAGTTAGTCTATTCAACCTCTAGTCACCAGTGTTTGAATTTTGTTATTCATTTAGCAATTTGGTTTGGCTGGATTAGTAATTTTGCTGAGAAAAACTACTTTATCTTTCTTTTATGTCTCTTTTTTCCTTTTGTGATAACCGTAGTGTATAGGCCAGCTTGCACACACCTTGGTTAATTCTACGAGGTACTTGCTACCTTCTATTAGCATAGGTTGTGAGATGTAGTTGTTTCTCATTCGATGCGTGTTACATTCCATTATACCAAGCATAGGTGAATTTGTGAGAACATTTGTATCTTCTTGGTTTCAGTTAAAAATCCTTTACTTAAGTTGCCAGATAAAGGAAGGATGTATGTGTGGGATGTTTAGATCTTTACCAAACCAGTTAAAATGCTATCACTTAGTAGAATAATGTATTTTTCAGGAAACTGATTGTCTGTGAGCCTGTGACTGTAGGATTTTATAGATTGTTTTCTGTTTAAGTCTCATGCAGAGTATTTGACTAACTTTAAGAGATGCTGAAGAAAAATATTTAGATTCGTTACAGTTCATAATTATTGGGTGTAATTGCCAGAACAAGTTTGTCAATCAAGGACATATATGTTACTATTTCTCTTACTCTGGAATTGGAAACTAGACCTTTTGATTCTCGGAGTGCAGGGCCACTAATCATTTCACAGATATGATTAGTATGTCACTGACACAGTATAGTATAAGGGATGAGAGTTATAAAGAAAACAAACTCCGTCACGAGCATCACATAGAAGAAAACTAATATTGCCAGAGAAACGCTTGATTTTAGTTACTTGACAAGTTAACAACATAATGAAATGTGTTAGGATGTCTCAGCTAAAAACAGGATGAGTCCAACTTTACAGTGACCGCTTGGATTAGATATCTAATTTTTTGTCGTCAGTGCGAACTTTAGGTGTCTGGATGCATCTGATTTTCTGTCTCTCAATGAGTTTTAAGAGAGACTGATCAAGTTCCATGCTTGTGTTCTTACTGGCCAGAGCTTTCTCAATCATCATGAGAAATTAGTGGTAACATGCGCCTTTTTATGTGAGCTAGCCGGCTAGGTTAAATGGATTCTCTCAGTAACAGCAACCCAAAGATTTATCGTCATTGAACTGGAACTCTATTCATCAATGAGTATAAACCCATGTCAAAATACTCCTATTGATTGTTAAGCCGGCTGCGATGGACTTATCCTAGAAAGTTCTTTACTTGGTGCTATTGCATGTGGCACGCATTAAGGTTCTAGAAGTATCATAGTATAAGAACTAATAATTGACAGTCAAGGTACTATTTGCATATGATAATCATGAAGAAAAACTGTTTTTGTTAGTGTTTTGGTATTCGAAGACTAGTCTCTCTGGCTGAGGGAAATCATTATGATTTACTAAATTAAAGGACTTTTCTTAAGCAGCCACAATTTCTTGCAGGACTTCTCGAGGCTTCCTGGATGACTAATAGGGGAACAACCCAGCCCTTGTTGGATCAACTGCATCAAACCCATCATACGGTTGGTCTTGGGAGAAAAAGATTTCGCCGATCTAAAAGTACTCCTGTGGGCGAAATTGCTCCGGTGGAAATTAATGAAATAAAGAACGACCAATCACTTCTACGTTCTAAATTGATTTTGGACAAACTCCACCCTAGTATTAGGAAAGTTATTGTTTACTTGATTATATACTTGGGTATTGGTACCATTTGCTTTTATTTTGTTAGAAGCAAGATCAAGGGAAAGAAAATAGATGGCGTACTTGATTCCCTTTACTTTTGTGTTGTGACAATGACCACGGTTGGATATGGTGATTTGGTTCCTAACAGTGCAACTACTAAACTGCTTGCCTGTGTCTTTGTGTTCTCTGGGATGGCACTTGTTGGACTGGTTCTAAGCAAAGCAGCAGACTACTTAGTGGAGAAGCAAGAAACACTATTAATTAAAGCACTGCATATGGGTTGTAGAGTTGGTCCGAGTGAAATTTTAGAGGAGATTGAAACAAACAAAGTAAGGTACAAGTGTTTCATGGTAGCGGCCTTCCTTATAATGCTCATAATCATTGGGACAGTCGTCTTGACTAGAGTTGAAAAGTTTGATACTGTAGACGCCTTTTATTGTGTCTGTGCTACCATCACAACATTAGGATATGGAGACAAAAGCTTTTCAACCAAAGCAGGGCGCATTTTTTCTATATTTTGGATTTTGACAAGCACTCTTTGTTTGGGTCGATTCTTCCTTTATGTTGCTGAATGGAACACGGAAAAGAGACAGAAGGAGATTGTGAAATGGGTTCTTTCAAGAAGGACAACAAATGTGGATTTGGAGGAAGCTGATCTTGATGATGATGGGGTTGTAGGGTAAGTTCATTTAACTTTAAAGCATGCACCTATAATTAGATTGCAAAGACCCTTCTTGATCCACTTAATTCGAGTATTTACTCTAGTTTTGTACTCTCACCTTGTTCACGTTGGTGTTGTAAACTGCACTCATGCTTGTCGACACATGTCAAATTAACGGAACCATTTAAATATCGACTCTATATTGTTTTTGTTAGTGTCATTACACCACTGTCTTAGCTTTTGATTCTAGCATGTATTATTCTTTTTCTCATTGTAAATCTCAAAGCATATTACAAACTCTAATTCTGGTCTCCTTTTGTTTTTGTCAATTGCAAAGGGCTGCTGAATTTGTTATCTATAAACTTAAGGAGATGGGGAAGATCAACCAACACGACGTCGCAGCTGTATTGAAGGAATTTGAAAGTCTTGACATTGATCAGTCTGGAACTTTGTCAACCACAGATCTGACACTCGCCCAATCATCTTGAACCGGGAGGTGATTGCTCTAAAACCTATATTATTATATCAAGCAACCTTTTCCACATATGACTATGAGTCCTTTTGCAACTTCTAGTGTATCAGTAGCATATTAGAAAACGTTCATATTTTTTTGAGTTTTTGACACAAGTTATGCAGTAAATCGCACTCAGTTTAGTATTAGGTGAAATTTACACTTCCCAGAATCTCCATGTAGTCTTCTCAACTCCCTGTGTAAACATGTAAATTACTTGTACTTTTGTTTGTAAAAAGTTAGCAAACTTCTTCGGTTCTTCCCCTGTCAAGGAATGTGATAGGTATCTGAGTTCTACAGTACAATTATTGATCCCGAGTTTTCCAACTCGAGATGTAAACATTCCGTGTTTCTTTTAACCATCTAGCCTTTCAAACCAACATGACTTATCCAGATTCGTGTCTCTTTGGGCCCATTTAAGAGGGAAACTCTCTCTACCAGGAATTTTTTTCATTCTTAGTGTTTAAATCCAAGACTTGTGATTAAAGGTGATGGATATCTATCCTATTGCAATCTCTTTGGGATAAGCATTTGTTTGTCCATCTACTTTGAACACTCAAAATTGACCATTTCCCGTGTGAAATGATATGGAATGGTTTGCTTACTTTGGAAATCCCAAACAAAAGAATCTACCCAATTCCAGATGTTACCATTCCTCATTTTGTTCACCATCAAAACTAACTCGACTAATCTAGATTCTGGTTGGGCTCATTTAAGAAAGATACTCTCTATACCAAGAATTTTTTCCATTCTTAATGCTGGAATTCTTTTTATTTATTTATTTACCCCTCCCTAGGAGTTTCCCAACTTTTCTCTCCCTTGGTGACTTGAAATCTCGAACCTATAACCTTAATGTTGAAGGTAGACAGTCCAACTGAGCAACCACTTGTCACTTAGAGGTCATTTGGTAGGATGTATAAGAATAGTGTTGAATACAAATATACAATAATACATGTATGAGTTTGGAGAATTTTTATGTATTATTTTATGGATGATACAAGGTTGAATAACTAATATCTACATAAAATATTACATTGATTCCCTCATAACTGCCCTCTATATTGCTTATACCTGCATAACTCATATCAACTACCAAACGACACTTAGTGTATGAATTTAAAACCTCTAATTTCGGGTTAATGGATCTTATTTATCCTACCATAATCTCATTAAGTATTGATGGGTCATCCACTCCAAACACTCAGAAAATATACCAATTTTGGTGTGAAATGATAGGAATTGGTTTGGTTACTTGTGAAATCCCATTATTCGTTTCACTCAAAATTCTCAATCAATCTTCACTATATTGTGATAGGGAATTTTAGGGAGGCCGAAAGTGTATCATTGTGGACCCTAGTCCGACAAGCATTGGTTGAAAGATTATGATGGCCAATAGAAATTTTAAACAAGGGTTAATTTATGGACCTATAGTCCATATCCTAATAAGTGTGATTGTGGCCCAAACCCATTTTAAATGGAATCCCTTAGGCTCGGTTGATAGAGTGTATTAAAAAAATAATGCATGCATTAACTTTGTGTATTATTAGTATTTTATTTGATACACTTTTCAAGCTATGTATTAATGTTTGCATTAGTTATGCCACTTTATTTGGTATCAAAGTATGTATAACTAACACATGAGAATACATAGTGTTAGTAATGCAAAAGTTTTTATTACATGCATTAGCATAATTAAAGGCACAATTGCCCTTTAAAACTTTTTTCACATCCTTTTCACTATATTTTTATCTTTGTAAACGAATATTTTTTTTTAGAAACTATACCGTGCATGTTATTTTTAGCATAATTAATTTAAACATTATTAATACACTATATTCAGCTCTATTCTTATACATCCTACCGAACGATGGTGTTATCTCTATTCTTATACATCCTACCAAACGATGGTGTTATCATTCAAGTTATGCCTTACATTTATAAATTTTTATAGGTTTTATCTATTTCGAACCATTTCTAAATTGTTTAGTTTCAGATAAATTTTATATGACTATTTTTATCTAAAGTTTATGCATGTACTATTAAAGTTCAACATTTTATGCCTAAATTTTAGGGGGGTAATGTTAGAACTTCAATCATATTATAGTGACTAATAAATGAGTTGGAACCATGAGATTTTGGATTCTAATCTTAGCATAGACAAAAATATTACTAGATTATTAAAAAAAAAAAATGTATCTAAATTTGTTCAGAAATGGGTAGATGTGCAAAATATAAATAATATACCCATGATTTTTTTTTCCTTGAAAACTTAGCAAAGAGCAAGTGATAAATTAGTACCGTTAGGTGCCTAGTATGAAGACAAATTTGGTGAACCCACTAATTGTCTTCGAGAGGACCAAACGTTATGGTCGGTGGTCAGTAATTCACTCTAGGAATCCAACCATATTGCTAATATTGTTGTTTTCCCTTATCTTTATTTTTATTTTTCCCCTAAAAATTGTGATTTGTTACATAGGATCAATAAAAAGGTTGTTCAGGTAAAAAAAAAAAGTGTTTATTAAAATATTGTTTCAGGTCAACAATTCTCAACTAAATTTTCGCTATGTATAGAGTTCGGGTCGAAACATTGATTTTGAATTTAAATGTTATAGGATTGAAGGGAAAAAAAGAGTTAGTGTCATATCAATTGAAACGGATAATGGTACATAGAGGAGAGTTTACCAATGTTGTGCAGGAAGTGGCCAATTTAATAATAATGTTGATAATTGTATTCTATTTAGGTGGTGAAGTAGTAAAAACAGAGTTTTGTTCCCAAACTAGTTCAATATTAAGATATTTAAAAGTTGATTAATATATTACATATTCTTTTTAGATCTCATTTATTTAATTATATCGAAGACATTATTATTATTATTGATCAATACTCTTCTCTGTCCTATTTTTCTTGTTTTTTGTAATCAATACTCTTCTCCGTCCTATTTTTCCTTGTTTTTTGTAAAGTAGGGGGGGATAGTGTGTTCGGCCAACCGAATAAGTTTGATCTACATTTTATAGGCATCTAAATTAATTTAGAATTCAATAATGTAAAATTCCGACTTCATGATCAAAAGAAAGGGTCCCAAAAGTAAGCTGCAGGCCAATAATGCAAGTTAACATTATTCTGGAAATATACAAAAATTTAAAAAGAAAAAAAAAACAGATAGAAAAAAAAAGTATCTAATTAAAAAAAAAAAAAAAAAGTAAAAAGAGCAGAAATAACGATTAATTTCACTTCACTCTACTTTGCTACTTTCACCTTCTTCATCTTCTCCGTCTCCTTCATGTTCATGTAAATCATGTAGATGCGTTTGTAATTGTTCGGGTTGACCCGCTACGAATTCCAAAATACCTTCACCGGTTTTCTCACCGGAAACCTCAGATACCGGCGGAGAAATCCATCCAAAGAGAACGACGGCGACTAGGAAGAGAGCAGTAGAGAGTAACAGAGGCCAAAAATACTTAACAACATCGAGAAATCGAGGTGCGAGGTAAATGAGAGCGAAGATGAAAATCGAAAAAGTAGATGCAATTAAGATGTGGAATTTGAATTTGAGAAGCAATTTTTGGATTTCCATGGCGGAAGAGTTCGAAGTGATGAAGTATTTTGGGCCTTTTTGTAGAGAAGAAGAGAGATAAAGAAGACTGAGAAATGGAGTGGTTTATGCTCTCTCTGCAAAGATTCTCTGCCGTAAAAAGTTTTTTTTATTTCAATGGAATAATTATACAGATCCTATATTTTATTTTATTTTATTCGGTATTTGATACACACTTTATTGAGTTTGAGTGACATATTGAAGTTTGAATAATTTATATTCTCGTTGAAAAGTTTTATATTTAGGATAGGGGTAAAATTATAGTATTAGATGATATGAATTTGAACGTTGCATAGACGTGCTGTAAATATTATTTGGGTGATTTAATGATGTACCATAAAAAAAAAAAAAATCTTACTAACCATAGAAAAGTTACCTTAAGCTGACTAGATGGCCACTTTGGAGTCCAATCTACTTACGGGTCTTTCTTTTATAATATGATGTGCGAATTATCATTGGAAGAATGAAATTATGTTTAAATTTGTCCAAAGTAATTTTACAATTAAGTTACTATAAATTTCAACTATTGTTTAGTTTTTTTTTGTCCAGATTTTAATAATCAAGACTACAACTAATCAGATAAAGTTCAAAAGAAATTTAATTAAAGTAGGATTGAAAGAAAAAATAAATGATATCAAAATAGTAAAAATGAACAAAGTAAAGAAGTAATTTGTAGTAGTAAAAATCGAAGAATACGATACTCTGCATAAATAGTCTCTTTCATATAACAGTACTACAACACTCGACTATCTATTACTTTTCTATCGTAATCATTAACCTTTATACTGTCAAATTCATGAATCATGTCCTTATTAAGGTCTTCCCTCCCTTTTGAATTTTTTTGGTCTACCCTTGTTTCTCCTAACAACTCTTATATATATAGCTGATTTATCTCAACTTTGCTTTTTTTTATCTTGTTAGTCAAGATTACTTTTACATTCTCTTATCCACTATCCATACATCCAATCCAACATTATCATTTCTATTATTTTCATCTTCTGAACGTATATGTTCTTAAATATACGTATATGCTCCCACCCCTTTTGCTCTCTTGGTGACTCGAACTCGCAACCTTCGGGTTGAAAGTGAGGGGTGTTTACCATCCGAACAACTCTCTCTCGTCAAATGACCAATACTTTATCAAATACCAACCACATAAATAGTTTAGAACTTGTTTACGCCAAGGGCAAGATGGTAACTTACACGCATCAGCTTATTAACGGACTTGTCCTATCACTGATTTTGTCGGCCTTTTTAAATGTCTTGTAGCACTTTTGGGCACTCATCAATTTTATTTTTATTTTTTAATACAATCAGATCTAGCAGCACCTGATTGGTATAATCTATTACATAAAGTTATTCCTTATGGGAATAATCATATTTCAATCTCCTTTTTCATTTTTTTACTACTCGATTGATTTGAATTCACGTTACATAAGAGTCATTAAAGGAAATAAATATTGAATGTTATATAAAAATTATTTGACAATCAATCTTAGTGCAAAGAGAATAATATATTTCTTATCACGAATCTGCTTTTAAATATACGAACCTAAAGAAAAATTCCAAATAACTCTTCACCTTTTATTCTTATTGTTGTTGAAATGAAATTACTTCCGTACGGAAAGTTGTATATTCGATCATGGAAAGTTATAATGCAATCAACTTTAGTTGACATTTTATTCAATCCCTTTTACATTGTAACTTTTCATTGTGTAATAAGAATTTGTGAGTACTTAGAGAAAACACTCAAATTCGAGTTTTCAATATGAAAAATCGTTATTTTTTAATGAATTCTCTCTGATGTGAATTTGGATTAGTTGGGCTCGAAAAAAATACTCAAATGTCAATCCTAACTTCTTTCAAATACTATTCATTATTGACAAAGCCCATATTGCCAATGGGTTGGGCTCATCCACAACACTTCTCTGGATCTTTGACAAGCATCATTATATTGAGTAAGATTTTTACAAATAGAATTATTCTACGTCTTTATATAACTTTTAACTCGTTCTAAAAAATTATGTGAGAATAACCTCAAAATAACAAGTACGAAGCTTAATTTCAAGTGAAACACCAAAAGACTTGCATTACCATTACTCATGGTTGATCATTAGGATTAGTACACAAAATCTTGATAGATCATCAGGAATTCAATGAGTGATCTTATTATAATTCTTGTCAAATTATTATAACTTCTTTAGTACAAACTATATTACTATAACTTTAAAACAAATTATTCATAAATTCCAATGGATCACCAAGAATTCAAATAATCATTTTCCTCAAGTTAACTTTAAATGATTATGTTTCTTAACAACAATCAAAGAAAAAATTATTTACCATTAATTGAGCTACAATACTATAAAAATGACTTTGCCATCAAAGTGGAATGGTAAAAAGAGAAGAAAAAGAAACTTAGGTGGTCTAATTTGCAATTGATCGAAATATTCATAACCTGCCTTCACCCTTTCATCGCCCATAATACTTCCGGTTCAATTAGACCGGATTCCGCCGGAGAACCTCCGCGATGGCGCCGGTGAGAACTGCAGGCGCCGTCGCCACACTGCTCTCCATAGCCATAGTCTCTTATTTCCTCTGCAAAACGACTCAGCATAAGTCTCCCCGGAAAAAGAAACTTCAAAGACGTAGAACTGGACTCGTCGCCGCCATTGGCAACACTCCGTTAATCAGAATCAATAGCCTCTCCGATGCAACTGGATGTGAAGTATATTCTCTATCTCTTCATTTCAATTAGGCATAATCATGCATAGCTATATGCTTAAGCTGAAATAATTGTTAGTAATTAGATATGATTAATGAGCTTAATTCCAAATTAGTTGAATTTGGTTGGGTAAATATCATGATTCAGGATTTTGGTACTAATAGGGGTTATATTATTTAGCTTAATTTTACGTCCTAATGCAATCCTCTTCCTTTATTTGAGCTTAGACTTGTAATGCTTTTCGAAGCTCATATAGGATGAGTTGTTTATAGGTATATATATATAGACCACAAGATTAAACGACGTTTGGGTATATTCTATGTATCTTTAGTTTAAAACAATATGATTAAAATAGCTTCTTTACTTTTTAAACTCAGTGCCAAGTCAAGTCAAAATTAGACGAACAAATTGAAATGGAAGGAGTATTTACGATGAATATGTCTAATTGATAGTATACCAATTCGTGTTCAGATTTTGGGGAAAGCAGAGTTCTTGAACCCTGGAGGGAGTGTAAAAGACAGGGTAGCTGTGAAGATTATTGAAGAGGTGATATTTCGTTCAAGTTCTTTTTTCTTAGTCAATCTTGTATTAGCTAGTTATGGCTAAATGCTTGCTTAAACTGTATCTGTTACCATTCTTTTAAATTCGTTCAGGTTTTAAATTTTCATGCAGAAGTTCTGATTCAGTTTTCCGTTTCTGAATTGGTCCAATTTATGAGGAGTTCTATTGTCTTTAATAGTTCCTACAACTAGCTCCCTTTGTGATTCTTTTTTCCGGTTTTCATTTCAAACACCGTTGTTCTTTTTCAACCACAAATTGAATGTTTAGCAGCAAGCCAGCTTTTGCTGACCAGGTACAAATTGATTAGTTTTAAGGATAGAGGATGATCTAAGTGGTTAATATGCCCGTGGTACTCTACACATCTTGCAAGTTGCAACTAGCTAAACTAATTGACAAGGCCATGTCTTTCAGGTGCATCAGAGTGGGTAAAGTTAATGACTTTATGTCAGCAACCGGACATTTGCATGAGAAATACCTGGGGCAGATCTAATATGGAATTAAGTTATATTTTTGTGGATATATACTTAAGTGCATTAATTGGTATGTATGGAGAAGATGTAAACTCATAAGTAAAACTACTAAACAAGATGTGGATATATAATCATAAGTAGTTCATTTGGAGCCGTTGGGATCCATAAGCTCTCACCTAGCTAAAAAAAGATTGCCAACATGCCTTTCTTCTGTATTGGAGCAGCCAAAATGAGCGACTCTATGTCAACAACCGGTTGTTTTCCTGTGAAATCCTGGGGAAAGTCTAATATCCTATAAGGCATACTTTTGCGGAATTCAATGTCATCATTGCAATTTCCAATATGTATGAAATGTTAAAGAAGATTACCTGATTCCAGAAATTGAAAGAGTTCTATAATTTTGCTTCATTTGCTTAAGAAGATGACGGGATTCTAAAAAGCTGAAAGATTACCTGATTAAGGTTTAAGACTTCTTGTAGTTATTGGGATGAGAAGGTTTTTAGTGAGGAGGAAAGCTAAACTCGGAGATTTCCTTCATGTGGTTATTTTTCTGTAAATTTGCTTTCACAACGTATTTACAAATAGCAAGGTTCAATTAATTTGGGTATCTGTAAATACTTTTTCTATTAATAGTAAAATATCAATCACAGGCCTTGGAATCAGGAGCATTAGCTGAAGGTGGAGTAGTTACAGAGGGCAGTGCAGGAAGCACAGCCATTAGTCTTGCAACAGTAGCACCTGCTTATGGGTGCAGATGCCATGTGGTTATTCCAGATGATGCTGCTCTCGAAAAGGCAAGACACTTCATGCTCTTGTTTCCCCTTTTCATTTGTATTTTACTGAATTAGATAAGAGATAGTGTTCGCATTCCAGGAGTATGTGGGATAGCTACTAGAAAGCGTTGGGAAAGCAAGCTCAAAAGATCTTCATCAAGTGGCTTATTGCTCAAGCTAATATAACAGTGCTATAGGATAATCCCAGTGATTTCCTCATCATCTCATCCGTTCAATATCGCTGTGAAAGTTCTGATGAAAGGATAGTCATATAAAAAGAATAATAATAACAGCACAGTTGCTTTTGTTCTACTCAATGGAATAAGTCGGGGTGTGCAAGCTGGCCAAGACACCACCACCTTTAAGAAACAGTTTTTTCTAAAGAGGACTAACTATTGCTACTGATTGGAATTCTCTCAATTCTTCCTTTCAGGCACAAATACTAGAAGCACTAGGAGCTACTGTTGAAAGGGTCAGGCCAGTTTCTATCACACACCGAGACCATTTTGTTAATATTGCAAGAAGAAGGGCGCTGGAAGCAAGTGAATTAACATCAACCACCAGAAAAAAAAGCCAAATTGATGCCAATGATTCTAGTCAAATCAATGGTCACTCAATCAGTGAGGAAAAGCAGAATATGCAGTTCTCGTCTGAATGCAAGGGTGGATTCTTCGCAGATCAGTTTGAAAACCTTGCAAATTTCAGGTCACATTATGAGGGCACGGGGCCAGAGATTTGGGAACAGACAGGTGGCAAGTTGGATGCTTTTATTGCTGCTGCAGGTACAGGTGGCACTGTTGCCGGTGTTTCCCAGTATTTGAAGGTTGGTTCTCAAGTTCTAAAGTTTCTTCATTTTCCATTGCTAGATGATGTATGATTTAAAAGCTCCTGTATGATCAACAGGACCAAAGCTCAAATATCAAGTGCTTCCTTATTGATCCTCCTGGCTCTGGTTTATATAACAAAGTAACAAGAGGAGTTATGTACACGAGGGAGGAGGCGGAAGGACGAAGGCTGAAGAATCCATTTGATACAATAACTGAAGGGATTGGAATAAATAGACTAACTGAAAATTTTAAGATGGCAAAACTTGATGGAGCTTTCCGAGGCACAGATATGGAAGCTGTTGAAATGTCCAGGTTTATTCCTCTTCAGTCTACTACCCATTATAGTATTTTTGTAGTTGCAAAGATGTCAATATGCAGATAAATGTGTTTGGAACGTATTACATACCTCTTTTTAATCTTCTCTGACACGAAAAGATGAAAGCGACAAGAAAAAGATGATTACCAAAGTTTTCCACCATTTTTGTTACCTTATTGAACAACTCTTCTCGGTATTTGATAAGCTATGTCTATGGTTGGTGGAGCTTAACTAGTTCTATAACTAATCAGGTATCTGTTGAAAAATGATGGCCTATTTATTGGAAGTTCTTCAGCTATGAATTGTGTTGGAGCTGTCAGAGTGGCAAAGGCACTAGGTCCAGGGCATACAATTGTGACAATCTTGTGTGACAGTGGTATGAGACATTTGAGTAAGTTTCACAATGCTGAATACCTATCTGAACATGGGTTGACACCTTCAGCAACTGGTTTGGAGTTCCTTTGTCTTAGTTGATCTATGGCTAGTTCATGATTGTTTTTTCGGAGGTTCCTCGCATAATTTAAATACATGACAACACCATCTCAGAGCTAATGTTGTATATACTATGGTCGGAAGAGGAAATTTTGATAATTTTATTATAAGTTTCACTTCGTATATGACAGTCTGATAGGGAATATTAAAGGCACGCCTGGTCTAAGTAATATTTGTCCATCTAATTTTGCAATGTTTTACTCTATTAGTTTCTTATTTGATTACTGGTTCATACAAACCTATATCTCATTCACGTTTGTGTGTGTGAATTCACTACTAACCCAAAGGAGGAGGATATTCAAAAAATCCAGATTTTCTATTTTTTCATTAATTCTAATTTTCATCATTTGTTCATTTGGTAAAGGCGTTATGGACAAGAATATCACACGAAAGCTTGTATCATTTTTTTAAAAAATTGAGTCTTTTCTTCTATTTTCATCGATAGTTCAAGGATTAATGGAGGATGAACAACGCGGTAACACATCATTTCACCATAAGAAGCTGAATCCTTACACGTCCTTGATTTTAAATCAAAGCAAAGAAACAATATCTTAGCATAATGAAGACAAACAAGTGCATTCATATACCAAATATTGTGAAAGAGACGGATAGAAAGAGAGCAGCTCAGACCAAATCTGTATATCACAAGCAAGCACAGCCAGAAGACTGGTGACATTAGCCCCACAACATAGGTTACTAGGGGAATTATTTGAGAGTACATAAATCTTCTGTAAAAGCTTTCTTTTCCCTCCGAAAGGAAGACGGGTTTCCGAGTATGTAAATGTAAATTATGGATGTGTTTAATACACACTCGTATTAAGCTAACGTTGGTTTCTTTGAAACATATTTTCATCGCAATGAGGGTCAAGCCAATCCTTGGGGGAATTCTTTGATCCTGCAGCCATTTTTCCACCCACAAGCTCTCTCAAGTGTTCCACCTTATTCTCACGACCACTTCCGCTGTACTTCTTGTCTGCGTCCTTCAGTTTCTGTCTAAACTTCTGCTTGCGATTATTAGCAGAATTAAGCTCTTGTTGCTTTGATTGGGAAGGAGGAGCACCGTGAGGTCCAAGATATATATTCTCCTCTTTCTTAGACTGTGAAAAAGTAAGTGAGCAAGGAGATCAATTTAAAGAACTGTAAATCATCTTGAAAAAAGATAGGAAGCTTGGAAGAGTTTTGACATCACAAAATATTTCTTTTAGGTAGAAAGTGATACTCTCAAGAGCTAACCTCAGCTGCGACTGTCTTTGACTCTTCAACTTCAACTAAATTACTGTTATTTTGGCCAGAATCTTCAAGTTCCAAGCTTGGAATTACATATCCTTCAGTGTCTGATGGTTCAAAATGTCAGATCATTCTGTTAGTTCACATTATATCTAAGAGTGTAATTCCAACACGTTTGAACCAAACAAATAAGATTCAGTTAAGATAAAAATACGAGCTCTACTTTTGGGCACCAAATGTCAGGTAGATGACAAAACAAAATCACCAGATATGGAGGCTCATATGTTAGCAGAGAAACGAAATGGCTGAGAATAAGTACTGCACAGTGACATATAACATATTCAAGGAGGAGGAGCCCACACAACGCAGCAAGGTAGTAAAAACAATCCAAGACAGCAATCGAACATTTACACGAAGGGGAAAAAGCAGTAAACCCAGGAAAAGCTATACACATCCTTTAATCCAAGCAATTTATGAATAAAAAGGCTGCAACTACAATGAAAAAGATAGATATCCTTCTTCTGTACAACAAACATTTACCACAGCAAGTGTACTAGTTTTTCCATGTTCCTCTATGTTCTTTAGTTATAATTTTTTTTAAAAAAACGAATGGCCGAGAAATTTGATATCTCAGCTTGGAAACTCAGTTGATCATAAGCTCATTCTTCAACCCACGCTTAAAAAGTAGGCTTTGTGCAACAATCAGGTCTAGAACTTGTGATGTGTTGCCTAAACACATTCCATGTATTACCTTAACATTAAAACCAAAGTCCTCTAGGCAAGAAAGTTAAATCTTTTCGTCATTTGTTTTCCTAGTGAGATTTGGTGGGAAGAAAAGGTTAACTCACCAAACACTTCATGCTCTTGTTCATATTCCACATCCCGTCTAAAATTGGCAAATGAAATAAATAAAGCATAAAATTACAAACGTTTGAAAGATCAACACACACCTAAGAATCTTAAAGACGCATATTAGTTACAATCTCCTTTGTAATGAAGTATACAAGGACAAAACAGAAGCACGGCAAGGGATTGTGGATAAAAGCCATTCCTTTAATGGACCAGTCATGAACGAATAAAATTACCATCCTATAGCAATAATTTTGGTAATCAAAAAGACATATATAGCATTTCCAGTCTGACCTCATTATGTCATTCATTTAAGCAAATTGCTATCATATTCTCCACACCAGCATGTCAAACGTGAACTAGTTTCAAGAATGGACAAACAGAAAGATGAAACAGCAAATAAACTAGGTCAACCAGTGACATCTAGAGTAAATGCCGTCAATGCAGACCTCCACACACTCGTGTACTAACCACTACAAGTGTAGAGATGTTGAGAAGAGAAAAATAACACAAGGTTGTGTTCTATTCCAACCTAAAGTGAAATTTTATTAAAATTTTGATAAAGGTGTTAGCAGGGCCAGCCGCCAGCTTGTGCAAACTCCGAGTATTCCAGCGGGTACCTGCTGGCTCTCACACTAAAACAGGTACCATGGAAATAATCAACTACCTAAAGTGATACTCCTCTGTTAATCCAAGTAGCAAAAATCATCAAATCAAAGTCACATCACTATCCACAAATGAGAAAGCATTCGAACAAGTTAAACCACCTCCATCAGACTGGCAACTATTAACAACCTTTTTTCATGATCATGGTGTCCAGACCAACTTTCACGCACATGACTAATTCACCTGATACCTGCCACCTCCAACAGGCAACAGGTATCCCATTAGCAACTTCCTTTGAGGAATTACTTAGAAAGGGCTAATACAGAAATTAAGACAAAAATTGATCACATCTCTATGCTGAATTCATCAACAGAACAAACCTACTTACCCATCAATTTTTCTAATCGGATGAACTTGAACACCATATATCCAATCAAAAAGCAAGCGACAATAAAAATAAAAATTGAAAAAGAAGATTGTAATACCCCACTCGTCATCTTCGATTGAAGGAGTGGTTTGCACTGACGACGGGTCCATTTGGTGCAGCTGACGATCATCGATTTCACTGCAACGCCGTCGCCGTCACAGCCTCCGCCGCCGCTCGATTCTCCTCAGAAGTGAATCAAAGCACGCAACTATAGCTATAACATTACATCAAAATCGAATCTTTCTCGGAGAGAATCCGAAACCCTAAAAAAATCTAAAATACTCTGTTTTGCTGAACCTCTATTACTTATTTGAGAAATGACAATGCTAACCTTATCTCCTGTGTTTGACCCGAAAAGGAACCAACTGACCCGACATAATTGTATATAACTATTATATGGCGGTGACGGTTAATAGTGGTGGTTATGGATGTCGATTTGGTTGGTGGTGGGTGATTGATAATAATGGTTGATGGTGATAGTTATTAATAGACGTAATGAATATTTATGATAGATAACATGATATTGACTATCAATAGTCATTAATAATGGTTGTTGATGGTAATTGATGATGACGACTGATAATTGTAATTGATTATTTATGATAACTAATATAACGTTGATTGTCAGTAGTTATTGATGGTTATTATGATAATGAGGGTGAGTGCAAATGATGGCTAGTAGTGATTATAACTAATGATGATATTTGTGGTTGAATAATGTAATGGTCTTTCATAATAACGGGTGAGTACGATGATGTATTGTTAATGACGGGTGGTGACGACGGTTATCACTTACTATTGATTCTTTTATTTGATAGCATGCTTTATTGAAACGTATTGAATATTGGTCAATTTTTCTTGTCTAATGCTTCATCGAAAGGTGTTAAATGTTTGCCGAATTGTCTTATTTTTGTTTCATTAGTGAAAACGTGTTTATTAATCAATTTTATTTGCATGTAAAAGATAAATCGATGAATTAAAATATATTTTTTTGTGTATGAATATCAATCAATTTATTTGAAGGCAAGAGATAGATCGGTGAACTAAAACCACTATCCTTACATACAAATATTAATCAATTTGTTTGCACGTAAGAGACACGTCAAGGAACTAAATAATAATTTTTTTTGTGTATAGATATTAATCATTTTGTCTGCGGGAAAGAGATAGATCAGTGAACTAAATTTATTTTTGTGTATGGATATTAATCAATTTGTTTGATAATAACGGGTGAGTACGATAATAAATTGTTAACGACGGGTGGTGACGATAGATATCACTTACCATTAACTCTTTTCTTTGATAGCATACTTTATCGAAACGTGTTGAATGTTGGTTGATTTGTCTTGTCTTATGCTTTATTGAAAGGTATTGAATGTTGATTAATGTGTCTTGTCTTTATTTCATTATTGGAAATATGTTTGTTAATCAATTTATTTGCACGTAAAAGACAAACTGATGTATTAAAATAACTATTTTTGTGTATGAATATTAATCAATTTATTTGCAGGCAAGAGATAGATTGGTGAACTAAAACAATTTTTCTTGCATACAAATATTAATCGGTTTGTTTGCACGTAAGAGACACATCGATGAACAAATATTTTTTTTCTTGCATATGGATATTAATCATTTTATTTGCACGAAAGAGACAGATCAACGAACTAACATAAATTTTCTTGCGTACGAATATTAATTAGTTTGTTTGCAGTCAGCAAACTAAACCAAACCAAGTTTTTTTGCTTAATATTAATCAATTTATTTGCACGCAACAGAGACAACAATGAACAAAAATAACTTTTTTTGTGTATAGATATTAATCAATTTATTTGCACGAAAAGAGATACATCAATCAACTAAAAATTTTTCCTTGCACATGATATAAATTAGTTTGTTTGCAGGAAATTAAAGAGACAGATCGACAAACTAAAATATTTTTTCTTGCGTACATTATTAATCAGTTTATTTGTAAACAATAGACAAATTGACGAACTAAAATAACTTTTTTTGCGTATGTATATTGATTAGTTTGTTTACACACAAGAGACAAATCGATAAACTAAAATAAATTTTCTTACGTATAGATGTCAATCAATTTATTTACACGCAAGAGATAATTTGTCTAACAAGAACAATTTACCTTACGTACGAATTTTAAAGTCATGAATCTCTTGATGACAAATAATTATTAATGAAGTGGTGGGCTTTTGTTATTATTGCATAGGTTGTATCTATTTTCGTTTTACCTAAATTAATATTGCATAGCACATGCTTATTTTATTACTAGGTAATGTTGTCCGTGCTATGCACGGGCACGGGTCCAATAATATAAATGGTATGTTTTGGGGCTAATAACGGAGATTTTGAAGCGATTGTTTGCGTGGATAAAGGAATAAGTTTTTTTATCACAAACTTGTACTTTATTTGACGCTATTCAAGGCACAATAAGACTATCTACATACAACATTTTTGAAATATTTTATGTTGTCAATTATCATGATTTATAGTATTTTTACGATAGATTCACTTAAAGAATAAGTGGAATTTTTTCTATTTTTTTTCAAAACATATTTTATGTTGTCAATTATCATGATTTATAATATTTTTACGCATTTTTTAAATATAAAAAACCCAAAAAAAAATAAGACAAAAAAATTAAAATGGACCCAATATATGTTATTTTTTGTGTCTCAATTTATGTCACACAAATAAAATTTGGAGAGTCATCCAAATTTTAATTTTTTTTTTAAAAATGTTTTAAGTTATTAATTATTGTGATTTATAATATTTTGATGTCACTTTCAAATAACCAACATTACTGGTCACTTTGTCCTAATTTATGTGATATGGATAAAAATACAAAATTAACCCTTTTAAAATGTCTTTCAGATATTTTAAGTTGTTAATTATTATTATTTATAATACTTTTTTGGTAATTTTAAAATGATATGTGTTATTTTTTCTGTCCTAATATATGTGAGCCTGAAAGAATTCTGAGAGTGAACCTATTTTATTATATAGCTTTTAAATATTTTAAATTGGTAATTATTCTAATTTTTAATGCTTTTTAAGTCATTTGTAAATGATATATGTTGCTTCCTTTGTCCCATTTTATATAGTATAAATAAAATTCCCGAAACCAACTAAATTTTTAATATATTTTTAAAAATATTTTAAATTATTAATTATTGCGATTTATAATATTAAAAAAAAAGTACAAAACTTGTATCAGCCTAAAAAATGACCACGATAATTCAAAGCCTACAAAAAGCAATATGGTTGTACGTAATTTTTAAATACTTAATATATATTACTCCACTTGTCTCAATGTATGTAGCATTGATAAAATTTCAAGATTCAATCAAATGTTGTTAATTGTTACTCCCTCTGTCCCAATTTATATGACTCACTTTCCTTTTTAGTCAGTCCCAAAAAGAATGACACATTTCTATATTTAGTAACAATTTAACTATAAAATGTCTATTTTACCCTTAATGAAATGATTTACAGCCACACAAATTTCTATCATTCATTTTGGACCACAAGTTTTAAAAGTCTTCCTTTCTTTCTTAAACTCCGTGCCGAGTCAAACTACATCACATAAAATGGGACGGAGGGAGTAACATTTATAATACATTTTACGTAGTTTTCAATAATTTCACATTAAACAATACATATTACTACTTTTGTCTCATTTTATGTGACATTGATAGATTAATTTTAAGAATCAGTCAATTTATTTTTTCTATTTTTTTAATAAATATTTTAAGTGGTCAAAATCACGATTTATTGTATTTTATACATAATTTTTAACGATAGATTAATTTCAAGAATTAATCGAATTTTTTTATATGTATTTATTTTTGAAATATTTTATGTTGTCAATTATCATGATTTATAGTATTTTTACGCAATTTTTAAATATAAAAAAAATTAAGACAAATAAATTAAAATGGGCGCAATATATGTTATTTTTGTTGTCTCAATTTATGTGACACAAATGAAATTTGAAGAGTCATCCAAATTTGCATTTAAAAAAAAAATGTTCTAAGTTATTAATTATTGTGATTTATAATATTTTTATGTAACTTTCAAATAACTTACATTGCTGGTCACTTTGTCCTAATTTATGTGATATGGATAAACTTACAAAATTAACCCTTTTAAAATGTCTTTCAGATATTTTAAGTTGTTAATTATTATTATTTATAATACTTTTTTGGTAATTTTGAAATTATATATGTTATTTTTTCTGTCCCAATATATGTGACCCGGATAGAATTTTGAGAGTCAACCTATTTTATTATATATCTTTTAAATATTAAATATTTTAAGTCATTTGTAAATGATTTATTATATTATATTATTATATATTATATTATATTATATATATATATATATATTATATTTATTTCTACTATATAATAAAAGGGGTTTTATTATGATATTATATAATAGTAGAATATATATTATATAAACTCCCTTTTATTATATAGTAGAAATTACAATTGCAAAATTAACCCTTTTAAAATGTCTTTAAGATATTTTAAGTTGTTAATTATTATTATTTATAATACTTTTTTGGTAATTTTAAAATGATATATGTTATTTTTTCTGTCCCAATATATGTGACCCGGATAAAATTTTGAGAGTGAACCTATTTTATTATATATCCTTTAAATATGAAATATTTTAAGTCATTTGTAAATGATTTATTATATTATATTATTATATATTATATAAACTCCCTTATAGTAGAAAAATAAATATATATTATATAGTAGAAAAAATGATTTATTATATTATATATTATATATTATATAGGGAGTTTATGATTGGACATCACAATGTCCTATCATAAACTCCCTCTTATATAATAAGAGAATTAAAATTAAATTATCAAAATATTTTAATTTAATTTTTTATCTTTTAGCCACAAAGTCATTATGAACACATTCATTTAACTTTTTTCTAGTTTAGAATCAACAAATCGTATAAACATTCAAAAAATTGCTTTTGCTAGTGCTGGATGAGATTGTGACGCCATTGCATATTTGCATAAATTTTTGAATGGACAATACTTCTATCTCTAAATAATATAATATACTCTAGATTTAATAGAAAGTAAATACACTTGTGAATCAAACAATTAAATGTTTGTTTTTTAAAAAATAAATGTATTTAATAATCAAAATTGAGGTAATTTAAATTTTCACTTTCATTAAATGCAAACATACCAGGTGAATATCTTTTTCCCTATTTATACAAGACTATATGTTAATCTTGAATTGTATTGAATGTAAATGATTGAAATTATTCAAAAACTAGATTTCAATATATATTGTTTATGTGGGTATTCATTATTTTTTTAGATTTCAGATGATTATTTACTTTGATTAAAAGTTTTGGATTTAAACCTCGCATTTGAAAAAATATGCTAACATAAAATAGTGCTTCCTCTTTAATTGATATTACTTATGTCACAAAAATTTGAATTAATCATAACACACAATAAATATCAAAAATCGCATAGAAAAAATCAAATAAGATAAATTTTCCTTTTTAGCATGTCAAATTTTCAACCTTTACATGTACAAAAAAAATGGATTATACTCACTACTATTTGTATCCATACCAGGTGAGCTTTAATATTTGAAAATGATTAGTATTTAAAGGAAAAAATAAAATTTCATATTTATACTTTTTCAATTTACTATCGAACTTAAACTCCTCTTAGTTACTAGCTTTGCTATTAAATATTTATATATATTATTAGTTATTCAACATAAAGACAATCAAGATAACCGCTTAATAAATATATAACAAGTTAAAAAGTGAGTTAATTTAACCAATCTTATTTGCATGATAAAAAAGGTCGTTGACTTGTCTCTCCAAAATATCAAATTGGTCAAAGGTGTGCATTCATAAATCCACGCTAAAAAGTCTCAGTTAATTCAAATCAATAAACACGTCAAGAAATTAAGAACATAATTCAGTAGTCCAAACAAATATATGCCCAAATCAATAAATTTTATACCAAAAAATGATATTAATTGATAAATAAATAAATAATGTCTTAACAAGGCTTTCAAATAATGAATTTATATATACAAATATACTATCTAAATAAAAGCTCTTGATTTCAGAGTTCATACTAGATACAAAATCACCCATTTTTAGTAAACAATTAACTCCTAATTTAAAACTTCTCAACGCAAATTTTAATTTAATTAAATTCAATACGAGTTTTAAAATCAACACCAAAATAACCGTTTCTAATTTTTATTTTATTTTTACATGTAAAATACTCCCTTCGTCCCATTTTATGCGAGGTAGTTTGACTCGTCACGAAGTTTAAGAAAGAAAGGAAGATTTTTAAAATTTGTGATCCAAAATAAATGATAAAAATTTGTGTGACTGTAAATCATTTCATTAGGGGTAAAATAGACATTTTATAGCTAAATTGTTACTTTATGTAGAAATGTGTCATTTTTTTTTATTGACTAAAAAGAAAAGTGAATCACGTAAATTGAAACAGAGGGAGTATTCCGTAAAGTTACAAAGCCATCAACTTTTTGGATCTAGTGAATGTCAATTGTCACGTGTAAGATCTAAAGTGTTCCTACTTCAATTTTTTCAAATATTAATGTTTATTTTTGGAGGGAAAGTTTAGCGGGAAAAAGCACAAAAACTCAAAAAGTGAAAAAACAAATTATTATTTAAAAAAAGAAAAAGACTCAATAGTTTGGTAGTCAACTACTATATTTAAAAGCAATGTAGCGTACACATGCTTTTGCAGGTCCAAAACGAATAATGAAATATCCACCGTTTATTTTCAGATGCCATCTAGAAAACAAGATCATACGCCGTTAATTTAAGCTCCTATTTTCGTCATAGATTTTAAAGTTTAAATTTAGAATGTAGAAATAATAATTTGAAGTTATGTTAATTGGGAAAACTTTAAAGTTTTATGAATAAAAATCAACACTAATATATTCCATAGCTAAGGTTTGGAGAGGACAAAACGTGCACAAATCTTATCCCTTGCTCATAAAAATTTATAAATCATTTTCACTAAATTCTCAAATTAAAAAATATATATTTTAAAACGGTTTGAAAATGGAAATACAAAAATAAAAATAATAAAAAACGACAAAATAGAAAACAAGTATAAACAATATGCAGAAGATAGAACAAATACAAATCATTTTCACTAGTTTCGCACGTTAAAAAGACATTTCAAAACCGTTTGAAGATGAAAATGCAAAAAATAAAAATAGTAACAATAATGAAATATGACAAAATAGAAAACAGTTAAAAATAATATATCGAAAATAGAACACATATAAATAATTTTCACTAGATTCTCAGGTTAAAAAATATTTCATAAAACAGATTGAAAATGGAAATAAACAGTAACAATAATGAAATACGACAAAATAGAAAACAATTATAAACAACATACAGAAGATAGAACACATAAAAAAAAAAGATAGAGCACATATAAATCACTTTCACGATTCATACGTTAAGAAATTATTTCAAAATGGAAATATAAAAATAAAAACAGTAACAATAATGAAATACGACAAATAGAAAACAATTATAAACAACATATATGCACAAGATAGAACACATGTAAATCATTTCCACTAAATTCGCACGTTAAAAAAACATTTGATTTGAAGATGGAAATGCAAAAATAAAAATAATAACATTAATGAAATTCGACAAAATAGAAAACAAGTATAAATAATATGTAGAGAATATAACACATATAAATAATTTCCACTAGATTCTCATGTTAAATAAACATTTCATAAAACAAATTGAAAATGAAATTAAATATTAACAATAATGAACTACGACAAAATAGAAAACAATTATAAACAATATGTAGAAGATAGAACACATAAAAATCACTTTTCACTAGATTCGCACGTTAAAAAAATATTTCAAAACCATTTGAAAATGAAAATACAAAAATAAAAAGAGTAACAATAATAAAATACGACAAAATAGAAAAAAATTATAAACAACATATACAAGATAGAACACATATAAATCATTTCCACTAGATTCACAAGTTAAGCAATTTTAAACAACATGCAGAAGATAGAGCATGTATAAATAATTTTCATTAAATTTGCACGTTAAAAAAACATTTCAAAACTGTTTGAATTTGGAAATACAGAAATAAAACACATATAAATCATTTCCACTAGATTGTCAGGTTAAAAAGTATCTTAAAACAGTTTGAAAATGGAAATACAAAAATAAAAACAGTAATATTAATGAAATACGACAAAATAGAAAACAGTTATAAACAACATGCAAATGAACACATATAAAATCATTCCACTAGCTTCTAAGGTTAAAAAATAAACATTTCAAAACAGTTTTAAAATGGAAAAACAAAAATAAAAATAGTAACAATAATGAAATACGATAAAATAAAAAGCAGTTATAAACAATATGCACAAGATAGAACACGTATAAATCATTTCCACTGAATTCGCACATTAAAAAAATATTTCAAAACAATTTGAAAATGAAAATATAAAAATAAGAACATTAACAATAATGAAATACGACAAAATAGAAAACAGTTATAAACAACTGTAGAAGATAGAACACATATATATCATTTCCACTAGATTCACACGTTAGAAAAACATTTATAAACCGTTTGAAAAGAGGAATACATAAATAAAAATAACAATAATAATGAAATACGACAAAATAGAAAATAGTTATAAACAACATGCCAGAAAACAAAACACATATAAATCATTTCCACTAAATTCTTAGGTTAAAAAAGCATTTCAAAACAGTTTGAAAACAGAAATACAAAAAATAAAAGGAGTAACAATAATGAAGTATGATAAAATAGAAAACAATTACTATAAACAACATGCAGATGATACAACACATATAAATCATATCCACTAGATTTCTCCGTTAAGAAAACCGTTTGAAATTGGAAATACAGAAACAAAATCAGTAACAATAATAAAATGCGCCAAAATAAAAAACAGTTATAAACACATGCAAAAGATAAAACATTAAGGGGTCGTTTGGTAGAGTGTATTAGATAAAATAATGCATGTATTAACTATATGTATTAGTAGTCCCTTGTTTGGTGCATTTTTTCACATTGTGTATAACTAATGCTGTACTCTATTGTGTATTGAGGAGTGTATTACTAATACCATGAATTTTTAGATATTAGTAATGCAAATGATTTAATACATGCATTAGCATAACTGTGAATGATACTTTTGTAAATAATTATTTTTATATATTGCATACTATTTTTAATACACCAAACTAAACAATGCATAAGAAATATTTTATGCGTAACTAATGCAAACATTACCAATATATTCTATTAAGTATTTTTTTTATACAGTCTACCAAATGACCCTAACAATAATGAAGTAATACAATGATCAAAGCACATACAAATACATATGATAACTAGAGTTGGAAAACAAGAAATTATGAAATATATGTACATCAAAAATCTCTAATATGAAAATAATTTCAAAATCTATGATCAAACGCGGAATAAAAGTAAGTTTATTAGTACAAAGGTTCTGTCTCATAAATCGGACGTGACATTTAAGCGCTTTCAAGTCCGGAATTTGGAGTCCGCAACGCATTTTTGTACACAAAACCGAAAAAGTCCCTCCCGACTCTCCTCAGTGTGTGTGTCGAAACGTTGAATCTTAGAGAGAGAAAATAAAGAGAGAGAAAATAAAGAGAGTGTAAACTCGGTGAGCTTTGAGCTGCAAAAATCGCTAAATTCTGCTCATAAATCTTTGTAAGTTGTTAATTTTATGTAAATTTAGCGAATTTTGTGCTTTTTGTTCCTTGTTTGTACGTTGTTGTGTTGTATTTGGGTTGTAAGATTTGTTTTTTTGCAGCTTAGGGTTTCGTAGATTTAGATAAAAATTGGATCTTTGTTCTCTTTTGTTTGTTTTTTCTCGTCATATGTGGTGAGTTTGACTGTTAGTAGTTACAAATGAATCTGGAAATGTCTCGGAAGATATAATTTGCACAATTCTGGACAGAATTGCTCTGTGTTTTTGGGTTAATATTGAGCTGTGCTGATTAATAGTGGTTATTGCTATTTGCTACTAGTATTTGACAAAATTCTACGAATTACTGCAAAATGAAGGCTTATATGCGTGGCTTGGCATTTTGAATGCTGTTTAGTTTCTGCTACTTGCTAAAGTTCTTATCTTTTTCGACTATTAGAGTTGAGTTTTAGCTATGGGAGAAGGGGAGACAGTTTCTGAGGTGGTAGAGGCACCTGCTAATGGAAATGTGGCAGTGGAAGACAAGAGTGAAGCTGTTACCAAGGACTTGCACGCGGAAAAGGATGGAACAAAGGAAGTGAAAGAAGAAGAGAGTAAAGAGACTGATAAAAATGATGCTGAAAAGATGGATATAGACAAAGAAGAGGCAAAAGAGACCAAAGGAGAAGAAGAGGTGAAAGAGAACATTGAAAAAGAGGAAGTTGCAAAAGAAGACCGTGAAAAAGAGGAAGAGGCAAAAGAAAACAATGGAAAGGAGGAAGAGGTGAAAGAAACCAATGAAACTAAAGTAGAAGAGAAACCTGACCAGGAAATTGAAGTGGATGAAGAGAAGCCGGAAACCAAGAGTGAGGCAATGGAAGAAGGGCCAGATAATAAGGATGAGGAAGAGGAAATGGCTGAAGAGCCAGATAATAAGGATGATGATGAAGAAATGGCTGAAGAGCCAGAGAACAAGGATGAGGAGGTTAGAGAGGAGGGTGAGAAAGAGGATAACAAAACCAATGAAAAGCATAAAGATGAAAGGAGGTCTAAGAAGAGTGTTAAATCAAAGGGGCAGAAAGACAATAAAAGGAAACGAGAAATTGCACCAAAGAAGGAGAAGGAGCCAAAAACTCCTGCACCCCCAACAATTGACCGCCCTGTACGCGAACGCAAATCTGTTGAAAGGCTTGTTGCATCTATTGACAGAGAAGCCAACAAGGAATTCCGTATTGAAAAGGTCTGCTATACAATTACTTATATTTGTTGCCTCTTCTCCCTCTGTATTTCCAGATTTTAGGCCCCTTACTGCACATTTATTGTTGCTTATGAGATGGATTTATGTTTTATGTGCTCTGCAGGGTCGTGGAACTGCACTAAAAGATATCCCCAATGGTATTCTACTTACTGATTCCTTAAGTTTTAGCTGTCATTTTTTTTTCTAGTATGGTATCTCTATTGTAAAATTTAGTTGCGTCCTCACCTCATAAGATTCATATAGCTGCAAATTAACATTGTCAATGACTCAACATGGCTCTAATGCTGCAGAACAGAAAGTCATTTTCTTATGATATGTGCTCCCTCCCTCCCTCCCTCCCCCCTCCACACACAAGAAAAAAATAATCTTGCTTTTGTGGTATAACTTTATAGCTTTGCGAACAGCAAAAACAAGTATACCTCAATCCCTGGGAAGGTCTACTCTATGAAATTAGTTTCTCTAGCATTGGATATTCTTTACATCATTTCTGATATATGAATATAACAAGACTCCTAACAAACATTGGATCCAATGTAAATGCACTAACATGACTAAAACTTAATCCCAATGAAATGGTATTGTAGGTTTGCGTGCCATCCAAGTGATGTAGGTCTCTCACTACAGCTTCCATGTGCTATATCTGGATGTGATTTTATTACTCTGCAAAAGGATATAGAAATCTGCTGCTTCTAGTAATTGCCTCTGTTACTGTATACTTGTTCTTTGTCTACTTCTGCTCCTACAAATATAGGTATAGAGTTTAAGAGACAAATTATTTGCATCTGAGGTCAGTTTCCAGGGTTGGATCCCGTGGTTCCTCACCAGGTTCATCCGAACCCGGCATTTTCAACACAGAACAAACTTTTATTAGAAAACCACAAAAAAATGAAGAAATATTGTATTTGAAACCATAATTTTGAAAGTATAATGAGTTAAGTGCTAAGAACCTTAAAGGTTGAACCTATCAAGTTAAGATCTTGAAACCTGTCCTCTCCTTCTTTTATCTTTTTGTCCCTTTTGTGTATCAGGACAGGTTATTGAAATTCTCTAGTGATCAAATGCCCCAATAGACTATCAAACGGACAAAGTCTCTAGTGATCCAATACTTCGCTAAGCTGCCTAGTTTCGTTGGTGCATCTTTTACTCATTTGTGGTAGTGTGGTTTTTGCTATATTGCCAGTCACTGTTCTTCTTGTGTTTTGGCACATCTAATTTTCTGATGTCTAATGATTTCAGCTGAAATTTTTTGATCGCTGGAACTTCTTTTCATTCCTTTTTTTTTTTTTAACTTCAGTTGCATACAAATTATCCAAAAAGAAGACGGAAGACACATTCAAATTGCTGCACACTATTCTCTATGGGCGGCGTGGAAAGGTGATGTCCTGACTTGTAGTTCTTTTCCTTTTCTGATCTGTCTTGGAATTGTATTCTTTATCTTGCTCTTGGTAACGTCCATTAAGTTCTCTTCTTGACAATGGATAGGTTTCTTTAATAGAGCTATTAACTTTTCTCTCATGAGTACATTAAAGAAAGCCTTGGAAAGCTACACATTTTTCTGTGCTATATCAATCAATTCTTTGAAACTTCCAAGTTTCTTTTCTAGTTCCATATTCTATTAGTGAGCTTGCTCTTTTTCTTTTTAATAATCAGCAAAAAAAAAAAAAAAGAAGAAAGAACTTACTTCTTTCTAACACACTGAACACTGTTATACGCTGATATGTGATATCATAGCTTTGCTATTTGCAATAATTAAAAGGAAAAAAATGCTATGGTCATCTTATGTTTTCTGTGTCCTCCAAGAGGAATGATAGAATTATCTTACTTTGATTTTCAAGAGTTAGCATAATTCAGACAATATCTTGTTTGATAGTTCCAATAAATGTAGACCACTCCGGATAGTAAATAGTTGTGGAAAATTTATCAACATAGCTTGAACCTGAAGATTCCATAAGATCACATAGTCTCGAAATATATTTATAGACTTACTGCTTACATCTGTGAATATTTGTTGGTCTTTTAATCCTGTGTTGATACATTTTATTTACTGGAGAAGTCGACGGGGAAGAGAGAAATGAATGAATGTTCTTTTGGGAAAACGTATAATAATAATCCTACCAAGTTGAAAGCCAAAGGTGAGACTCCTAGGTGGACGAAGAAAAATGAAAAGAAAACTTCAAAAGAATCTTTAATGTGTTTGGAACTTCGGAATGTGAGGACATTGTGCACAGTGCAGAACTGGAGTTTCACTTGTTCATGATGACACTATGTCCTTTCAGAAAGTAGAATCCTGAAGTTGAACTTCACAAAGTCTACTCTTTATGACTCATCCTGTATCATGTGATTGCCTAAAACTTTTGGCTTTGCTTGATATTAATTATTTCACAAAAAGTCATTTTTCTTCTTCCCGCATCTTTCACCTTGAAAGGAGGATAGAATTGGTATATGACATTACCAAGGTGAAGTTGCGAACATTTCACCTTATCTTGGGGAAATTACCTGTCGGTGGGAGATAACAGGTCCCAAGTGGAATTAGTTGAAGTGCACGAAAGTTTGCCCGGACACCATAGTTATAAATAATAATGTTGTGGGTACTCTAAAGTATTTTGAATTTTGTTTGAGCCATATTGTAATTTACTTTTCTTATTTCACAACTCAAAAGCAGTGACAACTGAAGTGATACATATAATTTTGAGATCATTTGCAACCTAAGTCCATTAGGAAGCTTGTACTTCTTTAAGAAAAAAGAAATGCTTTATAACTATATCTAGTTTCTAAAGAGTCACATCTGCAACCTAAGTGCCATATCATTTCTTTTCAGCTGACACTGAGGTACTTTTTTTTTCTTCCAGCAATCAGTTAAAACTTTTTGATATCTGCAATTTATTCCCTGTAAGAAAAAGTCTTACAAATATTTACTATAGTGTGCTTGTCTGGGTTTGATTGCAAGTTTTGTTAAACATGAGATTTCCCTTTCTTTTCTTCTTGCAATTATGATGATTTGAAGCATTTAGCATGATTTTTCTTACTGATAACTTCATTAGGATTATTCTGCTTGTTACTTGATCATCACTTATGGAATTAGTCAGCAGCTCATTCCGCTAGATTGATATTCACTTTTAATCTTGCTTTCCTAGTTTCATCATTTATTTATTTTGATCATAGTTCTTGTCCTTCGCAGGCAGCCCAGATCAAGAGCAATATTTCACGGTTTTCTGGCTTTGTCTGGCATGAAAATGAGGTAAATGACATCTCATGTTGTGGAAGGATGCATGTATGAGTAAACGACTATTCTGTTCCCTTTTTGCCTGGGATGATGATCTGGGGAAATTTGAGCATAGACCTTCTCTTTGTTTGCTCATACCGGTTGTATATGTATCTCATTCATTGTTTCTCTGAGAATTGCATCTCATTCATTATCTTATGTTTGAGCTTCTAGAAATTCTTAAGGTTTGGTCATTGTAATGTTGCAGGAAAAGCAAAAGATGAAAGTAAAAGAAAAGCTTGACAAGTATATCAAAGAGAAGCTGTTGGAATTCTGTGATGTACTGGATATACCTGTTACCAAAGCTACTTCAAGAAAGGTGTGTTCATATGTTTTAGCTGCATGCTAGGCATTTATATTTCACTTAAGTAGTTCTTTTCTCACTCAAGTGCAATTTATCTTATGAGAATTACATGTGTAGGCCAAATAGGAAGAAGATATTTTTCCTTCTGAATATTTTGACTGAGAAAATTGCTTTCATCTTCTACTTGTCACTTCGTACTATGTGAAGATTGCATCTTGTATACAATCTTCCTCTCAAGCGTCTTAACTAATTAGGAGATTTATATGATCAGGAAGACATGGTGGTAAAGTTGATGGACTTTTTGGAAGCTCCTCATGCTACAACTTCTGAGTTGCTTGCCGAGAAGGACCAGGTGGGTGACTTCTGACTGTGATAAAAGCATTTGTCACTTGTTCTGTTAGTTTATAGTATGCTGACACATCTCCGGTCAAATGAATAGTCAAGTAGAGGAAAGAAGCGGAGAAGAGAGAGCAAAAAAAGTCCCTCATCGGCATCCGCTAGCTCGAAAGGTTCAACCAAGGTATTTCTCTCTTATTAACATTTATTTAAGTTCTAGTAGTGAAGTAATACCAACTGAAATATGGTTTTCCATTTGCAAGTTGCAACTGGCAACTTGTATCCTTTAGTTTTAACTCTAAATTATATTTCACGAACAAAATTTGATGAAATTAATCAAATTTCATTGCACAAAATTTTTTGTTGTAGTTTTACCTGTTCCCGTCTTGAGTTTATGAATCCACATTCTAAGTTCTCAGAGGGTTAGTATCACCATGACTTTAACAGTGTAGAAGTTGCCATAATTGCTTGCAATTTATTCATGCTGCTTTGAAGTGGCTTTGTCTTGGAAATGTTCGACTGCTAATCTGATTTTTATAGAGTGAGATCTTTTTACCTTAATGAAAAAGAAGAGAAAAAGTCATCTTACAATAAGCTGAAATTTTTCCGTCTGGATTATTACTACATATGTTTTAAGAACATTCATCATGTTTATTACCATATGCTGTTTTCGAATTAGAATAAGAAAAAGAAAGATGCTTTTACATCAATATTTTATTTGGGGGGGGTTTGGTTTTCTTTTTCACAATACAGAGTGGAAAGAAGGCCGAAACTGCACAAAAGGCTGAAAAGAAGAAGAAAGTGCAAGAGTCAGAAGATGAATCTGAGCAAGAAGTAGATGTCCATGAGGAGGAATCTGAAGAGGAAAAGACTAATGGTGTTCCTGAGAGATCTGATGATGAGAAGTCAGATCAGGCTGAAAGTGAGAAGGAGAGTGAATCTGAAGATGAGCCTGAGCCAGAGACTGAGCCGGAGCCGGAGCCGGAGCCGGAGTTTGAGCCAGAGCCAGAGCCGGAGCCGGAGCCTAAGGAGAACAAGAAAAAGCATAAGCAAAGTTCAAGTAAATCTTCATCAAAGAAAGAACCTGCTGTGAAAGCTAAGACCAAGAAACCTGCAGTCTCTAAAGTACCAAGTCCTCCCAAAAAGACCCCTTCAAAATCATCAAAGAGCTCAAAGCATATTGCTAACGATGATGCAACTCCCAAAGCATCTTCAAAGAAGAAAAAAACTGAAGTAGTTAAAGAAAAATCTTCAACGCCAAAGAAGTCTACTCCCAAAGAAAATACTGGTGAGGATTGCTATATATGCCCATTGGTGGATTGTTATGAGGTGTTCAAATATGGTTGATTTTGTAATGATAATTATCAAAGGTGTTTCTCAAAGAGCTTTCTGTTTGTGCAGGGAAAAAGATTGTAAAGGGAAAGGACAAGAGCAAGGAGGACAAATTGAGACCAAGTGATGATGAACTTAGAAATGCAATTTGTGAAATTCTGAAAGAAGTTGACTTCAATACGGTTAGCATTGAACTCCAATTCATCCCATCTTGCAATTCCCTTGTATGATTGTTCTGTGGAGACGCATACATTTTCTTTTCTGTATTCCTTTTTGCCATGACACTCTAACCCATTGCATATTTGAGTGATCCACAGTGGTAATTTTCATTCTCAAATTTTGCATTCCAGAATTCCTAACATCGTTTCTGTTTTGTGCTTGTAGGCTACCTTTACTGACATTCTGAAGCAACTTGGTGAGTGTTCTTATTTTGTCTATTCTTTTGGCAATTCTTTAGGTGTACTTGGTAAAAAGAAGCTAGGTCTTGTTGATTATTGTGGTAGTTCAAGTTATATTTTGAGAAACGTAATGTACGTCCTCCATGAGGCCAGAATAGCAAGATATGTAGATTTCAAATGACCGCTGTCCTTGTTTCTAAGCAATGCATGACACCTTTTTTCTTCTGCAGCCAAGCGGTTTGATACCGATCTCATGCCCAGGAAATCGTCTATAAAGATTATGATCCAGGATGAGCTTACTAAACTAGCTGACGAGGAAGATGATGAGGAAGATGAAGGTGAGGCCTTGAAGGATGCAAAAAAGCGTTCTAGCAAAGGTGTGAAAGCCTGAAAACATGAGTAGAATGTAATCACAGGAAATGCAGTCTACACTGTCCGTCTCAATAACCTACCTCTTCCTCATGAATTTGTGCCTCCAGGTGCTCATTGCGAGTTTATCCAGCTGTAATCTATTGTCAATGTATCGTTTTATGATTAACTCTTTGACTAGGATATCGTAGAATTATAAATGCAAGATTACTGCTTGTATAAACACATTTGTAGTTTTTGTTTCTGTCACAACTTATTTAGCTGCCCTGATCATGGATTACAAGTATAAATACTGTAAGTCAAAATCAACATCTATTTGCGACTCTGAAGGCTGTTTTCTTATTTATTTTTGTGGACCGGAATTTCCCAGCCGGAAATTGTCTGAAGCTAACTAGTGCTTTGTTGTGATGTTTGCATTTTTGGATATTAGGATTTGAAAATGTTCAAATGCAGTGGAAAATGAATCATTTAACAATGTCGAATATGCTTTGTGAGTTTTTGCACTCTGCTTGTGTTGTTGAAACGTTGTTTGCCTTCAAGGCATTGGTCTAGTGGTAATTTGGTTGTTGTGTTAGTGCAGATGTTATCGGCTTTGAATCCTTCCATAGACAAAATTTGTATTATTTTACAGGTTCGAATTTTGCTGTATACTAAACTTTGTTATGTAAGTGTAGACGGGCCAATTGATTATCTGCTGAGTTTCTAACTTTGCTTCACTGGGCTGTGGGAAATATGTTTAGTTATAAAAGAAAATGATTTAAAAGGGTAGACAAAAGACACATGAGCGATCACTTTTAGTGTTTTTCATACCTCTCTTCATATTACGCACCTTGATGCGGAGTCGGCATTCCATTGCCTATTGTCGATTGAGAACAAATATTTGACTAGATGTATTCTAAGGCAAAGGAAATGATAGTTTAGGTAGGTGAAGAGAACAATGAATAGTCGCGATTGGTTTGAAACTTGTGAAAAAGTGATAGTACAATGCTATGATACACACTCGCGTTAGCAATATAAATCATTTGTTACACTAAAAAAGTTTATTTAAACATCAACTAATAGAGAAACAATGATGTAATAGACAATTACAATCCATTAAACTACCATGTTTACACCACATTGTAATGTACACACATGTTTACCAATTTACATCTTTGTAGAATATACTAAAGTCTACAAACTACAAAGTCTGTTTATGTCTTTCAGTAGCTTTAATGTCCATACTTCAACCTGTTGACAGTTCAAACATCGCGTTTCTTCGTCTTCTCTCAAGTCCTGATACATCTTTGTAGTCCTGGGATGTTACAATTACCTTTGCCTCCCAACATCAGGAAATCGCGACCCTCCTGTACCAACCCCTGCAGCATTCTCCCCCGTCTGATGATTATATACTCCGGTACCATTCCCGTGTCCTTGATGATGTTGATTCCCCATCATCATCATGCCATGATAGTCCTCAACATAACCACCTATATTCACTGATCCACCATTATCTTTCTCTCCAGAAACACCACTTTTTTGCCCTTCTAAATCCCTAAATCTCTGCAAATAAATCTTGAGTGGGTCAATGTATTCTTCAAAACCAAGAGTTGTCATTGCCCACAACAAATCATCACCATTGATTGTCTTTCTCTTTTCTCTTTGACACTTATCTGATGCTTCCCCTGTGATAAAACTGATGAATTCAGAAACGCATTCTTGAACTACCTCCTTAGCATCTTTTGAGATTTTCGCGTTAGCTGGTAAAGCTTTCTTCATGATTCTGCTTACATTTGCTATTGGAAGGAACCTGTCTTGTTCTCTTAGTGAACTCTCAATGTTGCTGTTCTCTCTGTGTCCTCCTGATTCATTGTCCGAATCCGCCATCGAAATCTGGTAAATTTTGTTCCTTAAATCTTGGTGATCAGTATAAAACCTGTGGAAAGGGGCAAAAGACTCAAATTTAATCAATCAAGTCTGCATTTTTTCTCTAAAAAACAATGAAATTTACAATAATATGATTCTTCGGATAGAACTATAACGAAAACAACATACTCAGTATAATTCCACAAATGAAGTTTGAAGAGGATAGTGTGTACAGTCTCACCCTTATCTTGTGAAGATAGATAGACTGTTTTCTCTACTCACATAATACTTTGTGGATAACTACAAGAACAACAACTTACCCTGTGTAATCTCACAAGTGGATTTGGGGAGCCTAGTGTATACACAACCTTACACTGTTATATGAAAAATAGAGAGGATATTTCTGACAAACAATTACATACTAAATGCAATTCTACGAGTAGAGTCTGAAGAGGGTGGTGTGTACGCAGTCTTGTCCCTATCTTGATCTGCCTATAATAGTACACACAGGCTTTAAGAACAAGAAAATGGAGATAAATTTCTAAGGTAATTTGGATTTTCTTTTATGAAACTAATAACAAACAGTATGTTTGGAGAAAAATGTTGAGGCACTGATTTTTAAGAATAGGATAAGATAGAATATAATAGGTGTGCTGGATGGAAAAAAATGGCATGGGGTTGAATACGTGGAAGTATATGATTGGTTGTTGGTTTTGCCGAAAGATCAGGGACGTCGGCATCTTATATGGGGTATGGTCGGTCAGGATAGGATATTTTTTTAACGTTGCTTACGTGGACCACTATTATTATTATTATTTTTTAGGTATTATGTAGAAATAGTGTGCAGTAGACATTTTTCAATTATGTTTACGAGAAATAGTTATTGTCGAATAATTTTGAACTGGTGGATTTGAAATATAGAGATAAGTGATTTATTTATATAATCCTAGGAACTGAAAGATATAAGTTTGATCGCTTGGCAATTAATTGTAATCAAAGGTATCAATACAAAGTACCAAAGCCCAGTGTAAATAGCATATCAAATATAATTTCATAAATATGATCTGTCATTTTCTATCATACGAACGAAAGTAAAATACCTAGTATAATTCCATACAAAGGAGGTGTACATACATATCATACAAAAATAGAGAGGGTGTTTCCAATCAACCCTTAAAAAATTCAATTAGATAATACTTGACCATCATTTAGATATGTGAACATTATTTGCAGAAGATAGCTAAATCGAGAATCATAAACCAAAAGAAAATTTCGTGAAATAACAACGATGACATAAAAAGACAATACATTATTTCATAAACATACACACTATACAACAACAAAATACCCTATGTAATCTTACAAGGTCTAAAAAGAGGTGTATAACACTCTTACCCTTGCCTTGTTAAGGTAGGGAGGCTGTTGGTGAGAAAAGCCTCGACTCAAGTAAAGCATATGAAAAATCAAGTATGAAAAACAGATACAGTAGTAAATGTGTAACTTCAGCGCTATGCACAGTGTCATCTAATGCACACATGAAAAACACAAAATGCAAACAAAGAAGACAAATGTAAAGAGTTCATTTTGAATGACAGGAACTATTTCCTTGTTAGTATTCCATGTACACTTTTCAGAAACTTGTAACAAGAAAATTCTATGTACACTTGCAGGAGGAAGAATTAGCGCTAAACAACAACATATGCCCAACTAAAAAACTGGGTCAAAAACAAAGAAAGGAAGATGATACAAAGAGAAAAATAATTAGTACAACAAACGCCAGAGCAAGGGAGCAGATCGGCGCCAACCTGTGGGTCAAATCCTCCTAACACATTACATCAAATAGCAAATGTCTATGATAATCTATGGCTAGGCTTACAATAAAGTCACAAGTCACCAGAAAGGATTATTCAGGTCACATTCAACAAAAACATAAATTTAAAAAGAGGCTAAAAACTGAGATAAAAGGTTCCATTAGCAATTCAATCTTCACTGAGAGGTAAAACCATGTAATATAACATTCTTCCTCAGGCAGAAGCTTCAAGGAGTTTCCTTCCATACTTCTTCCAACAGCTTGCTCTACGTCCTCCATGCTAATCACAAGAAACCAAACAACATTTGTAATCAACACCTTGCAGAAAAAAGAATAATCAAGATTGGAACTACAATCAGTCTCATGTGGTAAGATCAAAATTCATCTAAATTAGCACACAACTATTCCTCATTGCCGAGTTGGGTTCAGCCGTGTTTCTCAAATTAAACTCAACTCATGCCAACATTGTTCAAACAAACAAACAAAAAAGAGTACTCCCTTGATGAGATGATTTTTTTATTTTTCTTTATGAGATCATTTATAACCAAATACATGTTTATGATTTGTTTTAGACCACAATTTCAGAGAATCTTTCTTTCTTCTCTGATAAAGTAAGCAGTAGTATAAATGGCATCAAGAAGATGCATAATTACAAAAGAGAGAGATTGTTACCTCAGTCACAATGAGTCCTATGCTATGTACAAGGAGCTAACAAAATCCAAAAGTTTGACATCGGAGTCCACTGGGGACAAGCTATTCCAACTACATAAATTCAAAAAACATCTAGCCTTAAGGAGTACTTTGAAGTTGATATTTCAACAAAACATCTTCAATTCCACTCCTTCCAAACACATCATAGATCTTTCCAAGAGAATCCAACTGATGTCGGCATCCTTGATACTTTCAGGCATGACTAAGTTTAGTCCAAAAAGTCTATCATCCATTCTAAAACTTTGCGCCAAGTCAAATACAACCACATACATTGGTACGGAAGGAGTATTAAATTGGAACACTATTTCTGCTAAAACTACTAGAAAATCTCAAGCTTATACTGGAAATGCATCACTTTCTATTAAGAACCCCACCAAGAAGAACCTGAGAGAAATGTTAATTATAGCCCTCCATAACAAAGGAGTAACAGGACAGTCTATTAGGATTCATGATTAATTAACAAATAAGTTGTGAAATTTGAAAACCTTGCAGGGTTTCAAAAATGCCATGTGTTTTTTAAATTTCCCAAATACCAAAAACTAGACATACATCAGCTTGAAGGATATCACATAACAACAAAGTGCAAAGAAAAGAAAATTGATGGTTTACAAAAGATATATATGCTGTTTACTTGCAGAATTGAATGAACAACTTCACGCTCTCCCCAAGGAACATCCATTTTCCTATGGCTTTTATAGTATCAGTCACTTTCTTATGAAGTTAAATTCTACATGAAACATCTGTTTGGCCATGAATATTTATACTTTTTTATCAGAGTTGAATTCTGGAAATCATGTTAGGCCATAAAGCTCCGGAATGCAACTTAATTCCAAAAAAAATCCAAATTTGAAAACACCAAATTCACAAACAACTCCAATTTGTATTCATGGCCAAACACAACTCCAATTTCCAAATACCATTTTTCACTTTGAAAGCAAAAACTACTTTTTTCTAAACTCACAAGTTTCATAGTCAAACGGGTCCTAATAATCATCTTTTTTCAGCAACTCTACCCCACAAAGGTAGGGGTACGATTTGTGTACATCCAATCCTTCCCAAACCCCACTTGTGGGATGACATTGGCTATGTTGTTGTTGTTATAATTTTTTTAATTAGATAGCAGTGTATTCTTCAGTACCAAGATGGTACTGGCAGTCAAATATTTACAAAACATAAAATATCTTCTAGATTACAAGGAATCAAAAAAAAAATCTATAAGTGATTCAGTATCCTCTATATAGTTCTCTTTACACCAGAATTCAAAAAACAAAAAATGCCTCAGCTTTAGCATATAGAATTACACAGCAAGTCATAAGGAACGCTTTCCATGAAAGACCAGCATCAAACAGTGAAAACTTTGGTAACATTTAAGTTCCACATAAATAATAGTAGTCCCCTCCCAACTAGCACATCATGCTTGAGAAGGCCCTTCAGACAAAGAACATCCTCCTAAACAGAGAAATAGCAAATACAGGTAGTATTCATAACCAAAAGCAACTAATTCAATGTAAGAGGAGCTGTGAACTTACTTCTTAGTGCTGAGAGACCAGTGCTCCTTAAACAGGAAAAGAGCATAAACATGTGTGCGACAGAACATTTCAGAGAGCAGCTGTTTGATGAAAGCAGGAAGTAAAGGAAGCCTCCCAGTAGAAAGCCTGAATACACACGGCAAACCCTCAGTAGATTAGCTACTAATCGATCTCATTGTGAAGTACCCTTGAAAATAAGCAGCCAAGGCCACAGATCACTCAGAAGTTATACGCCGCCTCTTTCCATAATCAGCATCCCTTGATCTTGATCGATGGTCTTCCTCATGTGATAATCGTGATTTACTGTGTCCCCTTGATGATCTTCCTCTGTCTTCATCATCATATTCTTGCTCACGGTCCTTGTACCTATGATGATCAGCATATCTATCTCTATCATCCCTATGACGATCACGATCTCGATCCCTCTCACGATCACGCCCTCGTTCTCTAGAACGTTCATGATCCCGGTCCCTCTCTCTGTCACGTGCGACATCTCTATCATCACGGTATCTTTTCTCTGGCCAATCCTGGTCATGCCCCCGATCCTTTTCACGAGCCATGTCTCTATCATAGGAAGGTTCTCTGCCTTCTCGATGTTTTCTCTCTGTAGAACCAGACCAATCACGCTCTGATCCTCTATCTTTCTCTTTCACATTATTTGGCCAAGCCCCTCTATCGTGAGTTGTTTCTCCATACTGATGATCAGACCCAGCTTCTTCTGCATAACTTGACTCTCCTGCTCTACCACCATGCTCGTCACCAGCCCATCCACCCGCATTAGGTTCTGACCACATCCCCATGTTAGGCCCCTCCATACCAGCGCCTGGCATCATTCCCATACCATTCATTGGCATTCCTCTACCAAAGAATGCAGGATTTACATGCGGAGCTACTCCAGGCATCCCAACTCCTCCAACAGGTGGAAAAGATGACAACATACCAGGAAATGGTGGAGCTGGACCACCAGGAAATCCTCCATAACCACCCATTCTCCCCATAGGCCCTCCAAAAGCAGGATCAAAGCCTTGACCCATCATTGTTTGAGGATGCATCATAGGAGGTGCACCACCCATACCTTGTCCAAATCCACCTCCACCGTTACCCATCATACCCCTTCCTGCAATCCCACCAGGCCTGTTTCTCATAGGACCCACAGGCCCCCGATTTCCCATAGCTTGAGGACCTCCTCTACCCCAACTTCCTCTACCATAACCCCCCCTGTTGCCATCCCCACCACCACCACCACCTTGATAATTGCCACCAGTAGGAGTGTTGTTATTTCCAATTTTACCAGCAGCTTCACCAGGCCCCCGCCTTGCTTGGGGAACAGCAGTTTGAGCCACCTGCTGATTTCGATTCACCTGAGCCTCACCCATCCTCTTCACATTATACGGTGATGATGCAAAGGCGACCACACATGGCCGCCCATTGAACATGTGTCCATTCATACCTTCCTTGCAAGCTGTGGCAGCTGAGGAATCATGAAACTCAACCTGGCAATATCCTTTAGACTTCCCACTAGCTTTTTCTTCAAAAAATTTCACCTCCTTCACGTGTCCATACTTGCTCAACTCAGTTTCCAGCTCAGCATCTGTGGTCCACCAATGCAGATCACCAACAAAAAGAATTGTCGCACCACCGCCACCACCACCTCCTCCTCCACCACTAGCGACCCCAACTCCAGCAACAATATTACCCGCCCCGTTCATATTAACCCCTCCTTGCCTTATCAAATTATCATTCCCCATATTTCCAACATTACCCAAATTTCCAGCAGCTACTGCAACACCACCAGCATGAGGCTGTTGAGCCATCACCTGATGCGGAACATTACTATTCACCATCCGCTCTGCTAAATCACCCATCTTACTTGACGGGTGACTTAACTCAACCCTAAACCCGCCACCAGCAGAAGGCCCAGACACAGCTGCACCTACTGACGCTCTAGCAGAAATCCCAGACACTACATCCTCCTCTTTTACAGGATTCCTCTCCCCACCCACACCCTGAAAATCGCCACGCCCACTCTCATCCACCACTTGCGGTGCTGCCACTACCGGTGGTGGCGCCGGAAGGGCAGGCTGCTCGGGCTTCCTCTCTACCTCATCATTCCTAGATACTAAATCCTCATTCTTTCTAAAAGATTGAAGAAAATTCTCACCAACATTAACATCATTGTAGAGATCTTCGTAATCATCATCCTCTTCAACCATGAACCCATCATCAGCAACAGCGGAGATCGCTTCATTCCTGTGAAACTGCTCGATTGGCTCTCCACCAACTCCATCCCCACCTTCATTATCCTCCATGACCTAATCTAACAGGATTAGGGTTAGGATTAGTTATCAAGAACTCAAATGAAGCTGGATTTTTCAGATTTTAACACTAGCTACGAAACGAAAAAAATACCAAAAAATACAACAAAAAATAAATCAAACAATCAAAAAACAACAAATTGAAATTGAGGGAATAATCTTACCGGAGGAATAGCAAGTTGAGTTTGTCGAGCAGAGTGAATTTTTTAGGGAGAAAAGGGAAGAAACCCTAATTCTCTGGAAAGTTTTGAGTTGTGACTAGAAACTATGAGAAAGAAGGGTAAATATTTTCCCTATTTCCGTATTTTATATTTTATATTTTATAAGCGTGTTGAATTGTTATTTTATGTATTATCGATTTGATTTTTGATTTTTAAATATGTTAAATCAATAATATATATATTTTTTATTGGTTTTTGCCTTATTGATTTTTGATCATTAACGATTTGATTTTTGATTTAATTAATAAAAATATGCTCATAAAATAAATATATGACTTCTCCTACAATTTGACGCGACAAAATAATAATATAACTTTACAAAATACTCATGAAATAGAAATAATAATAACTAGCATGAAAAGAATTATTCAAGTAAGACAAATAAAAGAAACAGTTTTTTGCGAATTCAAAGTCATTGTTAAATGTGAATTGAGAAATTAAGGCAGAGGGCAAATAATAACCAATAAGTCAATAACATTATTTCGATTCAATTTTTACACATCCCTAGTATCAGGGTTGCGTATTGATCAGTTCAATTTTGAAGTTTATCAGTTTGACTTATCAGTTATCGATTTGTAGACATACTAAATCGTTAAAGAACCATTAATATATTGATTTATCGGTTGTCGATTTATTAATGATTGATCACTATCGGTTCGGTTATCGATTTAACTGTTAAGATATGAGACAAAAATAAATATTGAAAATTACTTAGAAACATGGTGACTAACAAAATAAATCATGCATATGAATTGATAGATTGCGTCTTGTTCAAAAACAACACTAAAACTTTGTAGAATAATCGAAAGTTTGAGACTATCAGAAATAAAAATATGAAACTAAACCTAAGGTCAACGACTTTATATATCGAATGATATAAATATAATATATTATTTTACTATTGAATTATCAGTTAACTCATTAAAGAAAAACTTCAAATCATTAAAAATGATAACTCAATAATAGAAAAAATCAAAATCATTACTGCAGCCGTTAAATCAATAACTCATCACTAATAGATCAATTATTATTTTTCGATTCAAATTATCAATTTCAATTTGATTTTGACCCACCTACTTCCAACATTTTGTCTTGTGTTGACTTTTCACTAATAAGTGGATTTTGTAAATTTTTTTTAAAAAAATTAGTAATATATTATAAAGTAATTTTTATCATATAGGAGTCTATAAGCTCTCAGTATTGTTAGCTTTTTATTATGTTTTCTTCACTATTATATTTCTTTATGATGTTTCATTTTAATATGTTTACTTGAGCCAAATACTTTTTATATTTTTTATTTATTTATTATAAGATAGGGGTAAGATTGGGGAGAGTGAGGCGTGGTAGGGTAAGTCTTGACTCCTTTGCCCTATCCCAATTATTATTTTTTCAAAACTTTACCTCCTCCGCCTTGTTAAGCCTTGTTAAAGAGTGTGCCTATCTTATCTATATTTTTGAGTTGTTAGAGAGAATAAAAAAAAAAAAATTTGTTATGTAATTGTATTCTCAACACGCCCTTTACGTGTAAGATTATAATTTTTTTTGTCAAACATGTACAAATTCATTTTGATAATAGGCGGCGGTGACATCTGAATAAAGAGGTGTATCTAGAGGGGGTGCTGGGGGTTCACGTGAACCCATGCTCCCCTCTCTAGATTATATATAGTAGTGTTATATTTTTTAAAAAATATTTAAATATAGATGTGTGAACCAATGTTCAAAGTATCATATAATAATACGATGATGATTAAGTGCACCTCCCTAAGTGATGATAGAAATTTAAATCTTAAATATATCTTGTCTTTTTGAGTAACACCTCTCCAAGTGATTATCGGTTAGACTTTTGACATTTCAACTAATTTTGCTTTTGTTTTTTCCTTTAATCTTTCAAAATTTTCAAGTGTGTCACATTGAAAATTCCTAAAAAACTTAGCACTGTAATTTTTTTATAGAATTAAATTAAATGTGTATATTAAAATTTAAAATTAGTAGTGTTATATATTTTCGACCTATAATTTTTAAAATTTAATGGTTCATATTAAGAACCTAAAAGTCATATCAATCAAATTTGTATTTAAGATACATTTTTTCATACTCGTGCACCCATCTAACAGAAATCCTGGATACGCCTCTACATCCGATTTCATATTATGTAAATGTGTATATATGGTCTTCTCATCTAAAATTTAAACTATTAGAAATCGTATCATGTTTATACTTTATAGGGAAAAGGCTTAAATATGCCATCGACGTATTGGAAAGGCTCATCTATGCTATCCGTTAAAAGTTTGGCTCATTTATGCCATTACCGTTATAGAGAGGTCCATTCATGCCACTTTTTCATTAATGGAATCCATATCCAGATTTTCAAAACCATTAATGTGACATGCCCTCTTATTAGAGGTCCACGTCACCAATATAAAATCAGGTCATTTAATTAAAATAAAAACAAAAATCCAAACCCATTGACATAAAACCAAACCCGATCCACATACTAAAGTAAAAAACTCTTTTAGCTATAATCACACTTCATTATTTTCCCAATTTCCCAAGATCCCACCATTTTTGTGATCAGTGTAAAACCATTGTAATAGGGTGCGAAACAAACAAAAAAAGTGTTCTCGAATTTTGATAAATTTTTGAATTTTTTTTTGTTCTCTGTAGTTGCAGAAACAGAGGAAGAAGAAGAACATATAAAAATGGAGAAAGAAGGAGTGGATTTAGCTACTAGGGAAAACAATGGAGAACAAAGAAAACAATTTAAAAGGGAATATTGAAGGAATTCCATAGGAAACTCATATGGAGTTGAATATTGGGAAGAAAAAAAATTGAATCTTGAAAAAGTCCCAATGGGTTACTGGTGGAGAATTTATAGTTTTATGATCCTTTCATGCGTGGTCGGATGGAGAACAGAGTATTACTTGTGGTTTTTTACTTTGGGGTATGGTCGGGTTTGGTTTTATGTTAATGGGTTTTGGGTTTTTGTTTTTATTTTAATTAAATGACCTGATTTTATATTGATGACGTGGACCTCTAATAAGAGGGCATGTCACATTAATGGGTTTGAAAATCTGGATATAGATTCCGTTAATGAAAAAGTGGCATGAATGGACCTTTTCTATAACGGTAATGGCATAAATGAGCCAAACTTTTAACGGATGGCAAAGATGAGCCTTTTCCAATACTTCGATGGCATATTTGAGTCTTTTCCCTACTTTATACCTCTTTCAAAAGACATTTTTATATTTTTCATTTTTTGTTTCTTTTTTTAAAAACTATTTCGTCGGAATTTATTATTGGTGTTAGAGTAGCTTAAAACATTGACTTGAATCTCTTACTAATTAATAGTACTACTAGCTAGTTACTAAATAATATTCCTATTAATTAAATACGTACTAAACGTTGTTGGTTTTCACTATAACTACACATGCATTTATTGCTTAATCCAACAACTCACAATTATAATTATCTTCCTTTGACCATCTATAATTACGTTACGCTAGCTAGAGGTAATTTAATAAAAACAATTCGTGTATAGTCTAATTTTTAGTACTCCATGTTTGTGATAAAAACAGTGACAATGATTTAGTTCATTGTATTCAAAGTAACTATAGTGGATTTGTTTTATCTTATTTAAATTGTCCTATTTAAATTTCTAGCAAATTAAATTTTACCTTCTCCTGTTTGATTGAGAGTTTGTCTCGTCTCAATTGCCATCCTTAGATAAGGTTGTTAACCCTGCCGAATAAGTCTTATAAAGATCCCATTGAGTATATGTTATTGTTGTACTTGTATTAGATTCGAATATAATATAAAAATAGTTGAATTTTTTTTATTTATTTAAAATTGTGAAGAGTTTATGTTTGATTAATTTCATGGACTTTCGACACTTGTATTGATCAAACTAATTAATTATACGGATAATATGTTCTATCTAATCAAATATAATTTTATCACTATCTCAATTTGATTTGTCATTAACGTAACTCTTCCATTCAAATCTAAACAAATTGTCTGTCAGCTTGTAGTCAGGACTTCATTTGAAGCTCCTTTTGACTAAAATTTATATTTTTTAATATATAATTAAAATTATTTTTTATGTATATATAATAGAAATAGATGTGTAATCCCCTTGGGCTAGTTAATATATTCACTTCTTTAAATTATAAATTTCTATTAAAAGTTCTGACTCTGTCACTAATCACAAGTTCTCTTTTCAACAATTGTAAATGGGTCTCTATGACCCCAAAAGAAAGCAAAAATCTAGAAGTTGCAAGGGGCAAATATGAAGAATAAGCTAGATGAGTACCTCAATTAATCCCTAATTTAAAATATAAGTGTAGTTGATAGGTGTGACTTGTAACTTGTAAGGGTGTTCAAAATTAAATCATAAACGGTAACTCAAACAAGTGTTATTATTGCAATAGGTGTCAGGCTATCAGATTAATATTTTCGGAATGGTTTAGTATTTTTAAATAACGAATTATTAGTTCAAAAATAAATTGTCTAATTTTTATATCGAATTAATCGATAATCCGTTAATCCTCAAGGAAGTGATTCACGTAGAGTAAGGGTGTGCATGGTATGGCATGGAGCGGTATTTGAAAGTTTTGATATCGTAATTTCAATAATTGATTTTTAAAACGTTATACCATTATCATATCAATTTAATTCGATATGGTTCGGTATTTTGAAGTTCAGTTTCAATATTCTACGGTTTGGTTAATCGGTAACCATAGTTTGTTTAACTGCGCCTATTATATACTCGTATAATAGAGTATTATGACTCCGACAATTAAAAAAATTAGGTCTCAGTAGTATCATACTAAGACATTACACATGTAAAAATATATATTCAAAATAAAGTACAAACAACTCATTTTGTTAATCAATTATATTTCAAATACATTTCAATCAAAATAGATTAGTCTAAGTTTCAACTTCTAAACATTTATAGTTTATACTAATGCTAGGTTGCATATTTGTTAGTATTTTATTTATATATATATATGTGTGTGTGTGTGTGTTTTATTTATGTAACTATAGACTTCAATATGATATTCAATATTTCGATATGTTATTCGATATTTCAATATGTTATTTCTAAATACCAAATATCGTACTGCATACCAAAAAAAATAAATGTATATCATATACCATACTAAATGTCATAATATCAAAACCACAATATTAAAATTTTCAATATTACATGAATTTTCGATATATACCATACCATTCCTACCATAACGTAGAGAATTGGCATGCTTCAATCAGAGGGAATAACCATTTACTACACTCTGGACTATGGACCCGTGGAGGACACTTAATATTTCGAATATGTATTAATTTCATGGAAAAATTTCATAAATATCACCTTTTAGTTTACTTATTACCATTATCCCCTGTAAGGTTTTACAAATTTTCAAAATCTCTCATTTTCGTGCATTAGATTAGTGTATCTCGCGCATTAGATTAATGTATCATCGCTTATATTATTGTATCTCGCGCATCAGATTAGTGTATCATGTATAAAATGTACATCAGATTAGTGTATCATGTATAAACTGTAATGTATCTTACTTAACAATTAATGTATCTCGCGCATCAGATTAATGTATCAACACTTATATTATTGTATCCATTTGAGGGATTTATGTAATTATAAACTTTTAAGGGATAGATTGTAATTTTGCTTTAAAAGTATGTAATTTCTGTAATTTGCCCTAATTTCATTGATAACCCGATTGATAACCAATCAATAATCATTAAATCCAACAGAATCAATTGATATTTTATTATTTTGGTAGCGGTTTAAAATATATAAAATTCGATAATTGATAAGTCAAATTGTTAAGTACAAATTATCGAATTAAATCGAATCATCGATAAATATCCTACTTATTGCACCTATTCAAGTAAAAAAACATCTATAAGCAGCAAAAGCACAAATAACTATTAGGTATCAATTCATTGATAACTTGTTTGTTAGAAAAACGTATATATCAAAACAATTCAACTCTATTTTAAAAAAACAAATCAAAAGACAAACCTCTTATTTTAGTTTGGCTGCACTGAAATGGCAATTTATTAAGTAGTCTCGGTTGGCTTGTTTTGATCAAAAGGTGACTCGGAGCATGACACCTTTTATACTTAGGGGGAGAAATAAAATCGTTTAAAATGTATTCGTATTCAATATTTATACCAATCAATACTAAGCTCAACTCACATTCACACATGAATTGATAACTTAATTATAACTAATTAGTATCCTTTGGGAGAGAATTTAGAGGCGGAATCAAACTGTTAAGTCTGTAGGTTCTCAGTAAAATAAACTATTCTCACAGTCTTAGTATTCAAACTAATAAATTTTGACTACGATTCAAATATAGAAACTTTATGTTTTTAGAATTGAAATTTATATATTTGAAGACTACGTAAAAAAATTCTATAAATCAGAATAATATTTAAAAACATAAAAAGATTATGATCAAAGAAAATCTTGGTTGACTCTTGAAAGTTCAACTATACTAAAAGAGAGTAATGCACAATAATAATGGACAAAAAACTATTGGTATGACTTTAAGGTGAGTCAATCTTACACCTACAACTCCTTTTAATTGCGAGTTTCTTAACTATCAATTTCTTATATAATAATGGATTCTCAATGTAAATAAAGGATTCAGACAAAAGCAACTGAATTCTCGAGATTCTCGACTGACTGAATGCGCCCCGGTATAGACAAGGGTGGAGCTAGCGATAGCGGCAAAGCTAGCATGCTGAATATCATGAATTCGGCAAAATCCAATAATTTTGACAATGAAAAATAATAATCTAAACTCTAAAAACTTAAAATTCTAACTCCGTTTTTAAATATAAACATCAAGTACAAGTAAATTTTTATTATTGGAAAATACTTTTCAATAACGGCTACATTACTGCGACAAGCCGTACATCCGTATCCTTTGGAGCCCCACGACTAGCAACGGTAACTTTGCTTTTAAAATTTTATGAACGCAACGTTTAGTTTCACTTACTATATATTTCTCCCCAAACAAACATTCTCTTCAATATTCTTCAGTATTTATTTATTCAATTGATTATAGTTTTCCGGCCACCGGAATATTCTATTCTTTTATCAATTTCTGCTAGTTTAACGACCACCGGAATATTCTGTTCTTTCTCATTTTCTAGCATTGCAATATGTCTAAATTCTTTGGCATTGTTATCGTATTTATTCTCGTGTTAAATTCCGGTGAAGCACAAAATGCACCTTCTCAATCCCCAAATTCTTCTCCTTCTAAATCACCGGCGGTAAAATCACAAGCACCGGTTTCTTCCCCGACTAAATCGCCGGCGGTAAAATCTCAAGCACCGGTTTCTTCTCCGGCTAGTGCTCCGGTGTTTTCGCCCTCGGCTCCTATAGTTAGCCCGTCTGCTGCGCCGGTACAGTCACCGAAAGCAGCTTCTCCAGTAACCAGCATTTCACCAGCACTCACTCCGTCAATCAGTAGATCTGCTCCGGTTCCTTCTGTTGCAACTCCTCCGCCGGTATCAACTCCGGTGAGCACTCCGGCGTCTTCCCCGACGGCAGCGGATGTTCCGGCCAGCACTGCGACACCGTCAGCATCCCCAAGCATACCTTCAAGTTCAGCAAGTCCGGCAGAATCTGTTAATGGACCTACTACAGCGCCGGCGAGTTTATCACCGGGAACTTCACCAGCACCAGTTGCTGATGATGTTTCCGCTGCAATTTCAGTATTCAAGGTGCCGGTGGTTCTAAGTGGGCTTGCTATTTGGGCTGCACTTTCAATTTGAATGCATCCGGCCCAATATTGCACAAAATTCCTATTATTAAGTCTTTTATCACATTTATTGTAATTTTTTTTGACACTTTTATTCATTCAATGTCATTTATAATAAATAATTGCAGTGAAATTTTAAATTCCATACTACCCATTGCTACCTGTCTAACCGAAAAACCGCATGCATACCCTGACTTATAGCCAAATGTTTACTTCTTTCGTTATATTTTTTAATGATGTTAAACCTGCAATTTTTTAATGTTAATATGCATTTTTGTAAAAGTAAACAAATTTTAACAAATTCAAATTATTGTGTGAAACTTAGCTTGTCATAAACCCTAACTAAATCATATGGATTTATGGCCAAATTTTAACAAATCTCTAAATATTTGATCATATCTTAACGGATCACCAGAATTTAACCATAAAATTATGATAGATTTCACAATTTATTGTGCTTTACTATGGCTAAAAGCTATTTTGCACATTTTATCTTATTTTACCGGAATCAAATTAATATTAATTATTAATAATAAGATAATTATCCGCAAAAAAAAAACTTATTTTCTTGAATAGTTATTGAGCCCGTGATGGCACATTTTATCTTATTTTACCGGAATCAAATTAATACTATTAAATATTAATAATAAGATAATTATCCAAAAATAAAAAACTTATTTTCTCGAATAGTTATTGAGCCCGTGATGACAGGAATAACACCACTAGTAAAACTCTAATTTGAGTCTTTATATAACACACAAACACAGTGTATTAATAGAAGTTGTGAACTCTCATCTTTGTTTTTCAATCTTCAAAACCTATTTGAGGTTAGTATATTGATTGCCGGTTTTTAATTAGTTTACTAATTATCTAATCTTTGTTTTTTCATTGATGATTTTGATTTAATTAGTATGAAAGCCATCCAAACTTGCAATCTGTTAACTTGTTACCTCAATAGCAGATCCTCCCCCGAATATGCACTAAGCACTAACTCAATTGATGGTTTTTGTTAGTATGAAATATAGTTTGGTTTTAGGCTATCAATTTTATTGAATTGCTGGTTTTACACTATCAAACATAATGCCTCTAATTATAGTTTGGTTTTAGACTATCAATTTAATTGAATTGCTGGTTTTAGACTATCAATTCTATTGAATTTGCAGATTGTCATGGAGCCGTCAGAAGACACAATAATTAATATATTGCATCGGTTGCCTTCAAAATCCCTTGCGAGATTTAAATGTGTGTCTCGGATTTGGGGACAACATGTATCTGACTCTCGTTCTCAGAGACAATTGTGTACTCGTACTATAGGATTATTTTACCAACCTATAGGTACACAATCCCCAATTCATTTTTTCTTCACTTCATCAGAGAAGAAGAATATGGTTAAAGAAAATTTCGATGAGTCTGTAAATTTTCTACCTGACCATAGCCTATACATTATTGCATCGTCGATGGGATTTCTCCTTTGTTGTGAGCAAGAAATATATCAACAACATTACTATGTTTATAATCCCGCCACAAGGCAATCCATTGCCCTTCCCCAAGCACCATCATGTGCTAAACATGTTGCAATTGGGTTTAATTGCAAGTTAGATGACCCAATTAATAGTGATAATGTCTCATTTACATTAGTTCGTTATGAGATACCTGCAGAATCAATGGTAACAATTGAAAGTTTCAGAAGAAATGTGTGGGTTAAGATAAACCTCGCACTTGAAATTCCTCGTATTGATTTTCATACCTCTGTTCACCATCCTTCAAACTGGCTAAAATCAGGAGGATCTATTGATGGAGTGTTCTATTGGCTTGATTTTGGACCTCGAATCAACGTATATGATAGTGTCAATACGTGTTTTTGGTGCATCGATGTGCCTGATGGACTTGATTATCAACATAAGAGAAGTTTAGGTGTATCGAGAGGAGTTCTCTGTTATGGAGGTACGAGTCCTGGACTCATGAATTTTGGAGATATGAGTGTTTGGCACCTGAAGAGCGGTGTGCGAGACAAGACAGCTATATGGGAGCAGTACACTACACTAAGTGTTTGTATTCAAGTTTACACTTGTCTTAGTAACTCGGGACTTTTAAAGAGTGGACGTATTCAATCTAATCGCGATATGACATTTCACCCAGCTGAGCCGCTAATTCTTATTGTTTTAAATAACAAAAAGGGTGGTGCTGAGGTTCTGATGAGCTACGACATGGACAAGTCTTCTTCAAAGTTAGTGTGTGATTTTGGCAATGGTAATAGCAAAACGCACACCAATTTAGTTCCTTATGAGTGGCATGAATGGCCACTTTTTCTTTAGGCATTTTGTTTTTTTGAACTCTTATGTTTTCTCAGATAACAGTTGATTTTATGTTGGTTTAATTATATTACTATATTGTTTCCATATTAGTATGTTTATTCAAATTTGTTGCTGTTATTGTGCCTTGTGTAACAACACATTTCTACTCATTTGCAACAATTGTAAGTTTTTCTTCAATCATCTATTCAAATGTGGAATAAAAGAGTTTACTCCCAACCATAGTAAACTCCATTCTCAAAGCATGAATCGAGACCTCTAATCGTAAAGAAAGTATTTACTATTTCATCACAACATATTGTGGTCATGTACTAAAATGAGAAATAGTCTGGTACACTAAGCTTGCACTATGCGGGGACCAGTCCACAAAAATCTCTATTACAATAGTCATATCTACACTAAATTAATATTCAATTAATTAATAATCTCTCTAAGATAATAATTTCTTTCGGTCCCGATTTGGGTCAATGGAAAAATTTACTCATTTCAATAAGATAATAAGATAATATATTTTTAGAAGACCCCTATATAAATATATGGTCTCATTAATATTATAAATTAATAATTCTTTCAAAGTACAAATATATCTAAGAAAAATTAGTGAAATATGATTCTATTATGTTCTTTTTTTGTTAAAATTTAAATCTAGTTGAAGTTCATCTCTAACTTTTCTTATTGCATCCAAAAGTTTCGACGTTGTCTTTTCTAATTGCACCATAAAATTGTGAAGAGTTCTAGATGCAAGTGTTTCCTTACGCGTAACTGATTTCAATGGTATTGTATCATCTTCAACTTTATCATCAACATTATTTTTTCAATGATATCCACAATTTGTTCAAAGCTCTGACTCTCTGAACATGTATCATTTTCACCCATTCAATAGGTTATTAACGTCCATTTTATTGCGGTAACGAGATCATTAATCATGACCTCAAGTTCATGAATGACGTTTTCACAAGTGGATTCCTGAACAAATTTTTTGGTGTCGAAACACTCTGTAAATTAATAAATATTAATTTATCGATTAAATAATACCTCTATAAAATAATAATATTTGATGATCCCGCCTATATTAATTAAAAGAGGTTTTATTGTATTACAATAGTCTTATCCTACATTTCTGCATGAAACTGTTTTCATCGAACTACAATTTTCTAAAAAAATTTAGCTAGAATTTGTCCCATGTGTGAGTGTTTTTGTAATGACTTTTTTCTCCATTTTCTCATTCGAAAGATTTCATTTTCTATCAACAAGCAAATATTCAAACGCACAAAATCAACAAGTTGGTTGGCATATGAAGAAATTTGTGCACAAGGACAAACTTCTTTTCTTTCTATTATTACTTCCACTTAATTAGCATTTTAATTCTTGTTTTTTTTATTTCGATATATACAAGAAAACGAAGACCAAATAAAGTTAGTTGTGTTGTACTGTATATAGATTTTGGAGCAGAAGTGGAATTATAACTTCATTTTAAAGGTAGTATTTGAGACCAAAAATAATTGCATATCTGTTCGAATCATACCTCGGATTAATGAATGATTTGGTCCACTGCTATCTGCGACAACCTCCCACATGTATCAGGTAACGATGATAAAAAAACACCTAATATTTTTATCTTCATTTGAAATTAAGACCTCAGGATTTTTAACCACTGTATTTTCCACTAAGGGTGTGTTTGGTATGAAGGAAAACATTTTCTGGAAAATGTTTTCCAATTTTCTCATGTTTGGTTGGGCTAAATGTTTTGGAAAATGTTTTCCAAATCAACTCATTTTCCTCAAATTTAAGGAAAATGACTTCCCTTCTAAACTTAGGGAAAACATTTTCCAAAATTCTCTTCCAACGTCAAATTACAATTATTTTTTTGTTGAAAAAATCAAATTATTTTGTCCCTACCCTCAAACCACCCCCCAACCAACCCCCCCCCCCAAAAAAATAAATAAATAAATAAGCTTGTTTTTAAATTCATTTTTTTACCCCACCTTCACCCCTACCCCCTCCCCCTCCCAAAAAAATATTAAAAATTGTTTTTAAAAGATATTTCTAATTTCAATATTTTATTTTTTTACCCCCCACCCACTACCCTCGCCCCCCATCAACCCCCCCCCCCTATTAGCCCCCAACCCCCTTCAAAAAGAAAAAAAATTAAGTTGGTTTTTAAAAAATATTTTCAACTTCAAATTTTTATTTTTTCATCCCGATCCTCGATCACCCACCCCCTCTCCGGTCACCTCCACCCCCCAAAAAAAATTGAGTTTGTTTTTAAAAAATATTTACAAATTCAAAATTTCATTTTTTCACCCTACCCTCGACCCCCCACCCACCTCCTACCCAACCCCCCACCCCTAACTCCCCCCCCCCCCCCCCACCACAAAAAATTTAAGTTTGTTTTTAAAAAATATTTTTAATTTCAAAATTTCATTTTTTCACCCCTAGAACCCCCACCCACCCACCCACCCCAAAAAAAATAAAAAAATTTCAAGTTTGTTTTTAAAAAATATTTTCAATTTCAAAATTTCATTTTTTCACCCCCTACCCTCGACACCCACCCACCCACTCCCTACCAGCCCCCCACCCCCCCTCCCTCGCCAAAAAAAAAATAAAAAATTTCAAGTTTGTTTTTAAAAAATATTTTCAATTTCAAAATTTCATTTTTTCACCCCTACCCTCAACCCCCACCCACCCACTCCCCAACCAGCCCCCCTCCACCCCCAAAAAATAATTTTAAGTTTGTTTTTCAAAAATATTTTTAACTTCAAAATTTCAATTTTTCACCCCTACCCTCGACCCCCCCCCTTCACCCACCCCCTACCACCCCCCACCCCCCAAAAAAAATTTAAGTTTGTTTTTAAAAACTATTTTCAATTTCAAAAATTATTTTCTACTCTAGTAAAAATAAAAGATATTTCTCAAAAATATTTTTCATTCATAAATCAAACACTAAAAATCTTTTCTGTAAAATATTTTCTACTTCCCAACCAAACATGAGAAAATAAGTCAAAAATCAACTTGTTTTCCAGGAAAACATTTTCTAGGAAAACATTTTCCTTCATACCAAACACACCCTAAGTCACACTCCTGGACCATAGTGCCAACCCCAAATAAATATTATGATAAAAACCATCATAGATGTTTATCCAAGGGCTATAGAGTGAAGCCTAAACTCATCACTAGCGTGACAGAACCCATCAAACACATAAATTGCATGGTCCAATCATTTATTACTATACTTATAATGAAATTAACGTTTATAGTGTATATATATATCATCAAATCCATAGTAAAAAAATAAAAAATAATATTTTTATAATATAAGGTCCATGAATATATATGTGAATCAGACTTTGCCACAAAATTAATGGTGGAATCCAATGAGTTGTAGTAATTTAATACTAAATCACAATCTAAATAGCTGTGATAGCGTACAATATTCAACGCTAAAAAAGCTGAGAGTGTTGCCAGAGAATCCTACCCGTCAACGGAAAGTCTAATGAAGTCTCGTACAATATTTTCTAAAGTTTCAATATTCTATTGGTTAAAATTTTCTTTGGGAAAAAATGTTTTATAAACGAGATCGAAAATGATATTATTCAACAAATTTCACAAATAGTGTTCTACATTAATTGTGTTTTCTGCACTCCAATCGTATTCATTCTCTCTTAATATTTATCTAGATTATATACAAATACTTTTAGAATAATATCATTTACTTATTTACGCAACAAAAGAGAAATAAAAAATTCGTTTTTTTTAAAAAAAATATTTTCTTTACCGAATAACTTTTGTGGGCACGACCTGGCTTACGTAATTATGTATCACTGACAGTCATGCTTTATACACGTGGTGGCCTTTTATTTGAACTCCATCTTTTAAGCCTTAGTTTCCTCCTCTTTTTCTGCTAGTATTTCATTTTAGTTTTAAAGATTTTTGATTTAAGAAAATAAATTCTTAATCAATAAGTAACTTTCTCTGTGAAAATATATATATAAAAGAATATCATAACTGATATCTCACGTTTAATGTCTCATTAGTTTCTGTTAGAGATAACAAAATTAAACTCAACCCGCTCAATCTGTTTAAGCTTGGACTAGTTATTGATCTGCTCATTCATTAGCTCAATAATTACAATCCAACCCATGCTATATATGGCTATAATAAAGAAAAATAATAATTTTATTAGGTACTTAAATAATTTAAAAGAACAAAAAAATACTTAAGCTTAGTAAAAATTGAGTTGTGTTCAGTCTTGACCCGTTATATAACTCATTTCCTAACACGCTTTGACACAAGCAAATTTGAATTTGGTTAGGTCTTGACAAAATTGTTGTCTTAACCCATTACGCTCCACCCAAATTTGACCCAACCCGTCCAATTGTCATCCCTAATTTCTGCTACTTATCAAATATAAAAAAATAACTTTTTTAAAAGATCAATCAATTAAGTGCCTTCATACCAAACACACATAAAGAGAATAACATTATATTCATCCCATTTTTTGTATTTTAACTATTCAATCAATCAGTAGAGGAGAAAATCAGTAGATAACAAGGTCAAAGATTAGCATATTTAACGCAGTGACATACTCAATCAGACCACCGTCCATTTTTTTCTTCTAAATTATTTAATGAAATTAAGAGAATAGTCCTATAAGGATTGTATATTTTTAACATATGGTCAAGTATTTGCTAAATTACTTTATGTTAGTAACATTAGTTTTTCTATTTTACGTACACACATTGGGCATCGAAATATAATGCTTTAAAAGGTGACTATTTAAGCGATATAAATGGTAAGTATAGAGTACTAAAAGCTATCTTCAACTTTAAAATGTAAATTGTAAGGTATAGAGTATAAATTGTAAGTTTCTACTTTATCTTCTTTTTTCTTTTCGATATCTCTCAATATTTAAGAGAATAATATTTTCACATGTATTTTCTTTTTACATGTTAATCATGCTAGTGTACTCAAGAATCACGATGACCTTTTTTTTTTTTTTTACCTCAGGTAGAATAAAGGATAAAAAGAGAATTTCTAATTGGTGTGAAATTAGTGAAGTTTTGTTTCGTTAAGTCAACGAAGTTACTAAACAATCTTAAGAATAAAGTAGGAAAAATTCTTCAAGTAGGAATGGTATAACAATAACAAATATTCGGTGAAATTCTACAAGTAAGATATGAAAAGAGGATAAAAACGTTGTTTCCGATAAATTATCATTGACTCAAATAAAACATAACAACAAGAAGAAAATAAAAATACAGAATACTAAATAACACCAATAAATAATACGATAATTGAACCAAAAATTAGACATTTCATCTCTTTTAATATCAACAAATAAAAGGTAAGGTAGAGTAACATAAACCAAAGACACTTAACTTTTTAAAGAAGTAGAAAAAAAAATGTATAGCATTAGCAATGGTCCAACACTTCAATATTAGCTTTCACGTAACCTCTTTTCTTTAATTTCAAGTAATGAGAGTATTTGATTCTAGAGCTCCTTTACAGAAAATCAAATTCTGGTTTATGTTAGTTGCAACAAAACTTTTAAAGATGGGCTATCACTAGTCTACAATATGTAACTAGTATTATTTTTAATAAGTGAAATTATAAATTATTAGTACTTTATTTTACACATAATGATCACCTTCACGGAATCCCCACATGCATATTTGTTTGTTTGCGAAGAAAAGGGTGTAACCGAATCCGGATAATATTAACCTTTTAGAGAAACAAAAAAGAATTCGGATAATATGGTAATGCATTTCCATTTTAGTTTCTTCTGTATACTATTACTCTCACTAAATGTGGAAGAGAACCTCTATTTTCTTTTTCGCATCTTGACTAATTTCACAAAATATCTTTCAGCTCTCGCCAGTAATAAATATAAGGAGTTAGAATGAAATATTTAACTCCAATGGAAAGATATATGAAGAGTACTTTTTTCTCGTTATTTTATAGCTCTGTTGCCCATAATATCAGGATATGTGAAAGCATGTTATATGTGTAAAAATACATTATTACTATAAGGTTCGTACCTGGTCAATAAATTTGCAGTCACTTGAGATCTCACTTGCCCCAATAACAACTCCCACACTCCCACACACAGTCACAGGAATTCCTCTCTCTAACAACACCGACATGCAGCTTCCGTCGTCGGCCACTGTGGCTGCGGTGGTTCTCTCCGTAGTCTTCCTTATTTGTGCCACTGAAGCTCACAACATTACCCACATTCTAGCCAGCCATACACAGTTCTCTACTTTCAACCATTACTTAACAACTACACACCTCGCCGCTGAAATTAACCGCCGGCAAACCATTACTGTGTGTGTTGTAGATAATGCCGGAATGTCAGATCTACTCTCCAAGCACCTATCTATCTACACTATAAAAAACGTTCTCTCTTTTCACGTGCTTCTCGATTACTTCGACGCGAAAAAGCTTCACCAGATTACTAACGGCACCGCACTTGCAGCCACAATGTTCCAAGCCACCGGCTCTGCTACCGGATCTTCTGGATTCGTAAACATTACTGATCTAAAAGGAGGTAAAGTCGGGTTCAGTCCGGCTGATTACAACGGCCCTCCTCCCGCCAAATTTGTTAAATCTATCGAGGAGATTCCTTACAACATCTCCGTTATTCAAATAAGTACGATTCTGCCCTCAGACGAAGCTGAAGCTCCGACTCCAGGACCAAGCCAAATGAATCTCACTTCTCTAATGTCAGCTAAAGGCTGCAAAGTTTTCGCCGAGACTCTTTTAGCTTCTCCGGCTGAAAAGACATTTGAGGACAATGTTGATGGTGGATTAACAATATTTTGTCCCGGAGATGATGCAATGAAGAAATTTTTGCCTAAATTTAAGAATTTAACAGCGGAAGGGAAACAATCACTGCTCGAGTATCATGGAATTCCTATATACCAATCGATTTCGAATTTGAAATCTAATAACGGAGACATGAACACGTTAGCTACTGACGGAGCTAAGAAGTACGCTGTAGTCATTCAAAATGACGGTGAAGATGTTACTATAAAGACGAAAATTATGACGGCGAAAATCACGGCGACTTTGGTTGATAAACTGCCATTAGCGATTTACTCGCTTGATAAGGTGTTATTACCCAAGGAATTGTTCAAGGCTGCTCATACTCCGGCGCCGGAGTCCCTTGCTGAATCTCCTAAGCATTCCAAGTCACCACCAGCACCTGCATCGCCGGCTGATTCTCCAGCGGATTCCCCGGCTGATGGTCCCAACGGTGATGCTGATGATTTGACAGATAGCGGTGCTGTTAAGTACAACGCCGGAGCATCATTTGCCGCCGTTTTCAGTTTATGGTTTGCCTTCAATTTGTTGATGTAAGTTTTTAATTGTATTTTCTTAGGGGTTTGAAAAAGAAAGTTGGTTCTGTTAGTGTTTATTTTATTTTTTCTTTGTTAATTTGGTCATCAAATTAAAGTTAGTAACTGCTTTATTAGTCTATTTCTATACTTCCCAGTTCCCGTCAGGCTTTGTGGTTTGCCTTTGTTTCTTTTTTTAAGTTTTTAGATTTACTTCTTCTTCTTTGATTCTCTTTCTTAAGTTGATTTAGAATTTTGATTAATGTAATATGAATCATCCTTGACGAGTGAACCATTAATTATTATATTTCCATGGCCATCTTAATTATACTCCCTCCCTCCCTAATTTAAGTATTTTACTTTTCCGTCTTAACAAGTACTCTCTCCGTTCCATTTTATGTGGCAATATTTGACCGGGCACGGAGTCTAAGAAATAAATTAAGACTTTGAAATGTTTACCAAATTGCCCTTTAAAAAGTATTCACCTTTTTCTCTCCTCATAAATGTATTGGAGTATTATTTTAAGATTAAGTGGAATCAACAAAGGTAAAAAAAGAATTGTACCTTTAAATACTTACCATATAAGGAAATGTGACATTTTTTTTGGGACTGACCAAAAAGGAAATGGTGCCACATAAAATGGGACGGAGGAAGTATATGTTTCTTATGTTTGATAAGTTTTTCGATTTTAACATTCTACTTAACAAGTTTAAGATGTCAAAACTTAAAATACTACATACAAATTTAATTTAAAATTACAAAAGTAAAAAATCTTCATTTATATCTTAAACTTTTGTATCCAGTCATAAAATCCCACTGTTATTAATGTACAATTTGATTGACAAGCATTAAATAATACTCCTATTTGAATTAAGTTATGCAAGAATTAAACTAGTATTTAAAGATAAATATGTCCATTCAAAGTAAGTAATTCATGCATAACAATCTGTTTGGTGTTATTGTGTTAACCCTTGCATAAGTTCTCCATGTATCATTATTATTGACATAAATAAACATTTTTGGACCGTTATAACATATTATTTATTTTCTTTCTTTAAATTGGTTATCGTGCTTAAACAATTGCTAATAAACTAATCAATTGCTTCACAGCTACATTAACAGATCGATGAATTCTAAAATCATTTTTGGGATTGGGGTTCGCGAGAATTAACCAAAAGAAATGAATATATATATAACATGTCTTTGTACTTTTTAATTGACTCACTGACGGGTAAATCTAGGGGGCGGGAGGTGTTCACCTGAACCTCTCATCAAAATATTATACGGTATACATATGACTTAGATTTTATATCGTTATGTACTTATATATACAAATTCTGAATCTGTTGAACAAGACGCAAAAGGTTAACTCAGCGGTTCAAGACATTAAAAAGCACCTCAACATTCACGTATTTTTATTTTTATTTTTTGAACAGTTCAAATGCTAATTCTAGATCAACCATTGTTTATGGTCAATGATTTCCAGGTTTCAAACTCAAATTTTGTGATTCCTTCTAGAATTGGTCATTGAAATTAGAGCACTGAGTCACTTGTCCAGAGTATTCTGGGCCTTCAGTGTTTGACTACGGATTTAGCAGTTGGTTAGGCAACCTTGCAAATCTTGTGAGGCATTCTACAACTTTTCACAAAGTTCACAAGCCCCACTAACTGGAAGTTGCTGTACTACTACTAACTAAATTGATCTTTTCTTGACAATGACTCCTATTTTTGTAAAACACTTCTTAACAAAGGCGACTTCACAGTTAGAGAGACTCGAACTCGAAAACTCTGGTTAAGAATGAATGAGTACTTGTCACTTCTTAACAACCCTTGTACTTAACTCATCTTCGAGTAAATAACACAGCTTCATCTAAAACGCAAAATTCTAAATATCTTTATTAATGACACCATTTAAAATCACAAATTTCAATTTTTTGTTGTTTTTTCTTAAAACTTTAAACTACGCAGAGGCGTATCTAGAGGGGGTGCCATGGGTTCACGTGAACCCATGCTCCCCTTCTAGATCATATATAGTAGTGTTATATTTTTTTAAAAATATTTAAATATAGATGTGTGAACTCATATTCAAAGTATCATATAATAATGAGATGATGATGGGGTGCACTTCTCTAAGTGATGATAGAAATTTAAATCTTATATCTATCTTTTCTCTTTGAGTAATACTTTTCCAAGTGGTTATTAGTTACACTTTTGTCGTTTCAACTAATTTTTCTTTTGTTTTTTTCCTTTATTCTTTCAAAATTTTCAAGTGTGTTACATTGAGAATTCCTAAAAAAATTAACATTGTAAATTTTTTATATAATTAAATCAAATGTGTATATGAAAATTTAAAACTAGTAGTATTATATATTTTGGACCTATAATTTTAAAACTTTAATGGTTCATATTACGAACTAATCAAATTTATATTTAAGATACATTTTTTCGTAATCGTGCACCCATCTAGCCGAAATCCTGGATACGCCTCTGAAACTACTCTCACATAAATTTAAAGTGTGCATGTTGCAAAAGTAGATTGCACTGAAGACCAGGCTGCAGCCACATTTGGAATGGCCTCCCACCCCTTTATTACAGTAATATACCCCACTGTTCAAAGTTTCATATACATTTACTCTTCAACCTGTTCCCTTTAATATACATGTTTACATAGCAGTGGAATAATTGACTTTTGGTTTCCCCAATTTTGGTCCTCCAAAATATCATGAATCATTACAGATTCACCGGCTCATCTTTACTCAAGCGTTTGTTCATCTATGAGGAACAAATCAACCGTTTGGTTCATAAAGACTTTGATCGGCAATCTAAGAACTTACCTATATACTGAGTATTTACACCAAACCAAACAATGGATACATGACATGAGTCTTTCTTTTTGTTTTTCGTATTCAGTGCAGTCAATACAATTATAATATTCCAAATAAGTATTATTGTTCAGTGAGTTTCTAATCAGGTAAGAAGTTAAATGATCAGAGAATAAGGCAAGAATCAAGCAAATTAGAAGAAGTTATGCTTTCTGCATTTCATTGGACATACTTCATATGATATGGGCTATGGCATATGAGCCTTGAAAAACACATACAATTATTTGTATACAATTAATCTATGAAACTACTATATTAAGCATCAATAGTCAAATTAGATTAAAATAATTATGGAAAACTTATGCAAGCTACTTATAATCTACTTCTTAAGTATTAGAATTAAATAGACCTGAATGAAGTGGTATAGATAAAAATGAAACATACCGTCAATTCTGGCAAATTTGACACATCCTCCACTTTGTTTCTTCATAGATGAATTGCAGAGGTTTCTTGGACCAGACCATCCTCATTGAAATAGAGGTAAGTCATAGGATCACGAGTTCATAACTTTAATGGTCACTCAACTATCAATTGTTTTCACAGAAAGTCACTCAACTTTCATTTTCAACTCAAAAGTCACTCAACCTATTTAATTATTTTTTAATTAAAATTTAGTGACATGAAATTTTAATTATTAACCAAAATTTTAAGAGCCAAATACATATCTATTAAACCAGTTAATGACCCGTCCCATTTAACCCGACCCGCTAAAAGTATAATATTGAACATTTTATTTTACCATTAATTCTCTAAATCATTCTCCCTTGTCTCCCACATTCTTTCCCTCTACTACTTCTTCTCTTTTCTTTCCAAACAATCAAAAGCTAAAAGTGGTTCTTGATCCTTTGTCCCAAGTAAACCTCATCAGTCCTAAGTAAATCCTTTGTCCATTCAGGGGTATCCCTTTATATTATTTCAAGCTCAATTATACAAATGTACCTGCGAATTATACAAATCTGCAAATTATGCAAACGAGACAGTTTAAATTATAGCTACAATCCGTAAATATGCAAACTATAGCTATGGAGCATAATTAAATTTATTATAGTGACTATTTGCGAAAATTTCCTTTTTTAGTATTGTTGTTACATCCGAATTCGTGAGATATTGATGGGCCACACAATCAAGTCCGGTTATTTGGGCCTTCAGGGGAAGTGCACGGCTAGTTTACACAAATGTCTATATTTATGGTATCATTTAAAGTTTGTTCTTATTTTAAATGTTTGTACGAATATAGAGCTTCAAGGGAAGTGTATATTACACATATAACCAATTTCAAGACTCTTATTTAGAATATAACCAAAATTCATGAAACAAATTGCAAATGTTGTCACTTTAAAATCAATTCTATATGCGTGAAACTTTAGACATGCATCTGAAGTTGGACTTGTGAGTCTTAAGCTTTAAGGCTCCCGTATCTAATATTTATAGCTTAAATAGTTAAGCAGTATGTATTATTTTAATTATCATGTTATCTTTTTTTTTGGGTCAAAATTTATTATGTTATCTGATTTGTGTAGACATAGTATTTCTTTTCAATTGGAAATCTTCCTCAAAAACAAGACCTTATCTATAATAATAATAAAAAAAAGGGTAAACGCACCACCAATAGATGTGGTGTAGTGAGTGGAGTTGCTTCTCTCTTAATCAAAAGTTTCAAATTTGAGTTTTGGATTGCGCTTCCCCGCCTATACGGCCTACACGACGTGAATCTCGATTATTCAAACTCTAATGTAATGTAGATATTTGTAGATTCTCAAGTGACCGACGAAATCAATTCTTTTGAAGATTTTTTTTACTTATCTTTTGTTCGTTATGTGAATACAATATATTATTTTGAAACCATTTGTATATAATCTAGATAAATATTATAAAAGATAAAGGTGGAAGTGAGACTAGGAGTGTGGGGTGGTGCAAATGGGAGACTACAAGGATGGAATTAAGACGAGGCTTGTTGAAGGGCGAGAAGCTAAGAACACTAGAAAAATAGAAAACTTAACTTGTTGGGTTATGAAGGATGATTAGGGCGTCATGCGGAAGTTTACAATTTGCAAATTATATAGTTGATAAATCAGATAACAAAAACTTAACTAAAAATCAAAATATTATTATATCAAAACTAATATAAAGAAAAACATTGAAACTTTAGAGAGAATAAATCTCCCCATAAACAAGACTCTTAAACGACTACACTGTGAATGCAATTGTTATTGTGTTAGAAGAAACAAACCTATATTTATAGAGTCCTAAAACCTCTCCTACTAGAAAAGAACTAGCTACTCCAAAACCTTTTCCTAAAAGGAAAGAATAAACCAAATATGAAAGAATATTATATTTTCCTTTCAGGAAAAGTAAAAACATTTATGGTAATGTTTTGTCTTTTCTTTAAGAAAAAATAAATCTTAAATTATGGTAAGAAAATCAGGGCAAAACCCTAACATAACTTTCACTTGGAAATTCATTTCCTATTTTTAATAACTTTTTTTAAGGCAAGGTGAGTCCTTGAATGGTAAGAAAGAAAAGAAACATAATTTAGTAGAGAAATTGGAACTTTTCACTTGGATATGTAGCCTAAATCACTTTGATTCCTAAAAAGAGTGCAAACCACTATGAAGAATGATGGAATTCATAAAACCATTCCATCTTTTAATAGATATATATCGAATTCAAATATTAAAATGGTTTACATATAACAAATTTTATATATTATTGAGTTTAAATTAATTGAGCTCTAGTAAAATACCAATCGATCAATTTGCAAGCAAAATGAATAGACAAAAATCAAATTGACTCAATGAGAATTGAATAAAGTCAATGTTCTACTCAAACCTCAACTTCAAGTCATTGAAATAAGGACACAAAAGCAAAGCTCTCAATAATACAAGGTCTCCTACAAAGTGGGAACCCCCCACCCCCAAAAAAAAGAATTAAAACTTAAAATTCAAATAAAATTTCATTTTATCTTAATTTTATTTGAATTCCAGCTGTATAAATTGAAAGGTAGAAAAAAAGAGTCTTTGGTTCAATTAGAACATGAACCTAAGAAGGTAAAAAGTTCCATTTCTGGTATATTTGGGGTCTCATTTGAAATAAATAGAAAAGGTATTTGGGCCCTCATGACAGTGTACTAAATACTTTTTGGGCCCCTCTGAAAGATACAGAATGAGATTACAAGGCCATGGAGTTTCTTGCTTTTTATTTGGAGTTGAATTTCGAAAAATATGTTTAGTAATATATATTTTTGAATTTTCAATATTCAATATTCAATTTTATTTAAAATTACTCATTAAATTTAAAAAATGACTTCAACTTTTATTCATTATCAAACACAATTTTAATTTTCAAATAAGAATATTTTCACACCAAAATGCCCCTTAATGAAAACAAGTTGAAATGAAATAACCACCAAATAATATGATGCAGTGGATAAATCTACTTCTCCGTTAATCAAAGGTCGGATTTGAGCCTCAATATAGAAAAATCTTTAATAGGGAGTATTTTCACTCCGAATGGATCCTACACAACACAAATATGGATTTATCGTGCTCCAATGCAGATGAGCCCTACATGACACAAACACAAATTCATCGTGCTCTAATGCAGATGGGCCCTACATGACGCAAACATGAATGTATCGTGCTCCAATATGGATGGGCCCTACATGATACAAACACAAATGTATTGTGCTCCAATACGAATGGGCCTTACACTATATAAATATGGATTTATCGTGCTTCAATTCGGATATCGGATAAAAAAATTGGAATAAAAGAGAAAAAAGGGGAACAAGGGGGGCAAAAAAAAGGTAAATACTTTGCCATCTTTACTACACAGCAATACTGACTTTGTAGAGTATTCCGCTGCTTCTAATTCTTCAGTGATCAATCAATCTTTTTTTTTTCACAGAGAAAATAAAGAAGAAGCAGATTGTTCCTGAAGAACAAAGGAAAAAAAAATGTCTCTGGGTTATGCTGAAAAGCTCTCTTTTATAGAAGATGTGGGCAATGTTGGGATGACTGAGTATTTTGACCCACCTCTCCTTTTGCAAGACAAAGTGAGATTTTTTCTCCTTTTTTTGGCACTTTTTTCTGCAACCCTTTACTCCTTTTGTGTTAATTGTTGTGTTGTTTAACTTGTTTGATCATTTTATGTGGCTGCAAATACCCATAAAACTTGTTTAGGTTTTTGTGCTTGATTAAGGATGGAAATTTAGGAACTGGGGGGTGATTTTGATTGCTTGGTAGTTTGCATTTAGGATTTTTCATGAGATCCAGAATTAAATCCCACATTGTTGAGCGTGATAGGACCCTGATAATCTCAATTTCATTAATCTAATTAGGGATTGTTAAATCTTAAGGGCAGCGGCAAAGTTAAGATTTTTACTAAAAGGGGTTCGAAAGATAAAAAAGTAAATATACGGAGAAGTCAAAGGAGGTTCAATGTCTACTATATATACATAAAAATAATTTTAATCATGTATAAACGGGTTAGTTTTCCGCCAAAGGGGTTCGGATGAACCTCCTTGACTCTACCTGGGTCTGCGCCTGCTTAGGGGTGTAAAACATGAAGCATTGGGAGTTTTCTAGTTATTTTGTTCAAAAGCTTTTTGATAGTATCATGCATTGTGTTGGTCATGAGATACATGTTATACATTGGATGATAAGTTCCTAAGGTCCTTAGTCTTCTCGATTCATTAGATAATACACAATTTTCCATAAAAAATAGTATAAGTGCAAGCACTTGACGGTCCTGCACAGTGTCTTTGTCTACGCCACCAAATTTAGAACTTTCATGTATCTTAGGGCTTCAATACTTTATGAAATGAGGAATCCTTCTATTAGCAATATTATTGCAGCTTGTTGAATATCCATGCGAGTTATGCATTTAAGCTTTGATCATCGTTCCTTTTGCTATTGCATGTCTTCTATGTTAAGGGCTTAAGGTAGCATTAGTTAATCATTGATAAAAAAAAGAAAGGATAAGTAGTAGGAAATCAGTACGAGTACTTAGATAGCACTCAAAAAACTAATGGTTGTTCATTTGGAATGGTATTTGGAATTTCGAAGTTCCAACTGCTGTAGAAAATATGGTTTCCAACTTTTCATTATCTATGGTCTAGGCAACAAAAATGAACTTAATTTTTCTGGCAGGTATATAACAATTGTTTCAAATAGCATTCTGTGTCATCTTCACAATCTCCCATTGTCCCGTACTGTTGTTTTGTCTTTGTTGAAATTCTAGGACCCAAATACATTCTCTTGTTGTCCTCACGTTAAAGTGAAATCTGATTGTTAATAATAAAAGGAGATAATTTTAAGTAGATTTTGATTGCTGAATATTTAGATTCTTGCTGTAATTTCTATCCATTCTGCTGTTTAAGATTTTCTGGAAAATCAGTACTTTCTGGTGCTGGAGGATCTTCCTTTTCTTTCAGCTGCTTGTCAAAGATCAGTTAAAAGGGGAAGAATCACTTTATTTTTCTGTGTTCTTACTAATGCTGATTTTTTAAACATAAACTTTGCAGATTGAGAGACTTGCCGTGATGATACAAAAGGTGACTCCTTAAAACAGTCTTTGTCTTAGCTATGCCATGTATAGCTTTTCTCTTTAGAAGTAACCCATTCTAACTCTTGTTTCTTCTACAGAGTAAGCATTTAGTGGTGTTTACAGGAGCAGGAATATCCACTTCTTGTGGTATACCTGATTTTCGTGGCCCCAAGGGTATTTGGACTCTTCAGGTAGTGTTGTAGTTATATCAGTGAATTGCAAGCCCCTCTTTCTGAAAGCACATTGCTTGACATGTTTCTACTGTTGATACCCATGTTAAAATGTTAAGATTTGAGAATTGAATGCTGCCCTTTCGACCTAATTCTAGCTAATTTGGTCAGTCATTATCTCCAATCCTTCTTTCTACCTGCAAGGTGTTGATCATCTAAAGGTGGTGCAGAGTTTTCTTTTGTGTATTTGATCTGGGAAAGTTATATAAATAAGTGGAGGAGCACCTTGCACAATAAAGTTGTTTGGTAGGTCTATCACTTTGCTTGGTAATAATGACACGAATTAAGGAAGGTGGCCTTAAAGGAATGATCTATCTTACGATGGGGGGAGCTGCTTTCTCCTGTGCGAGTATGTTAAATCTACTGACATGCATGATACCTACCACAATTGTCTTTTTATGTGTTTTTGTTTGTGTATAGTGTCTAGTTCTCTTATTTCATTTTTAATATTGTATTGACTACTAATCTCTTTACTAAGTAGGAAGAAGCTATTAAATACACTATAGTTCATATGTGCATATGGATTGCACAAGCAATTGTATTCTTTTCTATGTTGCTCTGGCCCTCCAAAAATGATGTTGTACCCGTGTCAAATCCTTCAAAATGCATAGCTTTTAGAGGATTCAACACACAACTAGTTGTATATTTGAAGAGTTCGAGTAACATAGATTTTTTGATAACTGTGGTGTCCGGGATAGTTTGTGAGCATCTCGACTATTCCACCATGTGTTTGCTATCTCTACCACCACATGTATTGGTTAAATCTTCTCACCAAAGGCTTAGGTGGATGGGAATAAACCACTAGTGTTCTTTTGTCTTTGGCGGGATTTGAATCCTGGTTTCCAAGGTTTTCACCTACTTCATTGATTGCTAGGTACACCCTTAAGTGCACAAGCATTTGTATTATTATCTTTCATTGAGATATGAACAGATAACTTCTATTATTCCTTAGGGCATTTGATAGACAGCATTGCAGTAATGCTGTCAGGATCAAGCAATGGTTATGACATGAATGTCTGTATATAGTGTTGGAGCATTTTCCACGGATTAAAATAATATAACAATTCTTTACCGCTAAAGAATTATGGGCCATATTCTATCTTCTTATCCCTTTTATTTAACTGATTGTAGAGAGAAGGGAAAGCGCTACCAGAAGCATCATTGCCTTTTCATCATGCAACGCCAAGCATGACACACATGGCCCTAGTTGAATTAGAGAAGGCGGGTTTTCTAAAGTTTCTTATAAGCCAGGTGTGGAATTATTGGTTTCTTACTATAGGGGTGTGTTTAACGTTTGCATGGTTATTAATTATATCACTTCAGCTTTGTGTTTGTAGCTAGTGCTGCTTTCTAAATGAAGTCGCAATTTCAATCCCCAATCGCACTCCTGTTTTTCATTTCTTCTGATTAGTCATTAAGTTGTCCATTTCCATTCCCAGGAAAAGTCTCTGTTCTGCCCCTTCCAATTTCCTATGTAGTTCCTCTCTGTTAAACGAGGAAAGAGCTGCTCTATGCCACTCTTCTTGCTTGGGGTCTATGCCTGAGGCCACATCTATCTTTGACATGCTAATCGATAGCTAGGGCTGTCAATTGAACACACCCATTAATCTTTGACTTAGATTGCCTTGGAAGAATGTTATAGGATAGATGTATGAAATAATAAACACAACCCTTAGAATAGTTTTGATATTGTTACTAGTGATTTGCATAATTAAAAGCATTTTGAAATTTGAGCTTACTTTGCTAATCAACGAATCATGGTCTACCGATATATTAAAGTTGGATGATGGTGAGATTGAAGATTTAATCATTCAGTTTGATATAGCTCTTTTGACCTATTCTCATGGCACTATTTGACTGTATATATGGTCGACTCTCCTTTTTGCCAATTTTTTTTACTCCTCCGTAGGAACTCTCATCCTTTAGCTCCCTTGGGGACTTGAACCCACAACCTTTAGAGTTGGAGGTGAGGGGTTCTTACTAACCGAGCAACTCCCTCTCGTCCCTTTTTGCCAACTTCAACTAATTCATAGTGACATAATCATTAACCAGCAATTGAATGAACGCCTACACGGTTATCATTCCACCCAAAAGATTGGTAATGTAGAGGATTCATATTGCCAACCTTAACTAGATTGGGATTGAGGTGAAGTTGATAAATTGATGTTGTCATTTATGTTTTGCTCTGTTCTGAGTGTATTTACTGTTGACCTAACAGAAGCAACATAACAAAGACAACACTTCTGATTCCAATTTAATATTGTGTTTGGGTATACTTTATGGTAGTGGTGTGGATGATTTACATTACTCAATCCATTTCCTTCCATCCGAAACTTTTCCCATTTCCCCCTCAGCCAGACAAAATTAGTTCAATCAATGAGAGACAGAGGGAGTATCTATGTGCTTAAAATATGACCTTTCACTTGATCAAGAGACGTTTATTCTACTTAAATACAAAGCCTCAGATTCCATTTACTCTATGTAGTTTCAACTGTCTATTTCCAAAAAGGTTCACATTTATATCTCTTGGTGGATGATATTAAAATTTAACATGGTTTTTATTTGAAAATGGTAGAACATTGACGGCCTTCATCTTCGCTCTGGAATTCCAAGGGAGAAGCTTTCTGAATTACATGGGGATTCTTTTATGGAACGATGCCCTTCTTGTGGAATTGAGTAAGATTCCATCTTTTTATGCAGCATGCTATCCTCTGTTACTATGCATGTTCCCACATTCATGTATATTCACTCAATTTTTGTTTTATTGTATGTAGTTTTCTGGTAACATTATGGTGATTGCTTATAAAGTCTATATTTGTGAATTGACCCATGAAGGTATATGAGGGATTTTGAAATAGAAACTATTGGGTTGAAGGAAACTGCACGGCGTTGTTCCAAGGTGGGCTGTGGTGCAAGACTTAAAGACACAGTTCTTGACTGGGAGGTAACCATAAACAGCTTTTTGTTTAATAACAAAGTCCTAGGATGAAGGATCTGGGCTTCTCTTTATAGTTGTACAGTTACATTCCATGGCCCTTTAGTAGTGACAGTGAAAGATATAGACAGAAGTTTGACAGGTTGTACACTCATGAGCATCCAATGATTAAGACAAAAAGTTGTAATAGTTTCAATTTTTTTTTTGTTATCTGCTATTTCGGCCAACGCGCCAAAGGTTTTTTATGGCTAAAATATGATTCCACGTATGACTCTGTTGTTGACCTCATCCATTCCCCTCCTGTTTTTCTCCTCAGGATGCTCTACCTCCAAAGGAGATGAATCCAGCTGAGAGACACTGCAAAATGGCTGATGTTGTGTTATGTCTAGGGACAAGGTAAAGCTAACTAACTATTTGACTACCTCCGTAATCTGGAATTCTGATGCATGATACTAAAATAATGAGTTCTTACAGTGTTTGTTGACTCTAAACTGTTATACCATTTACTTCCGTCATTCTTCACCCTTAATCATGTCATGTCATTAGATAACATGACTTGTTCTACTCTTGCAGTTTGCAGATCACCCCTGCCTGTAATTTGCCTCTAAAATCACTCAAAGGCGGTGGAAAGATTGTAATAGTTAATCTTCAGGTATATTATTCCTTGGGCTAAATGTAACATCAGCAAACACATTTCCCATATTTCCATTGACCCTAGTTGTGATGATAAGAAAATGCATCAGAGCCTCATAATCTCCTCCCCCCTCCCCCAACCAAAATTTTGCTTTGTCATTTAAGATTTTACTGTTTACAACTATTTTTAGTGTGTAAATGGTTTTCATTTCACCTCTTGTTCAGGAAACTTCTTTATGAAGGTGTCTAAGGTTTAATTTTCACAATTCAAGATGTACTGCCATGTTTTAATCAAAAACAACAAATATTACTTTCTATTCTCAAATAAATGCAATTATTTCTCAATCACTAAATCATTTAGGCAAAGCTATCATTTTCCTTACAATGCACATATGGGACTCCTAGCTGATTAGTCTGCTGTACTTTGCCATGATAAATGATTCAGGCCCTGCTTATCAGAGCCAAAAAATAAAAGGAGATAAAGGCTTTTAGGCTCTGTAGATGCTTAATTTTGAATTTTCTACTAGGTCAAATATAAGAGGATCTCCGAGGGAATTAGAAAGTAAAGCTTTAATTATCCCGAGGATGAAAATTTCACAAGTTTCATATCAAAATATTAAAGATAGGTGAATATTTCTTGCTCATATATTGCGACCTTGGCAGTGACTGTACTTGAAAATATTCTCTACCGATCTATGAAAAATATGTTGGATTAGTAGGAGTTCATCTGTTACTTAGCTCTTATACCCCCGTCCATTATTTTGCAGAAAACTCCCAAGGATAAGAAAGCAAGCCTACTGATTCATGGTCTTGTAGACAAGGTAACATATTTTTGTTGTTGTACCTCTATGCTACTGAAAGTTGTTATCATAGTTCATAGATTCTGAATAGTAAACATTACACTATTGCTTGGTGAGGTTTCTCATGTGGAATTGCTAATTGGAATATTCAACCTTCATCTGACGACTTGGACTTAGTAGGTGCTAACAACTCTTTAGTTCAAAGTCAACGTTTATTCGTTAACCATGTGCTTTAGGGGCATCACAAGTCCCCCCTTCCTTCCCTCCCCCCTCTCCCTCAACCTCAAATGTCCTTGAAGTGACTTACAAATGGTTTTGTTTAGGCATGCCAAATGGCTCCCATTTGATTACATGCAAATTTAGCTATCAGACCTATATGCAATGCAAATTCACATGTTCATATATTCTTTTCTTATGGTACTTGATCTGAAAAAAGACTTGTACTTTTGATTGATCCTGTTTCCAGAATGTTTACCAATATAGTTATGAACAGGTAATCACAGGAGTCATGGAATTCCTCAGTCTGCGAATCCCACCTTTTATTAGAATTGATCTTCTCCAGACCATTTTTACTCAAGCCTCAAGTCTTGGTAACTAATCTGAATCTGTGCCTATCTTCTTTTCATTTAATTGTCCATTTGGTATTTTGAAGTCCTCGAGATCAAAATACATTTTCACTTGTACTTTTATTTTGCAAGCAATCTCAGTGTGTGTGAATGTGCACAAAGCAAGTTACAATTGATCTGGTCCTCTTTTGAGTGGGTCATTCATTAAATATGTCTTTTGATCTATCCAATTTACTTGTTTTGCAGATGAAAAATATGTAAATTGGAGCCTTACAGTGGCAAGCGTCCATGGAAATAGAGCACCATTGCCTTTTATCAAATCTGTAGAGGTGAGTTAATGTTTATAGCTATGTCTGCAGATTCTGCTGATTATGTTGAATACACATGTATGTTCTTATAGAATATAAGAACTGTGGAGGCTCAGTGTCTTCCTCTCCTCTCACAGCCACCCCCAACCCCCACGCACACTTACATTATTGCGCCTCTTAATCAAGAAGTGAAGGAAAAATTTTGTGGCATGCCTTGCCTCGTCCTCCCTTCTTTTTCTGCTAGGAATCACGGTTATTAAATAGAAAAAAATTAGCATGGAATCAATAGCTAGCGGCGGGTGCATCAATTGCATAATCAGTGGCAGTGTCAGCATTCTCCACTGATAAACCATGACCTTTATGAGTTTTTCCTTTGATATTTTTGATTAGTTATGTAGACCTGATTGAAATAAAATGATCTATCACTTTAGGACTTGGGGAAATGGCTCTGTACCCTTGCAGCAAATCAGAACATTATGACCTTCCTTTTGGAGCCTCTTCCTAAAGGAACACTGAATTCGTTGGTTAGATCTTGCCTCTTTTGAGGACCTATGTGTCACGGACTTAGAGTCTTACTAAAGCTCCGTGCGGCACTTGACAACTTACTCACCAATCTTTCACGATCTTGTAAGCTCAAGTAAGCCCTTTGAAACTAAGATCGCTAAGAGAATGAAAAGGAAGACTTAGAGAATTTTAGAAGAAGGCTTATATTGCTTATAAGAAAGCTTTACAAGTTGTTGGATGCTTGTTCTCAAGCTTGGATGGTGCCTTGCAAATGAGGGGCACCTCTATTTATACTATCTCCTAGGGACTAAAATGTAATTAATATTTACTTTACAAGTCCCTAAACTATTTACACTTTGGTCCCTCCCCAGAATCTTCTACTAATTCTAGGAAATTCTAAAGCTTTCCAAGAAAATATCTAGTCCCTCTTCTAGAATTCTCTACACATTCTAGAGAATTCTAAGGCTTTCTTGGAAACTATCTAGGACCTTCCATTGCCTTCTAAGTTATTCTAGAGAATTCTAGGGAATTCTCTAGCCTTCTTGAATAATCTAAAGGGTTCTAGAGTCTTCCGGAAACCTCTCCACAACTCTAGACCCTTCTGCCCCTATTCGGACACAAAATTTCACTTTGATGTGGCGGGACGTGACATATGGCTCTGTTCACCTATCCTGTGTATCTCTTGTTTGAGGTATGCAGATCCAAGGCTTTCGGAATCTGTTGTGGTACCATATGAGCTAAGAGATGACAATGATAACAACAACAACATACCCCGTATGACAATGATAAATGGGCTCTAAAAATGTGAGCAGGGATGTGGCAAGTAAAAGGGAGTGTGAATTGTCCTACTGTAAAAGTGTTGATGCTACTTCAACTTACCTCAGTTTTTTCTGTCGATTGAGTGAAGCAATTACTTTTTGTGGTGACTGTGAGTAGCTTAAACCTTTTTTACCTTTTCTTTTTGGGATGAAGTAATATGTTATCATTAAGAAGGCATCAAGAAGATGCATAAGGAACAAAAAATACAAAGAAGTTGACTGTGAGATCTTGTTGCTACAAAAAAACTATGCTAATGGAAGATGTTTGTTACGATGCTTGTTACTTGTCTCATCTGCAAAACAGTGAATTATCTTGTATTTCTTTTCCTTCAGTAAATTATTGTCATCAGTACTAGTCCTTAGCCTTCATAAACTTTCTGGATCTATTATGGTAACAGCTTTGCTGCTTTTGAAATTGAACTGTAGGTTTCTTTTTCAGAAAGTCAAAACATGAAAGCGGCTGTCCTGGATAAACAACCTCTTTATCTGAAAAGGTAGTTTTATAATTTGAAGCTTGCTATGTTGAATGTGAAATATAATCTTGTTGCGTCTTTGTAATACATTTTCCTCTGACATAGTTGCTCCCGTATGTTCAAAATATTTTGCTCTTGTATTAGTAATTCATGATTTTTCATCAAAATATCACGTAGAAAAGGATGTTTAGATTATCCGACAATCTTGATCAGACATTTTCCAGGTTATGGATATATTTGAAAAGAAAGATGTTTTTGTTGTCAACGAAGAACTGTAGCATCCAAAAAATAATTTTAACAATCATTTATTTTTTCCTCTCTTGTTTGCATATCATTACCCTAATCATAATCTAACCTACTTAAATGGAAAAATAAAGAAATATAAATTGGACACAATAAAATGAGAAAAGGACAATGAGAGGTAATATCATTTCAACAGTTTCCATTTTCTATCCCAAAAAGGAAAATAAAAGAAGACTATAGTTGATATAAAAAGTCAGTTTGCTAAACTCAAAGTCATTGATGAGGAAAAAATCTGGAAAAAAGTAGCTAAGTAAAGGTGGAATCTTACCCATTGATTTTCTTAATCAAAATTTTGAATTTATCTCAGCTGTATATGCTAGTTTTCCCTATTAGTTATTGGTGAGGGTTTTTTTCATATGTTCACTATAGTTATAAGCTCTCTCAAACTTGAGACATTCTTATTCAACTCCTATTCCTTGTCAGGCGGACAGTTAAGAGTACAAATCCTTTTAACATTATGATGAAATTGAACTTCAGTGATGGTTGCAAGTGTTCATCGGCTGAAATCACGATTCCTATTGATTTTAAGGTGAGAGGACGATTTTTTTTCATCTGAATAATCACTAATTTGGTTAATCTCTGGCCACATTGTTCTAATACTTAATTCAGATAAATGCATAGAAAATTACACTGTTATGGCTTCTATATTCACTTTTTATTGATAGAAGACACCTAGCCAATTCCTGATTTCCATGCTAGCATCCATTGTCCTTGTGGAAACTGAAAGATGATAAATTGATAAGTACCATGCTTGTTATAACTTCTAAATATTGAGTGTAGATCTTCTGCAGAGTTTCAATGTTCTAGACATTGTTTTATGTCCCACTGTCATTTTCCTTAGGCTTGGGCCTTGCCATCAGTTTTTCTACTATAATTGGTATACCTCTTGGTAAATTTGCTGAGAGGCTAGAACTATTTCAGCACTATTTGGTAAAAATATTTCCTAGGCTGGTTTTTTCATGCCAGCATATTCCTTTGTGTGGCATAGATTATATTACTGCCATGCTACCAAGAATAAGATGGTCCATTGTGTTTAAAGGCATTCTTCACTTGTGAGGTCCTTTGCTGGGTGATATTCTTCTCTTAGCCGGTGGCTGTTTGATCACCTATAAAGAGGCGAGACTCAATTATACTTGGCAATGCTCATTGATGGAGCCAAATGATTGATTAACATGCAAGACGTTGTATTGGTGCAGTTAGAAAAGAAGAGACCCACACTTTGGTGGGACTTGACCCGGAAGGCTTCTGAGTCAACAATTTACCCATAGCCCACATCATCCCCCTACGTTGTGGGCATCACAAGAACAATCAAGCATATCATTCACGATAAGAGGACCCTGCAACTGATATCTGTCAGATAATTTGTCTTTTAGCTTATCATTATGTTGTGTGACTGATCTCTGCATGCTTTGAGAACTCTTTTCTCAAGTTGAGGGTCTTATTGGAAACAGCCTCTGTGAGGTCTGCGTACAGCCTACCCTCCCTAGACCTATTGTGGGATCACATTGGGTATGTTGTTGTACTGATTGTTCCGAGGGGTGATTATAACGTTTGATTCTATCGTGCAGATTTCAGCAGATGTGTTCAAAGATGATAAAGACTCCATCTTACAGAATCTAAGAGAAAGCGCCCTCACGGATCCTAGCTGTGGACAGACATCAGTTATTGAGAAAAAGGTCATTATGGTTCCTAAAAGTGAAGTCATAGTACATGCCATTGTAACAAACATCGTCAAGTTTGACAGAAGCAATGGGGATCTAAGTAATGGGTCATTCAAAAGGAAATATGAATGTCTTAATGGCATTATTCCATCACGAAAACGATCAAACGGTAGAAAACCCAGAGCCATAATTAATGTAAGGTGATCTTCAGGGCTATACAGAAACTATTGTAAATATTAATGTAGCCAGCACTCTGGGGGAAAAAATGTTAATATGTGGAGACTGGGTGAATTTTGATAGTTAATACACTCAGTCTGGTTGTTGATTAGAAAAACTGAAATTTCTTAGCCCCTTTTTTTTGTTTAAGTCTAAAGTTTTAAAGCTCTCATTTCTTTCTTAATCTATTCTTGAAACTATATACATGGTATATTATTATCGATCTAAAATTTGATATCTGTAATTGTTTTATCCATTTTATGACTATGTTATAATTGCAAGTGACAATATACTCTGAGTTTAGATACCCTCTGTGTGTGTGTGTCTGGGGGGATGGGGTGTCCTTTCAATCCCACAAAAGGTACGACTAAGTTTGTACGAGAAAGGTGAGTGTACATCCTTTATCATATGGAATTATATTGATTTTTTTCTTTTTTTTTTATGACAAGCCGCCATACTTCTAGTGTTCATAGGGTAAACCACTTTTAGTGTAATAGCTTGTAAATCCACATAGAAAAGGTAAATCGTTGGATAATTCCCGTGCATGAGCTTGACCGAAAAACCATGTTGTAATTTAACTCAAGAAAGCTTTATGTAAAAAAACAAAGTTGATTTGCTTGTTTGTAACTTATCCTCCTAAATGAAATTAGCATCTGAATTTGGTGTATATAATTTAGTGATTATAATGACTGCAAATTTGGTTGCACATTTACATTAAGATTAATCTACATCCGGCCTCATAAGATATATTATCAAATTCGTGTTATTTCGTATGGTTCACGTGATCGATATTTTTATCTCGCATTTTTAAGTTTGACCGTAGAATAGGGGTGTGCAAAAATTGAACCGACCAATAAATTGAATCGAAAAAAATGTTATTGGTTTATTGTTATTGGGTTATTAGGTTAATGAATTTTTAATGATTTTATAAAAAAAATTATCGGATTATCGGTTCAGTATTGGTTTTTAATATTGGGTTATTGGGTAAACCAATAACCCATTAAGCCTATAGTAATTTACTAATTAATAAATAAGTAATATATAAGTAATTTATCCTAAATATTAAATATTAATTTCAATTTCTTACTAGTTATGTCTTTGTCATTTAGCCTTCAATTCATACTTCACTGTGACTTTGAGTTTACCACTTCACATTATACAAACCGTCAAAACCTAAAGTAAGAACATTATTCCTCTTAATTTCTCTTCGTGTTACACATGCATAGCTCTTTCATGCTTGTTATTATTGTTTCTATTTTATGAGCATTTGTAAAGTTACATTATTGTTTTGTCGCGTCAAATTTATTAGAGAAGTCATATATTTGTTTATAACCATTTTCTTATTGGTTAAACCGAAAACCGATAAAAAATATCTTATTTGTTTGGTTATTGGTTTAGTGTATTTAAAAATTGAAAACCGATAAACTGAACCGATAATACATAAAACCGAACCGAACCACGAACATATAAACTAAATAATAATTTTAACTTATATTGTCGAGAATTTTATACGTTAAGTTAAAATAGTACGAAAATAATACAAACTGTTCAATCACAATATGTATACGATGTTAAATCAAATCTAGAAAATGAACATTTTTAGATGCTTATTCAATAATAACTTTTTTACTCCAAAAATAGTAGCATCACATACTAATCAATAAGTATATATTACTAGTATAATAATTGCTTTCTTAAAAAGCATGACCAATAAACACAAATTTCAAAAGCAAATACAAAAGCTATAGTAATAATGGTTTCATAATCAATACAAGTGTTTTACTTTATTAAATACACAAGTGTGTATCTTAATTAAATGGAGTCATATTACATGATCGAGTAATAATGTAATTTTTAACTCACGAAATTTATATAGTAAGAAAAACAATGTTGCACGATTACTTGTTTGTAGCTTATTTTTATTTTGACTAGGGTTTTTTGAAAATAACCTTTTCACTCCATAATTATTGAGAATTTTTTTATATACACCCTATTTTTTCTCAGAATTTTACTTTTAAAACTTTACTAAATATGTTGTTTATCTAAGGGTGATAAAAAAATCAAAATAAAGAAAGCTAAGTCACTTATTTTGTCAGTACAAATTCTCGTAGAGTTAAGTTGACCAAACTTGATGTATGCATCAAAAGTTATGGTGAAATAAATAAGATTGAGTAATGAGCGTTCACAATTTTATATATATATATATATATATATATATATATATATATATATAGGGTTTGTTTTCTATGGACGGATTTTTTTTTTGTAAAATATTTTTCAATTTCTCATGTTCGGTTGGACATAATTTGGAAAATATTTTCTTTAGGAAATCCTTAAAATAAGGAAATGACTTTCTTAGTAGAATTTGGGACGTTGATTGAATCTTCCCCACCTTCTAACACACTATACCCCCACTCTCGTAGCCTCTATTCCCACCACTCCACACTCCTACCCTTCACCTTAGCTTTTATATTATTTGTCTAAATTAAATATTCTTAGGATAATATTTTTTTCTTACGTATTAAACACAAAAAATAGATAAGAACATATCAATTATTTTTCTAGAAACATTTTTCATGAAAAACGTATTTTTTAATACCGAATTACAAAGCTTAGTATAATTTTCTATATACACTACGAATAATGTTCAATAGATTACCCTTCACACTAATAGGATTCTTCTATTTAACAAGAGATCTTGAATGAAAAAAAATCTTGATGGAAAAACATTTTATGCTTTAAAATTTTGTATACAATACAATCAATCGAGACATCGAACTGAATAAAAAATTAAACAAACAAACAAAAAAGGTTTCAAAGATAAGAGTTAATTCTTTGACTATGTAGAAAGTTAAAAGCAAATTAAGGGAAAATGTAATTATGACTTTTGGAAGAAATTTTTTATTGCATAGGTGTCACTGTTGAAAAAAATAAATGCAAAACGTAACGTACAAATTAAAAAACAAGAAAAACAAAAAAGAAATGAAAGTAAGGTGACCTCCTAATTAATAAAATTTGTTTTTATCATTTGTGGAAAAAAGAAGTGCTTATAAAAGTTTTTCCTAATATAAACTTAAGTGAACTATAATGTGAACTCCAACACTAAACTCCAAATAAAATACCCTAACTAAGCTAAAAAAAAATGTCAGGAAGGAACACCATGAATCAAGCTTCAAGTTCAGGTACTTTTAATCACTTTAATTTTTTAACATGAATTTATGTTCTAAGCAATTGAATATCTCGTGTATGATTAGATCGATCAGACTAGATCTAGAGTACATAAAGAAAAATCACGATTTCATCTTTTTTTTTCCTTTTTTTAGGCTTAAATCACTTGAATTAATTTTTTACCTTTTTTTTATCATGAATTTATGTTCTATGAAATTGAATGTCTTATGTGCGATTAGCTAAATCATGAGTAAATAAAAATAAAAAATGACTATGATTTTTATTGTTGTTTTTTCTTTTGAGGCATAAACCACTTATTTTTTATCCCTTTTTTTCTCTATCAAAATTTTATGCTTTAAGAAATTGAATGTCTCATGTGTCATGATTAGCTAGATTAATGAGTAAATAAAAATAAAAAATGACTATGATTTTCATTGTTGTTGTTTTTCTTCTTTTCTTCGGGGCTTAAACCACTTAATTAATGCTATCACTTTTTTCTATCATGGATTTATGTTTTAAGAAATTGAATGTATCGTGTAAGATTAGGTAGATCGATTAGACTAGATCATGAGTAAATAAAAAAATTACTATGATTTTCATTGTTAGTTTTCTTCTTCTCTTCTTTGAGGCTTAAACCATTTAATTTTTTCACCTTTTTCTACCATAATAAATGTATGTTCTAAGAAATCAAATGTCTTGTGTGTGATTAGCCAAATCAATGAGATTAAATCACGAATTTAAAAAAATGACTATGATATTTGTTGTTGTTTTTCTTCTTACCACTTAGTTTTTTTACCTTTCTTTTCAATCATAAATTTATGTTCTAAGAAATTGAATGACTCGTGTGTGATAAACTAGTTCATGAGTAAATAAAAATTAAAAATGACTAAGATTTTCATTGTTGTTGTTTTTTCTTCTGTTCTTTGAGGCTTAAACCATTGAATTCCCTCAAAACCCCACCCTCACACTTTTTTTCTCTATCATGAATTTATGTTCTAAGAAATTGACGTGTGTGATTAGCTAGTTCATGAGTAAATAAAAATAAAAAATGACTATGATTTTCATTGTTTTTTTTCCTTCTATTCTTTGAGGCTTAAACCACTTAATTCCTCAACCCCCCCCCCCCCCAAACCCCCACCCCACCCCCCCACACTTTTTTTCTCTATCATGAATTTATGTTCTAAGAAATTGAATGTCTCGTGTGTGAGTAGCTAGTTCATGAGTAAATAAAAATAAAAATAAAATATAACTATGATTTTCTTTGTTGTTATTTTTTCTTCTGTTTTTTGAGGCTTAAACCACTTAATTCATCCACACACTCAACCCCCCACACTTTTTTCTCTATCATGAATGTATGTTCTAAGAAATTGATTGTCTCGTGTGTGATTAGCTAGTTCATGAGTAAATAAAAATAAAAAATGACTATAATTTTCATTGTTGTTTTTCTTCTTCTTCTTTGAGGCTTAAATCACTTAATTACTCCCCATCCCACCCCACCCACACACACTTTTTTCTCTACCATGAATTTATGTTAAAAAATTAAATGCTTCGAGTGTAATCTAGCTAGATCGATCAGACTAGATCATGAGTAAATAAATATAAGAAAATAGTCTTCTTCTTGTTGTTATTTTGCCTAAATTAGGTATTAACCACTTAATTTTCTTGTTTTTTGAGGCTAATATTTTTTTTTTGTTGTTGATAATTTTGCATGATCAAAGGCAAGAAAAAGAGTAAGAGCAGGAACAAGAACAAGAGAGGCAAAGTAGTGGGATATGAGAGGTACATATACAAGGTTATGAAAGAAGTGAATCCAAAGCTGGAAATATCATCAAAATCAATGGTTATATTGAACAATTTCATGCAAGACATGGCTGAGAAAATCGTAGAAACATCAAAATCATTGTTGAAGTACGCGGGACGAGCAACGTTAACGTCTATGGACATGCATAGAGCAGTGAAAATGGAGTTACCAGGACAACTAGCTAAACATGCCATGTCTGAGGGAGCTAAAGCTGTTGTTCGTTTTGCTACTCATGAACAAGCTGATAAGTCCAAAATGAACTAGTTAAGTGAAAATGAAACTTAATTTGTATTGTTAGTATGAACACCTTTGTTTGGATGGTTGTTAATTACCCGTTGCATGGTACTGTATTGTCAGTTTAAATACAATGTTTCGTTTGATTGTTGGTTATATCGAATTGTTAAGTAACAATGAAAAAACCTATTTTATATAACGATCGATTTGGTGTGATCGTATTGTTACCTTCCTATTTTCTTCATAATCATATTTCATCTTTTATCCTACCTTTTCATAGTAGCTTTACCTCATACCCTACTTTTCTTGTAGAATATTTATCGTTCAAGTTATGAATTTGTGTCATTATGTAACGACAGAGAACGACATTTATCATTTAAATTATGAATCTAATGTCATTATATAATGACGGAGAACGATATTTATCGTTCAAATTATGAATCTTTGTCATTATATAGAGAACAATATTTATCATTCAAATTACATAGTTGCTCTATCCATATCCTATTTTTTTTTAGGTTTATCATTTTAAAAATATGAATATGTGACATTATGTAACGATGAAAAATGATATAATATATTCAAATATTGTATTTATTAAAATAATACGGTACAATCTACGTGTTAATTTGTTGTTTTATATATGTAGTTACGTTTGAGTTTTTCTTTTCTTTTTGTTCGAAACTATTTCATCCTTTTCTTCTTGGGATTCTGAATAACTTCAAAGTCTTTGTTTCAGTTTCTTTTTTTTCGTCTTTTACTTAAAAAACTGTATCTTAAACAAAAAGTTAAATTAGAAACACTAATATTTTGGTATTTATTTGATTTATGAAAAAAAGGGTATAAGACAAATTGAGAAGAAAGATGCCTTTGACTAGCTTTAGAAAATTAATTTCCGGAGGAAACTAAGTAATATACAACAATAACAAAGCCCATTTGGTCATGCGATATGAAATTATAATTTAAAATCATAATATGAAATCGTAATATAAAATTATGAGATAAAGTTGAAGTTTTGTTTGAACATATAATTTAGATTTTATATGTTGTATGTTTTCCATAAATATAAAAATCTCATAAATTATAAAATACTCAAGTGAAATTTCAAAAGGACGAGGTGTACGTAGATTTGATCGTTATCTTATAAAGAAATTAATTTTGAAAAATCCTCGACTTTTCAATTACATGATATGAAATGAATAAAACCGTAAAAAACTACGTAAGATGAAACTATTAAAAAAAGAAAAGTACTACTGAAAGTAGAAATAGAAGAGATAATCAAAGTTTAAGTAATAAATACATCGATAGTTTAAATAATATTTACATCATTCAAACTTATATCACCTATTTTAGCAAGTAACTTGTCTTATTTCTTCCTTAAAAAACATCAAATTCTACATTTAAAAAGGTTTATCTGTAACTATGGTATTATTTTTTTTTTGAATAATTTGATAATGTAAAAAATTATTTAGGGCAAGGGCAAACAATGTTTAAATCTTAGACTTAAATATTAGCACTGGTGATGACATGAAATTCTTCAATTCTTAAGTTTTAATCAAAATAGCTGCCTACAACAACAACAACAACATACCCAGTGAAATCTCATTAGGTGGGGTCTGGGGAGGGTAGAGTGTACGCAGACCTTGCCACTACCTCGTGGAGGTAGAAAGGTTGTTTCCGAAAGACCCTCAGCTCAAGTACATCAAATCCAAGTAAAAGGAGAGGAAAACAGTGTATAAAACATAACATCCAATAAGAAAGATAGTATATGATCAACAAAGGAGACAATAACATCAATAAAATAATGTGAGAAGTGAAACGCAATAAACAACATAAGGCTAAGGGTATCACAGACAAGAACTGCAAGTGCAAGGCTAGGACTACTACAAATGCTAACAACCCATACCCTCGCAAGGAAAGACAACACGCTAACTCTACTAGCCTTCAACCTTAATACGCGACCTCCACTCCTTCCTATCTAGAGTCATGTCCTCGGTAATGTGAAGCTAATCAAAATAGCTGCCTAATATTATATAATTGGTTGCACATTAAAATTACTCCCAAGTCCTAATAATATGTATGACCTTTTAAGTTTTAATATCGAATATATCTTCTTTTATGAATCTTTAATTCTACATTACTGATGTTTAAATATGACTTAGTTAACTTGTATGATCAACTTTTTAATTTAGCGTATTGATGTTTAAATTTATGATTTTATTTTGCATATCGATTTTTACGTCTTTATTAATTTAATGTACTTATATTTAAATTGATTTTAATTTTATTTCATAGGTACTAAATTAATTTATACGATCGAGATTTTTTTTCTATACTTTATTAACTTATATGATCGAGATTCTTGCTTCATGTCAACGATTAGGTTTTCAAATTATCTACATGAGCACACCATAAAAAAAATTTGGGGACGCGTGTATGTAAATTGTTTTAAGAGCGTGAACTCCACAATATATTAGTCCACGTGACTGATATTTTTACTGCGTGTTAAAATTGTGTTTATTTTCGTACAATTTAATTTGTACGGTCAACCATTTAATAATCACGCGTACTGATTCATTAATAAATATAGTAGCATTCTTTAATCAGAAATAACCTCTTTACTTATAAAATAGAGGGAAGATCTGTATACAGTACTGTATGGAATACTGATTATGATATCTTACTGTATGAAATTATACTGACTATATGATCATAATTATTATTATTATTATTGGTGTTGTTGTTATATTGTTTTGTAATGTAGTAGTATCCCATACTGATCAATATATTCTAGCTAGCAGAAAAAATATGTTCTTAAAACATTTGCCAAAAAAACACAAATTTCAAAAACAAATATAGAAGATATAGCAATAATGGTTTCATGATCAAGGTATAATAAGTCTTTGACTTTAAATACATAAGTGTATATCTTAAATTAAGTCATATTACATGTGTATAAGTACTGTAATTTAACTCAAGAAAGTTTTATATAATAAACTAAGTCATATTATTATAAATATTGGATCCAAAATGTTAATTAACATCTAAATTTGGTGTATAGAATTTAGTGATTATACTAACACTTCAATTATTGAATAATATGAAGTATAAGATTTGGTTTCCTAATAATCACTTGTTTTATCACTAAATTCTCGTGGAGTTAAATTAACAAAACTTGGTATATGCACATGTGGCACATGTATACTTAGGGTGTGTTTAGTACGAAGGAAAATATTTTTTAAAAAATAATCATGTTTGGTTGATCATAATTTTAAAAAAATATTTTTTCTAAGAAAACATTTTTTTTTTAAATGAAGACATATTTTTCCTAGTAGAAATAGGAAAAACAAGTTCCGCGAGTTACATTTCACTGATTATACCTCCTTAACCTACGACACACCTCATTAATTCCCCCCCCCCCCCCCATACACCGACCCCCACCTCCACATTTCATAGGATTTTGTCTAGATTAAATGTTTTAAGATAATATTATATTCGATTACGTATCAAATTTAAGAAAATAAATAAGAAAACTCACTTATTTTCCTCACAAACATTTTTCTTGAAAAACATCATTCGTCATATCGAACAAAAACCCTTAGTATAATTTTCTACTTACACAATATATAATTTCTCAGCGAAAGATATTCAACTGACCATACCCTTCACTATTTGTGGCTACGTCATTGTTCATAGGATTCTTAATTTTATCCTAATCAGAGATCTAAGATTCGTTATCTAAACATGAGAATGATAAGAAGTTCCTGATGTGGAGCATTTTTTCCTTTAATTAATAAGTATTATGCAATGTGAATCAAAATTAGTCGAGACTCTAAAATGTATATCAAACACCGATCGGCCTTGAAATCAAATATAAAATAATTTTAGATAAGGGTTTTCTTTGCATATATGCAAAAAAAAAAGGTTTGAGCAAATTCAGGAAATAATCTCATTATTCATTTTGGAAGGACGTTTTTATTGCCTTGGTGTCACTATTAGTAAACATGCCGAACGTAACAAATTAAAGAACACCAAAAGAAATATCAAAAAAGTAAAAGTGGGGTATGATTAAAAATAAATAAATAAAATAAAATAAAATTGTCCGAGTGAAAGAAAAAGTTGTTAATAAGAGATTATATAAACTTAAGTACTGAGTAACAACTGAAATCATACCACTCAAAAATAAAAAGACTAAAATAAGTTGAAACTACCTAAGTTAAGAAAATGAGTAAATTAAAAAACATCAAAGGAACATCGAAAAAGTGAAAGTGGGGTATGATTAAAAATAAATAAATTAAATTAAATTAAAATAAAATAAAATTATCCAGGTGGAAGAAAAAGTTGTTAATAAGAGATTATATAAACTTAAGCACTGAGTAACAACTGAAACCACACCACTCAAAAATAAAGACTAAAATAAATTGAAAATACTTAAGTTAAGAAAATGAGTAAATTAAAGAACACCAAAAGAACATCGAAAAAGTGAAAGTGGGGTATGATTAAAAATAAATAAATTAAATTAAATTAAAATAAAATAAAATTGTCCAGGTATGGAAGAAAAAGTTGTATATAAGAGATTATATAAACCTAAGTACTGAGTAACAACTAAAACCACACCACTCAAAAATAAAAAGACTAAAATAAATTGAAAATACCTAAGTTAAGAAAATGAGTAAATTAAAGAACACCAAAAGAACATCAAAAAAGTGAAAGTGGTGTATGATTAAAAATAAATTAAATTAAAATAAAATTGTCCATGTAGAAGAAAAAGTTGTTGATAAGAGATTATATAAACTTAAGTACTGAGTAACAACTGAAATCACACCACTCAAAAATAAAAAGACTAAAATAAATTGAAAATACCTAAGTTAAGAAAATGAGTAAATTAAAGAACACCAAAAGAACATCGAAAAAGTGAAAGTGGGGTATTATTAAAAATAAAGAAATTAAATTAAATTAAATTAAAATAAAATAAAATTGTCCAGGTGGTAGAAAAAGTTGTTAATAAGGGATTATATAAACTTAAGTAATGAGTAACAACTGAAACCACACCACTCACAAATAAAAAGACTAAAATAGATTGAAAATACCTAAGTTGAGAAAATGAGTGGGAGGAAAAACATGAATCATGCTCCAACTTCAGGTAATTTTTTCACTCTTTTCTTCTATCGTGAATTTATGTTTCAAAAAAATTGAATGTCTCGTGTGTGATTAGATCGATCGATGAGACTACATAAAAAATTTGCGGTGTTATTGTTGTTGATTTGCCTAAACACTTCATTTTCTTGTTTTCTACGATTCAAGGTCTGACTTGGTAAATTTATTTACATGACCAAAAAAATGTTGAATTTTGTATGTGTTCTGTGTATATCACTTCTCAATTTTTTATAATCATTTCACTTTTTTCCTACTAGATTTTATCTTTGCAAAAATTTAATGTCTTACCAATGTATCACCTGCAAATCAAATCACGACTTAATTTTAAAAAAAAAAATGATAATGATTGTGGTTTCATCTTTTCTCTTCTTTTTTTTCCGACCTAAACCACTTAATTTTCTTGTTTTCTTCTTCAAGTTCAGATAATTTTTTCACTCTTTCCTTCGATCATGAATTTATGTTCTAAAAAAACTGAATGTCTCATATGTGATTAGATCGATCGATGAGACTAAATAAACTATTAACAGTGTTGGTGTTGTTGTTGTTGTTTTGCCTTAACACTTCATTTTCTTGTTTTCTACGATTTAAGGTTTAATTAACTTGATAATTTTGTTTCCATGACCAAGAGAAAAGGTTGAATTTGGTTTGTGTTGTGTGCATATTCATTTTTCAAAATTTTATAATCTATTCATCTTTTTCTTATTTGATTTTTTTTTTTTAATTTAATGTCTTATGAATGTATCGACCTGCATATCAAATCTGAGTTAATTTTTTTTAAAAGATGATAATGATTGTGGTTGCTTTTTTTTCTCTTTCTTTTCGGCCTAAACCACTTAATTTTCTTGTTTTCTGCCCTAATAAATTTTGGATTGATAATTCTATATGATTTAATTCTTATTTTTTTATAAAAAAAAAACAAAGTGAGAAGGGAAAAAAAAGGAAGAAGGTTGAATTTTGTATATGTTGTGTTGATCATATATCAAAAAATTCTTCTTTCTTTTTTCTAACAAATTTTACTTTACAAAAATTTAGTGTATCATCTAGATCATGAGTAAATGAAAAATTTATTACCGTCAAGCGGTTGAACGCTTCTTTCTTTTTTACTAACTATGATTTTCGTTGCTATTTTTTTTTCTCCTCTTATTTTGGGTCAAAACAACTTAATTTTCTTGTTTTTTGCCATTAATAAATTTTTGAGTCCTATATTTACATGGTCAAGAAAACAAAAAGAAAAAAAAGTTTGAATTCTAAATTTACCGTGTGTTTGATCATATATCAATTATTTCTTCTCTTTTTATTTTGTGAATTTTACCTTTTCAAAAACTTAATATCTATCAATGGGATCGATCATACCACTAACCAGATTATGAGTAAATAAATAAAACCAACTATGATTGTCATTTATTTATTTACTGCGTCTAAACCACTAAATTTTCTTCTATTCTACTGCTAAAAAATTTCTTATTGATAATTTAGTATGTGTTGATTATTATACCAAATTCTTGTGATTTGTTAACATTTTTTCTCATGAATTTACCTTTCAAAAATTGAAAGTTTTGTAATTTCTAAACCACAATTAAAAAAATTGTTTCATCAACAATATTCTCAAAACGTGTGTTCATCTCTTTCTTTTTTTGGGCTTTGAAGTACCACAAGATTCATGTTTTCTACAGTAACGTTTTATTTCTTTTATTTTATGATTTTTTAAAAAAATTTGTTTGTATCCTTGGGAAGCTTATTAAAGTCTTTGTTTCAGTTACTTTTTTTCGTCTTTTTCTTACAAAAACAAACAAAAAAAAAAGCCTCTTAAACATGAAAGACTAAATTTTTGGCATTACTGGGAGCATCACTCCAAATAGGCCCAACAATATGTAATTTAAGTTTAGCAGGAACTTCAACGTGGCTTGGGACACCGGATGAAATTTTTTTTAGCATCACATAATTCTTGAAAAAAAAGATAAAAAGCAAATGAGAAAGAAACGGAGAAAACTAAATTCTATATATTATCACTGATCAGCCTTTTAATTTAGCATATTGATGTTTATATTGATTTTAGTTTTGTGCTATGTTAATTTATTAATCGATATTCTTTTTCGTACTTTATTAACATAAATGTGATGATATTTAAATTGATTTTATCTCCGTACTATAATAATTTACATTATCGAGATTCTTTTTTGTACTTTATTATATTTAAATTGAAATTAATTCCGAACTAAATTAACGTATTCGGTCGGAATTTTTGGTAGTACTTTTATTACTTATATGATCTAAGATTCTTGCTTCATGTCAACGATCACGTTTCAAATTATCTATACAAGCACAACAATAAAAATCAAAAGGCGCGTGTACACTTGCTTGAAGATAGCGCGTGAACCAATCAATTTAACGATTTACGAGAATTTTTTTAAAAACTCAATTGATATCACGCGCTATCTTCAGGCAAGTGTACACACGCTTCTTAAATATATTTTTTTTCATTTTTTAATCTTAAATACTAATCTAGAGCAAATATCTCATTATATACTTCATGTCCAAAAATTAATTATGTCCTTCTACCATTTTAATACTCATATTGATTGAGTCATATATGATCCAATTAACATTTTCCTTTATCTTAAGCTCATATATAGCAAAAATCTTGTAATCAATAAATGTCTTAATTAAACATAGTTTAAGTGTTTATGTTTACGACACTTTAATATTTCATATTACTATAAGCTTATAGACACTTATTTTTTGGTATGTAAGGTGCAAACGACACCAACGTCAACACAGAGGTGGATCAGCTAGCTCAGCGTCTATTGAAAGTGCAGCTCCCCATGGCGAATGTGACGAGAATCATGCGTGGTATTCTTCCAACGAACGCGAAAATCAACGATGGATCGAAAGAGTCTGTCCAAAAATTAGGGAGCTACTACATCAATCGTATCACAAAAAAAGCTAAGGAACGTTGCAATAGGGAGCAACGAAAGACTGTGACAGCTGAGGATATTCTTTGGGCCATGAACAAAATGGGCCTAACTAACCATGCTGGGCTTTTAGCCCAATACCTCAACAGGTATCGTGAATATAATCAAGTGAGTTGTTTCAACGTACGCAAGCCCAATTGGGAATTAACTCTCACGTCACTCGCTGCACCACATCCAATTTTGCCTATTGAACCCATCCCGGGTTATCCGTACCCGTATTTTCCACCAAATGTGCTGTTTTATGATCCTGTTACTGCTGCCTTGGTAACTTCCAGGTAAATGAGTGACTTTGAAAATGAATGATCTTGAATAAATAATGTTAAACACGAATTGATTTTACCGCCTCTAAATTTACAGGGACTTTGAGATGGCGGTGGGGAACGATGGTAGTCCTTCTGAGTCATCTTCTTCAACTGTTGCGCCTGCTTATCCATTTGGACAGTGGAGGCAGTAGACTGATGATGTGAACAAGCAGGTGGCGTAGCGTTGCGAAAATAATAATGTTTTAAGTATGTTATATCGTTTGAACTCTATCTGGAGTAACAGTATGTTTCAGTTTCTTGTTTGTGTAATCAAGTTTGTATGTGTTTTTAAGTTTCCTTGTTAACAACTCTATGTTTATGTACTAATAAGCCACCTGTGTTTTATCCTTGTTAAAAACTTTATGTTCTGTACTAGTAAGCTACCTGTGTTTTGTGTAATAAATATGTGTGTGTTTATAATTTCCTTGTGTTTGTTGTATGATGCTAATAGTCTCACTTTCTTCTTCTTGTGAAAAGAATTGAGCTATGGTTGTTCAGGACTTTTCTTAAATGTTGTCGTACCTGTATTTGATCCTCAAAAATGCACTATTACATTTTTGGGAGATCCGTTGTCATGCATCTAGTGAGACATTTTGAAGAGTCCTAGCAACCATAGCAAGCGAGTAGGCAATCATGGTTTATTTATAACCACAGAACAACAACAACAACATATCTAGTGAAGTCCCAAGTGGACGCTTCATATATAGATGCACTTTTAGTGAAATCTTGGGGGTTTTTTGTGTTCTTAATCACATGAAGCAGGATATGTACTTGCACTTATTTTACAAAAAAAAAAAAAAAAGTTACAATTGGACTCAGTTGTTGGATCATTGCCCTCTATAAAGATTGTGTTGTTTGATATAATCAATTACTTCATCGGCTGTCAAGTATTTCACTGATAACCCTTTTGAGATGCAGTCCCTGACATGAGAATGAAAAGTTAGCTTGTCCACCATTTTTATCCAAGATTCATTGCATGTCATTCTAGCTAGTCAGATTGATGATTTTTTACCTTAGTCCCGTTGAACTGATTCCATTTGGTACTACTTCATCCACGACTCGGATATTCTTCTGCAATTTTACATTAGTACACTGTATATTACACGTCTCTTCGACAAATAAAAGAGGATGGGAAGTGTGAAGCTGTCGAATAATTTTGGCATGCTAACATTTCAATAATGTTTACTACTACTAGTGACGCTGTACAACAGTCAATCATCTGAAATGAGAGAACAAGGGACTAGGATATGGAGTTCTTAATGAAGTTACCTTATATTCATTCAAAATTTCATCACCGGTGATGATTTTTTCAACATCCTGGCCATCTCTTCGGACACAAACCAAGCCGAAGTCTCTACATATGGCCCTGACCTAGAAAATCAACATATGAACATATTGCATAACTATAGTGCAACGTGAAGGAGGTATTTCACTTACCTGCTCAGGTATCCAAACACCAGGTGTGCTGAAAGATTCTAGCAGATCAGAACCACATACTAGCATAGCCATGAGGTCATCTGCGAGAAAAATAACCAGTGTTTAGAACTTGAATGGAACTTCGTAATCTACAAAGCTTTAAAACAATTTCACTTGGATAGATAATACAAATTTAAAATGTTAACCAATTATTCCCTCCCTTACAGATAGAATGGCATGTTCACTTTTGCACAGTTTCTTAGGGTTGCATAGTGACCAAGTAATAAGTAGTTACTACCTAGTTACTAGTTTATTAGGTAGTAACTAACATGCACATTGATTTACGGTAAGTGGGACAAGTAGGGTGATGGACTACGGTTGCTCAATTGACCTGTAAAGTAGGAGTTATTGAATTTGCAATCATAGTATATAATAAGTGAAAATATTCAATTCTACAAACTGAACATCAAATTGAAAGAATCGAATGGAGAATATGACATCCAATTTGAAGCTGAGAATTGATCTTTCTTTTTTTAAAAAAAAAAAAGAAACTGAGAAAGTAGAAACTGAGAAAGTACACATCAGTACACAATAAAGATACCTCCACAAGAGAAATGAACTGCACAGTGATCTATTAACTAATCGCTCAGAGATTTAGACAATGATGAAACTAGGCTTCAATACCTAACTTTCTTCTCTTTCCAGTTTGGTTCACTTTCATTCATTTTCTAATATTTGTGGGAAAATAGTTTCTTCCTACTTTTCCTTCAACTATAAGTTAGTAACAGCCAAAATATATATACTAAGCATGCAACTACCCCTAGGTTTTTAACATTATCGCCAGTTAACCTGCTGCTACATTAGTCTTTGTTCCCTCGCTTAAATCAACTACCAAGTCTAACACCATCCAAGGGGAATAATTGCGAGCTAGAACTTGGAGATGAAACCCACCAGTTCGCGGGCAAAGGAAGATCTGCAGAGGTGAGAGGAGGGAGGTTGGAAGGGGTAAATGAAATTTTCTTTCACTAAAGCCATAGGAATGAAAGAATCTTTATCACAAAGAAATAAAATGGTTTCGGGAAGATTGCAAGTTTCTTATTAATCATTGGCCATAAATTCCTATCAACACTATTCCAACACAGATCAACTTAAGGCAGATGTGGATCTTACCGGTGGATGTCAAACTTCCACCACTGATAGCAGTTTTTATTCTGGAGAGAACTGTCAATGTTCGTTGATAGCTATCCTGACTTGCCTGCACAAAAAATTCAAGAAAAATCATTGACAGGATTAAGGAAAGTTAGTTTATCCCAGACAGCAGCAATGGTGTAAATACATCAAATATGAAACTAGGCTATGCAATCATACCAAGTAGGACCTTATTACTCACACTGAAAAGGGAGATTTTGGGGATATTTTTTTTGGGAGGGGAGGAGGAGGAGGAGAAAGAGATGAATAGATAGATAGAGAGACCTCCCAGGTATCTGTCATAACAAATTCTGAGCTTTTGCAGGCTAACTGGCACATTGCAACACGATGCTCCGCAGATATAAGATTCTGCAAAAATGAGGAGCAAATAAATTAGGAAGATCTTTTTCTGCGTGTCAGTAACATCGACACAAGATATAAAGCATGTTCAATTTCTTATAATAATATATATTTGACCAGTATAAATGATAAAGAAAGTAAGAAACAAAACCTCATGACTAAGAACAGGATGCGCTAGTATAAAGAAATTTCAGGTCCCAGACCAGAAACAACATAGACTAAGATTCATAATGCAAAATGAAATGGATCAGAAGAAAGTGATTATATAGCAAAGCTAGTTGTACGTGTTTTCTTTTAATTACCCTTTCCAATTACACATTTTTAGCAGCTGCAGTGCTGGAGATATGCTAAATACCTTCTTCTTATATGCATCATTTACAGGTGACATGTAACCTCCAATCACACAAATTCCTTCTGAAGTCAATGCATCTCTTGCCAACTCTGAATTAATATCGCCAAAAGTTTAGCAACATCCAATAAACAGATTAAATGAATTTCATATTCTAACAACATATTAACTCTGAGCAGCTTATGTGCTGGAGGACTTAAGACTATACATGGCTTGTTGCTTTCATCTAAATAGAAGAAAAATATGGAAGATTCTTCTCTTTGGCACACACGCAAATACACCTCCTTCAGTCCCACAACCCTCCCTCCCTCCCCTAATAGAGAATAAAGGGATAAAAAGAAGAAAAAAGCTCAGCGGGGGAAACGTAGTAGAGGTTGGATAGTACTTACCAAAACAGCGCAAGTGCATATAAGTTGGAGGATTGAAACTTCCTGTTGATACAAGAACTGCATATGTCCTTTTCCTAGTAAGAAGAGAGAGAGAGTTAGCAAGTATCTACAGCAGAGATCGAATCAGAGGAAGAAGGGTAAAGAATAAATAATATAATAAAATCCATAATAAAGCTAACTACGTTGGCAAGTATGTATATTCAGGTCTTGCTTTTTTTCACTTTTTTATTTATGCCTTTCAATATACCACGGAAGTATTACAACACTAATTCAGTTGTGAGAGTCTTCACATTGGAAAATAGACTTGGAAACCACTCAACTTTGCTTCCTTGTAATAAGCTTGTCCATTATGGTGATTGACATATGCCCCTTCCCAGCATAAATAACAGTACATTTAAAAAAAAAATGAAAGTGAAAACTACCATTTCGGAAGCTTAAAATCAGATCCTGTCATAAACAAGCACAATTCATGACAATTGTAAATTGGCAGCTCTAAAGAATGAAAGGCAAATGGGCATTATAAAACAAGTGAGCCAACCATGAATCAAAGGCTAGTCCACACTAAAAACTAATGTAGAAAGGCTAGTCCAAGATCACATACTAAACTTACCTCCTTTCAGGACTTAGTTGCCCCTCCATATGTTTTATTAAATCCAAAGACAACTTATCCAGCGGTAAAGCAATATCGGTCTTACCTATGAATTTAAACAGAATGGTTAGCAAGAAAACAACTGGTCGGTTCGGTTTAGAGCAGAATCAACAACCAAAAATGCGGACTCACATCTGCTAGCCATAGCACATACTTTACAGCAGCAACAACAAACATACCCAGTGTGGTCCCACATAGTGAGGTCTGGGAAGGGTGTGATGTACGCAAACATTACCCTTACCTTAGATGTAGATAGGTTATATTCAATAGATCATCGGCTCATGGAAAAACAGTCCAAAGTACTCGTGAAAAAAGGCAACGGAAGTGAAAGCATAATAAAACAAAATCTATGATAATCAAACTACAAAAAACAACCTATAACAATAGCAATAGAATGACAAGAAACTACATGAACAATACTATGACTACTAGTATGAGCGGATAGCAAGACAAAGCACTACTAACTTAAATTGTGTCTTCCATAACCTCCTATCTCTAAAGTCATGTCTTCGTTAAGCTGACACTGCACCAAGTACTTTCTAACCACCTCTTCCCAATCCAGTCTCCATTCATGCTTTTCCTTTTGCTAATCAGTGAATGAAAACTCACTTTATACTGAAATCAACCTTTTTTACCACGAATACTGAAATTAATTTTAAATAAAAGCTAATACGAATATTGATGGCTTAAATTAAATCACTGCCTCTAACATGGTAAAGGAGCAATCTTTTACATGAATATCACCATTCTCTATTCCACTATCCTATAATTTCTTAATCGCACACTTTTTACCAAAAAAAACTCAAAATTGGAAACATCAATCAATTAAAGGAGAATAATTATAGACAAGTAAATTGAGTACTTACTAGACATGTTGCTGGTGAAGAGTATTTTCCACGGCGACTGCTTCTGAGGATATAAATAACCACGACGAATATGGCCTGCGTGTAAAATAGGCTGGGAACTTTCTAGTTGCTCCGCCGGTCGCCGGGTCACTGGTCGCCGGTCAGCCGTTGAGACGTGGAGAAGGGACGGCACATGGGACTAAAATAAAAGAGAATATTAGAAAGGATAAATTGGTCCAAGTGTAATTATTTTTATTGAAAAAATAGGATAAAACAATTTTTACAAAAATAAATAAATTTGAAGGCATGTTTGTGAAATTATCCCTAAATTTAAAGGTTAGAGATTGATGAATATCTCAATATAGAAATTAAAAGGGCTCAAAAAAAGCAAACCAAAAGAGAAAGTTTTTCTTTTCTCCTTCTTATTTTTAAAAACAATAATAACATATACTCAAAAATAGAGCTTCGTAAATAATTGATTGATAAAAAATAGATAATCTTAAAATTTAACACTTGAAGGGGTATAAAGTGAATTTCATAAATTATGAATACAATTTTAGGCAATCAACGATAATGATATATCCAAGATCAAATTTAAATAAATAGTGAGTTTGTTTTATTCTCCATAATTGAGAGGTAGATTTATGACAGATCGCTAACAATATAATATATAAATTTATTTTGACATAGAATAAACTTATAAATCAACTTATAAACATGCTTTTGTAAATTCAATTGCATATAAGATTTATAAATCAACTTATGGACATGCCTTATAAATTCAATTGCATAGGATTTATACGTCGATATTGACATATGAGACTTATAAATCACAATAACTAAATATAAAAGTGAGAATAATTTTAAGTAAGTTACACTCAATAAATACATTTTATAAAACAGAATAACATATGCTAATTTACAATTATTTGTAGTCACACGACTTAAAGATTGTATTGACATATGCAATTCAGATATTGCATGTAAGAATGTGTTTTTAAAAAGAACAAATGAAAAATACATTCTAAATGTGCAAATTATAAATATAACTTATATTCACGTTTTGAATACATTTGATAAATAATAATTAAAACGTGTAACTTATCAACCACAAATTGTTAAATGCTATTTATAATTTTATTTTTTTTTCTAAACAGAAATCTCAAAGGATAGATGTGACTTAAAATATGAAATTCTCATACATTTGCTGGTAAATAATCACACATTTTTGAAGGTATTATATTAAACTTGAAATGTTACTCATTTGAAGTAACACATTATAAATCTAACATATTTTGTTAACATTAAGCAATAAAAAACATATTTAATTGATTCAAAATTAAATATATTTGAGTCATATATTTAAAATAAAAATCCAATCATATCACATGAATCAATACTAATATTTCACCCTTAATATGATCAACTAAATTATACGTCAAACGAAAATTCAAACCCAAATCAATTTGATTTTAAATAAAGTATCAACAAGCCTAGGAAAAATATTTCTTAGGAAATTTGAGCAAACGTCGTCGTTTTGGGTCAAAAAAAATTTTGAAAATGCCTAAATCCCCGCTCAACCCAAATTGATCTCTGCCATTCCTCTTCCTCAACGTTCACTATCCCTACACTCCCATTCCTCCTCCTCCCCGTGCAGATGCAGAGTCACCGGACGGCGTAGATACGACGGTGATACGGTGTCCTATTGATTGAAATGTCGACGGTGGAGGATCTGTTCGTAGAAATCTTCGAGAGAAAGCATAAGATCATCGAACTAGTTAAGCAACATACTGACCGGTATAGTCAACACCTCGCTACTAAATGTAAAATCCAAGGAATTAATCCTCCTCCATGGCTCTTAAATTCTCAGCAGTCTTCAAATCCCAAAGGTAATTCTTCATTTCAAGCTTTTGCTTGTTATTATCGCCAATTTCTGTTGTTCCAAGTGTTCTAGGGTTCCGGTCTTACGTTAGGTGAATGCAATTGTAGGATGCAGGTCAAATACATAGTTAAATATTTCTTAAAAATATGCTTAGTGTGTGCAGTGGTACTCAGCACCCGCTGAATGTGACTGATAGAGGAAAACTTTTTTTTTTTTGGGATAATTGTGATGTCTGAGCCAGCTTTTTGCACCTCGACTGATTCCACATGATACTTGTCATCTCGCACGGCAACAAATACTAGGTAACTTTGTTCACCAAGGCTAAGACCTATGAGAAGAAATCACCTAGTAATTTTGTGAACTAGAGACTTTCATTGGCCACTAGGTCACACCCTTGCGTGTAGGAAAACTTGCTTGTTTATATACATCCTCATTCTCATTTATCTGTCAAAAGTCGAAATTTTGAAGTTTGAACAGCAGAGAGTTAAGGATTTTCATGTTTCTTCACTCTCTCCTTTTTCTAGTGTCTGATATGGGGAAAATGTTCTTGTTTATATACTCTTTGTCATCTGTTTGGTTTTCAAATTCATCTTTTATCCAAAATGTGTCTCCTTTTTCCTCAACAAATTTAAGTTTGAAGTTTTCAATTGCCATTTTCTATGCTTCAATAATTTCATGTTCTGTTTTGTTGAACAAGCGCTTAAATGATATCTCTCTCTTTTTTTTTTGCCAGAGCTGAACAAAGAACAGCTGATTTCTGTAAAAATCCCACGGCCACCTACTGTGCGACAAGCTAGTGCTCGTTGCTCATTGATCAAGAGGCCAGTTGTCAGAGATGACAATGAAGAAATGTCTCAGGGGGAATTCTTGGAGGTTCATGTTACCAACAAAAGTTTTCACCCTGAAGATGGGTCTGCTAATACAGCTGTAGATCCTGATAATAACCAGGAATGTGCTCTGAATACTGTTCCTGAGCCTGATGTAAGTGTTAACTCTCCCCTAGATCAGACAGATGCAATAGTCCTGAACAATTTTAATGATTTAGACCTGTCGCTAGCTAGAATTCAGAGGTCTAAGTCTAGACAAAAGGCTCTTCAGCTTCGAAATAGTGCACAAACAGAAGCAAAGGACTGCTCCAGTCGGCAGAAAAAATGTGTTGTTACTCCTATAGGGATTGGCCTTTCTACTTCTGAACAAGTTGATCACAATAACGAGTCACAAAAATTGTCTGAACCTTGTGTAGTTAGTAGTAGTAGTGGTGGATTTAGGGAATCAGCTGAAAGAACTCATGAAGAAGAAAGAGAGATCAATTTACAGATGGGTGAAAATTCGAAGCATAAAGCATCTACCAAGTGTCTTGAGGGTGTTAATCATTATGTGGAAGTAGATAGCTTGACTGATGTTGCTGAGAGAAGTCATACAACAGAAGTAGATAACTCTTTTGCTACAGCTCAGAAAGGTCATTCAACACCCAAACATAGTTGCAATTTTGCTGCCACAGGTATCAGTTTGTCTGCTTCTCAACTAAATAAATTTTCAGACAAGCCAGACAATCAGCCAGAATCTTTTCCTGTTGGTACTGAAGTCAGCAAGTTAATGGAATTTGTAGAAGTACACCAGCATGAGGGGATTGAAGTAAATAGAGTCACGAGGTCCAGAAGTAATTGCAAACAACTAAACTGTATAAATGATTCTCTTAAAGTGGATGGTTCTGCTGATGTAGTTCAGAAAGATGATCATACCCAAGCATGCTCTGCAGGTTGTGTGCCAGGTAGGTCATTGGAAGTGGCTAATACATCTAATATTCACAAACCAATAGTCAAAAGCCACCAAGAGACTACGAAGAAGAATGGTAGTTATTGTGGTAGAATCACAAGATCCAGGAGTATGGCCCCAAAATTGCCTTGTCCGGGTGATGATTCGCATGCCACTATATCCACATTTTCAGATAGGGTGAGCACTGATGTTTTTGCCCCAGCAATTGGTGGATCATCGGCAGTGTTATTTACCAATCTTGATTCTTTGAAATCAGCTAAACCTTCTCTAATATTGGATCATAAGAGCCCAAAGACACAAAGTAACATGGGCAATGAAGTCATAGCAGAGCCTATTGATACTTCCATTGTTGCTGGTTCTGGTGGTGCGGGTTCCATGTCTGCTGATTCAGAGAAGTCTTCGCATGAAAATTACGACACTCATTGTCCAACTGGCAGTAAATCAGTCACTCCTTCCTCTGATAACAATGAGACTCATAATAAGCAAGGTAACACTGAAGCTGTGATGGAAGGATCTCCTACTTGTAGGTCTAGAACTGGCAATTCTAAACCAAAAGTGGGAGTGGAACATCTGGTTGCCAATCCTCCACATGATTGTTTTATGCCCATAAAACCAAAGCAACTCGACTTTGATGACACAGAAGAGTGTAACCTGAAGATGACCTTTACTCCTAACTTTGAGGAGAAGAGCACAAAATCAACAGATGTAATTTCCAATACCTCACCAGAACCAACCTCAGAAAAGAAGATATCTGGTAGTCCTATAGATAACAGAATCTCTAGGGAACAGTTAACACTTGAGCGAGAAATTTCAAATAAGTGTAGCGAAGTTCCAGGGAGTTCATTTTCTACGACAATCAGAGAGCCTGCCGGTACTGTAATGAATGGGTGTGCCTTGGATATGGATGAACATCATGCATCAAGGGATACTAAAGATGAGTCAAGGGGCGGACAATGTTCACGGCAATCTTCTTATCTGCATGATGATGAGACACTGTCAAATGATGTTGGTCATCATGATGCAGACACTAACATTGAACTCAATCTGAAGGAATCATATAATTCAATGGTAGATAACGTTGAAGTGGTATGTTACACACATATGTTTGTCTTACATGCATCCTCTTTTGGCGACACTATACAACTGTGTGGCAAAGTAATATGTTCCTAATATCTATTATGTCTTCATTTTTACACTTCACTATCTATTTTTAGGATATCTTGGAGTGATCAACAGTTTTCTGGTGCATGACTGCATGAATCTCTTGATTTGACATTAAAGATCTGCAAAATAGCTTGACATATAATCTAGTGACATTTATAAAGTTTTAGGTACTCACTCTATGTATTTCAGTAGGCATATATGTTTTACTTTGCTGAATTTGGATGCCTGCAGATTCTGAAAAGCTTCAAATATCTGTTGTTCTTTATAACCATGATGTCTGGGAAAATCTTCAAATATTTGATGAAGTAGCTTAAATCATTCTTGTAATAATTTGGAAGAGAATCATCTACTACCGATAAAGCCTTTAGGTGGTTGTTGTGCCAGAAAGTTTTGATAAGTTCGTCTTTTCCTTGTCATTTCTTTGAAATTATGTTCAGTTATAAGCTTGTTGGGTTTGCTGAATGCAAATGACATACTTAAGATTTTGAAAGAGAGTATCTATGTCATAGCGTGATCAAAACTTACACTCATGCCATATTTGTAGCTGGCTGATACACAAAGTTATACTATTCATATTTGAAATTAATAGTGGTACTACCATTAATTTTGGCATTCACAGTTTTGGGATCTCCAGTAAGTCATAGGAACTTGTTATTCTATTTCCTGGCACACCTTGGATCCTTTTCAATATTTAGCCAAGTGGACAAAGGGCAGATGGTTGACCTATTTCTTTGTAATAGAGGGTGGATGCATCCTCTTTTGGCTTCTTCATGAAGAAGCTGTTTGAGTTTAGGACCTAATTTTCTTGCAAGATGACCTTCTATTTCAGAAGGAAAATCACCAATGTGTGCTCCTTTATTAGCAAGTTCAATCAATCTATTCCTCATATGAATTTCTTGGATCTTTGATTTAGTCTATTTTTGTTTTAAGTAGTAAACAGACAGAATTTACACAATTTTTGTGGTACCCAGGCAGAACAATGCTCTGCTGACATGTAACTCAAGATTTAATTAGCAAGAGAAAGTTGAGCATTGTTTTCAAGTGTATTTGAGGTTGAATTTTTTCTCCATGGCTGGACAGGGAGGTAACAGTTGTGACAGGACTGCTCAATGTTTGTCTACATCTTATGTTGCCAACACCAAAATTGCTGCTACACCTCACATCTCAAGTTTGACTAAAAAGGTGACTGGAGATACCCAGGATTGCTTGGCGAAGAACTTTGACATTGAAGATCCAATTTCCATTTCCCCAGATGCAAAGAAACGGTCTTGCACGCTAAATGATTCAAATTTATCCCGTTTCAATGGTGAAGACAGTTATGGAGATGTATGTGTCAAGTGTGATATGGACAGGGATTCCCTACCATCTGGACAGAATGATGATGAGAATCTCAATCTCTCCGTATTAAGCAAACTTGAGACTACAAGGGAGCCCTTGTTTGATGACAGATTCAGATCTGCTAAGATGGATTCATGGCCACAAGTTAAGAGGAAAAAAGTTGAAGATAAGCAAACTAACTGCTTTTCTGCTTGTCCAAACTCTCAAACGTCAAAGCTTTATCAGGTACACGTGGATACTGTAAGCTTAAACTTCAACACAAGTCAAGAAAAAACAGACAATGTTGTGGAACATACACCTTTCAGAACCAAAAGTTCTAGTGTTAGTATATCCGAGAAGAAAAATTGTCATTTGAAAGAAGGAAGTGGTTCATTGCCGAAGCTGCTAAATGAAATGGTACGTGAAGAATGAGCATAAAACCTGCTCTCTTGCCAACAACATTTTTTTCAGAAGTAAAAGCACTTGCACATGCTCCTATGTTGTTTAAGTTCAATCAACATATTGCTTGTATGAACTCTTTTATGTAGTCTATATTTGTTATAAGTAGTAAACACTCAGAACCTACACAATGTTGGTGGTAACCAAGCAGAACAATGTTATGCTGACATATAACTCAACTTTTGCTTACCAATATAGAGTTACACATTGCTTATCTAACATTGTAACTTTTTCCCCCATGGCTGGACAGGGAGGTAAAAGTTGTGACGGGAATACTCAATGTCTACCTGCCTCATATGCTGTCAACACTAAAACTGCTGCTACACGTCACATCTCAACTTTGACTGGCGATTCCCAGGATTGTTTGGTGAAGGAACTTGAACTTGAAGATCTGACTTCCATTTCCCCAGATGGAAAGAGACAGCCTAGCATGCCAAATGATCCAAATTTATCTTGTTTGGATGGTGAAAATACTCATGGAGATGCATATGGTAAGCACAATATGGATAGACATTCCCATCAGAAAGAGAATGAAATGCTTACATGGAGTCCACAACAATCTGGATCCAATGATGAAGATAATCTCGATCTTCCGGTATCAAGTGAAATTGAAAATGCGAGGGAGTCCTCATTGTTTGATCGAAGATTGAGATCTGTTAAACTGGATTCATGGCCACAAGTTAAGAGGAAAAGACTTGAAGATAACCAATCCAACTGCTTTTCTGTTTGTCCAAGCTCTCAAATGTCTAAGCTTTATCAGGCACAGATGGATGCTGTAAACTTAAACTTCAGCGCAAGTCAAGGAAAGACAGACAATGTTGTGCAAGGCACACCTTTCCGAGCCAAGAGTTCTACTATGGGTATGCCTGAGAAGAAAAGTTGTCCTTTGAAAGAAGGAGTTGGTTCCTTGCGGAAGCAAAACAAAATGGTACAACACTTAAAATTAATTTATTCCTTTGCATATTCAAGTTGATGCACAGATACTTTTGTGTACACAAGTAGACTTCATTGGTGTACACAATAATTTAAGACAAGGTTTAGGGTGTGTAGGAATTTCCTGTTGCAATTCCCTTTTACCATTTGTTTAGCTGGGAAACATTTTTCTTTTTTGCAAGTTCTATTTCACACTACAAATGAAACTATTGCAAAAATATGTCCATAACCATATCCTCTGAAAAATAGCTATCCTTGTTGTTAGTGTGTTTGTTTTTGGCAATTGTGACCCTTGGGGCAAATTAATGACTGCATGGATGTAACATTCTGCTTGTCATGGAAGTCCATTTGGCGAACTAATGTGTTTAGGTTGTGTGATGACTCAAATTTTCTTCAATTCTAATTTGATCTTTTTGAGAGAAGTTGTTAAGTCTGAGCCACTGCCAGGGTCATTAACCGTATCACACCTTGTATTATGAATCAAAGACACCCTTGTATCACACCTTGTATTATGAATAAAAGACACCCTTTCTATGCTGGAAAGAGAAGAGGAAAAAGGAAGTCTCATCTTTGCTTAATACAATATTTTCATCATTTAACTTAATGACTCAAGCTGGTTTAACTTAACTTCACCTATGACATAATTTCTGCCATGTCACTTATCTGCAGGATGTGATGTGTTATGAAAAGCAAAATAACAGCACCGAGTCTGCTTCCTCATCTGATGACAAATTGTTACGTGTATCCCATGTCTCAAGTTTGTTTCAAAAGTCAGCTGAAAAGGAACTGGAAACAGGAGAAGAACATGAACTCCTTTCCAATGCTGAGAAGTTCTCCGATGAACAAGATATTCCAGAATCACTGCACCTTGAAAAGAATGTTGAGTTGGATCATCCTGAAAACCTGACTTGTTTGGAGAGAAAATCTCATATTGGAGAACAAAGCCTATATTCCCAATCTTTTGTTTGCTCTTCTCCACAAAATAGAGACTTGGATATCGTTGATGCTAATCAATCAATGCCCGTGCTTGAGGGTTTCATTATAGATGCCTCAACAGCAGGTGGAGAATTAGATATTACCCAGCTAGAGATCAACTATGAGACGACCATTCAGCGTGCGAGCATTCTGGAGCAGATCTGCAAATCAGCAAGTGCACATACACCCTTGTCTCATTTCACATCTTCTTTTGGGTTTGACCGTGCTCAAAATCTATATCAATCTTTACCTAATGGGCTTCTTGAGCATCTGGATCTGAGCACCTTCTTGTCGGAGGAGGATGTCAACAAACAGGTTAGGGCAAGTGATAGCTGCATGGATGAAGTGAAAGATTCTAAACTGGAGATACCTTGTTCTGATTATCAACCTTCTTACGGATGTCAATTTGGAGGGAGGTCAGGAAATCAATACCAGTCTCCTGTTGGAAAGTTTTGGGAAAGGATCCCGTCACATTCTAGCAGTTCAGAGAAGGGTTTGAACTTAAACCCAGAGCTCATGTGTTTCCCAATTGAGGAGGATCCCAATAGTAGTGAGGAGAATGAGACTGCAGATGTGGCAGGTAAAATCCGTGATGAATTGGATTCAACAGTAGTGAAAAGTCATGTCAAAAGACTACCACTTGCATCAATATCTAACTCATGTCTGAATCCCCCTGCTTCAGTCTCTGCGGCTGAGAGATCTCATGCAAGGGGAAGTTTGGATTCTGTCAATACAGATGTTAGCTGCAGTAGGCATCATAATAAAGCCAAGAGAAAGCTTGGAAGTAGCTTCAGAAATATGAGTGCTGCAAAGGTAAAACAGACTTCTTTGATGGGTGCAAAAGGAATTAAACAAGGTAAGGAATCCCTTAGGAGGTCTAGTAGGCCAAAACTATCAGCTAAATCCAGTTTTAAGAGAGAGAGACAGAATCTTTCAGAAAAAGGGCCAAGTCATAACAACATTGTCACAAATGTGACTTCATTTATACCACTAGTCCAACAGAAACAAGCAGCTGCTGTATGTACAGGTAAATTTTCCTTCTTTTCTTTTACAGCAAAAATTGGAACTATTTTCATTATAAAAAAGGTAAAAAGATAAAAGAAGATTTGTAACAATCTTGATGCTCTGTAGTGGCAGGACTGCTTGTTAGTATCAAACGGTATCCGTCTTGGTTGAACTTAGCAGAGTAGGATATTGATACAAGTAAATTAAGTTCTGTTAACTTGGTATTTACACAATTAATTTTGGTGGTGTTTTGCATCGATAAATTTGAACTCCCTGGACATTTATTTTGGAGGTTAGAAACTTATCGCTCCCCCCAACTTAAAAAGTCCGGTGGTATTAGCTAATTGGCCTTTGGTTGTCATTGTTGCATCTCCAGTGTTCTTCTATATAGTATCATGCTTCTACTATGCTTTGAGCATGTTATACCTGAGCTTTGAGATTTTGAAGAGTATTCAACAGCAATATCAAATTTTCCTTTGATTATGCAATAATAGCACCTACATTATTCTGCTAACTGAATAACATGTTACTTTAGTTCTCTCAGAATTTCCACACTTTGTTCAGCTGCTTATTTTGGTTGTGCTGTGCTGAAGATAAAAACAATCTTTACTTGAGTGAAAATGTTTAAAGTTTTTGTTTGTATTCTTACTGGAACATAAATGAGGATTGAAAAACTAGAAAATGCTTTACTTCTCTGAGTTCAATGTGGACCTAGCGCAAGTACAATGGAAGAAAAAGCTCTAAATAGGTGGCAACATATAGCTGGAATTAAGTTTTAGTCATGATAATATGTTTACTTTAAAGTCCAATGTTTTCTAGGAGATGCTGATTCCTATTAGAAATGTATATGCTAGATATAGCCAGTAGAAAATAAGAGAAAATTTAGTGCTTTTTATTTTTATCTTGATAATATTGGATTGAGACGAGTTTAAATGGAGCAACATGAAAATTCATATACCTGGGCCCAAGCGGCCCCAACTTGCCTGCAGCTGAGGCATAGTTGTTTTCTTTCATAGAGTTGGATTCCCTTGTGATGATCTGTTGCAAGCAAAAGAAAATTCAATCTTGAAGGTTCAACATGTTATTTCCCAGCCAGCTTTGCTTATTCTGATCAGTAAAACAAACTTCTCCCACCCAGTTTTTCTCCTGAATGTTAATTCTGATTATGCAAAATGAAGCTTGTGCATGATCAAGGCTGCCTTTTGATAGTTACTGGTGTAATTACGATTTTTCTGTTTGTCCACAGGAAAGAGAGATGTAAAAGTGAAGGCTCTGGAAGCTGCTGAAGCTGCAAAACGCCTGGAAGAGAAAAAAGAGAACGAGCGTAAGATGAGGAAGGAAGCAATGAAGCATGAGCGGGCACGGTTGGAGCAAGAAAATTCAAAACAATTGGAAAATCACAAGAAAAAGAAGGAAGAGGAAAAGAAGAAAAAGGAAGCTGATGCAATAGCAAGGAAAAGGCTGAGGGAAGAAGAAGAAAAAAATGAGAGGGAAAGGAAAAGAAAGCGAGTAGAAGAAGCACGACGACAGCAGAGAGAGCAGGACGATAAAATTCATGCTAAAAGAGCGGAGAAAGATAAAGGACTTCCCACTAATGTATTCAACATTCTTCTTACTAAGAATTCTCCCTTTTCTGCTTCTGTTTTACCGTGCTGGTACACTAATTACTGATTACTTTTTCTGTAGGATGAAAAGACGATGGCTAAAAAGAAATGTAATAATGATGTTGATATGTCCCAAAAAGAAAAGGAAAGAGTTGGAAAGACCTTCAAGAAGCAAGAAAGTGAACCGAAGCCAACTGAAACTTCGAGAAATGATTCATTTCAAGCAACGCCATCACCAGGAAGATGTCACATTGTTGATAACTTTACTGATCATGAAAAGGTGATGCATCCACATAGAAAAGTCATAATTTATACGTGAACAACATCTAGGTTCATTATAGGTTCTGATTGTCCACAGCCTACACTAGCTTTTCCCACAGCACCAATAAATTATTAACCTCCCTCCAAGAAAAATATTATGATTGACCGCGATCCATATGGAGTAGGCTATGTAGGCTTGTAACCCTGTTTGCATAGGCTAGTTTACGATTTGAGTTCCAAATCCTAGGGGATCTATGTTGACATCTCTTCTGACTTATGCTTTGAGCTCCAATTCCTTCAATAAGCAATGCCAAATTGTCAGTTGTACACCCTAGCATAACAGTTCCTGCAGAAACACCTACAATAAGTTCACTGTGCTTAATAACGTCTCCTGTAATAGCAGTATAACTACTACCCAATGAAAACATCCATTACATTCTCATTCTCAAAATTCTAGAATTTGTCCAGGTTTCTCTATTTATCTAAGCCATATATAAGTTTCTATAGTGGAATCTGACTTTAATCTTTATTCTTCAAATCCAACATAACTTTGTCAAGAACCAAGCTAGCAAAGTATAGTTAGAAAAAGAGAGGAACACATCCCAAAGAGAAGCCAGTTCCAGTTCATTTTTCGAGGACAATCTGCTTCATCTAATAGACATTCCCAAAATGCTAGGTATGAGATGCATATGCAATTCACATATGTTATTCTACTCTGAAAAGTGAAGATAGTTGACGTAAGTAGCACGGTCTGATAGTGTTCAGCAAGGAGTGGTTGGTCCAAAGCCGGTTCCTTAACATATGCTAAAAAATTGGTTTATATTATTGTGCCAAGAGCAAAGACCGTACCTGCTTGTGATGCAAATGGGCTGGGGGCTGGTACTGCTAAAAAGTCCTAACTCATTTTATTGCATTCTCCGAATTATAACGCCTGCCCTTCTTCCATTTCTTATTTTCTTCCGAAACCTGCACAGAAGAAAAATGAAAGATGATGCATCCCAATGACAAGGTCATATTATAGTTGAAGGGCTTAGTTGTTTCTGCTAGGATAATTAGCGAGTTTAATATTGTGCCAAATATAAAGACTTTACCTGCTTGAGATACAACAAGCACTGTGCTGCTACCGCTCAAACCTCTCCTAGCCTTTTTATCATATTCTCTAACTCTTATGCCTGTCCTGTTTTTCCAGTTTCTTCAGAATTCTGAAGTTGTTAGGTTACAGTCCATATGGCAACTTACCTGACAAATTTTGTACATAACTAATTATTGATAGAAAGCTTGTTTTTTGTTTTCTGGTCAAATGTTCATGGCAGAGTTTTGCTTTCAGTCCTCACACTGGCATGTATTTTAATTATTGCACAGGCTGACAGTGAGTGTGGTACCAAGAAAAGTCGAGAGAAATCATATGAGATCTCACCTTATCAGTGCTCTGATGATGAAGAGGATGAGGATGTAGATCTACCCATCCGAAAATTTATTCCCTCGTGGGCCAGGTGATCAAATCCATTCTTTATAGCACCCGAAGCATTAAATCTTCAGACCCTTCCTTCATAATGTGTAGTTTATAAAACAAAAAAGTAAAGAAAATTCACCTTAACATATATCAGCTTGTAATACTGCTAACATTTCTCTCAACTAAAATTGGATGTTTCTGCAGTAAACCCAATGTGGCTAGTGTCCTACCTCTGCAGCAAGGAATTGACCCTGATTCCATATTTCCCCCCGATAGTTTCTGCAGTATGGATGAAGGTATCTTTTTCCGCCTTTTATTTAACAGCTAACGGAGCTTCTTTGATTGCTTTCTGAATTAGAAACTTTCTTTCTTTGTAGTACTTGTGCCCAGGATTGTTCAGCAGAGACCTGTTGCACCTATCTGATTAATTTTACCTCAACTTCAAAATTTGTTTATACAAGGGTAGTGCTTCTGCTCGAAGACAAGGTTGTCTCTTCTTTCCCATATTAACTTGTCATTTGTATTATGCTTGTCACAATCATATGCTAGAAATCTATTTTGCTTGGACTCTTCAAAAATGCCGCCAAGTGCATGTTGAATCCTTTTAAAGTAGTGCATTGTTTGAGGATCCAACAACATTTTTGGAGAGTCTGGAGCAGTGTAGATTAGATTTGACTTCTGGTGTGTATTTGGATAAATTTCCTTGTTCTGCCTCCCATACACTTTTTACGTTACCTTCATCATTGATCTCCAATCAACGAAATTAACTTTATATTGTTTTTTGGCAGGACTTTTGTATACATAAATTGTACATATGGGAAGGTGATATTTGCTATGCAGCCTTGGCAAAGCCTGTCTTAACGGCTGTGCATGCTGTCGTTTTCATTCCCTTTCGACATGTTCTCACTTCCAATATCAGCGATTCAAAAACCTTTCTAATGTATATACGCTTGAACCTTGATGATTAGAATACAGAACTACAGTCATAATACTATATGGCTGTCATTTGTTAGATTTAAATAATTTTTTTGACATATATGATTGAAAGGAGAAGGTAAACACATGTTGTTATGAATGCAAATGGCTAAGAGACCATAGCGGATGATTGATCAAGAGCTCAAGGGAGTGGTAGAGGTATAGGGCTTAGCCTTACAATGACGTTGAAGGTTGCTCGTACACATAATGGAGGCCTTCCCGACATATGTTGCAACATATCTAGTAGCATGTTCTTACTTCATCTTTCCCTTAATAAGTCATCAAATTTGGTGCTTTTTGTTTGGGGAGGATGAAATAGAATTTTAAGTCGTTGATAGTTTCCAATATTTGGCACTTTTCATACTTCTTGAATTGGGAAGATGGAAAATTAAGTGTAGAAGATTAGGAGCATGTAAATTTTGATCTTTTACTGAGCATCATTTCTTTTAAATAGAAAAGTGTTCTGATTCTATTGGATTAAGTTAAAACATACTATGGAGAAACTAAACTTTAAAATTGGACTTTCTTATTATGGATAGATCTTGCTAGTAAGAAGCTATTTTCGAACCAGATTCCATAAATTCACGTGTTCCTAACTAAATTAATGAATAAGGAAGCGCATCGGGGTGGAGTTCAAGAACTTTTGTTCTGTCTATTTAGTTTTTGCACAATCAAATATGGTTTTTTTTAATTCATTCCACGTGATGAACTCATCATGTATAAGATTATTGAATTGAACCCTAACGGCTCTATGGGTCTATTACTATAGACTTTATAGATTTAAATAAAGTGGAAAGTTGATTCAATAATCACATTGCATTCAGTGTCATTGTTGATTATTGAGGCCATTGTTGTCCTCTTTGGAGATTCTCTGACAAGTTTCTTGGATTGCATAACACAACTATTATATATTTACTCGTCGTTAATTACTTGTTTATTTTGATAAAATAAGAAAAGATAAAAAAAATTACTTACTATACCCTCAATTAATTACTTTGAAAAAGGGTAGAACTTCTTGAGAATCTTAAGTTTTTAATTCATCAATTGCATAATTAATAAGGGTAAAATGATAAACTCACTATATAAATTATTGTTTTCTTAATAGGTGTGTCAATTCAAAAATGGACAAGTAATTAAGGGTAGAAGGAGTAAAATTTTATGGTAAAGTGATCAATATTATATCACCTTTAATTAAAGGTCTCTAATACGGGATTTTGATGTGATGCTACATGTCATAGGAATAGTTTTACCTCTCAAAATAAAACTTCTGAATGTGAATTCAGATTAATCGAACTCCAAAATAAGTATCAAACAATCATGTTTTTGATACTCCTCTATTACAAACAACCTTCCTACTCCACTAACATCATAATAAAATCAACATATATCTTATTCTTCTCAAACTCCATTCATGAGATAACTACATATAATTTATTAATATTATTATTGTTATTATATGTGGATAAGTATTAAAACTCGTCAAACCTTTTCCTCGATGTTAAGTTTCTACCAAATACCTTGTCGTCAATACTATACAAAAGACCACAAGTAATTGGATAAATATGCTAGCAATTCACTAATAATAAAAGAATATAGTAGGGCCATTGGGGTCCAATTATTCTTTTTCCCGTTAATTTTTTATTTATTTATACACCCAAAGATATATACATGCAATAATTGGTCAAACAAAATTAAATAATTTGGTTCAAACTTTGTCGTACAACGGCTTGTTTTAAATTTTAGTGTAGTCAGTGGGACCTAAATTTCACTTTCAATAAATACAATTGTGGGCTGTGTATAATTACAACAACAACGACAACGACTTACTATATCCCACAAATAAATTCAAAAAAAAAAAAACACGTAAATTTTATTTTGTAAGGTAGATAAATTATTTTTGATAGATTTTTAACTTGAAAAAAATACATTTTAGAAAACAACAACAATAATAATAAGTTGCATTTATATTAGGGAAAATGGATAAATATACCCCAAACTATTATAAATGGTATGCAGATATCCTCCGTCATACTTTTGGGACATTGATGTCCATGCTGTCTAAAAACTAAAGCATATATACCATTTATACTAACGGACATACACGTGTCATAATCTTATCTGCCGACCCGACGGATAAGATTGCACGTGTTCCTATTTAGTCTTCCATTAGAGTATAAGATATATATGTTCTAGTTTTTGGACGGTAGAGACACCAATATCCCAAAAGTATAACAGAGGGTATATGCATATCATTTAAGATAGTTTGGGGGTATATTTATTTTTTGTTCCTCTATATTATAAGATATTAAAAATTATTTTTTGATAGACTCTCAGTTTAAAAGAAGAATATACTAAATGAATATAAAAAGATATAATAACAAAATAGTAAAATATAAATCATATTAGTAGGGGCCCTCAACAAGTAGGACTTCCAAATTCGTCTGCATGTCTATATTACCGTTATAAGTTCTATTATATTCCTCTCGACATTATTATATACTTTTTCTCTTTATAACTTTTTATGATAGTAGTACTTTTGCCCCTCAATTATAAATAAAGTTAATTTTGATCCCTTGACTATTTAATATATTAAACCTTCTGATTAAATGTGGTTTTATTTTTTTATGTAAGAAATATGTTGAACATAGATTATTTTAAATGTATATTATTCTAAAACGTGAAATAACAATGTGTAGATTTGATATACATAATAGTGACCGAAAAAGCTTATGTGGAATAATTGTAATTGTAAATATCTTATTTAGTTTAGGAATTTATGAGTCAATTCATCTTAATTTTATTATTGCCAAGTATGCTCCAAGCAATTGACTATTATAGTGGGTATCTTCATTTGAGTGAATTTAGAAGTTATTTTCTTTTTGTTATTCCATGTAAACGTAAAATAATACACGAACAATTATATAGTGATATAGTTAATTCTTGATTGCTTATGAGGAACAGAAAAGAATACACATTTCGTAATTGTAGATTAATATGGGTTGTCAGATATTTTAATGATCAAAATTTGTTATTATTATCCTACGTATTAAGTACTTGTATTTTATAAATTTTCTATCTTCCTTCAGAGTTATGAATGGAGTTTTATGATAGGAGACAACAAAATTAGATGATTTATTTTTATTTTGATGGACAAAGCTACATGATAGTTGTTCCTCGTAGAAAGTAATAGATATATATATTATAGAATTTGTCGAAATGAATGCAAGTTAACTCAATACTATGATTATCAAATAATAATAATATACTCCACATTTTAACTAAAAAGAGCAAGAACATAAAAAGTAATATACTAATTATTCTCACAAATAAAATCTGAGAAACTAGAAAAGAAATAGTGTATACGTAGACATTATCCTCCTAAAAGGGTAAATAAATTATTTCTAGTAGACCTTCGTCTCAAATACAAACATATCATAAAATAATTAAAAAAACAAAAATAACGAAAGTGAAGAAGTAAATGTATCTCAAAAAGATTAAAGCTGAAGGTTATGAAAATTAAATACAAAAAGTGATTACTTATTAATCCAACTTCTTAAATAAAAAATAATAATTATCTCATAAATATTTCTCTAATCTCTTTCTTCAAAGTTAAGAGAACCGACAAACCCAAAGGCGCCTATTTTTCATAACCGTTTATACCCCATTATCATTTTTTTCCCATTCACATTTCCACCATCTCCACTAATTCAATCACTTTAATGTGTAAATTCAAGATTTTATCTACTTGTTCTTCATATTTCTGAAAAAAGATTCAATTTTTCCAAAAAAAATCTCAACCATGTTTGTTTCCATTTTCAGGTTCTTGATTTTCTTCAGTTTCTTCTTATTAGTATCATCACAAAATTGCAGCTTTGATTTACAATCTTTTACACTTCGGAATTTCACTCTTCTTGGTGATTCTTATCTTCGTAATGGTGTTGTTGGTCTTACTAGAGAGCTTCAAGTTCCATCTTCAAGCTCTGGTTCTCTCATTTACAATAACCCCATTTCGTTTTTCGATCCAGAAACCAAGAAAACGGCGTCGTTTTCAACAAGATTTGCTTTTTCTGTTAGTAACATCAACCCCTCTTCGTTTGGTGATGGATTGGCTTTTTTTCTGTCACCTGATAATCAGACATTGGGTAGTCCAGGTGGGTTTTTGGGTTTGGTGAATTCTTCACAGTTAACTAAGAATAAGTTTGTTGCTGTTGAATTTGATACTAAGCAAGATTTGCATTTTAATGATCCTGATGATAACCATGTTGGTCTTGATATTGATAGTCTTATTTCAATTAAGACTGCAAATGTGAGGTTAGCTGGTGTAGATTTGAAAAGTAGGAATTTGATTAGTTGTTGGATTGATTACAAGAGTGAGGAGAAAAAGTTGATGGTTTTCTTGAGTTACTCTAGTTTTAAGCCTAAAAAACCAATCTTGATTGTTGATATTGACTTGTCTGATTATCTAAAAGAGTTTATGTATGTGGGGTTTGCTGCTTCTACTGAGGGGAGTACTGAATTGCATAGTATTGAGAATTGGAGTTTTCGAACTTACGGATTTGGCCCTGTGAGGCCTCCTCATAATGTTTCTGATAATACTGTGATTGTAAAGCCTCCGATTATTCAAGATTCTGGCCATAAACATCATAATAAGAGTTTTGGGTTGGGTTTTGGAATTGGTGGTCCAGCTTTCTTTTGTGCTGTTCTTGTAGCTTTTGGTTGGATTTCTGTCAAGAAATGGAGGGGTCTTAACACAGAGAAGAATTTGAAAGCTGAGCTTGTTACTGGACCGAGGCAGTTCAGTTACAAGGAGCTGAGGTCAGCTACAAGAGGATTTCATTCCAGCAGGATTATAGGAAATGGGGCTTTTGGTACTGTTTACAAGGCGTTTTTCATGGAATCGAGCTCTATTGCTGCAGTGAAAAGATCGAAGCACAGCCATGAAAGTAAGACTGAATTTGGGGCTGAATTGTCGATCATAGCATGTTTAAGGCACAAAAATTTAGTTCAGCTGCAAGGGTGGTGTATTGAGAAGGGAGAGTTACTTCTTGTTTATGACTATATGCCTAATGGGAGTCTTGATAAGGTGCTATACCAGGAATCCGAGCATGGGAATCCGCTGAAATGGCCTTACAGGTACAATATAGCAGTTGGTTTGGCATCTGTTCTGACTTATTTGCATCAAGAATGTGAGCAGCAGGTGATTCACAGAGACATAAAAGCCAGCAATATTATGCTTGATGCAAGCTACAATGCAAGGCTTGGCGATTTTGGGCTGGCAAGACTTATGGATCATGACAAGAGTCCGGTCTCAACACTTACAGCTGGAACAATGGGATACCTTGCTCCTGAGTACCTTCAATACGGAAAAGCAACCGAGAAAACTGATGTTTTCAGCTATGGTGTGGTTATACTAGAAGTGGCTTGCGGGAGGAGACCAATTGAAGGAGAAGGGAGTGGTCATGAAATGGTGAATTTGGTTGATTGGGTTTGGAGACTGTACTCTGAAGGTAGGATTATTGATGCAGCAGACAAAAGGCTTAATGAAGACTTCAAAGAGGAAGAGATAAAAAAGCTGCTACTTGTTGGACTGAGCTGTGCAAATCCTGATAGCACAGAAAGGCCTTGTATGAGGAGAGTATTTCAGATACTAAACAATGAGGCGGAACCTATCTTTGTTCCGAAAGTGAAACCAACTCTAACTTTCTCCACTAGTATCCCATTCAACATTGATGACATTTTCTCAGATAGCGAAGGAAGTGAGGCACCAGAACATGAGCTCGAAATCAGAATAGATTGAAGTAATAGTCTTGTGAATTTTCTGCAATATATATAGCTAGAAATTCTTTCATTTTTTTGTGTGCAATTGTAATGTGAGCTGATATACATTAGGCCTTTTGACTATTGTTTGAAATGAGGAAAGTTTAGTAGCCTGAGTTCAAATCCATTATATTGAACTCTATGCTATTGTCTGTTATCCTGAAACATTTCAAGGTTGTTCAATCTAAATCCGATTAACATGTCATTTATTTCATCTTCTGCACATTCTTTCATATCATGTACTGCTAATAGTAGTTTTGTCTGCTTATTCTGAGAAGAGCTGTTCGGATAGTAGTGAGTCGAAAACAGGAACTTTCAACACTATAGTTTTGTTCACTGAAATATTTTCACTCTGAAAACATCAGATTCATATCCATTATGACTAGAAAATCTTTGTTGAGAATCCAAAAGAAGAATAACAGTTTCTATTGGCAGAAGCAGAGAGAGCACATTCCAATAACAACAAATACCATTTTGTTGATAACAGATTGTGCTCTCTCTCTTCTGTCAACAGAATTTCTCTCTTTGAATCCTCAACCAAATCTTGGTGATTTCTATGATAAACATTGATTAATAATCGCGTAAAAATGTTAACTAACACGTTGTCAACAGTGTTAAACTATACCAATAGCATGAAAAATATTTACGTTGTCATTGTATGTAACTTAACAACAACCTACACCTCAGTCTCAAATGAGTTGTGGGTATGAAAAACACAAAGCAATGAAAGAAAGGACACTTAGTAAGGAGCATGAAGATGAGGAGTTACAAATAGTTAATTTATAGAGAAGATGAGAAGAGCCAAAGAGGGGCAAAAGATTTTAATTCTCTGTTGGCTAATATTTGGAAGGTACTTTGGATTTAGAGAATCTACTAAATAAATAAAGACAAAAATAAGTGAAGTTCATTTTCATGTATATTTATTAACCTGTGATATATATACTGAATATACATGGAATTAGTATTGATGATAATGAACCTTCAAAGCAAAAATTATATCATACTTATCTATTTCTAGTGTTAAAAATAGTGACTTGTTGTGACACTCTTTTGCATAAGCATCCAAGGTCTGAACATTATTTAATAGTGAAAGAGAGTTTTATTTGGTTAAGAGTGAAAGAGGGAAAAAAGAATATTTGAAAATTGAAGTCGAAAAAAAAGGCATAATACATAAATATGCCTTTAACTTGACCTTAACTGACATCTATACTGTTCAATTTTGAGTTTGTACAAGTAGACACTTAAATTTGTATAAAGTTGAACAAGTAGACACACGCGTTCTACAATCGCCACGCAGGACGCTAATTGCCATGTATGACGACATGCGTATCTACTTGTTCAACTCTATAAAAGTTTAAGTATCTATTTGTACACACTCAAAGTTGAAGGACATAAATATCAAATGAGACCAAGTTAAAGAACACGTAAATATTATGAAGTTTGGAAAAAAAATCAGTACCAAGGACCAAGAAGGGAAGGCATAAGAAAATGAACTTGCACCTATTAAGGGTTAAGGAATAATCTATCCTTTCTGTTATATTTCTCTTTCACGCGTCATTTAAGAAATTATAAATGAGAAGTGTTTATACTCATTTATTCTTAACTCTCTTCAATGTAATCAATATGGTTTACTTTCAAAAACAATTAATTTTAAGAAAAATAATATTTTATAAATTGACAAGTATTTCCAAATGAGTATTTTTAATAATATTAATAACTAATATGAATAACAATTAATTTTAAGAGAACTAAAATTTTGTATATTGACAAGTATTTCAAAATGAGTACTTTTAGTAATATTAGCAACTAAAATGGATCAAGGAAGTATCCTTCAATTTCGTTAAAATAGGACGAAATAACATTAATATTGGCACACATATTTTGAAATAAGCAAAACCAACAACATTAATAAACCACAACTGACAAGTTAATAAACTTAAATTTTAAAAAAAAAAATGTTATAGCATGATAGCCAAAAAAAAATAAAAATTGTCTTGATCAGACATAAGATAAGGTAATACTTTAGAGAAATCAAACTTTCTGTATAAACGAATCCTCTTTGGTGATCACCATGATATATAAGAAATAATTTAAATGGTCCTTTGAATGTCCTAAATCCAAAAGAAAAACCCTTACTGTACATGAGTAGCACGTCACTATCCACAAATATATATTCGGGTATGATATAATATAGACAATCCGCTCTTTTTTGTATAGTAAATAATTGAGTCCAAGATTCCTTAATACCGTAATCTTTCATTACCATAACTTAAAAGTGCTCCCCTCTATATGTTGGCAAGTACAATAAGCACAAAGCATTTCATCTATTCCTGAAACGATACATTTTATAAACCTCAAGTTGGGAATATTACAAATTCCATCTGGCAATGATATCTCTCCATACACCTCATTTGATATATTAAACGAAATCACAAAATAGTTGGATAAATCATCCTTAGAGATCCAATGAAATGCACCACGAACAAATGCTAAAGAGTCATCAGGACGCAGACCATTGTGAAAGACACGAGGATGTTTGTCAATTTTTCTTCAAGAACCACTCTTTAGCGCGAGGATATTACTGCGTGGTCTAAAATCATTACCACCATCATTGTCAGTCTTAAGAATCTTATAGTCATCTCTAATCGAGTCATATCAAAATCCGTAAGTGCTAAAGAATGCATCTTCGTAAGTGTGTCTAAGTTCAGAATTAGGAAGTAGTATTGATTCACTTGTGGAACGGTTCCATAACAACATAATATTTCGTAGCACCTCTTTGGCTAATAATTTAAAGGGAAACCACTAAACTTTTGTAATGGTTGAGCCGATGATAAAGAAGAACAATAACATGAAATCGTATCAGAATGTGGTCGCGCAATAAGATTTTTTTTATTCTTCTTAGCATGATTGAAATGCTTTGCTTTAAAGTAATTCGAGGTGATCAATGTATTCCAAGATTTTGATGCACATTTAAATTGAGGAAGAGACTGGACAAGTAATTTGATGAGGATTTCCACAATTATTTCTTCTAAGAAGTGGATTTTGATGGCCTAGATAGAATAATTAAACCAAATTATTTGCTATAAACAAATAACGAAAGAAAATTAACTTAAAACAAGAAATAATAACGTGTGCATAATAAAACTCACCCCATCAACATCCATTTGATTTATCTTTAGAGCTTTCCTTTTCTCTATTTGCAAAGCGACAGCAAATAAACAAAAAAAAAATGTGTGAAGATTTTGGATGACGATGTTTATTATAAAGATTTTTCCTCAATTCCTTTTTATTGTGAACCAAAGTACGAACAAAGTTATTTAATAGTTTCATATATTAGTTAACTAGGTAATGTTGCCCGTGCTATGCACGGGCACGGGCCTAATAATATAAATGGTATGTTTTGGGGCTAATAATGGAGATTTTGAAGCGATTGTTTGCGTGGATAAAGGAATAAGTTTTTTTTTATCACAAACTTGTACTTTATTTGACGCTATTCAAGGCACAATAAGACTATCCACATACAACATTTTTGAAATATTTTATGTTGTCAATTATCATGATTTATAGTATTTTTACGATAGATTCACTTAAAGAATGAGTGGAATTTTTTGTATTTTTTTTCAAAACATATTTTATGTTGTCAATTATCATGATTTATAATATTTTTACGCATTTTTTAACTATAAAAAACCCAAAAAAAAATAAGACAAATAAATTAAAATGGACCCAATATACTCCCTCCGTCCCTATTTAGTTGTCCATATTTCCTTTTTTAGTTGTCCCTATTTAGTTGTCCATTTTGACAAATTAAGAAAGGACAACAAATTTTTTCCTATTATACCCTTATTTACACTTCTTGAAAATTGTAAAAGTGTATGTTGTTTCTCTCCAATTTATTTCACTTGAATTCAAAGAAGTGGTTGTAATTTTGAAGTGAAAAGTTGTCATAAGGGTAAAATTGTAACTTCAATGTGCTAATCATTGTTGCCTTAATCGGTGTGTCATTTCTAAAGTGGACAACTAAAAAGGGACGGAGGGAGTATGTTATTTTTGTTGTCTCAATTTATGTCACACAAATAAAATTTGGAGAGTCATCCAAATTTTAATTTTTTTTTTTAAAATGTTTTAAGTTATTAATTATTGTGATTTATAATATTTTGATGTAACTTTCAAATAACCAACATTACTGGTCACTTTGTCCTGATTTATGTGATATGGATAAAATTACAAAATTAACCCTTTTAAAATGTCTTTCAGATATTTTAAGTTGCTAATTATTATTATTTATAATACTTTTTTGGTAATTTTAAAATGATATGTGTTATTTTTTCTGTCCTAATATATGTGAGCCTGAAAGAATTCTGAGAGTGAACCTATTTTATTAAATAGCTTTTAAATATTTTAAATTGGTAATTATTGTAATTTTTAATGCTTTTTAAGTCATTTGTAAATGATATATGTTGCTTCCTTTGTCCCATTTTATATAGTATAAATTATAAAATTTCCGAAACCAACTAAATTTTTAATATATTTTTAAAAATATTTTAAATTATTAATTATTGCGATTTATAATATTAAAAAAAAAAGTACAAAACTTGTATCAGCCTAAAAAATGACCACGATAATTCGAAGCCTACAGAAAGCAATATGGTTGTACGTAATTTTTAAATACTTAATATATATTACTCCACTTGTCTCAATTTACGTAGCATTGATAAAATTTCAAGATTCAATCAAATGTTGTTAATTGTTAACATTTATAATACATTTTACGTAGTTTTCAATAATTTCACATTAAACAATACATATTACTACTTTTGTCTCATTTTATGTGACATTGATAGATTAATTTTAAGAATCAGTCAATTTATTTTTTCTTTTTTTTTAATAAATATTTTAAGTGGTCAAAATCACTATTATTGTATTTTATAGATAATTTTTAACGATAGATTAATTTCAAGAATTAATTGAATTTTTTATATGTATTTATTTTTGAAATATTTTATGTTGTCAATTATCATGATTTATAGTATTTTTACACAGTTTTTAAATATAAAAAAAATTAAGACAAATAAATTAAAATGGACGCAATATATGTTATTTTTGTTGTCTCAATTTATGTGACACAAATGAAATTTGAAGAGTCATCCAAATTTGCATTTTTTTTTAAAAATGTTCTAAGTTATTAATTATTGTGATTTATAATATTTTTATGTAACTTTCAAATAACTTACATTGCTGGTCACTTTGTCCTAATTTATGTGATATGGATAAACTTACAAAATTAACTCTTTTAAAATGTCTTTCAGATATTTTAAGTTGTTAATTATTATTATTTATAATACTTTTTTGGTAATTTTGAAATGATATATGTTATTTTTTCTGTCCCAATATATGTGATCCGGATAGAATTTTGAGAGACAACCTATTTTATTATATATCTTTTAAATATTAAATATTTTAAGTCATTTGTAAATGATTTATTATATTATATTATTATATATTATATTATATATATATATATATATATATATATATATATATATATATATATATATATATATATATATATATATTATATTTATTTCTACTATATAATAAAAGGGGTTTTATTATGATATTATATAATAGTAGAATATATATTATATAAACTCCCTTTTATTATATAGTAGAAATTACAATTACAAAATTAACCCTTTTAAAATGTCTTTAAGATATTTTAAGTTGTTAATTATTATTATTATTTATAATACTTTTTTGGTAATTTTAAAATGATATATGTTATTTTTTCTGTCCCAATATATGTGACCCGGATAGAACTTTGAGAGTGAACCTATTTTATTATATATCCTTTAAATATGAAATATTTTAAGTCATTTGTAAATGATTTATTATATTATTATATATTATATAAACTCCCTTATATAATAAGAGATAAATATATATTATATAGTAGAAAAAATGATTTATTATATTATATATTATATATTATATAGGGAGTTCATGATTGGACATTACAATGTCCCATCATAAACTCCCTCTTATATAATAAGAGAATTAATATATAAAGTTGTTTTGATAGTAATTCTTAGTTTTTTTTGTTTTGTTTTTTTAGCGTTGATACTTTTATTTAAGTATGTGTTTAATTGTATAAAAACGATGTATGCGTCAATATTTATTGTGTCTTTCATTATTAGCTTAAGTACGTTAAATTAGTAAGAGTAGTTTATTTATGTTAATAAACTACTCTTACTAAATAAATCAGTAATATGTTACAACGGTCCAAAAATGTTTATTTATGTTAATAATGATACATGGAGAACTTATGCCAGGGTTAACACCGAACAGATTGTTATACATGAATTACTTACTTTGAATGGACATATTTATCTTTAAATACTAATTTAATTCTTGCATAACTTAATTTAAATATTATTTAATGCTTGTCAATCAATTGTACATTAATAACAGCAGGTTTTTATGACTGGATACAAAATTTTAAGATATAAATAAAGATTTTTGACTTTTGTAATTTTAAATTAAATTTGTGTGTAGTATTTTAAGTTTTGACATCTTAAACTTGTTAACTAAAATGTTAAAATCGAAAAACTTATAAACATATACTTGTTAAGACGGTAAAGTAAAATACTTAAATTAGGGAGGGAGTATAATTAAGATGGCCATGGAAATATAATAATTAATGGTTCACTCGTCAAGGGTGATTCATACTACATTAATCAAAATTCCAAATCAACTTCAGAAAGAGAATCAAAGAAGAAGAAGTAAATCTAAAAACTTAAAAAAAGAAACAAAGGCCAACCACAAAGCCTGACAGGAAGTATAGCAATAGACTAATAAATAATACTCCCTCCGTCTCTATTTAGTTGTCCATATTTTCTCTTTTAGTTGTCCCTATTTAATTGTCCATTTTGACAAATCAAGAAAGGACAACAAATTTTTTCTATTATACCCTTATTTAAAGTGAAAAATTGTCATAAATAAAGTAAATAAACTTATGAACTTCACAACATTGATTAGTTATCTTGAGTGAATTTATTTTGGAATTGTAAATTGTACTATAAGGGTAAAATTGTAACTTCACTATGTTAATCATTGTTGCCTTAATCTGTGTGTCATTTCTAAAGTGGACAACTAAATAGGAACGGAGGGAGTAATACAGTTACTAACTTTAAAAAAATATTAAATGACCTCAAAGTCAAATTATAAACAACTTGGCAGATAAATAAAATTAAAACTAAACAATTATCATGTATAAGTCTCCCCATATATAGAAAGTTGAGTAGAAGCAGGGGCGGCTCAACGTAACTGGGGGCCTAAAACGAAATTTTCTTTGAGGCCTAAAAAATTTCATACATATTTATTTAAAAATTATTTTTCTAATTGTTTAGATGCACATTATTACTTCAACTTTTTAATAGATGATTTATTTGAGTACTTTTTTAAAAAAAAATAATTAATTTTAGGTAAGATTTTATCAATTCAATGCTGAAAAATATCATTTTACTAAAGTAATCATTATATGAATTATTAACATAATTCTCTAAGGAATAAGTTGACAAACCTAAAGCAAAATAAGAGTTAGAACCATAAAATCTGATTCAAGACGTTGATAACTTGATATACCTAACTTTGATTGAAAATTTAAGTAAAAAAAAATTGCGATTCACTTTGTTCAACATTGTTCGACTAATGATTTAGATTTATGATAGAGTATTACTTTAACTTATCAAAGATTTGAAGAAAAAGAGTGAAAAAGGAGTTTTAAAATAAATAAATAATGTGAATGTCAGAAATGTAATAAGACAAAACAACGTTTTCTTGATTTCTTCTATTTGAGTGGAGTTAAGGAGAATAAAATAATATATATATATATATACTTTTTATTATAAATAATTATTATTTTTATAAAAATAAAAATACATTATTTATTCTTCGTTAAAATTTGAGGCCTCCCAAAATTAGGGGCCTAAGGCATGTGCCTTAGTTTTTCTAAGCAAGAGCCGCCCCTCAGTAGAAGTATCAGCTTTTCTATTAAAAAAATGGTGAAATTATATCTCGTTGACAAAATGATCTATTATATTTTGAATAAATCAGAAGCAAGAATAGTCAGAGCACATAGGTCTTTTCCTTTCTCACCATAGTACAGGCCTCTCCTATATATACCCCCGAATTGTCTTCTCAAAATACATCCAATACTCCCCAAAAGGTAAAAATTAGTAAGCTCTCTCTGTTAACCTAGCTCATTTCCTTATTGAAAATTCAAAGTAAAAAAGAAAAAAGATGTCTGGGCAGTGCTCATTGTGTTCTGATGTTTTTGGTTTAGAATGTAGTGGTGATGATAATTGTTTTTTTTTTAAATATGGACTAAGAGAGAAGATGATGGAGAATAATGAATATGTCGTCAGCTTCAAAAATCTCATAGACAATGTTTACCGTCGCTCTATGGATCTGGTTCAATTCCAAACTCAGCTAACTTGTCATATCAAGTAATAGCTTGAAACTTTTTAGTATTACTCCTCTTTTTTTTCTTTTAAATTTCTAATGAAACTTTTTTTTGTTTTTTTATCATTTTAAACAGTAGCCATATAATAGGAGCGGAGGTAGCTGCTAAGATTGCTGCAGCACAATTTTCTGCTTCCCAGGCCGCAGCTTCTGCTTCCCAGGCCGCAGCTTCTGCTGCCCACGCTGCAGCTTCTGCAGCCCAGGCCACAGCTTCTGTGGTTCAGGCAGCAGCTTCTGCTGCTCAGGTTGCGGCTTCTGCGACTCAAGCCTCTGCTACCGTCGCAGATCAAGAAGCAGCTACTGTTGGAGCTGATGAGGTGGTCAATGAAAGCGCTGGTATCAGGTTCTGGAATAAGACCAAGGCCTGTTTAGGTCATGCTATTCATCTGTTGGTGATATGTACTGCTGCAGCGTGTGACTGTGCATAGTCTGGTTACTGCATGGTGTTTTTCATGTGGGTTGTGGAGGCACCACTCGTGCAGCTTTGTCAAGGAAGGAGGTCACTGCTAATTAATGCTTATATTATAAATAATTGGCCTGCTGTTTTAATTTGTTGTTGCGATTTAAGTAAACATTTTCATGGATCCTATGTTTTGAATTTAGATGGTGTTAGGCCCATCTTTCACTTTGTGCTTATGGATACATCGCAATGTTTTGGTTTTAGTTTTCATTTTGTTTGATTAATTTGCTGCTCTAGATGCTTTCAACACAGATCTTTGTGGTATATCTTTTTGTTTGATTTAATTTCTTGCAAAAACAAATTTTGCGTTAGATGGTAGATCTGTTAGAACTGGCAAAAGGCGAATGGGCTGGTGGTCTCCTTGGACAAACCTCTCTCATGAGCTAGTTTTTGGAGTTGAGTTAAGTGCAAGTGTCATATTTTTACATGGTATCAGAGTCAGATCCATCCCGTTTGGACTCCCGATCCACGTCCCAGTTAAGTTTTGGGTGTGTGAAGGGGGTGTTAGAGTGGTCAAAATTTCACATTTATTGGGGAATAGCTTCATTAGGCCTAGATATATTGTTACAATGTTTATTTGATGGTTGAGTTTTTTTTATTGTCAACAAGAACGAAGGTCTGTTGAATTGGTGGGTAAATTACATGAAATAATGAAAGCAATAGTCTTTCGATCGAGTTTGATCAATCTCTTTTAGCTCGTTAATAGCAAAAAGGTTCACATCCCCTCTATCTTCTGTAAGAATTTTTACTTATATATCACATGGTAGGTCTAGCAAAAACCCTATTGATGATGGCATTTAAAAACAAAAAATTGTAAAAATAAAACTACGTCACATAAAATGAGACGGAGGGAGTAATTTATTTTGGTCCCGGTAAACAAGAAGGTCTCTACAAATCATTCATCTGACTAATAATAGCAAAGAGGCAACTTGACATGCCTGTAAGTCAGATTCGTGTGATCGCAATTCACGGTTGGGTGCCAATTAGTATCCCACTTCACTGTTTTTATTGCTTCTATCCCTAATTATTTGTCCATTTTATTTTCTTTCTAGTTATCTCTAATTACTTGTTCATTTCTACAAATCAAGAAAGGATAAATAATATTTTATCTATTATATCATTAATTAATTACTTTGAAAAAATAAATTTTTTTGAAAATCTTAAGTTTTTAATTTATCAATTTCATAATTAATAGGGGTAAAATGGTAAACTCTCTATGTCAATAATTGTTTCTTAATCTTAATAGGTGTGTCAATTCAAAAATTGACAAGTAATGAGGGACCGAGAAAGTATTTGATTTTTGAGTTTTAAAAGGGATATAGACTCACGATTATTCGGTAATTGAACTATCCTACTCAATTATTTTCAGAAAGTTAAAGTCTACCTGTTACCTTAAAAGGATTAAATTCATATTATAACAAAGTAAAATTTAAGTATTAACTAATGAGAGCTCATATTTGATTTAGATATTTATATTTAATATTTTTAGTGTTGTACAACGTATTAGTGAATAGTGACCAAATCAAGTACGATACTATATTAAAGTAACAATTAATTGTGATTGAAACTTTCACTATCATTTAAATTAAGATGATATTAATACACTTGCATGCGGTCTTTAAATCCTAAGCTGTGATTTGAGTCACCGCAGTATAGTCTTCATGATCAAATCTAGTCTAAATAGATAACAATTATTTTTAAAAGAAAATTGTTTATAGCAAGAACTTCATTTGTTGCAACAATTATATTTGAGGAAGACATTAAAACTTACTACTTAGACATTTATTTTAATGCTATAAATGTATTCATTTCCCATACATAGATAAAATTGACAAAATAGAAATTTGTTTAATAAAGTAGTCAGTACTAATCATATTTAGATTATTGTGGCTAAAAATTTTCGATCTCCACAAGGTATACTACTTAGACATTTATTTTAATTCTATAAATGTATTCATTTCCCATACATAGATAAAATTGACAAAATAGAAATTTGTTTAATAAAGTAGTCAGTACTAATCATATTTAGATTATTGTGGCTAAAAATTTTCGATCTCCACAAGGTATACTACTTAGACATTTATTTTAATGCTATAAATGTATTCATTTCCCATACATAGATAAAATTGACAAAATAGAAATTTGTTTAATAAAGTAGTCAGTACTAATCATATTTAGATTATTGTGGCTAAAAATTTTCTATCTCCACAAGGTATGTCACATCATTCATTCAATAGGTACAAACTTTAGTTAAGATGGTTAAGTGAATTGCGTGAATAATTTTATATCGATACATAATATCTCCGTAAATGTGAGACAAAGGAAAGTAAGAGAGTGAGTGAGTGAAAGAAAGAAGAAATAGGAGATAAAAGATTAAAGAGTAAAAAATAGAAAATGATTGGGCACTTATGATGGAAAAGATGGGGACAATGATCATAAGAAAGGAATATATCATAAATGCTGTACGGGAAAGGAGACAAATAATAAATACTTTTATTGACTAAATTTTGTTGGACTACATCCTACAGGGGCACGTGGTGTTTTTCATGGAAGTTGGTGAATGAAGGAGGTCAATGCTAATTAATGCTTATAAATAATTGACCTGTTTTAATTTGTTGTTGCGATTATAGGTAAACGTTTTCATGGATCCTAATGTTTTGAATTTAGATGGCCTCAGCCATCTTTCACTTTGTGCAAATATTTTGTTTGATTAATTTGTGTCACACAACAAAGAGATGCTTGCGGTATATCTTTTTGTTTGATTTAATTCTTTTCTTCTTTCTTTTTTGCTATTACGAAGTAAATGATTAGAAACTGGTTTGTGAAGGAGCAACAGAAAATTGACAAAACCAAATTTAGCATTTTATGTAGAAATATAAAAATGTAGAGAGTTAGAATAATATGATTTAATTATTGAATTTGATAATCGTGTATTTATCAAAATAAAAATATAGAGGTTTTTAGATAGTTTATTTATGTGGATAATGGGCAGGTATTTGAATTTTAGGTTAAATAATTGGTCAAATCGGGTTGAGCTATAGGATTGCGTCATGTGTACTCAATATGTCTTTCGTAAGTGGGAGGGGTAAATGCGCACTGATTTTTGGACGGCAACAGTACTAATGAACGAAAGGTATGACAGAGGTATTTGTATACCATTAATGATAATTCGAGGGTATATTTGTCCCTTTCCCCATTAAAAAAAGTCATAATTGCATCATACTAACACATTACACATATAGAAATATATATTCAAAATAAAATACAAACAACTCCTTTTGTTAATCAATTACATTTCAACTTCTAGACATTTAGTTTATACTAATATTAAGTTGCATATTTGTTAGTATTTTAATTTTTATATATATATATATATATATATATATACATACTTCGATATGATATTCAATATTTTGATATGTTATTTTTAAATATCAAATACTATATTAAATATAAAAAAATATTAAAATATATACCGTATAATATCAAATATCATAATTTCAAAATCATGATACTAAAACTTTAATATGATATGATAATTCCGTATATATCATATCATGTGCGCTCTTAATAATCTCTTGGAAAAGTGGAGGTACTATGCATTAAATGCAAGACAGAGAATATCAGAAACTTCTGGCCTCTGGGTAATATATACTACCTTTATCTCTAATTACTTGTCCACTTTTGAATTGATACATATATTAAAAAAATAATTATTGACATAATGAATTTATCATTTTATCTCTATTAATTATGAAGTGGGTGACTTAAAAATGTAAGGTTTTCAAGAAGAAAAGTGGAAAAATATTTAATGAAACAACAGTCAAATCGTACTTGTATGAGGCGTTGTGTGATTGACAAATCGTAGTTGACTTAATTGTTCTTTTCTTCTTCCTTCTTGCTTCAGTCATTTGCTATTAGCTTTCTTTTTTTCTTTATTCCTCTTCCAACATATTTTATTTTTCCCATTTTACTGAATATTTTTTAAAAAAATTTACATAAGTTCTTATCTATTATTTGTAATATGGAATATTTTAGTATCTTATTGGATTGATTATTTGAATTTTTATTTTATTGGTAAAGGTTCAATTCTCATATACTTGTATACTGATATTGTGTAATATTCTTCACTGTATCCTCTATCTATTTTTTTAAAAAAATATATATTTGTATGACACTATTTAAAATCTTTTCTTATTTAAAAAATTTAATTTTAGTGAATGATCTTTCAAGAAATTGATTAGCCGATCTAATTAGTTTATCTGTTGTTCCTTTTCGATTAGTGAATTTTCAATGATTTTTTTGTGATTAATATATAAGTTTTGAGCTGGATAATTTTATATAAAATGTGCTAAGCCCGTGTTGTAGATAATTAGAGGTTGTGAGCCTAAAAATTCGAAATTAATTATTTGAATTGTAGGATCTATAGAAAGAAATCGACGAATTGTGTACCTTATATTTTGCAGTGGAAGTCGATTGCTCCAAAGTCCTGCTTTGAATCACTAGGAAGCAAAGTTTGATTCACAAACTAAATGTCTATCTTCAGACAAAAAAAGTTTCTTTTTTTTCTTCTGGTTTGTGTTATCTTTTGTTTTTACGTTGTCTGTCTCCCCTTTTAGTGTAAAGGAATAAATCCTTTTTATTAAGAGGGGCTGAGAAGTTTTTAGTTTTCATAACGGTTCCCCCCTTCTTTTTCAAATAAGAGATAAGTGTTCTTGTCTATTATCAGATTTCTTGGGTCTGATCGGATCGGTCCACATAGGTGACTCACGACCCAAAACTTACATGAATGGTTGTTTATATTTTGAAAATTGTCTATTAAAATCCTTTTTGTTTCTTTTTCTTTTATTTTTTGAATTTATTTTTATATATAAATTCCCTTGTATTTTATTAGAAGTTTATTTAGTTAAATTAGTCTTATTAGTTATGTTTTAAAATATTATGTTTGAATATTAATATCTTATGCATTTATTTAGTGATAAAACAATATTAAAAAATAATATATATAATTTAAGAGAAAAGAAAATTTATTTTTATGATAAGCAAAAATTAAGATGAGGCAAAAATAAAATTGGTTTCAAAATAGATAGTACTAAAATGGTGGAAAATGAAAAGGGAGGAAAGAGAAAAAAAATGGTTGAGAAAAAGTGAATTGACATTGTGGTTTCACATATTACATTAAAATGAATATAAAAACGCGCTTTTCATTAAATGCACAGAGAATAAATTGTACGAAAACTAACCATACTTACATTAGAGATTGTCTTTTCGGAGGCCCACCTATAGATAGACATTCACTTAAAAAAATAATTTTTAAAATCAAAAATAAAAAGTCTAACTTGAATTACTTTTAAGTTAAAAATGTAAAAGTATTAGGAAAACCTAATTTTGATTTTCTTAACTTATTTTAAGTTGTTTTTATCCTTGTTAAACACTTTCTAACTTATTTTAAGTTATTTTTTATATTTGTCAAACACTTCCAGAAGTTAAAATGACTCTAAAATAGGTTTGACCAACTTTTAAACCAATCTAAACACCCTCTAATTACTTTGTAGTTTTTCACATTCTAATGATTGTTTGATAGAGTGTATAAAAAATAATGCTAAATAAAGTTTATTAGTAATATTTGCATTAGTAATGCTTGTATTAGTTACACGTAGATTATTTCTAGTGCATTGTTTGATTTGGTGTATTAAAAATTACATGTATTGTACAAAAAATTATTTACCAAAATATCCTCCAAAATTATGGTGAAAAGACGTAAATATACTTTCGAGGGGTAATTTTGTCTTTAAAATGCTAATAAATGCATTAAATTCCTTTGTATTACTAATACCTACATAATATTACTAATACACTCCTTAATATAGAATGCATAACTAATACAAATATTAGTTATACCTAATATAAAAAAGTGCACCAAATAAAATACTACTAATACATATATTGGAATAACACACACATTAAGTTTTTAAAAAAAAAGAAAAGGAAAGTGTTGTTAGACAGTTGTACATTCAGTAATTAGGAAGACATATAAAGCAACAAGATACAAAAGCCCGGGCCCAACATATATTACTTTATTTGTTTTAATTTACATGATTTTGTTGTTAATTATTTTTATAATATTTTAAACGTATTTTTCAAATAATATATGTGGCACATGTGATATTTTGAAAATTAATCAATTTAAGTATATAATTTTAAAATAATATACGTTATTTCCTATCCCAATTTACACTTGAAACTTATGAAATTCCGAGAGTTGATCAATTTTTTATATGTTTTTAAATACTATAAGTTGTGGTTTATAATATTCATAACGTACTATTCAAATAATATATGTTACTTCCGTTATCCCAATTTATATGGCACATGTGAAATATGGAAAGTTAATCACAATTTAATATGTTTTTAGAGACTTGTTTTAGAATACAAATTTAAAATGCCGTTTTTTTCTTTTTCAAACTTTTGTATCTAATCAAATAATGTTTCTAAAATTGGAATAAACGTAGTATTAAATTTAAAATTTATATTTCTCATTAATTAGATCAATTATTTATATTTCTGAATAATCATAGGTTATAATAATTTACATTTCTCATTAATTATTAATTATAAGAAGTTGGAATAAACAGCAGCAAACAAAGATAATTATAAGAAGTTGGAATAAACAGTAGCAAACAAAGATAATGAAGGAAGAAAGAATGACTTTAAGCATCTTTAAAAGACATAAAAATGTAGCTTTATTTACAGAAAAGTACAAAACAACTGAAGTAATTAAATACAACATTAAGGGGAAAATATAAATTGGAAAAGTACTGCAGAAGCATTCTAAAAAAGCACCAAAATAATATAGAAAAAGAAGGGCAAAATATAAATCTACTTGTATAAGTATGGAAACCACATGTATCATGTTGACTGCGAGCTGTGTGATTATCACGGCTTATATATTAGTAGTAGATGAGGGTAAAAATTAAAAAAACAATGAACTTTATCATTTTATTCAAAGTGCCTAATGATTTTCACCATGCCATGGTAGATTGCCATTTGCCTCTACGTGAAAGAGGTACACTATAATATGCTTAAAATGTAATAATGAAAAAGCAATAACTCTAACTCTACATGCAATATCAAGTAACTAGTGAACTTGTACGTGTGGCAATAATAAAAGACGGTCAAATTTCAATAATTACATTAAGTATAATATAGATAGAAAAGGTTTTTACAATCTCTCTCCATATATAAATACTTACAATAAAGTCATAATATACTACTTTGAACAAAAAGATATTACTCCTATAAACTTACTATTGTCAGAAATTTATATAAAATATAAAATAAAGAAAAATCAAAAGAGTATATAAACCAAATGCAACATCTGTCTTATTACCTTATATTAAAAAGTAGAAGAAAAAAACACAAAATTAATACACAATTTTTGGTAAGTTCTTATTCTTAAAGTGAAATTTTTCCTATATAAATTCAAATGGTCAAACACCAAAACAAATATGAATATTCAATGAAAAAAAGCTAACTCAATTATTGATCCATCTAAAAACTGTATCTTATTTCTCGTTGAGAATTTTTTAAAAAAAACACAAAATTAATACACCTCATTGATTATTCTTCTTTTCTTTCTTTCTTTTGAAGTTGTTTAATTTGTGTTAACATTTCATGTCTTTCTTTATTGATGGTTTGGTATGGTGTATAGTTTGCAGATGCTTGAATGAAATAAACTTTGTTTTTTAATTTTTCAGATCACATCTTTTATTAGAACAAACACATAATTTGAATTACTTAATACGTGCAATTGGTCACTTATATAAGTGAATAGTTTCCAACAATGCTTTGCCTATATTGAGAATAATAGACTAATTATGTTTATGTTAGCACAGGCCATGCTCCTCTAGTATAATATATATACTATACTTCTACCTAACTTAGCAGAGACACAAATCGGCAACTTAATTATTGTTTTAGTGACATGCAACATGACTAAAAAAAGATAGTACTTCACATTCAGATATACTTCTACTTAACTTACTATACTATAATTAGTAGTCCTTTTTGTTTCTTTTTTACATTAATGGTATATTGTACTTTAAACGCTAATCAAATTTATAAAAACTCATGTTCAAATTAATTAGAAAATGTACCATTGAATATTGATCCTTAATACAATTTTCTTCCTGAAATCTATCGATCTATTTCAAATTTTTTTTATTCTTTTCCCATCAAGATGTATAAATCCAATTTATAGACTACTTTCTTTTCTTTAGATAGATTGATCAATCTCGTTTGCTCGTTAAAGGTAAGGTCCATGTTCCCTCTAATCTTCGGTAAGAATTGTTACTTATATATCACGTGGTAGGGTCTAAATAAATCCCCAACAACCAATGACCAAACCAATAGGCTCACTACCTTCCTATTGATGATGACTTTTGAAAAAAAAAAAAAATTGTGTTAGCCCTCTTTAATTATCTGAGAGGATATAAAAATGAAAGAAGGTACAAAGACTTGGTAATTGGTATACATGTAGTCATTCCTGAATTACCAATTTAAGAATGCAATTTTACTCTTTTTATCACTGAAATATGAACTTTAGCACAAGTTGTCAATTTTTCTTCTCACACATTCATCTGTTAACTACGTACAAATCCTTTTCTTAAACGCCAATTTTTCGTGCAAAATCCTTATCGTTTTAAATTGTAAAACTATACAACATATTTATCATTTTAATGTAAACAAACAAATTTACACATTTATGTAATGGAAAGAAGCTAGCTAAGCTATTATTGAACAAATCTCTACTGGCTGTATCACAGTCATTATTTCTGAAACAAGTTTTCAATAGGGACCATTACGTTTTTCAATAGGGAATGATAATTAACATAAGAGCCCTACATGTTTGTTTACAATACGTGTCTACGTGTGGCATAATTTGAATTTTTGATAGTTAACAATTTTAGTTTGATTGTGAATTTTGACATGAAATATTCTAAGTTTTTTAAATTTAAATTTATATATTTGAAAACTACGTAAAAAAATATATTATAAGATATAACAATTGTCAATTAAAAATATTAAAAAAATATATGAAAAATTACGATCAAATGACAATTAACTAATACCGGTAATGAGGTTTAGCACTCTTTGTTAATGTGCATGTTTATTGCCACTAAATTTTTTTTGTTGTTGTAGTGGTAACCCACTAACACTATGAGTAAAGTTTCGAGAATGTTGGATGTACGCACACCTTATGAAGTAAAAATGTAAATAATGAAAATTTTTAATGAAAAAATATAATATAAAGTTTTAGGATAAGAAAACCTGGTCCAAAAATTTAAGAAGTTTATATAATGATGTTGAAAAATTTAAGAAGTAACTAGTGAACTTGTACGTGTGGCAATAATAAAAGACGGTCAAATTTCAATAATTACATTTAGTATAATATTTATAGATAGAAAAGGTTTTTACAATCTCTCTCCATATATAAATACTTTCAATAAAGTCATAATATACTACTTTGAACAAAAAGACATTAGTCCAATAAACTTACTATTGTAAGAAATTTATATAAAATATAAAATAAAGAAAAATCAAAAGAGTATATAAACCAAATGCAACATCTGTCTTATTACCTTATATTAAAAAGTAGAAGAAAAAAACACAAAATTAATACACAATTTTTGGTAAGTTCTTATTCTTAAAGTGAAATTTTTCCTATATAAATTCAAATGGTCAAACACCAAAACAAATATGAATATTCAATGAAAAAAAGCTAACTCAATTATTGATCCATCTAAAAACTGTATCTTATTTCTCGTTGAGAATTTTTTAAAAAAAACACAAAATTAATACACCTCATTGATTATTCTTCTTTTCTTTCTTTCTTTTGAAGTTGTTTAATTTGTGTTAACATTTCATGTCTTTCTTTATTGATGGTTTGGTATGGTGTATAGTTTGCAGATGCTTGAATGAAATAAACTTTGTTTTTTAATTTTTCAGATCACATCTTTTATTAGAACAAACACATAATTTGAATTACTTAATACGTGCAATTGGTCACTTATATAAGTGAATAGTTTCCAACAATGCTTTGCCTATATTGAGAATAATAGACTAATTATGTTTATGTTAGCACAGGCCATGCTCCTCTAGTATAATATATATACTATACTTCTACCTAACTTAGCAGAGACACAAATCGGCAACTTAATTATTGTTTTAGTGACATGCAACATGACTAAAAAAAGATAGTACTTCACATTCAGATATACTTCTACTTAACTTACTATACTATAATTAGTAGTCCTTTTTGTTTCTTTTTTACATTAATGGTATATTGTACTTTAAACGCTAATCAAATTTATAAAAACTCATGTTCAAATTAATTAGAAAATGTACCATTGAATATTGATCCTTAATACAATTTTCTTCCTGAAATCTATCGATCTATTTCAAATTTTTTTTATTCTTTTCCCATCAAGATGTATAAATCCAATTTATAGACTACTTTCTTTTCTTTAGATAGATTGATCAATCTCGTTTGCTCGTTAAAGGTAAGGTCCATGTTCCCTCTAATCTTCGGTAAGAATTGTTACTTATATATCACGTGGTAGGGTCTAAATAAATCCCCAACAACCAATGACCAAACCAATAGGCTCACTACCTTCCTATTGATGATGACTTTTGAAAAAAAAAAAAAATTGTGTTAGCCCTCTTTAATTATCTGAGAGGATATAAAAATGAAAGAAGGTACAAAGACTTGGTAATTGGTATACATGTAGTCATTCCTGAATTACCAATTTAAGAATGCAATTTTACTCTTTTTATCACTGAAATATGAACTTTAGCACAAGTTGTCAATTTTTCTTCTCACACATTCATCTGTTAACTACGTACAAATCCTTTTCTTAAACGCCAATTTTTCGTGCAAAATCCTTATCGTTTTAAATTGTAAAACTATACAACATATTTATCATTTTAATGTAAACAAACAAATTTACACATTTATGTAATGGAAAGAAGCTAGCTAAGCTATTATTGAACAAATCTCTACTGGCTGTATCACAGTCATTATTTCTGAAACAAGTTTTCAATAGGGACCATTACGTTTTTCAATAGGGAATGATAATTAACATAAGAGCCCTACATGTTTGTTTACAATACGTGTCTACGTGTGGCATAATTTGAATTTTTGATAGTTAACAATTTTAGTTTGATTGTGAATTTTGACATGAAATATTCTAAGTTTTTTAAATTTAAATTTATATATTTGAAAACTACGTAAAAAAATATATTATAAGATATAACAATTGTCAATTAAAAATATTAAAAAAATATATGAAAAATTACGATCAAATGACAATTAACTAATACCGGTAATGAGGTTTAGCACTCTTTGTTAATGTGCATGTTTATTGCCACTAAATTTTTTTTGTTGTTGTAGTGGTAACCCACTAACACTATGAGTAAAGTTTCGAGAATGTTGGATGTACGCACACCTTATGAAGTAAAAATGTAAATAATGAAAATTTTTAATGAAAAAATATAATATAAAGTTTTAGGATAAGAAAACCTGGTCCAAAAATTTAAGAAGTTTATATAATGATGTTGAAAAATTTAAGAAGTAACTAGTGAACTTGTACGTGTGGCAATAATAAAAGACGGTCAAATTTCAATAATTACATTTAGTATAATATTTATAGATAGAAAAGGTTTTTACAATCTCTCTCCATATATAAATACTTTCAATAAAGTCATAATATACTACTTTGAACAAAAAGACATTAGTCCAATAAACTTACTATTGTAAGAAATTTATATAAAATATAAAATAAAGAAAAATCAAAAGAGTATATAAACCAAATGCAACATCTGTCTTATTACCTTATTAAAAAGTAGAAGAAAAAAAAAATTGACTTGATAATACATAAGCTAAGGTAATACTATATAAGTAATTTTAGAGAAATCAAACTTTCTGTATAAACGAATCCTCTTTGATGATCACCATGATATATAGAAAGCAATTTAAATGGTCCTTTGAATGTCCTAAATCCAAAAGAAAAACCCTTACTGTAATGAGCAGCACCTCACCATCTGCAAACATATATTTCGATATGATATAATATAGACAGGCCGCTCTTTCTTGTATAGTAAATAATTGAGTCCAAGATTCCTTAATACCGTAATTTTTCATTACTCATAACTTAAAAGTGCTCCCCTCTATATGTTGGCAAGTACAATAAGCACAAAGCATTTCATGTATTACTGAAACAACACATTTTATAAGCCTCATATTGGGAATATTGCAAATTTCATGTGGCAATGATATCTCTATGTACACCTCATTTGATATATTAAATGAAATCACAAAATAGTTGGATAAATCATCCATCCAATGAAACGCACCACGAACAAATGCTAAAGAGTCATCAGGGCGTAGACCATTGTGAAAGGCACAAGGATGTTTGTCAATTTTTCTCCAAGAATCACTCTTTAGCGCGAGGATATTACTGCATGGTCTAAAATCATTACCACCATCGTTGTCAATCTTAAGAATCTTATAGTCATCACTAATCGAGTCATAGCCAAATCCGTAAGTGCAAAAGAATGCCTCTTCGTATGTGTGTCGAAATTCAGGATTAGGAAGTAGTATTGATTCATTTGTGGAAGGGTTCCACAGTAAATAGCCATCACGATACAAAACAAGAGACAAACCATCACAACAACATATTATTTCGTAGCGCCTCTTTGGATAATAATTTAAAGGGAAACCACTAAACTTTTGTAATGGTTGAGCCGATGATAAAGAAGAACAATAACATGAAATCGTACCATAATGTAGTCGCGCAATAAGAATTTTTTTATTCTTCTTAGCATGATTGAAATGCTTTGCTTTAAAGTAATTTGAGGTGATCAATGTATTCCAAGATTTTGATGCACATTTAAATCGAAGAAGAGACTGGACAGATAATCTGATGAGGATTTCCACAATTATTTCTTCTAAGAAGTGGATTTTCATGGCCTAGATAGAACAATTAAACCAAATTATTTGCTATAAACAAATAACGAAAGAAAATTAACTTAAAACAAGAAATAATAACGTGTGCATAATAAAACTCACCCCATCAACATCCATTTGATTTATCTCTATGCAATATTTGTTGCCATAACTCAAACTTGTGAATCTCGTTCAATTGTCAAACAAGAACAAAAAAAAATTAAAAATTAAAACAATACTTCACAACAACCTTTAAGATCTGGAAAAATCTGCTTCTCCCTTTTTGATGAAGTATAAGGAAAGAGTTGAAGGTCATAATTGATTTGAAAAGAGCTTTTCCATCTTTAGAGCTTTCCCTTTCTCTATTTGCTCTGATTATTGATGTGGCTAAGAAACACAATTTCACGTGAGAAAGAATTGTGTTTTATGGAGAGTTATATATATGATAAGACCTTTGTACCCGCAATGACAGGATCAGAATTTTTCATTAAGGAATTTAAAATATATACGAAAAAAAATAAAGAGGTTTAAATCTGCTATATATAAATTGAAAAAAAAAAAAAGCATTTAGCATTGTGTAAAACTTATTATAAGGAGAAGAAGAACAAAAAGGTAACAAAATAGAAAGAAACACACACTTAAATGAAGAGACAAATAGACTGATGTCTGCTCATGAAGAAGCATTAGAATGATTAATTGATCTTTTGTTCTTTGATAATCTAAGTTACACAATCTCACTATACATGCTGTAGTCTGTAGATATCAGAGAAACAAATCTCTATACCTGCCCAAAAATGATCTAATAGATATACATGATACATAAACTAGGAATAACTACTCCTATTTGCTTGCCAGAACTTCATCTAGATAAAAAGATTCCGCTGATCGATCTGTTTCAGAGCAGCCATATGGTGAACTCATCAGATCATCTGCTTTCTCATCGAACATCCTAGGTTCTGTTTCTTTATCAAATACCTGGTTCCCCTTTTTTCCTCGTTCAGCCCTGGACGACACTGTTTTGTGCTTTATACCAACAGCTTCAGCTTGATCTGCGAATAATTTCTTTGAGATGGATGAACTGCATATTTGTTGATATACATCGTAGGTAGCTGCATGAGTGTTTTCTCCGTTCAGAATATTTGAAAGAGGATGCAACACGGAAATTGGATCACTGTTCCTACTTAGAGTTTCCTTCAATTCTAGAAACTTAGAAACCAGTTCTGGCTTGCTAAACAGAATAAAGACAGCGCTTTCATCCAAATGGTAGACTGAGGAAACAGAATTTGGGCCAAAGGCTTGTGCTATACAAGCTCTTATCTCCTTTGCTTTTAGTTTAGATGGCAATCCCCACAACAGAATGATGCTAGGAAATGAGAAATTCTGGTACCGACTTTTGAGGTTACTAGAAGCTGAGGAGTCTGGTGTACATTTCCCACTACTTAGATCAATGACGTTACCACTAACCCAGCTAAGGTAAAGGCGATTGATATAATTCTGAAGCTTTGTCTCCTTCACTAAATCTCCACCAAGCACATGGAGGGTGAAATCAATGCCTAGATGATTGCACGCCTGTGCAAAAATGCATCCAGTCATGAATGCATCATATCCAGCTTCATGCTTGGCTCCTGAGTTCCAGTTCGAGGATCTGCAAATCAACTTAAAAAATTAGTGACAAGGATTATTCACATTGTTCATTTTGATTTATAAATTCCAGTACGAGGATCTGCAAATCAACTTTAAAAATTAGTGACAAGGATTATTCACATTGTTCATTTTGATTATAAATCGAGATACAGCGCAATAGGTTAATGCTATAGGAGTGCTGAAAGAGGCGAAAATTTTTTCTTCACAATCCTAATCAGATAGACCAAAGATGCAAAGCAAACACAGTTGAGACACACATAACATCACAGTGTCAAATGCATGCAGAATTCTAACAGGAGAAAAAGAAAGATATGCGTAAAAGATGTAAATCAAAATCAATTGTCACGCTAGAAACAGTCAGGCAAATGGAAATGGTAAGCACGTACTGAAATAACAAATTGCATCACGTAGATTCAGTCTCAAGAGTAGAGTAGGATTGGTGGTAACCTTTTTTCATCTACTTGAACCTCCACTTCTACACATGGTCTATCAGCCAAACTAGATGTTTTGATACCTAAAGCAATATGAGGACAGATAGAGACAAATGCTCTGGATAGTGAGGTGTTGCTTTTATTTAAAGTCTGTCGAAAAACACCGTTTGCATTCAAGAGTATCTTGGTGTCCACTATGGTAGGAAAGAGCTTCTGAAGGGAAGATACATAATCCTCAGCGGTTGAAGGTAGTGGACCAATGAATTTACTGTACATATGCGCCACATCTGCACTCATTGTATAAAGTGTTGAGCAAAATTTGAAATATATAATGTAGCCTTTCCATAAATAAAAAAGGAAATATTTACCAAGAAAGCAATTGTGACCGACAATCAACTTTCGCTTTGATGAAAGAAGATCAATAACATGTCGAAATCCAACAGCAGATTCGACCTTCATTTCCGCATCTTTACGAAGGCCGTCCTTCACCTCTTTCTACTTGATATTAAGACATGAATAGCTTTGATGAGATGTAATCAAGGTACTGAGAAGATGAGGAGTCACTTATATTGGAAAAAATGAAGAGAATAGATCTCATATTGGGAAAAATGATACGAATAACAGCAGTTAATAAACAAAGAAGCTTATTACTAGTACTCATAGATTCTAAAAAAAAATTGGAATAGCACAGCAACAGTCACAAATGTATTCATTGCATCCTTATCATGTTTCAACAAGAATTTCTGTATGATCAAAGCCTTTTTATGCCTTACCATCAGTAGATTTCTGTCATCATTGGAATCTGTATAGACAATCAATTGCTGTGGAGATGTTGCTTCACCTGCTACTCGGATATAGGCAAGATCTTTGAAATGCTTTTTAGTGACCTGCATTTTCAAGGTCACCAAGTCAATCATCATCACAAAACAATATCATATCAACTACTATATACTTTAGCACCTCTCTCATTTCTGAGGAATTGCCGAAGAACAAAGAAAAGGTTTAACTTATACTATTGTCAGGTAAGTGATTACCTCCTGCTTAAATAAAAAGAATGCATCATCTTATACAGACCTTTAGACAAAAAGTGAACGGTTGCTAACATTGGATAAAAGAAGACGCTCTGACAGTCTCACATCATAAATTGATTATAGTACAAAAAGAAAAGAATGAAATGGAAGAGGAGCTCGTTACCGCTTTAATCACCCTTAGTTGGCGAGAAGTAAAATCACTAAGGGCAAGGCCTGGACGGGTCTTGAAGAAAACCATTTGAAATCTCTGACTTGGATCAGTTGATATTTGTTTAATTTCAGAGCTACTGCTTCCCTTACTTAACAAACTATCACGCCATTCCCTTATTGTGTTCTTCATTCTCTCAGCAAATAGAACATCTGCCATCCTAACCAGTGGGAAGTCTGCATCTTCACTCAAGCCAAACACGGAATCTGATGATTCATCCATGTATATTGAACTTATACGTTCCAGTGCCTCCTTTTCTTGGCTTCTGGATAAATAAGAGATTCCTGAGATTACATAGAAGTGTAAAATCTCAAAAATGAAACAAATGAAGATATAATTGAGCTAGCAAAACTGAAACTCAATGTGTACATAACTCTTATATAAAACCAAATAGTGACCTAGTCTGGAAATTTAAAATCCTAAATGCTTCAAAATCAACAAAGTATAACACCTCACCAACCAAATTTGACAGTATCAGAGCGCTACTTGGAGATAAATCTGATGATATTGGTGTTATCTTTTGGTGTTTATGGATAGAGAGGAACAAAAGATGTTTTGATGGAATTTCAACTTCTAGAAATCTTTTGCGAGGCAGATGTCTAGTTAGCCTTTTTAGTTGGTCCAAACTGACCCCTGTAAATAATTTAGAACTCTTCTTGGATTTTGTTAGCTCTATAGCTTAGAAAGAGGCTACAAATCCTTTTTTTTGTGTGCTTAACTGATCTATCCTTGTAAAGCTTGCATCTTCTTGATGCCTTGAAATGAATCTACTTACTTCATCAAAAAAAAATCTGATGATATTGGTGGTCACTAACTAATAAAAGAATGTACTTCCAAAGGAATTTTATATGAATAAATGAATTCCATATTTGTTCTTCTGGGTAAACATACAAGTCCATGGTACCATTTAAAAGTTGATATGGGTTTGCTGGTATTCATGATTTGATAGTTAAACCTTTCTTTTTAATTATAGTCACTGGAGATCTTGGTAAGATGAGAAAGTTAAAACCCAAAAGATAGCAAGAGACTTGATCTGATTTGGTATACCAAATCTCAGGATCACCATCACAACTTGAGTCATAGGCTTGTAGACAAGTTCAGTCAGAGTTCGGACCAACCTCATATGACTCAGACAAGCAGATGTGGACTCATATAGGTTGAAACTAGCAACTAATATAAAATTGCCAAATCACAACATACTGTGATCTCATTAAGTTGTCCAAGAGAGCAAACGAAGGTGTTAAGGACTTACCTTCACGTACGCACAAATTGAAATCAAACTGGTATTTTGCCAAGAAATCAAGTGATGTTGTCTGGCAAAGGAACTCACGGGATTGGTTGCTACCAGGAATTTCTTGCCGTGGGAATATGTAGAAGTTGTGTCTGCCAAGAGAAACCAGAGTATCAGATTTGAAAAGTCAAAATGTAACATTAACCGATAAAGACAATCTATGCTGCTTGTTCCCCTTGAAAAAACACATTTATTCTGCCCGTATTGGGCAGAACGCCCAAATAGAGAGGACTTGATATTGACATCGCAGATATGTTACCATTTTAAAAAAGCATTGATACAGAAAATGCAATATGCAACATCTCGAAGTCAAACTTATAGGTTGCTGCTAAACAGGTGATGATTTGTATTTCATCAAAAGCAAAAGAAACAAACTTTTCCTTCTCTCAACACTGAAATGCTCACTTGATCTCCCTACTTGGACAAACAGGCTCAACCATAAATAATGCAGACGGTTCTCACAGTATTGTCGAAGGTGCCATATGCCCTGAAGCAAGGCTCAAAACATGTTGAGTGTTTTGCCTCGGTTAATGTGTGCTTCAGTGTCCTCATCGAGGCTCTAAGATAAACTTCTCCTTGCAAATGAGCGGTTTTCGACAAAAAATGATACTTCACTTTATGTTAAAACAAATCAGTTTCTTTGTTTATAAAGAATTAACTTGGACAAAAGACATCAATCAATCAATAAACTAAGCATCAAATCCAAATTAGTTGCAGTAAACTATACTTATCCTTGATATCCTTCAGAGAAACATTAGAAGATCAGTTCTAAATTAGTTGAATGGGATTCTCTGTATCCTTCACTGAACAAACACGAGAAGGATGAGCGAAAACTTACGGATGAGCGATAAAGGATTGCTTGTGAGAATCCCACCGGAAGGGACAAACACCGAACTGAACGACGGCGAACTTTTCGGCGGAATCCTTAACTTTGAGGTAGCTAATATCATACCGGTCGTAATCGAATGATTCTCTCCAAGGTGCACTGGTGACTCCGGTCATTTCCAAGTCTACAGCTACGAAATCGGCGTCCCGTAGAAGACCTCGTAGGTCCTTGAGAGCTGATTCAAAGTTTGATTTGGTAACATTCTTAATATCGAAGGAAGAAGATGAAGAGAGTGTGCGGCGGCGCGTAGTCAAAACGGTGGTCGGAGCGTGGGATAATTGGCGCGTAGTTGATAAAGATTTCCACATACACAGCTTCTTCATTCTCTGCTTAGTCCTTCGCGTTCGTAGCTTAGGGATGAAGGTCCCTAATTTTTTTCTTTTGGAGAAAATTGTAAATGCAAAAAAATCTAAATATATTTTTTATTCATCTTTTTTATTTTTTAAAATCCTTATGATTATATTTTAAGCATATTTATGCCTTTGAATAACTATCAACAATGAATACCAATAAAGATTATGGTCGAGTAGTAAATATTTCTTTATCGAAGATTTAGCTTCGAGGGCCTCTGAGTATGGACTATCCCAGTGTAGCTTAAAGTAATTTAGGATCAGTTCAATCGAGGTTATTTTGTAACGAGGCTCATGGAACCTCTCTTCAAGGATAAGTCATCTTTCTATCGGACACCCTCATAATAACTCTTGAAAAATCAACAATCAACCTCAAATATTGTGTTAACCTACCTCAAACCGAACATAAAAGCTTAAGCATGTACTACTAAATAATTTTTCAGTTTTAAGTATATAGGACTCTCTCCAATTAACTAAATGATTATGTATAAAATTTTAAAAATCAAAATATTTATCATCTTAAGAATCAAAATAAAATTAATATGGTGAATGAAAAATAACGTTAAGAGAACTTAATGTAATTAAAGAAAAAATAATATTAAATTAAAATTAATGAATAGATAAGATTTGTTTAATCAAATTATTCTTGATTAGGGTATATTAATAATTATTCTAACATGAATGCACAATTCATTTCTGTAAGAAAGACCCTCCATTCTTTGTGATAATTATATATATATATATATATACTGACAAAGTATCATAGAAGATTGGTTTATTCTTTCATCAAAACACCCTTCAATCTTTTATGATACATCCATGTGTTATATATCATATACTGATAGAATGTTATGGAAGATTGATTCAACCCTTTCAGAAAAAATTACTCTTTAGTCCTTAATGATATCCATATAATACATATCATACAATATCATTGATGATTAATCACAAGATATATCATATACTAAAAAGATGTCATAAAGGATTGGTTCATTTTCTATAAAGAGAATCCATTGATCTATAATACCCATGTGATATATACAATATATTAAAAGAACATCATAAAAAACAAATGTATCCCTTCACAAAAAATACTTTTCAATCCTTTATAATGTCCCCATAATCTATACTATTTGCCAAAAGAGAATCACAAGATCGACTCCTCATATCAAGAATATTTTTTTTATAGTTCTTAATGATACTTATATTTTTTATTTTTTTAAAAAAAAACTCAATTTTTTATAATATCACATAGTATATATCATATATTAACAATGTATCACATAGGACATGTTCAACTTTAGAAAACACTATTCAATATTTGGTTATACTCACCGATTACCACAATATATATTATATGCTAATGGATATTATTGAAAATTGATTGATTCATTCAAAATAATAAAATAAAATCTATATAAAAAAATATATTTTAATCTTAATTCACTTTATGTATACATATTTTAAATTGAGCAAATGAATCTGACCAATAATCTCAACCAACGTAATATCTTAATTATATTTTAGCATGCTACATCAAATTACAATTCAAAAAATTAAAACCATATATATAATAGATTTTGTGATATTTATACTAAATTATTAGTATGTGAAAATAACATAATCATCTCAAATTTCAGTAGAACAATAAGTATTTTGTCTTTAATTATATATTTCGTATTTGATCCTTAAACAGTAAATTATCTTGACGAATTCAAAGCGAAAACTATATAGGAGTAATATACAAAAACCAAAATAATAAAATAATATTTTATATTCTTATAGACTAGCGACATTTCTGATATAGAATATACGTAAATTTCATCTATATAAAGTAAAAAAACAATTTATCAACAAATCCTTATACCCTATAGTTTAATATTTCTCAATTTCTATCCACATTCACAAATACAAAACAGAAAATAAAAATTTCCCTATATATATTTTTTTTTTCCTCAAAATTCTTTGGAATTCCTATATATATAGGAAAGCAAGTGGCAACACTCCACAGCTTTCTATCTTTCTTCAATTTTCTCCTCTATCTCTCCGCGATCCTCAGTTACCAATCGTTTAACCAAAAACCCTTTCTCGAAAACCCTAGAAATCGCTTCGATCTTCATAAAACCTCATTGCCCCAATTTGTGTTATTCAATCGAAAACTTACATATATCAATTTTGATCGTTCCAAACCCTTCATACCTTTGTCGATTTTATTGGATCCATTCTCGTTCAGGAATCGGCCTGTTTCAACCGTTTTTCTTCTGAATTCGGCAATGGTTTTATCAGTTGGTTGATATAAAGATGAAGTTAAAGCGAAGGAGGGCTGTAGAAGTGGTAAGTTTTGATTTTTGATCATATGTTAATTCGACGTGAATTGATTCGAAGCGCGATTGTTCCGTGGTTTTTTTAGGTTTGCGAGTTGAATTTTGTTAGTAATTTGTTTAATATAACTAGACATGTGTGCTTGGAGTTATGGAATTGATTGATTGATATGTTGTAGCTTATGCCATATAGCTGGCCCTAAATGTTTTTGCTATCATTGATTGATATGTTATTAACTTTTCAACTGGTTGTAGTTCAAGAGGTCTTTTTTGTGCTACTGACACCATGGTGACGGGTGTGAAGTATAGGAGGCTGGTTTGTTTGTATGTGTGTCTTATGTTTTTATGTCTGATCATACTAATTTGAGGTAAATTGATTTTTTTTTTGTAAAGTTGAGAGATTTTTTTAGATATAGTGAGCTTAATTTTGTTAATAGTTTGTTTAATATAACTAGATGAGTGTGGTTAGGATTTTTGGATTATATGTTATGTGAAGGTTTATGGAATAGTTGATTGATTGATATGTTATAGCTATACCATATAGCTGGAATGTTTCGGTATCGTGGAGTAGTTGATTGATTGATATGTTACAAGTTTATGGTTTTCTGGAGTTGAAACTGCACTTTTCAACTGGTTGGAGCCCAAGGGGTCTTCTTTTGCTACTGGCACCATGGTGACTGGTGTGAAGTACCTGTGGTGAAATTGGCAGAAGGTTGACTTTTATGCAACTGTTTCTTTCACTGGCAAAGAGAAAAGTTTCGCCCCATTGAGATCAATCTGATTTGTGTTGGTGTAGACTAGTACTCCAGTGAATAAAAGCTAGTCTGGTTTTTGTTAGTGTATCTTCTAGTAAACCAAGAATATCTAAAATGTTTTTTGTTAGGCATTCATTCCTGATACTCGCATGGCGGTTAATAATGTTTTATATGCACATTTAGTAATTTGAACAACATTCCCTTTTTTCTTTTGAAATCACAGCAAGTCTCAAGTTCTGATTTGGTGCGATTGCTTATATGATTTTAGATATCTGCATTTTGAACTTCAAAAATGACACCAAGAATATACTAATCATAGAAATTGCATAGTCAGGGCTGTCGGGCTGATCTGTGGAATTTTGGACTTAACATCCCAAAATCTTCTTTTATTTGTAGTTTCCAAGATATCATTTTAATGATGTTTGCTCATTAATGTACTTCAGCCTAGATTCATTTATCAAAGTTCAGAAGTTTAGTTGAGTAATTTAGGGAAAGATGTTCTCTTGAAGCACTATATTTCATTGTTGATTTTGTGATGCTGTTTTGAAATGTGCGGGCAGTTATGTTTAACATATACTGCTTAAAAGAAATTTAAATGTGCACTGATCAAATTTGTTTTTGCCCTTCCTTTTTCAGCCTCCAAAGATCCGATCATTTATCAGTAGCATCACTGCTACTCCATTAGAGAATATAGAAGAACCCCTGAAAAGTTTTGTTTGGGAGTTCGATAAGGTACCTATACAGATTTTATGTTGACGATATTATACTATTCCCCCTTTTGCACGTCTTCTCCTTTCTTAATTTATTTTCCCTGTTCTTATTCTTGTGTATGCAGGGTGATTTTTATCATTGGGTTGACCTGTTTAATCACTTTGATACTTTTTTTGAGAAATACATCAAGTCTAGGAAGGATTTGCAATTTGATGACCACTTTTTGGAATCTGATCCTCAATTTCCAAGGGAAGCTGTCCTCCAGGTCCTTCGTGTTATAAGGATAATATTGGAGAACTGCACAAATAAGCATTTCTATAGCTCATATGAGGTACTGAAGATGCCTAAAGCGACTCTTTTCATTTTGTTGCTCCTGCTTTTATTCTGGAAAAAGAATATACGTATTGGCATATAATTAACTGTCTGTGTGTCTGCATGTTGCCCTGTTCTTTGTAATTCAAAGTTAGTGTGCTCTACCTTAGCACTATGGTTAAGCATTGGATTGTTCTTCTTGCAAAGCTTGATTACTATTGAATCATTATTTTCTCCTCTAGTGTTTAACGCTCAGCATTATTCTTAGGTCATAAAAGAATTTATAATTTGTAAATAAAATAAATATTTGGTACTCCATTTTCACTATTGAAATGAAACAAGGCGGATTAGTGGAGGATGCTTTTGGAGAATAGTAAATATGGAGTCTCTAGGATCTTTTACAACGATAGCAAATATGTGTTTTTGGTAAAATAAAAAATGGAGTTACATCATGCAATGGTGTAATACAAGGATGTAAGCTATGGAATTTAAAATCATTTACCTTATCATAAAATACTCTGAAGTTTATAGACATTAGCAAGCCAATTAGTTTTTTCTAGTCATCAATTGGTATAAACTAGAGAAGGTAATGTTTCCTGGCTCTATTTCCTTGGAAGTGCATGTCTTGTTGTATTCTGGTTTCTTTTTGGGGACAGATTTGTATCAGATGTATCTTTCCTATCTTTAGATATGTGGAGTTATTTATCAGTGTCTTTTCCTTAGTACGTACCATGTGAGCAGTGGATGCAAAGATAAGGGGTTGTTAAGCTTTTCATCTTATGCTTAGCAAAGTAAAGTGGATTTACATAGGTTAGAAGTGGCACATATTGTGGTGGTATTGTTGATGAACTTATATGCCTAAGGGCGATTATTCAGTTTTAGTTTCTGAACTGATTTTAAGATGTAGGAAGTGCCTATTTTCTCTGAATAAAATAATGTATATTAACATCTTAAAACTCTTTCGGTCTCCATTTTTGCTCTTGATCTGGTAAAACAATGTAGTTCTTGGTGTTTTAATAATATCCCCTACGCACATTACAAAATTTTATATTGTTTTGAATTTGAACTTTTGCTCTTTTTTTTCTCTTGGTGGTGCAGCATCACTTGTCAGCGTTGCTTGCTTCCACCGATGCGGATGTGGTTGAGGCGTGTTTGCAAACTTTGGCTGCCTTTTTGAAGAAAACAATAGGGAAATATGTCATTAGAGATGCTTCTCTTAATTCAAAGCTGTTCGCTCTTGCACAGGGTTGGGGAGGAAAAGAAGAAGGCCTTGGGTTAATTGCGTGTGCTCTGCAGGACAGCTCTGATGCAAGTGCTAATGAGTTAGGCCGCACCTTACATTTTGAATTCTATGCTACTGAATCTTCAGATGAGTCCAATGCTCCCATTGGTTTACAGATCATCCATTTGCCTGACATTGACAACAGAAAAGAGTCAGATCTTGAACTTTTGAACAGTTTAGTCTTGCAGTACAAGGTTCCTCCTAGTTTGAGGTTTCCTCTTTTGACAAGATTGCGGTATGCTAGGGCATTCAGTTCCCCAGCTTCTCGACAGCAGTACACTTGCATACGCCTCTATGCATTTATAGTTCTTGTTCAAGCATGCAGTGATTCAGATGATTTGGTTTCATTCTTCAACAGTGAACCAGAATTCATTAATGAGTTGGTTACCTTATTAAGCTACGAAGATGCGGTTCCTGAGAAGATTAGAATTTTGTGTCTGGTTTCCTTGGTTGCTCTCTGTCAAGATCGGTCACGCCAGCCAAGTGTGTTGACAGCTGTAACATCTGGGGGGCATCGTGGCATTCTTTCCAGCCTTATGCAAAAGGCCATTGATTCCATCGTTAGCAACTCCTCAAAATGGTCTGTTCTTTTTGCTGAGGCTTTGTTATCTCTTGTTACCATTTTGGTCTCATCTTCATCTGGGTGCTCAGCAATGCGAGAAGCAGGGTTCATCCCTACTCTTCTACCGCTACTTAAAGATACGGATCCTCAACACTTGCATTTAGTTAGCATGGCTGTTCATGTTCTAGAGGCATTCATGGATTATAGTAATCCAGCTGCTGCACTATTCAGAGATTTGGGAGGTTTGGATGACACCATAGCACGCCTTAATGTGGAAGTTTCTCGTGTTGAAAATGGTGTAAAGCTGGCAACTGCTAGTAGTGATCTCGAAAGTTCTGACGTTAATAGTTCACAGATTGTTACTGGTACTTCTTCCGAGCCAGACAGCATGCAGGCACTTTGTTCTGATGTGTTGGTTGCTTATCATCGGCGATTACTGATGAAAGCTTTACTACGTGCCATATCTTTGGGAACCTATGCTCCTGGAACCACTGCTCGTATTTATGGTTCAGAGGAGAGTTTGTTGCCTCAATGCTTGAGCATAATCTTCAGAAGAGCTAAGGATTTTGGTGGAGGCGTGTTTCATCTTGCTGCAACTGTGATGAGTGATCTTATTCACAAAGATCCCACCTGCTTCCCTGTATTGGAAGCAGCTGGTCTTCCTTCTGCCTTCATTGATGCCATTATGGATGGGGTTGTTTGCTCTGCAGAAGCTATCACCTGCATACCTCAGTGTTTAGATGCATTGTGCTTGAATAACAATGGTCTTCAGGCTGTGAAAGATCGCAATGCTTTGAGGTGTTTTGTAAAAATATTCACTTCAAAAACATATGTCAGAGCCCTTAGTGGAGATACTACTGGATCTTTGTCTAGTGGCCTGGATGAACTAATGCGGCATACCTCTTCGTTGCGTGGACCTGGAGTGGAAACTATGATTGAGATCTTGAAGGAGATTGCAAAACTTGGATCTGTTCTAGAAGCTATTACACCCTCATCTGACAGTCCTAGTTCTTCTAACCCTGTTCCGATGGAAACAGAAGGTGAGGATAGGGGTGTGGTTTTGCCGGAGCAAGACTCACAAAAGGCTAAAAGTTTGGAGCATGTTGAACCATCTTCTGATTCTTTGGTACCAAACATAGAGTCTTTTCTTCCTGAATGTATAAGCAATGCTGCTCGTCTGCTTGAAACAATTCTTCAGAATTCTGATATATGCTGTATTTTCGTTGAGAAGAAAGGAATTGAAGCTGTTCTGCAGCTGTTCACTTTGCCTGCCTTGCCACTTTCTGTTTCTATGGGTCAGACCTTATCTGTTGCATTTAAGAATTTCTCTCCACAACATTCTGCTTCTCTTGCTCGTGCAGTTTGTTCGTTTTTAAGAGAACATTTGAAGTTAACAAATGAACTTATAGTTCAAATTCAAGGATCTCAGCTTGTTAAGGTGGACTCTGCTAAGAGGATAACTGTGTTGAAGAACCTTTCAAGTCTTGAAGGTATTTTATCTCTCTCCAATTCTTTGTTGAAGGGAAGTACTACTGTGGTTTCTGAGTTAGGAACTGCAGATGCTGATGTCTTAAAGGATCTTGGGAGAGCATATAAGGAAGTACTTTGGCAAATTTCCTTGTGTTGTGATTCTAAGGTGGATGAGAAACAGAACGTGGAAGTAGAGCCTCAAAATGTAGAAGCAGGTTCTTCCAATATAGGAGGTAGAGACAGTGATGACGAGACTAATATTCCTTCAGTTAGATACATGAATCCTGTTTCTATCAGGAATAGTTCTCACACTCAATGGGGGGTAGAACGTGAGTTTCTTTCTGTAATTCGTTCTAGTGACGGTTTTAATCGTCGTAGTAGACATGGGTTAGCACGAATTCGTGGTGGAAGGACCAGTAGGCATTTGGAAAGTTTACAAGCTGATTCTGAAGTTGCTCCCAGTGTTGTGGAGAGTACAATCCAGGAGGTGAAGAAAAAACCTCCCAGTGTTCTGGTTTTAGATAATCTGAACAAGCTCGCTTCTAGCATGCGTTCTTTCTTTATGGCTCTTGTTAAAGGATTTACATCTCCAAATCGTCGGAGAACTGAAACAGGATCTCTAAGTTCAGCTTCAAAGAGCATAGGAACTGCCTTAGCCAAAGTTTTCCTCGAGGCTCTTGGTTTCTCAGGATATTCAGATGCCACTGCGCTTGATATACCACCTTCTGTCAAGTGTCGATATCTTGGTAAGGTTGTGGATGATATGCTGACCCTAACATTTGATGCCAGGCGTCGTACCTGTTATGCGTCCATGATTAACAATTTCTATGCCCAAGGAACCTTTAAGGAGCTTCTAACAACATTTGAAGCAACCAGTCAGTTGTTGTGGACACTTCCGTATTCTGTACGGACATCTGGAATGGTTCCTGAAAACAGTGGTGAGGAAAACAAATTATCTCACAGTTCGTGGCTTCTTGGTACTCTGCAGAGTTATTGCCGTTTGCTTGAATATTTTGTCAATTCGGCTTTGCTCTTGTCTCCAACTTCAACATCCCAAGCGCAGCTCCTTGTTCAGCCAGTTGCTGTCGGTTTGTCTATTGGGTTGTTTCCTGTTCCAAGAGACCCAGAAGTGTTTGTCCGTATGCTGCAGTCTCAGGTTCTAGATGTTACACTTCCTATTTGGAACCATCAGATGTTCCCCAGTTGTAATCCAGGGTTTATTAATTCTATTATTATGCTTATAACTTACATCTACTGTGGTGTTGGGGATGTGAAACGAAATCGTAGTGGGTCATCAAGTTCTGCAAACCCACGTGCAATGGCTCCTCCACCTGATGAGACTACTATTTCTACCATTGTTGAGATGGGCTTTTCAAGAGGAAGAGCTGAGGAGGCATTAAGACGAGTTGAAACGAACAGTGTGGAGATGGCTATGGAGTGGTTGTTTAGTCATACTGAAGATCCTGCTCAAGAAGATGATGAGTTGGCTCGTGCACTTGCCTTGTCACTTGGGAATTCATCAGAGACTTCCAAAGCCGACAGTATTGATAAAACGGTGGAGGTTCTATCTGAAGAACAACAAACTAAGCCACCACCTGTTGAAGATGTCCTTGCTGCAACAATTAAGTTGTTTCAGAGTGCTGACTCAATGGCTTTCCCGTTAATGGATTTACTTGTGACTCTTTGCAATCGGAACAAAGGAGAAGATCGTGCAAAAGTGACTTCATATATGATTTACCAGTTGAAAGATTGCCAGCTGGAATTTTCCAGGGACACTGGTGCCTTGTGTATGATAACACATACTTTAGCATTGCTTCTTTCTGAAGATGAAAATATACGGGAAATTGCAGCAAAGAATGATATTGTCTCTGTAGTACTTGAGATATTGATGAAGTTCAAGGCTAGAGCTGAAAATGAGATTATGGTTCCTAGATGCATCAGTGCACTGCTGCTAATCTTATTTAATCTGTCGCAAACTAGGCCTAAGATCTCCGGTGATGACACTGAAAGAGTCATAGCTGCATCTTTACCAGAATCTTTAGAAGAGCATCTCCCATCCCAAGTTCCTGAAGCAGTTATTGAGAAGAAGTCAACACTAGTCTCCGAGGATGATGAATCATCCATTGGTTTTGAGAAAATATTTGGGGAACCTACTGGTTATTTGAGTATAGAGGAGAGTGGTAAGGTGCTTGATTTTGCTTGTGACTTGGTTAAACAACATGCGCCAGCCATGGTTATGCAGGCTGCTCTTCAGCTGTGTGCACGCTTGACAAAAACACATGCTCTTGCCATTCAGTTTCTTGAAAATGGAGGAATGACTTCTCTTTTTGATCTCCCAAGATCTTGTTACTTCCCTGGATATGATACCATGGCATCTGCCATTGTTAGGCATCTTCTTGAAGATCCTCAGACCCTGCAAACAGCCATGGAGATGGAGATACGTCAGACCCTTGGTGGAAGTCGTCATGCTGGTCGTACTTCTGTTAAAACATTTTTAACATCTATGGCACCTGTGATATGTCGAGACCCTGGAGTCTTCGTGAAAGCTGCAGGTGCGGTTTGCCAGCTGGAATCATCTGGAGGGAGATCTATCATTGTCTTATCAAAAGAGAAAGACAAGGAGAGAGAGAAAGAGAAAGGCAAAACTTCTGTAGAGTTTGGAGCTTCTAATGAGTGTGTGCGAATTTCTGATAATAAAGCCCATGATGGATCAGGAAAGTGTTCTAAAAGTCACAAAAAGATCCCTGCGAATATTTCTCAGGTAATTGATCATCTTCTTGAAATAGTAGCAGCATTTCCTACACAGGGATTGGTTGAAGATTGTGTGGGAAACGCCTGTGCTATGGAGGTTGATGAGCCCATAGTCAGAGTAAAGGGGAAATCAAAGGTTGATGAGGTGCGGGAGGTTCAGTCTGACAGTGTATCAGAGAAATCAGCAGGGCTTGCTAAAGTTACTTTTGTACTCAAATTGTTGAGTGACATTCTTATGATGTATGTACATGCTCTTGGGGTTATCCTGAGAAGGGATCTGGAGATGTGTCAATTACGGGGACCCCATCAGCTAGAGAATCCTGGTCATGGCGGTATTATTCATCATGTGTTGCAACGGCTTCTTCCCCTTTCAATTGATAAATCTGCAGGACCTGATGAATGGAGAGACAAGCTGTCTGAAAAAGCTTCATGGTTTCTCGTAGTTTTGTCTGGCAGATCTAGTGAAGGTCGTAGGAGGGTTATTAATGAACTTGTGAAAGCCTTGTCTTTATTTGTGAAGTCTGAAAGCAACTCTGCCCGTAGCAGTTTATTGCCAGATAAAAAGGTCCTTGCTTTTGTTGATCTGGCATACTCCATTTTGTCCAAGAACTCATCCTCAGGCGACCTACCTGGTTCTGGTTGTTCTCCCGAAATAGCCAAAAGCATGATAGATGGAGGATTGGTCCAGTCCTTATCTGGTGTCCTTCAAGCAATTGATTTGGATCACCCTGATGCTCCAAAGGTTGTGAATCTAATTCTTAAAACATTGGAAAGCCTAACAAGGGCTGCCAATGCTAGTGAGCAACTTTATAAAACTGATTCTGTGAACAAGAAAAAGACAACTGCCGTTAATGGTAGATCGGATAATCAGGTGAATACAACATCAGCCTTTCAACATATAGAGGCCAGTGGAAATGGAAGTGGCCAGCCGGAGGTTCCTAATTCAAATGCAGGGCAACTGCTGCCTAGTGCTTCTGAGAATCACAGCAATGAGAATGTGACTACAGACCCGTCCATGGTGCAAGAATTGCGAACTGAGCAAGAAGCAAATGCAGGCGATCCTCCTCTTGAGCTTGGGTTGGATTACATGCGTGATGGGATGGAAGACAATGGTGTTTTGAACGACACAGAGCAAATTGGCATGGGTTTCCACGTTGAGAATAGGGCACATCATGAACTGGGTGAAGAAGATGATGATATGGGAGATGACGGTGAGGATGACGAGGATGATGATGAGGGTGAGGATGAGGATGAAGATATAGCTGAAGATGGCACTGGCTTGATGTCTCTGGCTGATACAGATGGGGAAGAGCATGATGATACTGGCCTGGGAGGTGAATACAATGATGACATGGTTGATGAAGAGGATGATGAGTTTCATGAAAATCGAGTTATTGAGGTTAGGTGGAGGGAAGCCCTGGACGGCCTTGACCATTTACAAGTTTTAGGGCAATCTGGAACAAGTGGTGGCCTTATTAATGTTGGAGGTGAGACAATTGAAGGGTGGAACGTTGATGACCTCTTTGGTCTTCGCAGGACCTTTGGCTTTGAGCGCCGGCGCCAAACAACTAGGAATTTGGAACAATCTGTTACTGAAGTTACTGGTCTGCAACATCCTCTCCTCTTGAGGCCATCACAGCCTGGTGACTCTGCTCCTGTCTGGTCATCTCTTGGGAACTCATCCAGAGACTCAGAAACCTTATCTGCTGGTAGGCTGGATGTAGCTCGGTTCTACACTTTTGATTCTCCAGTACTCCCATTTGATAGGGCGCCGTCTAGCATTTTCAGTGACAGACTCAGTGGTGCAGCACCCCCACCTTTGGCTGACTTTTCTGTTGGTTTGGAGTCTCTACACGTTCCAGGCCGGAGGCCTGGTGATGGTAGGTGGACTGATGATGGCCAACCCCAAGCAGGTGGTCAGTCTGCTGCTATTGCCCAGATGGTTGAGGAGCAGTTCATTTGTCAAATAAGCAGAATTGCTCCAGCTACTAATCCTCCTGTTGGATTGCTGGAGAGAGAGCAGGACATACCTGTAATTGGTGAGAATCAACAGCAGACGGAGGGTGATAGCACTGCTGGTCAACAAAATGATGATCGCCATAACAATAGTGGGCAAGAATCTAGTCAACCAGTTGAAGTTCAGTCTTGTGAAAGGGAAGAATACAATCTGGAGGTTGTTGCTGATCAGGTAGGTGAAATCCCAGAAGCTGTTGATCCTATGGAAAATGTACTATTGGACAGGTCAAATGATGGTCACGGAAGCATGGTGATTGGAGAAGGAAATGCAAATCCAAGTGATAACATAGAGGGAACTGCAGGTTATTCTGTGTCATCTATACACGGTGAAGGCATTACGATGCATGATAGGACTGCTAATGGGGATGTACACATATGCAATGCGACCTCGTCTGATGTACACAATGACACAACCACTGTAACAGACAGTCGTGCAACTGATGAGCCACCGTTAATATCTGGGGAAGCAATGCTGGATTCCAGTGCTCATCGTGTTTCTGTAGTTCAGGAGGATACAGATATACACATGTACGGTACAGAAACAGAAAGGGAGAGTGACCCACCATTGCCTATTCTGCCAGAGGATCCATCAGTGACTCAGAACCTTCAGGAAGTTCAAGATGCTAGTCAAACTGATGAAACTAGTTTGAATAATGAAGCTTCTACTGCAAATGCTATTGATCCAACCTTTCTAGAGGCACTTCCTGAAGAACTTCGGGCAGAGGTTCTTGCATCGCAGCAGGCTCAGGCTCAACCTCCAACTTATACAGCACCGACAGCTGAAGATATTGATCCAGAGTTTTTAGCAGCTCTCCCTCCGGATATTCAAGCAGAAGTTCTTGCCCAACAACGTGCTCAAAGAGTCGTACAGCAGGCTGAAGGTCAGCCTGTGGAAATGGATAATGCCTCAATCATAGCCACATTTCCAGCTGATCTGCGTGAAGAGGTCTGTACCTAGAGTGTTTTCGGCCCATTCCTCTGAATGTTATAACGTTTTGTTTATGCTTTTTTTTTTTTGTGGTGTTTGTCAGGTTCTGTTAACATCATCAGAAGCTGTTTTGTCAGCATTGCCATCTACGTTACTCGCTGAAGCGCAAATGCTTCGGGACAGAGCTATGAGTCATTACCAAGCACGCAGCTTGTTTGGAGGCAGCCACAGGCTTCATGGTCGTAGAAATGGTCTGGGATTTGACAGACAGACAGTTATGGACAGGGGTGTGGGTGTTACAATTGCCCGGAGGGCTTCATCCTCTTTTTCAGAGAGTTTGAAGTTGAAGGAACTTGAAGGCGAGCCACTTTTAGATGCTCATGGCTTGAAAGCATTGATCCGCCTCTTGCGATTAGCACAGGTAAATTGCTTCGTATCAACCGATCAAGCACCTTTGAAATGAAAATGCTTCTGTCATCAAACAACTGGCTTGCTTCTGTAGAGTTGTAATTGACGTTGTAATATTTTGGTTTTTATATTTTACAATGTGTGCTCAACAACTTAAACTGAGACATTCAATATTTGTTTTCAGCCTCTTGGGAAAGGTCTGTTGCAAAGACTCTTGTTGAATTTGTCTGCTCATAGCAGTACAAGAGCAGTTCTAGTCCACCTTCTTCTTGAAGCTATTAAGCCCGAGACTGGAGGGGCTGTTGGTGGTTTAACAACCATTAACTCACAGAGACTTTATGGCTGTCAGTCGAATATTGTTTATGGACGATCACAACTATTTGATGGTATCTGTCTCTTCTTAAGTGACGTTGTAGGTCTCTGTTTACAAATGGTCTGTTGCTAACCATTTAAGTCATTTCCCAGGTCTTCCTCCACTGGTATTGCGGCGGATACTGGAGATCTTAACTTACCTCGCTACCAACCACTCTGCTGTTGCCAGTCTTCTTTTCTACTTTGATCTCTCGCTTATTCCAGAGTGGTCAGATGTGAAGTGTTTGGAAAACAAGAGGGACAAAGGCAAGGAGAAAATTGTTGGAGGAGATTCCTCCAATCCTTTTAGAAGTTCTAACAAGAGGGATATTCCATTGGTTTTGTTTCTGAAGCTCTTGAACCAGCCACTTTTTTTGCGCAGCATAGCACATCTTGAACAGGTAGGTTATGGTCAAATGCTTTGATGCTACTGAAATATTTAGGTCTGGCGATAGTTAATTCAGATACATTTGTTGTTTCCTTGAATGTACTGTGTAGGTCATGGGACTCCTTCAAGTAGTTGTCTATACTGCAGCATCCAAGATGGAGTGTCAGTCTCATTCTGAAGAAACAGTAGACCGTTCTCATAATGAAACAGTTGACGGTTCTAATAATCCTGATGGCAATGAAACTATGAGTGATATACAGAAAGATCCTGCGTTGCCAGACATAAAGTCCCCTCAAGATGATAGCGGCACTGGTTCTGCCAACCCTGCATCTGATGCCAATGGAGGCACAAACATTCATGACATCTTCTTGCAGCTGCCACATTCTGATTTGCACAATCTTTGCTGTCTTCTTGGTCATGAAGGGTATTTTTCTATTTAAATTTCTGTACCTTGATTTGCCTAAATGTTTTTTGTTTCTATCTGTTCGTGATTTGAAATCTTTCATTTTCCGTTCCTTGATTTCCCATTTTGGTTTATCTTTCCTCTTCACTTCTGAAAGATAATTGTTGTGTTGCAACTATCTGACCTCTAGTGTATATCGTTTAGGCTCTCAGATAAAGTTTACATGCTTGCGGGTGAGGTGTTGAAGAAGCTAGCCTCAGTTGCTGCTCCCCATCGGAAGTTCTTCATTTCTGAACTTTCAGAGTTGACTCAAAGGCTGAGCAAGTCAGCTGTGGAAGAGCTTATCACACTTAAGAATACACACATGCTGGGATTGAGTGCTGGATCTATGGCTGGAGCTGCAGTCCTTCGTGTACTACAAACTCTTAGTTCACTAAGTACAGCTTCTGCTGATGGCAATACAGACACATCTATGGAGGAAGAACATGATGAGCATAACATCATGTGGAAGTTAAATGTTGCGCTAGAACCTTTGTGGGAAGGCTTGAGTGAATGCATAGGCACCATGGAGTTGGAGCTCACCCAGAGCACTTCTTCTTCAGTTATGTCAAGTACCAACACTGGGGAGCATATACATGAAGCCGGTTCTTCATCTGTATCTTCTCCATTGCCCCCTGGAACTCAGCGTCTGTTACCTTTTATTGAGGCTTTCTTTGTTCTGTGTGAGAAGCTTCAGGCAAACATCTCAATTATGCAGCAAGATCATATCAATGCAACTGCAAGAGAAGTGAAAGAATTAGCCGGTACTTCAATCAAGTTGTCCTCCAAGTCTGTTGGGGATTCACATAAAAGAGTAGATGGTGCTGTAACATTTGTAAGATTTGCGGAAAAGCATAGGCGCTTGCTTAACGCTTTTGTCAGGCAGAACCCCGGCTTACTGGAGAAATCACTTTGTGTGATGCTGAAAGCCCCACGACTCATTGATTTTGACAATAAAAGAGCTTATTTTCGCTCCAGAATAAGGCAGCAGCATGAACAGCACCTCTCAGGTCCTCTGCGAATTAGTGTTCGGCGGGCTTATGTGTTGGAGGATTCTTATAATCAGTTGCGTATGCGACCCAATCAAGACCTGAAAGGACGGTTAAATGTGCATTTTCAAGGTGAAGAGGGTATTGATGCTGGTGGTTTGACAAGAGAGTGGTATCAATTGCTATCAAGGGTCATATTTGACAAAGGAGCCTTGCTGTTTACGACTGTTGGGAATAATGCAACTTTCCAACCTAACCCAAACTCTGTTTATCAAACTGAACATCTCTCATACTTCAAATTTGTAGGCCGTGTGGTAGGACTTCTGGAACTAATTTTAATATCCAAGCCATAATTTTATCCTCGTTTCACATCTTAATCTCAAGCCTTTGATGTGATACTCTTTATAGGTTGCCAAAGCACTATTTGACGGGCAGTTGCTGGATGTTCATTTTACCCGGTCATTCTACAAACATATCCTTGGTGTGAAGGTCACATATCATGATATAGAGGCTGTCGATCCTGATTACTATAAGAACTTGAAGTGGATGCTGGAGGTGAGATTTTATTAAGATGCAGTAATTTGTAACTGATCTACTATTTCATCTATGGAACTTCTGATGGTTTCTTGGTTTCCTATACCAGAATGATGTGAGTGATATACCAGATTTGACTTTTAGCATGGATGCAGATGAGGAAAAACTCATTCTTTATGAGAAAACAGAGGTCAGTATACGTAACGTTTTGAACCCCCCACCCCAAAAAAAAATTGAAAAAAGCTAAATGAGCAACATCAAGTCATATATTGCTCTGTTCAGGTGATACCTAAAGTAACTTTTTTTTAATCTTGCATGATCAAGGTTACTGATTATGAGCTTAAACCTGGAGGAAGAAATATAAGGGTCGCAGAAGAGACAAAGCACGAATATGTTGATCTCGTTGCTGACCATATTCTGACAAATGCTATTCGCCCTCAAATAAATGCATTCCTTGAAGGTTTCAGTGAATTGGTACCACGTGAACTTATCTCCATTTTCAATGATAAAGAGCTTGAACTTTTGATAAGTGGTCTACCAGAAATTGACAGTAAGTGGACATGCTTCTCCACCATTGCTGTGTATACACCATGTTGTTTCCTATGAAGCTTCTAATAATGATTCTATATGCAGTGGAAGATCTGAAGGCCAACACTGAATATACTGGATATACCACAGCATCTACTGCTGTTCAGTGGTTTTGGGAGGTCGTTAAAGGTTTTAGCAAGGAAGACATGGCAAGATTTCTTCAATTTGTGACTGGCACATCCAAGGTTAGTAGATATCATTGTACCCACAGTTTTTTTTTGTCACATATAGAATCTGCTAAATGGCGATATGATTTGTTTCTATTGATGTGGAACCAAACTTACAAGAACCCCTTTCTCCCTCCTTCCCCACCTTAGTAAAGAACAATTTTGTACCAAAGTCGGTTTTCCTTGAGAAAAGATCCTCTTCTCTTCGCAAACCAAATATCCAGGTGCTCAAAATTCTGCTATGTGTTTTGCTGAATTCTGGTAATTTGTGATTGCAGATTGATGTTTGTTTCCCCAGTATATCTACTGTTCAATCATTTAAAAAAAGACCTTACTTTCCCTTTGTTTGGTGGTTCAGGATTCTGTATGCCCTTTGGTTGTTTTACATAGTATGTGCATGCACATTCCCCTGTAAATGTCTCTGCCCTGTGGATTTCTTCGTTGTGATTAATTGTGGGTGCTGTTGGCCTTAGGTTCCTTTGGAGGGTTTCAAGGCATTGCAAGGGATTTCTGGCCCTCAGAGATTTCAGATTCACAAAGCTTATGGAGCTCCTGAGAGGCTTCCATCTGCACATACCTGGTTGGTGCTTGTATATCAGACTTATTGTATGCTTATCAGTAGTTTGCTCATAATTAAGTAGATGCCATCTGGGTGATAGTATGTAGCAAAGCTTTAGTGACCCTTACTGTCATTTGTCTTTTCCTTCCAGCTTCAACCAACTCGACCTTCCGGAGTATACTTCCAAAGAACAACTTCAAGAACGTTTGCTTTTGGCTATCCATGAGGCTAGTGAAGGATTTGGTTTTGGTTGAGACAAGCTTCCCTTGTGCAGCTTTCCTGAAAATTGCATATATTTGATCACCCTGTGGTTGCCATGTAAATGTAAGTATGTCCTCTATTCATTTTTCTTCTCTTGTTTGGCTGTAGTTGGTAACTGAAACCACTCACTTGTTCACTGCTTTGTCAAGTGATGAGAATTCTGTTCTTTGATCTGTCGAATTTGTTTCCTTCACCTTCTTTGGATGAGGTTGTTGGAGTACCATTAGTTCTATCTATTTGTTGAGTGCTTAAAGCTTGCTCTACTTGATGGCATATGATTTGCACTTCTGTGGGGTGTCTGCAGATTCCTGTGGGTGTCCTATGATAAGCATGCCTTCTAATACATGATTGACGGAAATATATGTGACTTTGGCTTCTACATGTGCTCAAATATTTGCATGTTCACATCTGAAACTTCGGTGCTAGTGTGCCTTGACCATCTGTTTTCTCATTGTCTAATTTCCCTCATTGGGTTGTGTTCTAGTTGCTCTCCTGTCCTGTACTGCCCCACTCAAGTAGTAATAACATATAATTACTGAACCATTGTCGTGCATGCCTAATTTACATGAATTGGGCAATTCTAGTTATCAAGTTTAAGACTTATAATAGGTTTTCTGCTTGGTTGATTTACTGGTCAATTAACTCGAATTCAGCAAAGAAAAATGCTGATGACCTTCACTTTGTCTCATGCAGACTGGCTGATCGACATCAACTGCACAACATAGATTTGGAGAGGTATTGCTTACAAATTTGAGTCCATGCACAGCCTGCCTCAAGGATGTCTAGGTAGTTGGCCACACCACTCTGGTCATGTACATGGCAGTTTAGTATCTTGAGGGTAGTGAGTTATGCATTACAAGTGGTGATCTTCTTGCACAGTGGCGAGGAGCTCTGTTATTTTGTTGTTCCTTCCATTGCAACAGATTCAGAAGACGCTCCTACAGCCTTAATATCATCCCCGTGTAGATAAGTCGTTCTCTTTTTGTCGGGGGGTTTAGTGTAGGAGGTCTACATTTATTTTGGGAAATGGGTAGGTGCTAATTCTTTCATACTTTAGAACTTAATTAGTTACCTATGGTTACCGATTGGCATCAGATCAACTCTTACATCAGCTTATAAATGCTATGCTTGATCTGGTATTTCTTTTGGAAATGGCGAACATGGTCGCCCTTTTAAGTATTTTATCCTGGCATTGTCTATCTCTCTATTTGATTAGATTTCCTCACTGCTACTGTCTATCATGAAATTTGTGAGACCTTCAACTTGTACCTTTCCATAAGCCTAAACTAATCATGTCAACCGACTTGTTTTTGCTAGACCTTCAGCTTGTGTTTCGCATTTTACGAGTCAGTATATAAAGCAAATATAGTAGCAAAGATGGCATGTTGAAAAAAAAATGAAGAACAGAACATTAGCAACAACTAATAAATGAAATTAGGTAATACTAAAACCGAAAAATAAGATAGTAGGTGTTTAGGAGAATACTGATGAGGGAGTCACCCAACACTTGACTACCTACTATTTTTCTACTTCGGCTCCATCTTGTCCACAACGAAGGTCATTTTCACCTTATTTCACCTTATTTCGGATAGGTTTGTTTTTGATTTTATTGCTTAGTTTGTCCACAACGAAGGTCATTTTCATCTTATTTCGGATAGTTTAGTTTTTGATTTTATTGCTTAGTATGTACCATACATCCATTCAACATCCTCTCCTATACTAATCATGTCATCTACTCTAATCTACCATTATTATTTTTTGTTTGTTGTTGGTTTGGTTGTACGATGTCGCAACTACATTTTAATCAGCTAATGAAACTTAGAAGTACCTTATTGATAATTTGCCATTAACTTGTCATGTCAAACGAACTTATCCTCAGACCTCAATGGAGACCCTAGGAGGTGGTTCGAATTGTGGAAAGGTGGAAACTTTTTTTTTTGTTGCAAAAATGCATAATAAGATTACGTATAATATACGTTTGTAGTCCTTCCTCAGATTTCGTCCATTGCGAGAGTTTAGTGTGTTCTATAAAAATGTGACATTCTTTTTGGGGAGTACTATAAAAGAAAGGGCGTACGACACATAAGTTCTCATTCATTATTATATTTAAACATGATTTGTTGGTTGAGTAATGTTATTGAACTTATTTAGTAGTTGGAAACAGAATATATATGTAGAAATGGTTTTGTTCTGTTTTTTTTTTGTTCTACCAATTAAAGAAAATTATACTAATCAATGTAGATGTCAAATCTTGGCTTTCATAACACGACAAAATCAAGTAGGGTCTAATAATTGAGTAATGTGAATAGGTTATAGGCCTATTGGAAAAAAAGGACTCTCAAGTCTCAACCCAAAAGAAAAAAGCATGATTAGTTTTCTTAATCCTTTTTGCTTATAAGATGGATTATCAATCAGATTCTAGGGAACATATAATTATGACTATATACTTCTTTTCATGTTATCAGGCTTTGCGCAACTATACATCGTCACAATTGAATCACAATTTATAAAGTTAGTAAGGAGAATTTATTATTTTTTAAAATTATAATGGTATAAACTTCAAAAGTCTTATGTATTGTTCAATTAAACTTTCATATTCAATTCAAGATCAATGAGAACTTGATATAGGGTCATTTGCACTTTTGCTCTTATTTTGTGCTCAAATAATTTTTTTTACGAGGTATATGTTTATAATTTTGTATAGTAATATTTCTCAAGTTATATTTCATATTCTTAAGTTTGATTTTTAGGAACAAAAATTTAAAATTAACATATTTGAAAGGTATAAATTAAAATCAAAATCCTTTTAAAAGATAAATTGTGTAATTAAATGATTGAATATGAAATAAGTTGTATTCACTTATTTACTTTATATTGGTACACATTAGAAAAAAGTGGGGAGTCCGAATATTCCTTGTCTTGCGTTTTATACTCAAAAATTGACCCAATGTCTAGTTAGTCAAGTGTGTATGCAAATTGGTTTACAAATTCACATGGGGTTGGTCCACAAAAATAAAGATAATAACAAATTTATTCGTACTCGATAGTTATATTAATCACTAATTATTATCTCTTATTTCTTGTATATATTGTGTTTATATTTTTCTTGAGTCGCATTAATAAGACAAATTATTTTTCAATAAGATAAATGTCAATTAAAAATACAATGATGTATATAACTAAGACATTCTAACCATTCACGATTAGATTGGAACCTTATTCGTACATGACATGATCAATTAAATCAAGTACCCATTATGTATTTTCGTTGTTCAAACTTTAACAACACAAAAAAACATCGTTCAACACAACATGAAAAAAAATTCAAAAGCTCCGCCCCTCCATGTCTATCAAGAATTGGAAGGACAAAGGCCTTTGATGTCCCATCCAATCAAGAAATGGAGCCTCTCACAATCACTGACCAATATGTTTATTTCTCGTACTTTTTCTTCATTCATCGTTCAAAATCCTCTCTATCTACACAAGATAAGAATTAAGTCTACGTGTACTCTACCTTCTCTAGACACACATATTTGTATATTATTTATATAAATTTTTCTGATAAATATTTCTCATTTTATTTTAATTAATTTTTATTATTTTTAATTACTAAGCTTAGATTAATTGATTTGACATAAACATGTCTAGTTATCTTAAAAGAGTATAATAATGTGTAGTCCCATTTCCATATATATGCTCCTTATTCCCAAAATACACCTCAATACACCTAATACCAAATTACACACACAATTTTCATTTTCATACTTTTCTCTCTCAAAAATTCCTTTCTCTTTCGCTCTGTTCCAGTGAGGAAAATTCTCATTCTCTATAGTTGGATTCATGTCGGTATGTAATTTTTCCCCAAGATTGATTTTTTAATCATCTTGATTACTTGTTTCTGTTCACTCGATTTCACTTGCCCTTTATTTTTTTCAATTTTTGATAGCTGATGATGTGATATATGTGTGTTGATCAAGTAAATGGATGATTATGGTTTGTTTGTTTTTGGGGTTTTTTGCTTAATGGGTTTTCAATTTTTCATTGATGGGTTCATTTTTGTTGAATTTGCTGGTTTTTTTTTTGAGTTTGAGTTTGATCGAAAATCTTGACTTTCAGCTAGATCCTGTATAGAGCTTGGTTTTGTTGAATTTTGATTCTTGAAATTTTTGCTTTTCATTTTGGTATGACTTTGGATGGTTGAGCTGTGAAATGCCCCTACCCCTTTTCGAAAGGGGACAAGAAAGGGGCCAGTGGACTGCAATTGGAATGGAATGTTATGAGCTGGACTCCCAGTGACCTCCTGGATCACTGCTATCCAGTTGGGTTTTGTTTATTTTCATTGAACTATGTGCAAAAGGAAAATTGCTTTTGCTTTTTTAGGTTGTTTAGTTTTTTGATAAAGCTTTGTTGGGTTCCTTTTTTGATGACAAAGGAACCAGCAGCCGCTATCCTTTGGTGCTCACAGGGTAAAACTTGCTTCTATGTAATAACTAGTAAACCAGGATAGGTAAATCGCACTAGGCAAGCCCCGTGCGATGAGCTCAACCTAGGAGGTCAACCCCTTGCTGTCGCAAGCTGGGGTTTTCGGTGGATTCCTTATTACTAGTACTTTTAGTTTTTTTAAAACTATTTTTCATGTGTTTTATATTCAAAGGGTAGTTCTTGATGTGATGTGATGACTGTCTTAGTATGTTTTAACTTCATAACTGCAATTACCCCATTTTTCCCTAAGGTGGAGTCTACTTTTTGTAAAATATACACTTAGCTCAGTTACAACAACAGCATACCCAGTGTAATCCCACTTGTGGGGTCTCGGGAGGGTAGGATATACACAGGCCTTACCTGCCCCTACTTGTTGTGGGGTACTTAGCTCAGTTACATATCTAAAACGTATACTTCTATGCATACAGATGTTCCAAATTGGAGTGTATTTTTACTATTTCTATGGCCATATAGGGATATTCAAGTTTAAAATTTCTTGGATGCGCTAATTAGATAGGCTCTTTCCTACCAGTAGTGATAAGTTTTTGCATTCTATGTTCAGTGTTTGAATTTGTTGAGTTGACTATTTGCTTGTTGTTTCAATAGAGAAAATCTGGCGCACCCAAAGGGTAGCGGCTGCGGGTTTCCCTTGTCATTGAAAAAAAATAGAGAAAATCTGAACATATTAAAGTTAATGTTTGCATTGTTTCCTCTTGTGTGGATTTCATAAGCCGTGTCAATGCATGTATTTCTAGTCTGTTCTCCTTTTAATGCTTTGATCTGCTCATGCATCAACTAATGGGAAGGTGTATATCTCCAGTTGGAGTTAAGTCGAGTGGTTTTAGAAAGGTAGTTGACACTGATGGTTTTGTTATGATCTTTTGAGTACATTTACCTTCCTTGATTTATCATAGCCCTTTTAATGGCATTGAGGACTTGGATCATAGTGGTTTAAGAGCTTTTTAGAGGTAACATGCCAGCAATACCAGGGAACAATTTCTGGAATCAGTTTGATATGAATTCTAATTCATTTTAAGAAGAATAGAATTGACATTTTGTGGATGCATATTGTAGTTTGCCAGTTGCTGGAAGACTTCATAATATTGAACATAAGCAGTTCTGATAATTTGGATATAGACTTCAAGCAGGTGTTTTTTCTTTTGTTCTTAATTTGTTCGTACCTTCTCCACATCCTTTTGCAGTGGCAAAATTTTGAGCCTTTGGTGAGATCAAAGGAATTTCAGAGTTGTCCATCACTTTGTGCTTGCTTCCTAATGCATCAACTTCGAATTTTCATGTAGTATTATAGATTTGGAGAATTTTGGCCTTCTTCTCGCGTCCTTTGTTGATTATGGGATGGAGTCATAGATATGTATTCTTGCACGTTGTATCAACAAAATTGTAGCGGCATAATGATAATTTAGCTTCTTTCTCTGCGACTGCTATAGTATTTGTTCACGGTTCATTCATGAAATTACTCACTTGACTAATGGCAGTTATACTGTTCTGAAGTATTCTTCTTTTGGTCCAATTATTTACCTTACCTATTTGGCTTTCACATCTATCTTCAAGCAGGAAAAGGGTCGACCATTGCCTAAGTTTGGTGAATGGGATGTCAATGATCCAGCTTCTGCAGAGGGATTTACTGTGATTTTCAACAAGGCTAGGGATGAGAAAAAAACTGGTGGCAAGCCTGACTCACCATCAAAGGCTGATGGTAATAGAAAGGAAGGAGAAGAACCTTTAAAACCTCAAACTGTAAGTTATTTTGCTAACTTATTTTTCTAGATGAGTAGATTCAATGACTTATACCCTCTACACTTTTTGGTCTAAATGTTAACAATTCTTCCCTTTGCTCTTCACATAATTAAACTGCCATTAGCTGTGTGATTCTGCATCTTCACAGAGAGATTTTTTTTCCATTCAGAGGATAATTCATTTATCAAATAGGTGATATCCCATCCCACTCTATGGCCCTCTCAAAACAGTTGAAGGACGCCAATATCCAATCTACGATATAATTATCCACTCTACACCAACTAAGCCACTTTCAGCTATCTTCTGCTGTCTCATATTTTCAGAATATTTTGGTTGTAATATAGTGAATTGTATGTGCATGTTTATCAAAATCAAATTTCCATCACACTGTATAATCATCATTTAAGAATAATTTGCTAGACTAATGCAAAAGCTTGAGCATAATTACTTTAAGATCCCGATCATTAACTTGACCAGCTATAGTTTAGAACACATGGTAGTAGGTATTTTAGGCTGATAGCAATTCTTGTTGTGTTGAGAACTTCCCTTTGGCTGTGAGCATCAGTAAATTCTTATTGTACAGTGGTCAGATCATATATCATCTATTGGAACTTCCCGTATAAGCATAGGATTAAAACCATCATTTAGGGAACTCATGTAATTTATTTGCTCTAATCACTCTTCGCTTCTAGTCAACTATCTAAGGAAAAAATATGTGAGGCAATGTTTATCGGGAATCCTCTAGGATTTTCCAGATGTGACGTAGGCTTCTAAACGAATGAGGGCAACCATGAAGAGCAGAAGTCTTATAGGGATAACGCCTTGACATTTGTAGCTTTCATCCTGTGCATACTATTCATATTGGTTGTCCGCCTTGTATGTCTCTAGAACTTTAAGCGCACACTTCACAACTTTGATTGTTCATCTTTTACGTACTAAGACTGTAAGACATTAACTTAGCTTTTCATTCCAAGTGTTAAACTATTAACTTCTATAATTAATAATTGTTTACTCCATAGTTTGAAGATATAGTATAACTTTTATGACACAATATTTAATTTTCTTTTGTACATTTTTTGGTTCTGATTAATACAATTTTAAATGTACTTTCATGATATAATTTTTTTATGGGGTGGACCCTAGTATTATATACCTCTACTTTTTAACATTGGGCAGAAGAACCTAGCTTTTCTTACTTGGGGATGGCTGGGTTGTTCCCAACATGATAGTTGAGTGGTTCAGGCATAGAATTAACAACATAGAGATCGTAGTTTTCAGTGTGAGCCAACCTGCTAGCCTTGGTGGTACCTATGCTTGTGGTCTGTAGCAGAGTCGACCTGCTCGCAAGCTTGCTATGGTACCAGGGTCTCCGAAAAATGAGTGATATTCAACTTTTCGATTTCTACACTCGCAGTATTGAACTTTAATAGTTGCCACCTAGTATAACTTAATATTGAAGGGTTAGAGAGCAAGACTAATTATGTCATTATTCAAATGGTGTTTCCTTTACATAGTCGTTTTGAGGAAAAGAAAATACTTGTCAGGTTATCTAAGTAGTTGACCAGCTGCATTTTTTTTCCTTCAGTATGAGTTAAGAGTAGTTGACCAGCTCCATTGTGGCTTGGGTTAGGAAGAGTTGTCCTGTCCTTCATTGTCAAACTTTAGTTTTTGAATCATCAGGCTAGATTTTTCTCTCGTCTTTGCTAATATGACTAGATGAGCCGGGCTGCGAGCTTACTACAATCACGTGACTGCTTTTTAATGTAATGACAAATGGTGACCCATCTGATTATACTTTTCATATATGCTACTTCTCTCATTAATCTTTGAAGCATTCTTATTAGAATTTCACCAATATATTTGTCGTTTTGCAGAAAAAATGGTTTTGCTGTATGCAGAGCCCTCATGCAGAATCTTGACAATGTTCTCTGTATAAGCTGAATATAGGATGCATATTCATAATGAAACCCCACAACTTCTTTTGGATTGGTGCTGGAGACTGAGGCATTGCTCAAAGTCCCCTTTTGTCTTGTAAACTTGTGTTATATTGTTGGGGAAACAAAATGTGAAAGACAAAAATGTTTGATGTTGTACCTATATGTTGTATCTTTTTATTTTACCTTTAGCAGACGAGCACATAGTGTGGTTTGTAAAGCACCTTTCAACAGTAAATTTCTCTGTTGATTTCATGAGATTCTGTCGTTTTTTCCTAATAAGTAGAAAATGCGTAGTAGAAATTCCTATTTGTGTGTAACGCTTAGTGAAATATATGGTGAGAGGCTCGGTGAAATAGATATGACTGAAGATGCGGCCAAAGTATACTTCATATACCTATTTATGTGTTTGTTAAGTGAAAAATGGACATGGTCTCAGAGAGAGGCTCGGTGAAATAGACATGACTCAAGATGCAGACTAGAGTTTTGCAAATGGACAGAGTCTCAGAAAATTGATCTCATGAGGCCAAACTGTAGTCCAAATGCATACATACCTCTGTCTAATTTTATGATCTTCCTTCAAGCCAATTTTTCGAAAATAACCTCTTTACCTTACATGGTAGAAATAAGATTTGTGTACACTCTATCTTCTCCACATTCCACTTGTGGAATTACACGAGAGTATGTTAAACATCCTCGTGTCTATAACATACTGTTCAAGAATATGTTATTGTTTTTTTGGAAGAGAATAAACCAAATATGAAAGACATTTTAAAAAAATATATTATTGACAATATCATACTTCAACTGCAAGAGCACGGAAGCTGTTGAGTAAAAAAGAGGACACTGTACGTCTGCACGGAAGCTGTTGAGTAAAAAAGAGGACACTGTACGTCTTGCACGAATGGCTCGATAATTTCCTTTTAAAAATTAAGAATAAACAAATAAATTCAATACTGTCATTTTTTATGGTAATACTTTGACTTTCCTTTTAGAAAAAAATAAAACTCCACTATGTTATGTTAAGGCAAAATCCTTAAAAAAAGTGTTTACAATTTTCCAAAGTAAAATTCAAATTATGTCTATTATAAATAGGGACGTTGGTAGCTATGTTCATTAGTGAAAAACGTTAAGTTCTAAAGCTGTGAAAAATGGCTAAACTTTTCAAATCAATTATGACCTGCTCTTTTATTCGAACTTCATCAAAAAAGAAGACGATGTTTCCAGATCTTAAAGGTAGTTGTGAAGTAATTTTTTTTTTAAAAAATTTAGTTCTTGTTTGACTATTGAAGGAGTTCTAACCCTTTTTTGGATCTAGCGCATAATGAAAGCTTAGTACATACTAGATGTGGTTAAAACTTTAAATATTTAATTGCAGGAAAGCCGTCAGAAAATATATCTGATGAGATAAAAATAGCTATGATGAAGCCGTCAAAATGTATAAATCAGATGGATGTTGATAGGGTGAGTTTTATTGCACAAAGTTATTTCTTGTTTTAATTTGATTTTCTTTCATTATTTGTTTATAGCAAATAATTTATGTTGCTCCTACCTGCACGTATATACATACACACGTAATAATAAAACACTTGTTTTAATTGTTTTATAAGTAGGACATGAAAATCTATTTTCCAGAGGAAATAATTGTGGAAATCCTTATCAGGTTACCTGTTCAGTCTCTTCTTCGATTGAAATGTGTTTCAAAATCTTGGAAAACATTGATCACCTCGGATTACTTAAAAACAAAGCATTGCAATCATGCCAAGAATAATAAAAAAATTCTTGTTGCCCGAAAAGTTGATTCGATTTCATATTATTGTTCTTCTTTATCATTGGCTCAACCATTACAAAAGCTTAGTCGTTGCCCTTCAACATACGTAATATTATGTTGTTGCGATGGTTTGGTTCTTCTTTTTGGTGATGGCTATTTACTGTGGAACTCATCCACAAATGAATCAATACAACTTCCTAATCTTGAACTTCGAGAAGGCACTCATGAAGAGGCACTCTATAGCACTTACGGATTAGGATATGATTCGGTTAGTAATGACTATAAGATTCTTCAGATTGACAACGATGAAGGTGATGGTGATGATTTGAGATCACGCAATAAAATCCTTGCACTAAAGAGTGGTTCTTGGAGAAAAATTGATAAACATCCTCGTGTCTTTGGCAGTAGTGTATTGCATCGTCAGTTTAGCACTCATATGCGTCGTGAGGACTCTTTGGCATTTATTTGTGGTTCATTTCATTGGATCGGTAAGGATAATTTAAATAAGTACTTTATGGTATTATTTAATATATCAAATGAGGTGTATGGAGAGATGTCGTTGCCAGATGGAATTTGCAATATTTCCAACATGAAATATATAACACGTGGTGTTTCGGTAATAGAAGAAATGCTCTATGCTTATTCTACTTGTATAAATGTGGAGGGGAGCACTTTTAAGTTAGGGGTAATGAAAGATTATGGTGTCAAGGAATCTTGGACTGAATTATTTACTATACAAGAGAGAGATATCTATTATAATATCATGCCGAAATATATGTTTGCGGATGGTGAAATGCTATTCATGTACATGAATAAACGTTTTTCTCGTGGGTTTAGGACATCCAAAGGACCATTTGAATTGTTTCCCCCATATGCTCACTTCCTACAAGGATTTGTTTATTCAGAAAGTTTGATTTCTCCCAAATTACTTGTTTAGGCCTCATTTGTTTTTATTAAGATTGAAACGTCTCTGAATAATTAAGATCTTGTCTTAACCTTTTTTTCTTTTTTTGATGTCAAATTTTTTGTTTCTATTAACTTGCCAGTTGTGGTTTGCCAATGTTTTTGGTTTTGCTTATTTCAAAACTGTGTTTGTCAACATCAATGTTGTTTCAACAGAACTAAATCAAATTAGAGACAAAACAAAATAAAATTCCAAAAGGAACTGTAATTTTTCATTTGAGATTATTGAGCTTCCAACATTCAACTAAAGGAATTATAACAACTTAATCTCTGGCGAAAACCGTTCATTCTAGTTTTTACAGTACAGTAAGGCAATACACTTGAAGTTCAAAGATTCAGTAGTATAAATATCTTCAGTTCTGTCAAAAGCTACACTCTGGACTGCCCCAGCTTTCGGTCGAAAAGATGCTTTAGAAGGTAGACTTGTAGAACGCTAACGCCAATGAGAGCAGAAGATTCGAGTAAAGCTTTGTAGACTGCTCTTTTGCTCATTATTTCATTCACTGCATAAAATAGAAACGATATCAACGTATTAGAACTACAAGCTTTGGAGCATGCAGAGTATCATGAATCGTGCAGATTTGTGAACACGACTTTTGTCATTAGTATAAAATTGAGATGCCACGACTAACGCCAAGAGAAACAGATCATATAAATGAATATTCGAACAACTAAGTCGCGGATATAATATAAGTATCCTATCCAAAGAACACAACCTATGAAGTACATAAAACCTATGTTGCTCGGACTCTCCAAAGTTGTTGCCGCAGCCGTGAGTATCCGAAATGCACCCGTCGACATTTTTGAAGAGTCCGAGCAACATAGCATAAAACAATCTCGCACTTCTTTAGCATTACCAAGATTTTTGAGCTTAAATGGTCATGTGCTAAAGGTCATGACCATTCACATATTCAAGATGGACGAGAGATATGCATCCTCAAGCTTGTAAAATTGATCAACTAAAAAAAATGAAATTTAGATCTAACAAACTGAAACTGACGCAATAACGATCATTTCACCGGATTTATGACTAACATCACGTGAAAAAGTGAGGAAAATGGGAGAGGAGAATTATCTCATTGAAGTGTACACTAAAGGGAGAAGAGGACTGTTTCTACTAGATAAATGGCAAGTGACTGGTAAAATTTTGATTTGCTGAAATGTGGGAGAGTCATATATAATAACTATGCAAAAGCTAATACCTATTGCTTGTCGGTCTGTCTGGGCCTCGAGCCAATGCTGCTCAAACTGAATGTTGTATAAAGCTTCCTCCAGTTGTCCAATGTGCTCAAACAACGGTTTGAAATGCTCTGCAGTATCATAATAAAAAGTAAGATATCTTGTAAAGAGCCCCCAAATAACAAAGTAAGATGAAGCAAAGTGACTTGCTAACCATCTTTTGCGTGCTCATCGTGGTATGAGAAGTGGGCAGCATGTAGATCAAAGTCTATGGTTTCATGATAGGGTGACTTGTTGGTGAAACAGAAACGATAAACTCCTTCGTGATGGGCCACGAACTCAGTCTTCTCACTTATTTTGTCACGAAAATCATGAAGCTGCTCCCCGGAAGGTCCCTTCACCTAATTTCCACCAACATAGCAACAACATCAATTGAACAATTCACAAGACAGAATTTAAAAACACAGTTCTTCTCTAGAAGTGAATGTAAAATATGGTTCCTATGAAAAGCATAAAGAAACAATTGCAACAAAGTTCTAAACTAATGCCAAAGGTTTTGGTCTAGTAGTAAGAGTGCAGCACGTGATGTGTGGTAGGGCCCCCACCATGGGTTCGAACCCTGGTGTAGACAAAACCTTGTTATTTAAGTAAAGTTCCGAAGAAGGTTAGATGTGTGGGCCCATTATCCACCAAGCTTTGAACCGTGGGCCATAAGGTAAAAACCTATAGTGGAGTGACAAGAAAAGTTGACTGAACTAATCCTTACGTGGTTTTAAAAAATAGCTCATCAATTTACAGCTCCAAGATACAAATTTTGTTGAAATTGAACCCATATAATTCTAATTCTCAAAGTTGTGACTCAATTTCCCCCACCCCGCAAGGAAAAAGGTGAATAAAATTGATAAACTTTCCTCCACCAAATTGCAATTTATGGTGTTTTATGTGTACAAAAAGGATTGAAGTTGCAAAAAACACAAGAGAGACATGTAAAAATAAAGAAAAATATTGTTAGTTTCTCGTCAACAATTCGAAAATCAAAGTCAACACAAAATTGAAAAAAAAAAAAGCAATAGCGCTCGAACAATTCAAGTGTCTAATGAATCTTAAAATCAAAGTCACCACAAATTTGCAAACAAAACCAAAAAGCTTGAATTCCAAACCTCACTTTCATTATTAACAGTAGTTCATGAATCACAGCAACAAGATATATAACTAATCCGATAACTACTATATCACCTTTCATCTCAATTAAGATGAAATCTTTACAATTTTCAATCAGCACAAATTTAAAAAAATGCAAATTACATAACTATATACCAGCTGACAAAACAATTAAGCTCGAACAATTCAAGTGTCTAATGAGTCTTATAATCAAAGTCAACACAAAATGCAAACAAAACAACAAAGCTCGAATTCCAAACCGCACTTCATTATTTCAGTGCAGAATCAAAGCAACAAGATACATAACTAATCCGATAACTACTATATCACCCTTCATCTCAATAAAGACGAATTCTTTACAATTTTCAATCAGCAAAATCACCAAAAAGGCAAATTACATACCTCACAAGCTCAAACAATTCAAGTGTCTAATGAATCTTACAATCAAAGTCAATACAAAATGCAAGCAAAACAAAAAAGCTTGAATTCCAAACCGCACTTCATTATTTCAGTGCAGAATCAAAGCAACAAGATACATAACTAATCCCGATAACTACTATATCACCCTTCATCTCAATAAAGACGAAATCTTTACAATTTTCAATCAGCAAAAATCACAAAAAATGCAAATTACATACCTCACAAGATCTAACAATTCAAGTGTCTAATGATTCTTAAAATCAAAGTCACCACAATTTGCAAACAAAACAACAAAGCTCGAATTCCAAACCTCACTTTCATTATTAACAGTGCAGAATCAAACCAACAAGACATACAACCAATCCGACAACTACTCTATCGCCTTTCATCTCAATAAAGACTAAATCTTTACAATTCTCAATCATCAGAAATCACAAAAACTGCAAATTACATACCTACATACAAGCTAACAAACAAACAGAGAATAACAACAACAAAAGAGAACACAAACAAAAACATTAAAGTAATTTAGTTACCACAAGGTCAACACCCTCTTCACTATAATGCCAAGAACCTTCTGATTTGATAACAACAAACGAAAAATGAACTGATTCTCCCATTTGAACTTTAAGTGAAAAACATTCTTCTCTATCAATCACAAATCTAATTCCATAAACCCCTCCACATCTCCATGCCACCACCAATATAGTCACCAAGATCCAAACTTTCAATGACCCAATTCTCATCTGCAATTAATTCTCAATTTTAATTTCACAAAAAAAATCAAATTGACCCAAAAAAAACATCAAAATTGGATTTTTAGAAATAGGGTTTACCTTTTCTTGGCGAAAAAATTGGGATTTTGGACAAGAGTTTGAAACTGGTACGATTTTGTTGTGTTTGTTTGACTTAGTTTAGGAATACAACATATGACTTCGCTTTTGTCTTAAAATTTGATGAACTATACCCGTATTTGTATTCGGGTTATCCGTACCCGAAAACCCATATTAGTTGGAATTTGGTAATGGGGAAGTCAAATGGTAGACTTTAGAAGATTCTGGTCTTAAATTAAACATATATAGAATGTATCAGAATGACCTTTAATCTTATGATATTAAATGTCATTAGAAAAATTGTAATTAAAATTATGTTAAAAAAGGAAAGAAATAATTTTATTTTCTTAAAACGGACGTAGAAAAAAAGCAAAACAAACAAATTGAAAGTTGGAGTTTGAACATTTGTAAATGTAAAGTGATTCAACAAAATGCAAATCATAGTGTTATGTGTTCAAATTTGATATTACTTTAGGTCCTTAGTAATCCTTGAAAAGAAATATTTTTGGAAGGATTAAGTTAATAATATTTTAAATTTTCACTATTTAGTTTATTTCAAATAACGAATAACTAGAAATTAATCAGGTAAATAGTCTCTAACGTTTATGTAAACAAGTGATCCACAAGGAAAGCTCGTAAATCATGCGTAAAAAAAATCGCCCATTTCTTTTTCATTCGATGTGAAACTCTTCAATAATTACAGATATGCAATACATGTACAAACAGAAAGTGAAAAAACAACTTACTGAACTATAGTAAAAGTAGATATTTTTCCCTTATCTTGCATAAAGAAGAGAGCACTATACAAAGGCAAGTTAACAAAAACAAGAACCCCACAAAGCAAAATTTGCAGAGGCATAATTTCAAAAACATATTACAATCTCAATTCTTTGTCAATATCAATTTTTTCAAAAGATTGAGCATTGCCAGTGCTCAAAATGTGTCAAAATACTAATTTGTCTACCTACAACATACAATAATGATGATCATTCAACATGTAATATAGTGTATGATGAAATTATTCACAGAGCCTTTTTATATGTTAGGTAATAATTGGCTTTTATTTTGTCAATTTCATCAAACTTCTCATTGTATTTCTATTGCTATCGAAAAATTCACAATTCTCAGCCTACCGCTCATCAATAATTTTCAAGAGGTACTTGTGGAGATTTTTGTTATGCAAATTCATGTCGTCTTTCTTGTTATGGAGTGATGTAAATTGACTTGGGTCAGCTGAATAGGTAAAATTGAACAAAATGTTCTGGTATGTGCCTCATCCATTGACACTATCACCTAATTCACTGTTCAGAGTTTAAGATCCACAATACGAGGGCTTAAATGTTTTATTTAAGTTAATCGTAAGGTTTAAGGTTTAGGATGTTGTTTTCATCATCATGTCAGTATTAAATAAAAGCTAAATCACTTTATTTTAAGAAGGTATCTATATTGTGCTTTGATTCGATCTTTCCTTCATTAGTTAAGTCACATTTTCAAAAGGAATTGTAGTAGTCAATCGTCACTTAACAATCACAACTAATTAGTACAAAATCATGTGATTTGTTTATAGTAGTGAGACTTAACAACTCAAAATTGGTTAGTACAAAAAATAATCATAAAAAAGGAGGAAATTTTTATAAACGGAATGAAGCGTTTCTTTTGTTCTCAATTGACTATTAGAATTGTTTCCATCACTTATGAATTCAACTTGGTTAATTAATTTTATTCATATCTCGAATAAATCCAAAAGATTAATTCTGACTCCTGATCAAAATGATTTGTGATCGAGAGTTTCGATTAATAGTCAACTGATCATCATTATTCATTCATTCATTATACTAAAAGTGGGAAGCCACAAAGTTAAAAGTTGAAATACCATTTTACCCCTACATCAAATTAAAATATAAAAAAATATATACTTAATTAAATTAAAAAAAATAAGAATCACTTATTATAAAGTAAATTCCTCCTATTAAATATAATAATTTGTATGTTTTAATGTTTGCCTACTATTTAATTGAAAGAATTTTTAATCTTCTTATACATGTAGTCTTTTTATCTTCTTTATAAATTTTATCTTATTCTATTTAGTAATGGTAGCCTTTTCACTTTTAAGCCTATCTCCTTTTATTAATTATTTATATTATATTATTATTATTATCATAAATTTTAAAAGTGAGGAGATATTAAGTCAAAACTTAAAAAATAAAAATAATCATAAGAAAGTATTACATTTATTCTGAAAGAAAATCATCCAAGTTTTTTCTACCTTTCTTAGTTACTCCCTTCGTCCCATTTTATATGTCACATTTTTACTTTGCACTTGCATTAAGAAATGATGTAACTTTACCCTTCAACCCATATTTAATTTTTTTTTTGAACTCAAGTTTTCAATCAATGAATATGAGTTAATTTATTTTGATTAATTAATTTAACCAATGAACATGAATCATTTACTTAACTTTTCTAAGTTGGTCAAATGTATGTTTTCAATGCTAATAACTCACAAGGGTAAAAAAAGGAACAATATACTAATTTATGCATTGATTTTATAAAATGACAAGTATTATGGATCAACTATTTATAGAAAGGGATGACAAATGGGACGGAGGAAGTAATATAAATAACTTAATATAGTAGTATTTGACCTCATGAAAACGTGTATCATTTGGAATTCGAATCAAGTTTACTTAAGTAATTAGTATGTCATGTCTTGGAAAAGTCAAAGAGTTGCATTTGAAGTATGTAAATTAAATAGATACATGTACGTGTTTCATCTTCCAAATTAATTTTATGTTCTTAATTAATATTTGTCTTTAATTTGTTGTAACTCTTGACCTTTCAACTTTGTAAGTGAATCTTCATATTCCAAAGCTATATTTTTTTCTATAAATACAAATATTTCAATAGTATTTCCATAGAAAGATTTATATGTGGTACAATTTTTGTGTGTGGAAGACTAGAGAAGCTTTAATCAAGTGAAGAAAATTTCAAGACAAGAGGATTTGTGTCAAAATTATAAGACACAATGTGATTGTAGGGATCAATAATACTTCAATTACTAGAATATCAGAGCTTGATGTATTTGTTTTTTTTACTTATTTGCCGATATTAGAATTATGATAAGACCCTTCCATTTATGTAGTTGAATGTCACTTCCGTTAACTTGTCTTCCAAGATTTTTAACTTTTTTTTATGGTCAAAGGTTGAATGTTTATTACTATAGCTTTGTTTCAATTTGCATTATCAATAAAAAGAGATTGTCTTAGAATTTTTCTATTTTCGTTGGTAGCCTTATGCTAAACTTGCTCCTGTGATATTTTTTTTCTTTGTATTTGTAATTTCATTTTAAGAATGTATATGATTAAAGGGTGTATTTTCCTATAGAAAATAATACAAATAGGATCATCGTAATAGTCTATAAGGTATGTAAAAACAGACAATTAACACCTACAAGAAATTCTAATTTCAAATTATTAATAATACATTTTTTCCAACTTTAATTTTAAATATTTGTGAAGAACTATTCGTATATGTGCTTGTGGATAAATCTATATTTTTAAGACAATTTTTATAAAAATTATCATGAGATCCAAATTCCAAAGTCAAAAAAAATGCTACACCAAAATGCTTATGAAGTTAGAAGATCTTTTAACCTCCGATCAAATATTGCTCCTATTATATTTTTAACAAAAAAATGTAAAATATATTTTAACAAACTTTTAATTGTAAAAATATTATTATTGTCATTTTGGCTCTCAAGTAAATTAAAATCTGATTTATTTAATTAAATATTAATATTTTAATTCTTTAGCTATTTGCTTCTAATTAAGTTTCCTTAGTTATAAATTTGAATAACTTAATTGCATTCTACTTAATGAGAAGGAAAATTTCATCTTGTACTCAGGGGGGGACCCACATAGAACGTATCGGGTGCTCGAGCACCTATTAACTCCGACGGAAATTTTGCATATGCTTATAGAAACTACTGAAAAATAAATATAATCAATTCGTGAGCACCCACTAAACAAAAAGGGCTGATGGGTGTTTTGGTTCACAGAGCAAAGTTAAAGCTTATGTTGATACCCTCAACTTTGAGGGTTAAAATCCCGGTGAGCTGAGTTATTTTTTTAATTTTTACTCTTCTTTTTATACCTATTCATTGTTATTTGCTTGTTTCTTTTTTCCTTTTCAATTTATTGTTTTTTCACTTTTTTATTTTTAATATTTCATTTACTAACTAAACTATAAAAATATAAGTTTTTAGAATGAAACCCTTCTTGGCAAGCAACTTTACGTTAAAGGAAGTGAGCACCCATAGCCTTCAAATCCTGGATCCGCCACTGCTTGTACTAATTAATGTTAAAACATTTTATCTTCTTGAAATGTGTAACTATTAATTTAATTTTAACATTTTTACTCTGTTCTATAAGACGAGAGACATTTTAAGGAAGTTAATCATAAGGTAGTTTGCCTCTATGTTTGTTTTTGCTACTTTATTTTGTCTTTTAAAACAAATATAAAATTTATATATCGAACACATAATAAGGGAAGGACTAAATTCAAAAGTGTTTCTTCTTAATTATGAGTTAACTATACACTATAAATATTTATTATTTTACTTTTCATATTTTTGTTGTAACTCAAATACAATTTAAAAATAAATTATGTCATTTTTAATAATTCATATTTAACACGTGCCCAGATACTAGTCTCTTAAATAATATCACCCATTTTAATTTTATTTATTACCTGTAATAACTTTAGATTTTGGACTAATTAAGTCATAGTTGGCATAAATAATTAATATGTTTAGACTCAAATCAAAAAAATGTTGATTTATTAGTAAGTTTTCTTTTTTAGGACTCAAGAAAGACACAAAAATGAGAATTCAAAAAAGATAAATGAATTGGGTTCTTTCAAACCTGCACCCGCAACCGCCCCGCACTAGCTTTGAACTTGGAAAATTTAGTTTTAATCCACCCCGCCCCGCTTTATACCCGCATATGCCTAAACCCACCCCACCCCGCATATGTCTATGCCCGCCCCGCCTCATTGTCATGCCTAGGTAAAACTCAACAGTAACTAAAGCAGTAATTAACAAATTCAGTAACTTATGCATTGATACTTACTCCATAGACTTTGACCTGTATATACAAATTGAAGCCGGGCTTCCACTTGTGAAAATTTTCCATAGTAACACCAACACTTTTTTTATGCTCGGCAATTTCAGTGTCAAGTTTTTCAATCTTCTTAGCATCTCCATGAAAATTTTCCATAGTAACCCCAATACTTTTTTATGCTCATTGCGATTGGCAACTTCAATCTCAAGTTTTTTAAATCTTCTTAGCATCTCCTATTTTTTTATGCAATGCGCAAGCAAAGCTCCTTAATATTAAAAAAAAAAAACTTTAAACATTTTGAAATCAGATCTGATTAAATTTCCTTACCATACTTAATACTTACCTCATAGATGAGAAGTTGTGCATAAAAATATGACCCAATAGTTAAAGCCCGGTCTTTATATACTTCACTGGGATTGGACCCTGTTTTAAGATGATGATAGGTCTGAAAACAAACAAAAATCAGATACAAAAATAAAATATAACCAACAATAAATATCAACACTTACTTTTCCGGTTCCGATAACAAATTTTGTTGCAAAGGTGTTACATTTCACCGCGTGTTCAAGCTTATGAGCTAGTGCTATGATTAGGTTTGGTGAACCAACATAAATACTTCATTCATTCTTTCTAACTCAAGAAACGAATGCATAAATATTTCTTCCAGAAGAAGCTATGAGTGCACTGCTCTACTGAAATTGTTGTATCAATGGCGTACTATTGAGACGCTGGAGTTCTGTGAAGACGCCGATCGCAGAAGCAAAAGGTATATTTGTCACTTGTTCTACTTCATGATAAACAATATTTGCATAACAATATTTGCATTTAAGCGTATAGTTCTACCCCACTTCGCGTAGTGGGCTCCATTTATTTATTATTTAAAAAATAAACAAATCTAAAAAAAAAAGAGTTTTATCAATTGGGCCGTTATAGTAGAATTGGGGGTCCGATTGGGCTGCTATAGTAGAATTAGAGGTCCAATTGAGCCATTATAATTTAATAGTTTTTATTATCTTATCATTCAAATCAAACTAAAACATGAATATAATAAACACTTAAAATATAACAATTTAATAGGCTAATGTAATCATTTCAAAACATTAGAAGAACTTTTATTAAAAAAGTTAAGAGAAAAAAATACATAAAAGAATTAATCTATCCTGATTTCTCTAATTAACCCAACGACCAATTAATACCCTTAATTTCTCTAATTAATACAACGACCACTTAATACCCCTTAATATCTCTAATTAATCCAATGACCCGACCACTTAATACCCATTTAGGTCTCTAATTAATCTAACGACCACTTAATGTCTCTGATTAATACTCAACACCAACAAACCGCCGCCAAACATGCAACACCAACCCCAATTGCAGCGTTAACAAGACCAATGACCATCGTACGAGCGATACGTTTTATTACTTCCCATATTTTTTTTAACCTCATTGTTGGCCGCCGTTGCACTCGGACTTAATCCAAGTTCAATGTTGAAATGAGGACGAGGAGGGGGCCTGAAAGGAGGAGAGGCTAGATGATAGACCACTGGAGCAACACCATGAAGATGAAAGGTTTTTATTACTTCCCATATTTTTTTTAACCTCATTGTTGGCCGCCGTTGCACTTGCAGTTGCACTCGGACTTAATCCAAGTTCAATGTTGAAATGAGGACGAGGAGGGGGCCTGAAAGGAGGAGAGGCTAGAGGATAGACCACTGGAGCAACACCATGAAGATGAAAGGTCATTGGAAAGGCTAGAGGAAAGGCCACCGGAGCAAGACCATGAAGATGAAAGGTCATTGGAAAGGCTAGAGGAAAGGCCACCGGAGCAAGACCCCAATGATGAGAGGCAACTGGAGCAAGACCCCATTGATGAGAGGGCATTGGAGCAAGACCCCATTGACGAGAGGGCATTGGAGAGGCGGCCGTCTCAGTTTTGATCTCAGGTGACAACTCATTTTAGATCTCTGGTGCTAGCTCTGTTTCAACCATTCTATAACACTGATCTAAAAAGGTGTTCACTATGTCTTTTTGTTGAATAAAAATACAGTGAATCCCAAGGCACTCATGCTTTGATTCACCAAAAGCAACATCGCATATAGGGCAATCTGCCATGGGGTTTCTAAAGTGGTTTCAGATCAAAGGAAGGGTTTTAGTAAGATAAGGAAAAGGGTTTTAGAAGGGGAGGGGTTTGGGTTGGGGTTTTGGAAAAAGGTATTTTATAGTTAATGAAAGATGGGGCTTAATTCTTATTGTTATTTAATTTCATAATCATTGTATCTTTTTAAAAAAATATATAAATTAAAAGATATAGTGTTATTAATACTATTATTATATTATTAATAACAACTTTCTTTCCTTTAAATACGTATGTACGCTATTTGTAATTTTACTTAACAATAGTATTTTATTACGGTATATATTATCCTCCTTTATTTTTCATTTTTATTATTCTTTCACTTTAATTTAAAATTATTTTATATATAATTATTTAAGAAGAATTTCATTTATGTAGGACTTTTATTCAATACAAGGTTTGAAACTTTGAATGTCTTTAGAAAAATATGAGTAACTTTATTGGAGAATAACCAATGTAGCAGTAAACAATATTTGCATTTAAACGTATAGTTTTACCCCACTTCACGTAGTGGGCTCCATTTATTTATTATTTAAAAAATAAACAAATCTAAAAAGAAAAGAAAAGAGTTTTATCAATTGGGCCGTTATAGTAGAATTGGGGGTCCGATTGGGCTGCTTTAGTAGAATTAGAGGTCCAATTGAGCCATTATAATTTAATAGTTTTTATTATCTTATCATTCAAATCAAACTAAAACATGAATATAATAAACACTTAAAATATAACAATTTAATAGGCTAATGTAATCATATCAAAACATTAGAAGAACTTCTATTAAAAAATTAAGAGAAAAAAATACATAAAAGAATTAATCTATCTTGGTTTCTCTAATTAACCCAACGACCACTTAATACCCTTAATTTCTCTAATTAATACAACGACCACTTAATACCCCTTAATATCTCTAATTAATCCAACGACCCGACCACTTAATACCCTTTAGGTCTCTAATTAATCTAATTAATCTAATGACCACTTAATGTCTCTGATTAATACTCAACACCCACAATCTGCCGCCAAACATGTAACACCAGCCCCAATTACAACGTTAACAAGACCAGTGGCCACCGTACGAGCGATACGTTTCATTACTTCCCACTTTTTTTTAACCTCATTGGCCGCAGTTGCACTCAGACTTAATCCAAGTTCAATGTTGAAATGATGATGAGGAGGGGACCTGAAAGGAGGAGAGGCTAGATGATAGGCCACTGGAGCAACCCCCATTGGAAAGGCTAGAGGAAAGGCCACTGGAGCAAGACCCCGATGATGAGAGGCAATTGGAGCAAGACCCCAGTGATGAGAGGGCATTGGAGAGGCGGTCGTCTCAGTTTTGATCTCAGTTGCTGCCGGCTCAGTTTCGATCTCATGTGCTAGCTCATTTTAGATCTCTGGTGCCGGCTCAATTTCGACCATTCTATAACACTGATCTAAAAAGGTGTTATGCATTTTGGTTCAAACTTTGTAAGAATCGGATAAACGCCTATGAACGAAACGGAGACTCGATAAAGAATGGAGAAATTTTTGAAGAAGAAGAGACACATAATGTTGTTGCTGGATATGCGCAAAAAGAAACTGAAACCATGGAGAAAGAAAACAGAAACAGAGATATACAGTATTTTATTACGGTATATATTATCCTCCTTTATTTTTCATTTTTATTATTCTTTCACTTTAATTTAAAATTATTTTATATATAATTATTTAAGAAGAATTTCATTTATGTAGGACTTTTATTTAATACAAGGTTTGAAACTTTGAATGTCTTTAGAAAAATATGAGTAACTTTATTAGAGAATGACCAAAGTAGCCGTAAACAATATTTGCATTTAAACGTATAGTTTTACCCACTTCACGTAGTGGGCTCCATTTATTTATTATTTAAAAAAATAAACAAATCTAAAAAAAGAAGAAGAGAGTTTTATCAATTGGGCCGTTATAGTAGAATTGGGGGTCCGATTGGGCTGCATCTACGTTTCTTTGAATAAAGTTCAATTGTTAGTATAAAGTTTATTTGCATTAAAGGCTTCAAGGTTTTTGAAGAAAAAAAAAGAACATGGACTATGCGATGAGCAATCATTGAATCAAGGCGGAGAAGTTCATTGTTTTGAATCAAAATTCGCGTTACAGAGGCATAAAGAGAAAAAAGTTTCAACTCCCACGACTTAAATTTGTGATCTCTATTTAAAGGTAAAGGTAGGAGGGATTTCATATGTTTCATCTATAAGTGAATTTAAAATTTGAAATTTATGCAATTCTAACCACAAGCCAGACCGGGTCAAAAGAGATTTAAAAGGAGAGTGAAGGGGAAGAGGGGGCAGCCCTCAACCGACCATCCAATTCGCTCCAACAGTTAGTCATAGTCTCCATTTAAACGTGTAGTATGAAATCATAATTTTGATCATGAGCATTTAAATATGAAACTTAGTTGCACGCTTTCAAAGTAAATTGGAGCTAGTGTTAACTAGCTATTGTCGTTGAGGTCAATTATAAATGTCTGTCGTGTATTAATTAGTTTGTTCTTTTAAAAAAAATATGAATAAATAATTTGAGTGAAAAACAATGCATTTAATTGAAAATCGTCATAAATTAATTATTCAACATGCTTTCTACGCTAGGAATTACAAGCATCATAATAAGAGGATTGTCCAAGGTCATATAAGGAAACCACATATCCCTATTTCATCCGACAATTACATATATGCAATACATGTGCAAACAGAAAGTGCAAAACCAACTGACTGAAATGCAGTGGAACTAGGTATTTTCCCCTTATCTTGCCTAAAGAAGAGAGCATTATACAAAGGCAAGTTAACAAAAACAAGAACCCCACAAAGCAAAAATTGCAAAGCCATAGTTTCAAATACATATTCCAATCCCAATTCTCTTGTTAATATCAATTTTTTCACCAACCCCATTAGGCAAAAAAGATTGATCATTGCCAATGTTGACAAAATTGTAAGCATAGGTGAAGCACTTCCAAATTCCATTTTCTCTTGTTTGTATCTCAACAACACATCATCATTAGTTACTTTTGGAGTGACTATGAATGTTGTATTGGAAGAACCAAATAACTTCAACATTGTATCAAGAAAGGCAAACATGTAGGAGCTTGTTCTCTTGTAAAGCCACATTCTTTGTTCATTCCACCATCCAAGAATTGTTCCGCCGCTCCACAGGAACTCAGCAAAACTATATATTAGTTCCGCGATTATCACATATGCAAATGGCAAGAACCATTTGCTGGAGACCTGAAAGTTAAAACCAAAAGCAAAATTTGTCAAATTTCTTTTGTAGACCAGTGATTCTGCTTTATGTTTGTTAAGAAAATGTGATGATAAAGAGGCAAAAAATACCTGTGGAAATAGGGGAATTCCTTTGAGTACACAAAACGAAGGGACGATAGAGTAGTATAGAGTTGCCCAGCAATTTGGAGACCAGAGGCAGTAAATGAGATATCCCAACACAAGGCCAGGATTGAGCTTTCCAAGTCCATACCAAACAGGGCTATACTTAGAAAACAGAATCATTAAATCGCCCTCGGACCATCTCTTATGTTGCACTAATATCTGATCCAACGTCGTTGCAGTAACCCCTACGAAGGCATCCCTTTTTGGACGATAATAAACAGATTTCCAACCTTTACACTTAATTGTCAACCCGGTCAGTACATCTTCGACTGGACACCCGTACTTCAAACCAATCTGCCATGTTAATAAAGTTCACTAAGAGTGTGTGACCATCTCATCTAAAATTTGAAATGCAGATGGACATACCTCATTTCCCCATTGAGTGTTGTTTAGGTCGTACGTGGAACTAGCTAATCCTTCTAGTCTTTCTTCTAACTCATGCATGTTTTCTTCCATCTTCTCAGGACATGCACTCTTCAGATCAATCCTAGCTTCCGTGCTATACTCTCTACCGTAAAGTGTGTCTCTCCTATGAAAGCAGCCAGTTCCAACATACAAAGGGCCTCCGTAACCATCAGAACCGTGGGATTCCACCTTAAGTTGACGTAAAAGTAACGATACGAAAATTTCAGGAATGAATATTCATCAACACAAACCAAATAGAGATGTACAGTGTACTAACCTCATTAATTACTCTCAGAGAACCATAAACTTCATTTTTAGTGGCATTTCCGAAAGATTGTGGAAATTGCACGAAAGCAATTTCACGACTTCTTTCTTCATCCATAAAAAAGCAAAGAGCATCTTGAATCGCGTTTGAGTTGTTCGAGTACATATCACAATCTACATTCAGAATTACTGGCGCATTGCTGATCTCTGAGGACACCCTGAGCTGAACATTGTAATCAACAAAATCATCCACAGGTTTATTCAAGATTTCACTTATGTGATGAGCAACTGGTACTAGACTTACCAATGCATTCATCGCCCCGGCTTTGAAATTATGGAAGTGCTCAGGATGCTTCTCCCGAGCCACATAGACCAACGTTGGCAGTCTTACCCCATCAACGTCCTTTGTCTCTTCGTCTCTGCTGTCGTTTAGTATCTAGTACGCGAATGAAAGCAGACATATAAGATATCAGATATGTAAAGTTGCAGTTATTCTATCCATAATGTGATAGTCAACAGCAGAGCTACCTTTAACGAAAAGAGGATTCAAACATTCAATTGAATCCCCTTCATCGGAAAATTATAAAAAAAAATTGTGTATAAATAAATTGTTGAATCTCTCTAAACATACGAAACGAGTACATAGCCTAACTTGAACCAATATTTTTGTTACTTTTTTGTACCTGCAAGATAGCAGCATGGTTTTTCTTGGATGAATATAAATTCCATTTGGAAAATCCTTTGTATTTTAATTTTTCTTGATCTGAGACTGTCCCAGCCTTGCATACAATGTCAATTTTGTTTGCCATCTCCTCGTATAATCCCTGCAGTGTTAAGAAAAGACGTTGGCTATCAAAATCCGTATATTCCTCAGCATTTATGCTTGACATTCAACAGTTTTGGATCAATAAGTTTTGATAAACAAAATAAATTCTTTAAAGAACAGGCAAATCCTGAAATAAGAGTATTTGATTGAACACCGGAGTTTAAAAAAGAAAGACGGACTTTTGACACATACCAAAAGCATCTTCAGAATTTTAAGGTCTTAAACATGCCATGATAGTTCTATGACTATAAGAGCATGAATGTGTCTTTCTTTCTGAAACAAACTATATAGAAGTTCATGTCATAGAAACGGGAACAAATGGAGTACCTTCATTTTGGAAAAATCTGCATCAAATTGATCCGAAACAGACAGAGATGCAAAATAGGCAGCAGGAGACCTCGGCTCAACGTTGAACTTCTTGCAATAAGGAAGCCAATGCTTTGCAAAGTGAGAAGCCTCTAGCAAGGCATAAAAGGTAAGCTCGGAACCAGCATCATCTGAGAGATAAACACTGAGCTTTTCTGGTGGATAATTGTAAGCCAAGACTGATAAAACTGTATTGATCACCATAATTGGTGGCTCTATTGCAGGATCAGCTGTGCACACGAATACATCAACTCTCGGCAACTCATTCTCGTACCTATTTCACTCAACAGTAAATAAGAACGTTAACAAAACTATGTTCTCTTTAACAACTTGAACTTAAAACTCTTAGACGAGATCATCACACAATTCAACGTGGGCACTAGAGCAGGCAATGTTTTGAGTTCAAATTCCAGCTCCAATTCCATTTAAATTTTTCTTTTGCATGCTTGATCCATGAAAGACGAGTTGATAATGTAGTTAAATGAATAACTAGTGTTTTGTTATATCTAACAGTTCAAATGTTTAAACGAGAAGATCACACAATTCGACATGTTTGATTAAGAGCAGACAATTTGGTTCTGAATTCAAATTCCATGTGCACTCTTAATCGAAAAACCTTTTTTTTACATGTTTGATGACATATAAAACAATCAGGCCTTTATATGAGGGGCGAGTTTAAAATATAATTAAATGAATAAACGAGTACTCTGCTCAATAAACTACAGCAACAACTACACCTTAGTCCCAACACAAGTTGGGGTCGACTATATGAATCTAACAACTAGTACGCCTCAAGCACAAATAAGTTGGGATCAGCTCTATGAATACTCACTACTTCATAACAGCTCAAACTATGTCATCATCATAAAGGAGTTCTCAGCTGATCAGTAAATAACAACAACAACTACGCCTCAATCCCAAACAAGTCTGAACCGGCTATATGAGTCCCCGTAGCTTCATTTAAGCATAACTCATATCATCGTCATAAACAAGCACTCAAAATCAACAAACAACAACAACTACACCTCAAACCCAAACAAATCGAGATCGGCTAAAAGAATCAGATCATCACTGATTCATTTAAACTCATCTCATATCATCATTACAAACAAGTGCTCAACTCAATAAAAAAACAACAATTACGCCTCAGTCCCAAACAAGTTGGGATTGGCTACATGAATCATTTAAAAGTCAACTCATGTCATCATAATAAACAAGTGCTAATCAGCTCAACTAACAACAACAACTACGTAACAAGTCGGAATCATCTATATGAATCATCACGAATTCACTAAACCTCAATCTAACAGATTAAACTTTTAGATGAGATCGTCATATATAACATACCTCAGCAAGAGCCTATCTCGAAATGTATGACGATAAATTCTGTTCCAACGAACAGACTGAGTGATGAACCAGTAAAAACTAAACCATAGTTCAGCTCCAAGCATTCCAATCCAAACATATCTACCATTTTCACCTGAATTTGGTATATTACAAAGTCTATATATCCAAATCAAAATAATCCCACAAAAAAGTGAAGTTGCAAATAGCCTATATAATATCCTTCCCTTTCCCTTCTTTGTCTCAAATAAAGGCTCATACTTCAACTTTTCCATATGACTTATGACTCTCTCTTTGAGGATTATCTTCCTCTATCTTATATATATAATAGTTATTTAAATATAATTTTGCATTAGCAAAGAGAATCCTTACGTTTGTGGTGACATTTTGTTCAACTATGACGTTTGTCTGTATTACTTTTTATTTTGGACCACTTTTCATCTATAAATATTTAAAATATATAAAATTAAAAGATATTTTGATACCTTTAAAATAAATTTTACTTTCTAAAACTTAGTACCAAGTTTGACAATCAATTTGTAAAGTTGTAATGTTTTTGAATATTAGCAAATATTATTTTTCAAAAGCTGAAAAAATATAAGTTATTGTAATAAAGTAATTTATCAAACACAATTTTATTTTTTGTGTAGATTTCCAACATATTTTTTTTTTTATAAAATACTTCTTAAAGTAAGTAAAATTTTAAAAATTTAATCATGTTATTTTACACGGGAAAAAGTAGGATCCCCAAATTGTTGGTAGCCACTAATTGCTCAAATAAAATATTTATTTTTCTATTATCTATTATATAGAAGAGCCATGAGAAGGACGACCAATGACATTTTAGTAATTTTAACATCATTTAAGGGCAAAATAATAATTGTATAATTAATGGTCAAAATGAAAATCTAGAAGAATCCATACATGTCTTAACTTTTGTTATGGGATCATAAGGATATTATTGTAATTTTGTTAAAATGAAGAGTTTCTATTAGTTAACTTCTTACAAACAATAATAAGTGCTAAGCTTGTTTTGACATATTTTAGAAAGAAAATTTTGAACTAATTAAAACAAAATGTGTTTGAATAGTTAATATTTTGTTCCTAGAAATACTTAAGGATTATTGCATAAACATATTTTTAATATTATGTTACATAATATGACCACTAAATTCGTTTCTTGATTATTAAAATAGTCTTTAAAATGACGTATCAGTATTTTTTAATTAATTTGAAGAAAATATCAAATTTCGTGACTAAAAGAATGAAAAATGTTTGACTATCAAGAAATCAATAATTTGACAATGTATTCATCGAAAGATTAAAAAATATAAAATTTTCATTTCTATATTTTCTTAATATCAAATATGATAAACTATTTAGCAGAGAAAATTTGACAAGGAAAACATTTAACACTCAAATTCTAATGAATAATAAAATTCAAACTAAAGAAAAATGAGTAGTTAAAAAATAAAGAAGAACAACAAAAGAAAAATGTCAATAGAAAAAGACTTTGTTGAGAAATATAGAGGAAGAAATTTTTCTTTTTTAAAAATAAATTAGGAAAAAACAACCTGAAAAAAAGTATATTGGTTATTTTGTAGGGGTAAGATTTAGAATTTTCTTTACGGCATGATATTAAGAGTGTAGTATCAAAAAAAATTAATTAATGTAATTTAGAATATAACATTACGATAATTGTTATTGTATATAGAAATAAAGTTTCTTTCATGATTGTTTTTATTGTTGTGGAGTTCAAATTTTTTTTAATAAATACTTTTAATATTTAGAATATAACATTACGATAATTGTTATTGTATATAGAAATAAAGTTGCTTTCTTGATTGTTTTTATTGTTGTGAAGTTATAAATCAATTTTTTAAGTATTTCTATTTATCGAAGACAATAACAAAATGTATCACAAAATTCATCGACAAAGTCAATTACAAACACAATATACTTAAGTTGAAGCAATAGAGATTTGAAAGACTTTATATCGATCTTTACGAAATGATTGATCAATGATTAGTATTTTATCAGATGCAAAGCTTATGGTGCAAATATTACAAAACGAAGATAATAACATTGTGGAAAATAGATACCACTTGCGAATATATATGAAGATCGATGAACTTTTTCAAAGATATCAACATTTTATGTATTCCTCGAACACGAAATGTTTTAACTCATAATCTAACGTAATTTTCTATTTCCTTGTTGCATAGAATTTTTTAGAATTCAACTTTCTCAATTTAGGTTGTAAACGACACATTTATGTTGTATGACAATTTGAAATAGATTATAAAGTAATATATTGAAGTTGCTTACTAAAGAAAAAAATAATATAAAGTACAGAAATCTCATATCTTTGGAGGCTAATTACATCATATCTGGGAAGTTTTCTCAATTACAAAAATCTCAAATTTTTCATTGCTCTCGAATACATTCCTTGGTTGTCTAATACATTGCAAATGACATGTTACTTCGGGGGAGGAATGTATTCGAGAGGGGATAGATGTATAAAGGTCTGGGCGTTTGGTTGGTTCGGTTTGGTTTGTTAATTTCGGTTCGATTTTTCGGTTTTTGGTTTGGCAAAAATGTGAAACCAAACCAAACTGAAATAAATTCAATTCGATTCGGTTTTTAACATTTAAGTACGGTTTATTTCGGTTCGATTTTCGATTTAACCAAATTTAATTACCAGTGGCTTGTGGGCTGTGCCATCTGGATAATTTTAGTAAATTGAAATAATAGGGCTTCAGAAATGGTCATATTCTTTTGCATATTTCCAGAAGAGGTATTGAAACAAGTGCATATCCCCAGAAATGGTCATATTCTTTTGCATATCCCCAGAACTGGACACTCATCTTTATAACTGGGGATACTAACAATATATACAAACAAATGAACCATTCACCACTAATCTATATGTATCTATCTTCAAGATCAGCTAAACATTTCAAACTCAACAAACTGGAGATTATCAGATCTGTTAAGACACCCAATATTGTTAACATATTGAAATTTTTGAAGCAAAATTATGTTTCTATTATAAGCAAACATCCTTGGAGTTTCATGGCCAACATCCATTGTTGGCTATAACGAATTAAATATATGTTGTTACATACTTACATTTACAGGGTATGACAATTACAACTTACAAGCACACCCCTCAATACTTACTACTCATGTCGTATTTGAAATTGAATATAACATATATAAGGATTTCTAGATGAAATTAATACTTAAGACACAATGAGCAGTGGCCACTGGCCAGTGAGCACCGACCTTTGACTTTCGAATCGCGAGCACTGAGTAGTTGCGGGCTGCGAGGCGCGAGCACTCAGCGAGGAGCTAGGAGCAGCGACTGGCCTGAGACTTAAGAGATGACGGACGATGAGCTGAGAAATGAGAGTTGAGAGATGAGTTGCGGCGTAAGTCGTAATTGAGACGAAACGAGACGACTAACGAGAGTTGAGAGATGAGAGTTATGACTTACGGTGGTCTATGTTAGGGAAATCAATTTAGGGATTTCTGATTGGAATATGGGCCTAATTTGAATATGGGCCGACTGGGCATGGGCTGACATTTAATTAAGGGGTACATATAATTTCGGTTTTTTCGATTAACTGAATTTTTTTAGCTAAAAACCAAAAACCGAACCGAAAAACTTAAATATTGGAAATTGAAATCGAAACCGAAATTTAAAAAAAATTGGTTCGGTCGGTTTTTTTGGTTTAAACCATATTATGTCCAGCCCTCATGTATCCGAGAGGAAATATAGATGTATCCGAGAGAGGATTATAATATCTTAAGTTGTGAATTTATGTAATTTTTTCAAAAAAATATGTGAAATTATATTGGGCCCGTATCACGGGCCTTAAATTATCTAGTATATTTATTATTATTATTTATATATATATTATATAGAAGAGTGAAGCCAACCAGGACGACCAAGGGCAAAAGAGTCATTTTGCTTGATAAAAAAACTTTCTTACTTTTCTAATATACTTCTAGAAGAATCGGGTCTCCTCTGTTCCAACAAAATAAATAGAAAGACATCTTCTGTTCCAACTTAGAATAGGATTGCTTACTTTGGTCTTCTTCTGTTAAAGTTTCCGGTAAGTTTTTATCGCTATCATTTTCTTTCTGTTCTCTTTCAAACTTATCAAGTTCATACTTAGACTCATGCTTGTTCTTTCTTCAACATTGAATTCCTTTCTTTTGTTAATCTTTTTCAGCCTTTTTTTTTCAATTTTCTCAGTTGAGCGATCTAAAATGTTAGATATCAATTGATGAATTCTGTATGTAAACAGTTCTCAAACACCATTGTTAGCTATTTGAGAGAGCTAAGCAATGAGAGGAAACTGAAACTTTTTATTACTAAAAGAATGAATTGTGTTACAAAGATACACACTGTAGAGTATATAGGCTTATACACAGCTGGTAACTAACTACACGTGCCTAACCGACTTCTAACAACTAAATCAAAATATATCTAGATAGGACAATCAATAACTATGCTTCAAGTAATTCCCATTTCATCATTAATTTTGCCTAAATTTTGTTCCGTGTGTGTAATGTTTATGACTTCTGCTTTTAGTTATCATGTGCAAGATCATAAGTAGCTATGTTTTACCATGTTATTACACTGTTGTGATTGTATTTAATAGAATCAAGGAGTTGCTTCTAATATAGTATTGGAAGTTGTCAAAGTCTTACCTTTATGGAAAGGGAACTATTGTTCCTCCAATACACAAGTTTCAGGTAATTCTGTCCACCATAATTATTGTCTTGGACCATAATTAACATGTAGTATATTCATAATTTTTCCTCTTGAGCATTAATATGATAGTTAGTGTACGTAAATTAATAATAGCTTACACTAGCTCAATTAAACTTAGTTTTTGATGAATATTGATATTGTGCTCTTTGAGAGACTTGAGAGTAATTTTTCTGTTGCATTGATAACAAGTAACAAAAATTATAGTCCTTAAGTCCACACATATGTTTACAGAACATTACTGTGGACTATTGTCTATTTGATTCTCTCACCATCAATTCATGTAAAGATAATCTGTGTGAGTTGCTTTTGCGAAGTGTTTCAATATGTCGATATATTCTTAAAGAGTGTAATCGCTGATTGTTTCAACAACTGATTCCAAGTAATTTGCCAATAAGGTGAAACTTATTTTAACTAATATAAGAATTCTTTGTTGTGTTGTCTATACTTAATTGTTATGTCTTTTGAGGAAGTTTTTCTTAGTCGTAGGCCTATAATTAATATTATAGTTCTTGCATTTCTGCACAAAAATTCTGGACTTCCTAATTTATACATTTGTTTTGTAAGGACTCCAACCCTTCATTACATTTTGCGTTTAAGTGGGAAAAATAAAATACACCTTTGACTGATAAGAGAAAAGAGTCCATTTACGTTAAATGTTGTTCATGTTTACCTAAAATCACAGCCTATCCGATGTTCTTGATACTATTAAGATTAGTACATTTGTGAAATAGAACCTTAAAGTTGTATTACGAATGCAAAGCAGATAAAAAGTTATCTTTAGTGCAACGTAAAGGGCAAAGACAATATTTCATGCTTCTCATAGCTCTAAAATGTATGAAATTTTCTGACGCCTACTTCTGTGGGTCTGTTTTTTTCCCCTGATTATAATTTGAGATTATATGGAATGCTCATCATATTGAATAGACACCGGATTACACAAAGAGAGTTAGACTTGATTTGTATTCCAAGAAAATAAAGGAGTACTTTCAAGAATATCTTACTATTTTGAGGTATGATTTCCTCTCAACTTTTGCTCAAATCTTTCTTCTTTTCCTGCTATTTTCATCTTAAATTTTCTTATTTGTTGTGTTCATTCTATGGTGACATTTCTCCGTCTATTAATGGGAAATTTTGGGTTGAAGGGAACTTTGATTTAATACGATTTTCCTTGATATTTTTACTGTCACAGTGAAAAGTGCAAGATCAAAACTAAGAATAAAAGCAAAAAAGGAAACTTAAATATCAAAATTGGCATCTAAGCTGACAGGAGAAAATTTAAGACATGCTTAGCTATGATCTTATTTTGGTTCTGTAATGATAACTGTTGTTTATCCGAAAAATCCTTTTGATTCAGACTCTCAATTAGTGTCTAATCGCAACTCAAAAACGTCCCAAATGGATCTTAATTCAAATCACTCTGCACTGCTGAGGTAGAATTCTGACCACTGAATGTTGTTATAGCTGCTTGAGATGTAGGCAAAAGTGTTGATGAGAACATGCTTGCGGCTGTGTTGGTACCCATGTTTGGCGTTGCAGGTTGTTCTTTTGATGTGTCTGGTAAAAATGGATTGTAATGGTTAGTTGGTTTCAATACTGGAATTTGATTATAGTTATTCATATTAGAAATTAGTTTTAGGACACTATTTGAAAACAATGTCAATGAATTTTGATTATACAATTCGTTTAAGTAGAAAGAACTAAAGTTGCTAACATTGTTAGAGGTGGTAGGTGATGCTTTTGTTTGTGGGGTTGCTTCGAATAATACCATATTCCAACCACTATTTGGACCATTTCTTGATATTGTTCTGGAATCTGGATCTTGACTTTCTTGGAAGGCATTGAAGATGGCAATGACGATGACAAGGTGAAAGTGTCATAGTTAATGTTGTTAGCAGCAGTATTAGACATGAGTTGTACTGACTTTGTTTGTGAGGTTGCTTAAAATTCTAAATATCAACCATTGCTTGAAGAAGCCTTAGCAGGTAATACATTCGTTCCATTTCTCGACACCTCTTTTGGTTCTAGATGTTCTGAAAAGGTGTTAAAAGATGTTGATGATGGTATTAAAGCTTCATTTAGTACAACTTCCCATCCTTTGGCTGAACTTGAATCCAATGTAAGCTTTTGTTTCATCTATTCTTGTTTAGCTTTTTTATAGTTATGTTCTTTCGCTTTCTCTGCAATAGAATGTTAATTATGATCCGACTGTCTTGCCTTTTGCTGTCTGCTGTGGTTTATATGTTCCTGCCTTTGTGTAGTATTTCAGGGTGTGGTAAGTATTGCTCTCTTACCATTTTTTTCTTTATAATTTATTCAGGTGTACATGTTGTAAGTTTTTGTTTGTGATATATATTGTAGCTATAATTCATAAATATCAAGTTTCAACATATAAACACACATTAACATTAATCAATGTTATACTCAATTCAAACATTACTTTAGTTTTTTTCTTCATGCTTTTTTCCTTGGAAAATATTCAGTGAAAAATATAGAAAAGTTACAAGAGATAATAGGAATCATAAAATGATTAAAATTTAATAAACACATGCTATAAAAGGGCTAGAAAATGCAGATTGTATAGATTGATGCCACCTGACTAGAAAAATCTCCTTAAATAAATGTGACAATGAGCAAAACTAATGAAGCTTTTTGATGAAGAATGCAATAGTAAGTAATTTTATCACGCCTGGTTCGATTCGTCAAAGATAATATGTATCTTTGTAGCAGGACAATTATGTTTGATGGCTATAAGAACTGGTTGTACGATACAGAAGACTAGCAAAGAATGAAGTTAACATTCTGATTATATTGTCATTTTTAGATGTTATCTATTAGCTGATACAAGTTCTCTTATGTGTCTATAAGCCTATGGCTTTGGGTGGTTTTCTTTTACCGCGGCTCAGAGAAGCCATCATGTAGTTGTATAAACTTAAAGTTTTTTCATTTTTTATTTAGTTAATTTCTTTCGTCTTCTCAGGTGATGGCAGATTTTCAGAGTAACTCCTCTTTGATGTTTTTATCAAAGTTATATGATGCTGTCTTTCTTATTCGACTTATATAATCTTCTTATTACAGTAAATATTTTTCTCTGTGTTTTGTTTCACCTTCGGGGTCGTTTGGTGTGAGGGATAAAAATAAATAGTGATGCGATAAAAAATTTGTATCTTGTTTGGTTGCTATGTTTGGGGTAACTTATTCCACCATTTATATCATAGTGATGGGATAAGTTATCCCATATACATGGTGGGATAAGTTATCCCATATACATGGTGGGATAAGTTATCCCAGGATAGCTAATCCCGGGATAAGTTGTTCCCAACCAAACAACCCTCAGTGTTTCAGTTGTGCTGATCATATTGTCTCCATCTACAATACAACAAAGTGGAAACAGGCTTGATAGTTTTCTGTTTAAAACTAAATAGTTGATCACCTACACTGATATAGCAGTAGCAAATGCATATGCTGTTAGAATAGATCATACAAGACTTATATATGTAAACCTTAGATTAATTTGTGCATATGTTCAGATCTCGGTTAGATTAACTTTGTGGCATTGAAGGCTTGTCTTATCTTTACTTTACTAATATAAAGGGAGACTATCAGAAAGCAAAAAGATGTGTTATAATCTTTTGTTACAAACGACATATAATTTAATTAATTGCCGATTGTTGGGCTAGTATAAAATATATATGGTGGAGGTCTCCATGTGACTACGACAGTTTTGTCCTCTACATTTTGAAAGGAGAGTGAAGGGGAAGAGGGGGCAGCCCTCAGCCGATCATCCAATTCGCTCCAACAGTTAGTCATAGTTTCCATTTAAACGTGTAATATAAAATCATAATTTTGATCATGAGCATTTAAATATGAAACTTAGTTGTACGCTTTCAAAGTAAATTGGAGCTAGTGTTAACTAGCTATTGAGGTTGAGGTCAATTATAATGTCTGTCGTGTATTAATTAGTTTGTTCTTTTTTAAAAATATATGAATAAATAATTTGAGTAAAAAACAATGCATTGAATTGAAAATCGTCGTAAATTAATTATTCAACATGCTTTCTATGCTAGGAATCATAAGAAGAGCATTGTCCAAGGTCATATAAGGAAACCACGTATCCCTATTTCATCTGACAATTACATATATGCAATACATGTACAAACAGAAAGTGCAAAACCAACTGACTGAAATGCAGTGGAACTAGGTATTTTCCCCTTATCTTGCCTAAAGAAGAGAGCATTATACAAAGGCAAGTTAACAAAAACAAGAACCCCACAAAGCAAAATTTGCAAAGCCATAGTTTCAAATACATATTCCAATCCCAATACTCTTGTTAATATCAAATTTTTCACCAACCCCATTAGGCAAAAAAGATTGATCATTGCCAATGTTGACAAAATTGTAAGCATAGGTGAAGCACTTCCAAATTCCATTTTCTCTTGTTTGTATCTCAACAACACATCATCATTAGTGACTTTTGGAGTGACTATGAATGTTGTATTGGAAGAACCAAATAACTTCAACATTGTATCAAGAAAGGCAAACATGTAGGAGCTTGTTCTCTTGTAAAGCCATATTCTTTGTTCATTCCACCATCCAAGAATTGTTCCGCCACTCCACAGGAACTCAGCAAAACTATATATTAGTTCCGCGATTACCACATATGCAAATGGCAAGAACCATTTGCTGGAGACCTGAAAGTTAAGACCAAAAGCAAAATTTGTCAAATTTCTTTTGTAGACCAGTGATTCTGCTCGCAATGTGCTTTTAGTGCTAGTTTTATGTTTGTTAAGAAAATGTGATGATAAAGAGGCAAAAAATACCTGTGGAAATAGGGGAATTCCTTTGAGTAGACAAAACGAAGGGACGATAGAGTAGTACAGAGTTGCCCAGCAATTCGGAGACCAGAGGCAGTAAATGAGATATCCCAACACAAGGCCAGGATTGAGCTTTCCAAGTCCATACCAAACAGGGCTATACTTGGAAAACAGAATCATTAAATCGCCCTCGGACCATCTCTTATGTTGCACTAATATCTGATCCAACGTCGTTGCAGTAACCCCTACGAAGGCATCCCTTTTCGGACGATAATAAACAGACTTCCAACCTTTACACTTAATTGTCAACCCGGTCAGTACATCTTCGACTGGGCAGCCATACTTCAAACCAATCTGCCATGTTAATAAAGTTCACTACGAGTCAGTTGCTAAACTGTGTGACTATCTCATCTAAAATTTGAAATGCAGATGGACATACCTCATTTCCCCATTGAGTGTTTAGGTCGTACGTTGAACTAGCTAATCTTTCTAGTCTTTCTTCTAACTCGTGCACGTTTTCTTCCATCTTCTCAGGACATGCACTCTTCAAATCAATCCTAGCTTCCGTGCTATACTCTCTACCGTAAAGGGTGTCTCTCCTATGAAAGCAGCCAGTTCCAGTATACAAAGGGCCTCCGTAACCATCAGCACCGTGGAATTCCACCTTAAGTTGACATAAAAGTAACGATACGAAAATTTCAGCAATGAATATTCATCAACACCATAAAACCAAATAGAGATGTACAGTGTACTAACCTCATCAATTACTCTCAGAGAACCATAAACTTCATTTTTAGTGGCATTTCCGAAAGATTGTGGAAATTGCACGAAAGCAATTTCACGACTTCTTTCTTCATCCATAAAAAAGCAAAGAGCATCTTGAATCGCGTTTGAGTTGTTCGAGTACATATCACAATCTACATTCAGAATTACTGGCGCATTGCTGATCTCTGAGGACACCCTGAGCTGAACATTGTAATCAACAAAATCATCCACAGGTTTATTCAAGATTTCACTTATGTGATGAGCAACTGGTACTAGACTTACCAATGCATTCATCGCCCCGGCTTTGAAATTATGGAAGTGCTCAGGATGCTTCTCCCGAGCCACATAGACCAACGTTGGCAGTCTTACCCTATCAACGTCCTTTGTCTCTTCGTCTCTGCTGTCGTTTAGTATCTAGTACGTGAATGAAAGCAGACATATAAGATATCAGATATGTAAAGTTGCAGTTATTCTATCCATAATGTGATAGTCAACAGCAGAGCTACCTTAAACAAAAAGGTGATTCAAACATTCAATTGAATCCCCTTCATCGAAAAATTATAAAAAAAATTGTGTATAAATAAATTGTTGAATCTCTCTAAACATACGGAACGAGTACATAGCCTAACTTGAACCAATATTTTTGTTACTTTTTTGTACCTGCAAGATAGCAGCATGGTTTTTCTTGGATGAATATGAATTCCATTTGGAAAATCCTTTGTATTCTAATTTTGCTTGATCTGAGACTGTCCCAGCCTTGCATACAACGTCAATTTTGTTTGCCATCTCCTCGTATAATCCCTGCAGTGTTGAGAAAAGACGTTGGCAATCAAAATCCATATATATACCTCAGCATTTATGCTTGACATTCAACAGTTTTGGATCAAATAAGTTTTGATAAACAAAATAAATTCTTTAAAGAGCTGGCAAATCTTGAAATAAGAGTATTTGATTGAATACCGGAGTTTAAAAAAGAAAGATGGACTTTTGGCACATACCGAAAGCATCTTCAGAATTTTAAGGTCTTAAACATGCCATGATAATTCTATGACTATAAGAGCATGAACGCGTCTTTCTTTCTGAAACAAACTATATAAAAGTTCATGTCATATAAACGGGAACAAATGGAGTACCTTCATTTTGGAAAAATCTGCATCAGATTGATCCGAAACAGACAAAGATGCAAAATAGGCAGCAGGAGACCTCGGCTCAACGTTGAACTTTTTGCAATAAGGAAGCCAATGCTTTGCAAAGCGAGAAGCTTCTAGCAAGGCATAAAAGGTAAGCTCGGAACCAGCATCATCCGAGAGATAAACACTGAGCTTTACTGGTGGATAATTGGTAAGCCAAGACTGATAAAACTGTATTGATCACCATAATTGGTGGCTCTATTACAGGATCAGCTGTGCACACGAATATATCAACTCTCGGCAACTCATTCTCGTACCTATTTTCATTCAACAATACATAATAAATGTTAACAAAACTATGTTCTCTCTAACACCTTGAACTTAAACTTTTAGACGAGATCGTCACACAATTCAACATGGCACTATAGCAGGCAATGTTTTGAGTTCTAATTCCACCTCCACTACCATTTAAATTTTTCTTTTGCGTGTTTGATCCATGAAAGACAAGTTGATAATGTAGTTAAATGAATAACAAGTGTTTTGTTATATCTAACAGTTCAAATGTTTACACGAGAAGATCACACAATTCAACTTGTTTAATTAAGAGCAAACAATTTGGTTCTGAAATTCCACGTGCACTCTTAATTGAAAAACCTGTATCAGGCCTTTATATGAGGGGCGCGTTGAAAATATAATTAAATGAATAAACAAGTACTCTGCTCAATAAACTACAGCAACAACTACACCTTAGTCCCAACACAAGTTGGGGTCGACTATATGAATCTCCACCGCTTCATTCAAGCTCGACTTATGTCATCATCATAAATGAGTGCTTAGCTCAATAAACAACAACAACTAGTACACCTCAAGCACAAATAAGTTACTATGTCGTCATCATAAAGGAGTTCTTAGCTGATCAGTAAACAACAACAACAACTACGCCTCAATCCCAAACAAGTCTGGATCGACTATATGAGTCCCCACTGCTTCATTTAAGCTCAACTCATATCATCGTCACAAATCAACAAACAACAACAACTACACCTCAAACCCAAACAAATCGAGATCGGCTATAAGAATCAGATCATTACTTATTCATTTAAACTCATCTCATGTCATCATTACAAACAAGTGCTCAACTCAATAAAAAACAACAATTATGCCTCAGTCCCAAACAAATTGGGTTCGACTACATGAATCATTTAAAAGTCAACTCATGTCATCATAATAAACAAGTGCTAATCATCTCAACTAACAACAACAACAACAACTACTACAACTCCTAAACAAGTCGAAATCAACTATATGAATCATCACAAATTCACTAAATCTCAATCTAATAGATTATACTTTTAGATGAGATCGTAATATATAACATACCTCATCAAGAGCCTATCTCGAAATGTATGACGATAAATTCTGTTCCAACGAACAGACTGAGTGAGGAACCAGTAAAAACTATACCATAGTTCAGCTCCAAGCATTCCAATCCAAACATATCTACCATTTTCACCTGAATTTGGTATATTACAAAGTCTATAAAACCAAATCAAAATAATCCCACAAAAAAGTGAAGTTGCAAATAGCCTATATAATATCCTTCCCTTTCCCTTCTTTGTCTCAAATAAAGGCTCATACTTCAACTTTTCCATATGACTTATGGCTCTCTCTTTGAGGATTATCTTCCTCTATCTTATATATATAATAGTTATTTAAATATATTTTTGCATTAACAAAGAGAAATCCTTACGTTTGTGGTGACGTTTGGATGATTTTGCACGAATTCAACTATGGCAACTCGAAATGATTAATTATTACTGTTTATTTCGGACCTCGACCTCTTTTCATCTATAAATATTTAAAATATATAAAATTAAAAGATATTTTGATACCTTTAAAATAAATTTTACTTTCTAAAACTTAGTACCAAGTTTGACAATCAATTTGAAACATAAAAAGTTGTAATGTTTTTGAATATTAGCAAATATTATTTTTCAAAAGCTGAAAAAATATAAGTTATTGTAATAAAGTAATTTATCAAACACAATTTTATTTTTTGTGTAGATTTCCAACATATTTTTTTTATATATAAAATACTTCTTAAAGTAAGTAAAATTTTAAAAGTTTAATCATGTTATGTTACACTGAAAAAAAGTAAGATTCCCAAATAGTTGGTCGCCACTAGTTGCTCAAATAAAAAATAAAATATATGGTGGAGGTTTCCATGTGACTACGACAGTTTTGTCCTCTACATTTAACAAAATAGTAATCACTGCGTTTTACGTAATTTATTTTCAAATAAGATGTCTCTTTCTTAAATTTAACAACTCTTCAAATTTTCAAATAAAAACATTTTAATATACTGTATATGTTTTTAATTTAAAATTAACTAAATATAAAAATCTTTTTATTTTTATAAATTATGTAGCGGATAAAACTAAAACAAAACAAAAAAAATTGGAAGTATGAACGACCATACTCATAAATGGACCCCAAAAGGCCAAAATTATTTAACAACTAGATGGTTGGTGAACTTTTTCTTTTGAGACTTTCAAAAAATAAAACACATGATGGAGTTCTTATTTGGACCGTGCAATATAAAATTATAATTTTGGTCATGAACATTTCGATGTGAAACTTTGATAATGATTTTAACTCTCAAATTCTACGAAAAAACATAAAGACCGACTTATATCTTGTTTTGATAGTTATTATCCGTTTATATTATATTATTAATTCAAATATAATATTTTTTTAATTATTATTTAAGTTTTATTATACCATATCATTAATTACTGATTCAATAATCGTATCATTACTTTAATATCTTCTTCTCCTTTTATCGTTTACTTATTATTTTGATTTTATCATTTTACTCCACCGTCTTTATTTATTATTAAATAATTTTATTTTATCATTTATTCTACCATTTCATAATACCTCCATCCTGCCCTATAATTGCTTGTAGATTTATCATTTATATCCTGAACATGAATATTATGTAACGATGAAGAACGATACAATCACATACAACTATGATACAATTAATCTAAATGTTATATTCATACAACAATACTAACACAACACATTATAAAACAATCCACCATAGTCATCCAAACAAAAGTGTTTTTTTATATGAACAAAAATAAATTTTGAGTGAAAAACAACGCATTTAATTGAAAAATCATCATAAATTAAATTAATTAATCAACATGCATGCTACGCTAGGAATTACAAGCATATATGAAAAGTTAAAATAAATCAATCAACTGATCTACTAAAAACACCGTTCGAGTATTATTAATATTCACTTGTGACACCTAAAGTGATCAGCTTGTTGATACATAGTTTTACATTTCTCAGCCAATTGACCCGACCCGTCATCATCAAATTCACAAATTTCCACCGTAGCTTTCCTCTGATCCAACCCTTGACTCGCCGGAATACCTTTGCCGTGTAATTGACACAACCGCGATAATTCGTTCACATCGAGTTCTCGTTCAACTTGCTCTTCTTCTTTAATCGCTCGTTCGAGGTTCGATAATATCAGATCGTGTTCCCGGTGATCGCCGCCGTGCTCCGCCACTTTCTCCGTCGCCATGACTATGTTTTGGGGGAAAATTAATTATTATTTTTTTGTTTGTGGAATTAATGTATTTATGAAGAGGGAATTATCTATTTCAAAGGCGGTTTGATGATGACTCAGCATGACACGTGTGTAATAACACGGTGAGCTGTCATGATTTTCCAAATGAGGTGGCACATTTTTAGATGGGATGATAAATCTGTTTTGGTTTGGATCCGACCCGGATTGAGGCACGTAGAGATGATGAAATTAGTCCATAAAATTGTAAATTATTTTTGTTTGAATATTGACTCATTCATTTATTAACGTAACTTAGCTTAAAAATGTGATTTGAGCTAAGTTACATTTGATAGTAGCGGGGCAAGTGCACATATATAGCTACGATTAGATAAATATTGTCGTGATTTGAGTGATAAGAATCATTTATCCTTATTCAAAGATTTTAAGTTCGAGCCCTTGAATATGAAATCATTTTTTTTTTAAGGAATTTTTTATCTTATGAGTTATGATATAAGACTTTTTGGTCCTAATTTGAATTTAATCGAATTTTAATATAATCTATCAAATATAAAAATAAAAAAAAAAGTAAAAAAAAATTTGTATTCAAAATATATTTCTGGGTCACCTCAATTATGATCATCAAGTAGGGACAAATTAACTTTTTGAGATTAATTAAGCACTTTTTTTTTAAGTCTTTAACATTTGACAAATTAGAAAAATGAAAGTGACTAGATAAACAATTCATTTACAAGCTTACATGTCGCAAATTACAACTTGTACAACCTTTTTTTCTAATTAAAGTATAAGTAAAATAAGAGGATCCTATCTTATCTTATCTAGTATCAACACATTTTGTATTATCTTGCAATCTTTTTCAATAATTCAAGTTAAACTTGTTTAGTTCCCATGTGTAGTGGGATATTCTCAACACCACTAATATCCAAAAAAATATCCTAATAAAGAGTGTCTCTTTTTAATTACCTTTTGTAATGTAACTTTAAATTGATTGGGACCTCACAAATTAGAGGAAAATCAAATCAAACCAAAAAAAGGAAGAAAAAAACTCCTAATAGTTAAGGGGGTGGGGTGTAAACCTAACTTATAGTCTAGGTAGTACCTACATATGAACAATTTACTTGCACATGGTGTGTATATTGCATCAAATGCATATACGACACATGTATGGTAATATGCTAATATACCTTTAGGCATAATAAATAAAAACATGACCCTTAACTTGATGTCAGCTTGCAATTATGACTTTTAACTTTGAATGTGTACAAGTAGACATTTAAATTTGTATAAAATTAAACAAATGGACACATTCGTCCTACATGGCACCCTACATGGATTTTTTGTGTCCTACGTGACATTTTATGTGTATTATGTCATTTAGGACATGTGTGTCTACTTGTTCAATTGTATATAAGTTTAAGTGTCTATTTGTACACACTCAAAGTTGGAAGGCATAGTTGTCCACCGAAGCCAAGTTAAGGATCTTGTTTATGTATTATGTCATACTTTTATCACTAAGTATCCGAGGATGTGACATAACAATTAATAAAGTAAATTAAAAATTATGAAGTTCAAGTGTAAATTTGAGTTGAGCTAAAAATAATATTTTTTTCATTTTTGTTTACTAGATTTAGACTTGATATAAAATTTAAGAAAGTAAATAAAATTTCTAAATTTTATGATCTTAAGCTAAAATGATGTAAAAAGTATTTTTTTTAATCTTATAATTTTAAATATATCATATTTTAAAAAAAAGTTAAAATTAAAAAATTTCAAAAAGCAAGAAAAACAAGTTAAATCGAAGAAAATAGGTGAATTTTTTATGTGTCTAAGGTAATTTAGCTACCTGGTTCACAAGTCATGATCCCTACGGAATTAATTGGAATGTTCTCGAACATCAAATTAGGAAAACTAAATAATGTGTATTGTTAATTGTTATCTAATTTTTTTAATTTTAACCATAGAAAATAGAGTAATACTTTTTCCTATGTATGGTAAGTAGTATTGAGTGATAATTACCAAATCTTTCTCTAGTAATTGTAATAGATTGAGTCTTTTGTATATGTGGGGTTGTTTTTATTATGAAATAGTACTTTCTATTATTGTTATGGAGTGGTAAGTATCTTTTTATTTTTAATAAAAGATTTTAAATTTGAGTCTTTTATATGTAAAGTCATTTTTGTTAGAAAATACCTTCTATTATTATAATCAAGTGGTAACGAGTAAGTACCTCTTCATTCTTAATCAAAAGTTTTAGATTTGAATCTCTTACGTGTGAAATCATTTTTCTTAGGAAGCACCTCCTATTGTTGTGATGAAGCGACCCATACCTCACTAGCAAGGATTATGATGAATTGATACCCTTTATCTTTATTTAGAGGTCTCAAGTTTGAGTCAGATACATAATCATCTTTGTGCTTTACCCCAATGTAAGCACCTCCTATGTTAAACTTTTTGAAATCAAGTTAAATTTAATCAAATTTTAATATAAGTGCGAGATATCGAATAAAAAAAGCCTCTTTTTTCTCCTTCATCTTTGTGGTTCTTCCCTTTGCGTGCTCAAAGACAGAGTCAGCTTTGGACGGTGCCATTTTGCTGACTTGGACTTGTCTTTTCTCTTTCTCTCTTTCCTCTCTGATTAGCTCATAGTAGTAGTATACATTATATTTGTCTTTCAACATACAGTTTTTTTTTACTTTAGCTTTTTGTAAAACTTTCAAACCATCTCTCAATTCAAGATTCCTTGTCTTTACTGTTTGAATTTTTTCTTTGTTTTTGCTTATTGCAACTGCCCATATCTCAATTTTCCCTCTTTTCATAGTTTCACTAACCAAATAGTGTTTTCCCCTTCAAAGGAATTGCCTTTTCTCTTCTTTTATACTTAGCTATTGAGGGTTTAGGTAAAAAAAAGACAGTCTTTGAGTATTTGGGGCAGTTTTTTTTTGCTTTTTGGTTTGTGGGTTTGTGTTGATTGGTTGAAAGATTGACTTTTTGGAAGATTTTTGGTCAACCACTTTTGCCTATTTCTGAGAATTTGCTGCTGTGTATCAACCCTTTTGGGAGTTGAAAGATTGATGATTTCTAGGGTTTATGGATGATTAGGGCTTTTCATCATTTAGGTAAGCCCTTTTTCCTCTTTTACCCTTTTGCTTGCCTGTTATTGTTGTTGTTGTTGTATTTGTTGTTGAAGAAGGGTTAAAAGTTGAAGTCTTTATTAGACTTGGTGGGTAGAATTTGGTTCTTGGTAGTTGCTATTATACTATTGGGTAAATTGTAATTGAGAAATGTAATGACTATCTTTTTGAGTTGTTTTTAAATTTCTTTTGGGTTTCAGATTGAACAATTGTCCTGTTTTTTTAATTTTGTGTATTTCTTAACACCTTCGAATTGTTAAGTTGTATAAGAATATGTGTATGTACACCTGCAATTTAATCATTTAATGCACTGAAATGGTTTGATCGCTTCCCTTTTAACAGATTTCAAATTTTGTTTACCTAAAAAAAAGTCGAAAGGTGTTACTGTATATGTTTTTTTGTGACCTTAGAGAGTGAAAATGTTTACATTTTTGGCTTAGCATGCATTGTCAGGGATGTTTGTAGAGGTGTTTGTTTCTCTGCACTCAAAATGACGTCTGTTTCGATCTTTTTGTTTCACTTCCAATAATGAATGCCTAGGCAGCTATTCACAACCCATCATTCTGTATACACCTAGAGAAACTTAGTTCTAGTTTGAAAATTTTCTGGATTGTATTTAATGTGTAGTTTTTAGTTGATGTTACATCTAAACTTAACTATATCCAGGGGAAGGTCGGATTATAACAAATTATGATTTTCCTTGCCGTTTAGTGCAAAATAGAAATGGTGTGTGTTAGACCTTACAATAACTCTCATCTAGTCTGATCTAAGCTTGTCACGATTTGCTAGTATATTACAATCCAACTCTTTTTAAACAAGATATGAAAAGGGACCTGTCACAGGAACACCTTGGTCTGTTGGCAAGCAATGAAAATTTTGATTAGGCCAATTTGATAGTTAAAATTCCTAAAGAGAGCTTCAATGAGATACTTGCATTTGTATGTCGTGGTAGAGACAACTGCTGCAATGGGATATTGACATCTTAATCTTCCGCACCCTCAGATACAGCGAAGCAGAGCTCAATATAGTTGTTCCTTTTAATTTGAAAGTACAGTAACATAACTCTCTTTGAATATCCTTGAGTCAATAATGTTTAACATGAGTGTTTGGCTATTCTCCTCTGACATTTCAAGCCAATTATCTTTTTGTCATATAGGAATTACTTGAAGGTTTTTAGTCGGTGGATAGCTTGCGCTTGCAGTGGCTAGAATTGGAGATTAGAGTGATTAATTTTGAGGAATGAAGTGCATTTCATAGACATATCACCCCCTCCCCACTTTCAAGTCATGTGTACATACAGCTCTCTGAGTATGACATAACGTGACCATTATTTAAATGAAAGAAGAAGTCGAAAACAACCTACTCCCCTCAGTGTGACAAAAAGGAGCGTCTTTCTGTATGTTTATTGTGACCTTAGAGAGTGAAAATGTCTACATTTTTGGCTTAGCATACATTGTCAATAATGGTTGTAGAGGTATTTGCTTCTGTGCACTCAGAAAGACATCTGTTTCTTATAATAAATGCCTAGGCAGCTATTCGCAATCCATCATTAAGATTTTCAAATTCTTATAAAAAAAAAGGTTAAAGCATTTCAAGTAAAAGGAGGACGCTGATGTTAAATATACCTAGCTTGTATTGCATGATGACCACTTGTAAACTGGTATATCAAGCTTCTGTGCTACTCTTATCCACAATGTTGAAATTCCGTCTGTGTTTTTGGTCACTTTCAGTAAACTTTTCTTTGCTTTTTGTTGGTAGGCGATTCTGTTTAAAAGATTAAAATATGGTTTCAAAAGACCGTAAGAAACCTACTGGATCTCCAAAAGTACAAGTTGGGGAGATAGATACAAGTGCACCATTTCAGTCTGTCAAAGATGCTGTTAACTTGTTTGGGGAAGGTGCATTCTCAGGGGAAAAACCTGCAATCAGGAAGCCAAGACCTCAGTCTGCAGAGGTAAATAATACTGTGGTTCAAAATGTATATCGTTAGCCTGAATGGAGAAGCTTGGTGTTTTTATTATGACATTTTATCTGCATTGTTTGTGCTAAACATTCGTTTTATGATTAAGATTGAATTAATACCTTATTGAGCTTTGTTCTCCCTCTCCTATTTCCAAGATCGAAACAAAGAAAAGTTGGAGAATGGACATCTAAGCAAAGTTTCCTTTTGTCTAACAAATACTTGTAATTTGTCTATTACATCAAGTAAGTCATGTTGTCATAGAAATTTGTGCGTGCATGCATCTCCATCTATTCATCGAACTTTTTTCTGGTGTATGTGTCTTTGAAGCATCTTCTTTCTTTGATTGTTCAAATGTTTTCACATGGTGTTTAATGACTTCGAAGTGTTCATAATTATTTGGTGCTTCATTTTAGAGTTTCAGAACTTTTTCACTAAATGGTAAATACGCTCATACTTGAGTCTTTTGAGTACTGAATGTAACATGTAATCAGGTGCTCTCAGGAGTGCATGAATGCAAAAGTATTTACACCTAAGGATTGGTTAGTGTTCTGAGACTGCAATAAAATAGCCTCACCTAAGTACCCTTATCTTGTCTTGATTTCAGAGGGTACTGGCAAAGGAAACACGGCTTCACTTAGCCCAGAAAGAGCTGAACAAGTTGAAGGAACAGTTGAAAAATGCAGAAACCACTAGAGCCCAAGCACTTACGGAGCTCGAAAGGGCAAAACGGACCGTTGATGACCTCACCAAAAAGCTTAAAATTGTTTGCGAGTCAAAGGATTTGGCTGTCAAGGCGACAGAAGCAGCAAAGAGTCAGGTGAACCAACTTGAAGCACCAAATGATGGCTCTGTTATGGGGAAGGATGGTTCTTGGAAAGTGGATCTGGAAACTGCAAGAGAAAAGTATATGGCTGAAATAGCTGATCTTGATAAAGCAAAACAAGAGCTGAGGAAAATCCGCCAGGATTGCAATACATTTATGGAAGAAAAAACTGGCGCTATTGAGCAGGCAGCAGAAGCTGAGCGTACTGCCAAAGCAAATATGGAAAGAGCTAGTGAGCTCTCCAAGGAAATAGCAGCTGTCCACGAGTCGGTTGATCAACTAAAACTTGCTTGTGTGCAGGAGCAGGAAGAGGAGGCAAAGATTTATGCTGAAAAGAATGTCCAGAAGCAGTCCTACAAGGCTAAACTTGAAGAGTCAGCAGAGAAGTTACTTGCTTTGAAGAAAGAGACGGATGCAGATTTAGCCAAGAGTCTTGAAGCACAGTTAGCTGAAACAATGTCTGAAATTGAAGCTTTGAGGAAAGAAATGGACAGTGCGAAGTCTTCTGACCTTGATACGGTGAAAGTTGTCACTGCAGAGCTGGATGATGCTAAGGAATCACTACTTAAGGTCGCAGAAGAAGAGAGTACTCTCCAAACCTTGGTGGAGACCCTTAAACTGGACCTGGAGAATGTCAAGAAAGAACATTCTGATCTGAAGGAGAAGGAGGCAGAGACAGAATCACTTGCTGGGGGTCTGCATGTCAAGCTCCGGAAAGCCAAATCTGAGCTTGAAGTAGCAGTTGCAGAAGAAGCCAAAGCAAGAGGTGCTTCTGAAGAAATGATCTCCACTCTCCACCAGCTGACCTTGGAGACTGAAAATGCAAAGCTTGAAGCTGAAGAGATGAATATGCAAGCAGAAGAGTTAAAGAATGAAGCTGAAGCCACTAGAATGGCGCTTGAAGAAGCAGAAAAGAAGCTTAAAGTGGCGATGGAAGAAGCTGAAGAAGCAAAATCAGCTGAGGCTGAGGCTCGTGATCAAATTGAGATTTTATCTGAAAAAACCACAGCTGCACGATCCTCAACTTCTGAGGCTGGTGCTCGTATTACTTTATCAAGAGATGAGTTTGACTCATTGAGCCGTAAAGTTGAAGAACTTGATAATTTAGCAGAAATAAGAGTGGGAGCCGCAATGGCTCAGGTAGAGGCGGTGAAAGCAAGTGAGAATGAGGCCCTCAAGAAGTTGGAGGCTACTCAAAAGGAGATTGATTATATAAAAATTGCAACTCAGGAAGCCTTGAAGAAGGCAGAGATGGCAGAAGCTGCCAAGAAGGCCGTAGAAGGGGAGCTTAGAAGGTGGCGAGAACGTGAGCAAAAGAAGGCAGCTGAGGCAGCTTCTCGTATTCTTGCTGAAACACATATGAACTACAGATCATCTCCTCAAAGTTACACAGTTCAGAAGGAGAAACCATCTGAGAAATTCATGGAATCACATTTAAAGATGCACTCACCCATTGAAACCAAGAAGCAAAACACACAAGAGAACATAATGGAAACGCACAAGTTGCAGAAAGCAAAGACATCAGTGTCAAAGAAGAAAGTATTGATGCCTAGTATCAGTGGCATTTTCCACAAGAAGAAAAACCAAGTAGAGGGAAATTCTCCATCATATCTTCCTGGAGAGAAACCTGTTTGGTAACATTTTGTGCAAAATATATGTGGTGGAGAGGAACTGTGCTCTATGCCATGGATTGTGTGTATATCTGAAACCTGTGGAGCAGCAATTCTTTCCCCTTTCACTTTTGGTATTTATTGCGTGTCTGCAACTTCTTAGAGTTATATACATTTGTCTCCTATAATAACAATATGCTTACGGACTCGTTTACTCCACTTGGGGAATTACACTAGGTATGTTTTGTTGTTGTTGCTTACATGACTCGTCCCTTCACTACCCTTGACTTCCATTGAAAAAGGAAAAAATTGAGTCTTTTTTTCTTCTTTTTTCTTTGGTTTCTTCCCTTGCTAATATGTTTTTTTCCTTTGGTTAGCATGATCAGTACGAGGCGCTTGTAAGTATCCTATCTCGTATGTGATGTGAATTTGAATTAGTCGTAGAAATGAATTTTGAATGTTAAAAAGGATTAAACAAGAGAACAAGGGGAATAAATACTTGTAATAATTACTTATTAAGGACCTACTTGGTCATAATAATTGTTTACTTTTTTTTGGAATGATTTTTCATTTTATTTGAAAATTAGCGCTTGGATTTTGTGGTAAATAAATAGTCTATTTCAATGTTAAGTTGTAGTAATGAGTGCACTTATACCGATAATATAAGAAATTCATTATACTATCGATATATATAACTTAAATTCAAGAAAACCTTACCTTATTAATGTCATATATCTTGATTCTAGGCTATAATATAATCATTTTTTTCTCATTTCTAGTAATTTTATTTACTAAACTTGTTATGAAAAGTTACTTCTTAGAATCTAAATAATCTCATGTAAAAAAATGTATAAATATAGGTATCTTCTTCGTCATCTAATTTATGAGGTTTTACACTATCGTTTTGGCATTACGGTAAATATGGTGTAGCAATAAAAAAAAAACTGCAATCACCATCACATTATATAATAAATGGAAAGCTCTTAACTTTAAATTTGGACTACGTTTTTGTTCCTCTGTAAATTAAAATGTTATAAAATATATAATTGTTTAAATATTAAATACTATATCATTTTAATTACATAAATGTGTGATGAATTTTTTACTTCATTTAATTAATTCCTTATTAAATATCTAATTTGATAATGTAGTATTTAAATTACATAAAGGCACGAGTAAGCAAAAAAAAAATCATTAAGTTAAAAAAAAAAAAGAATTACATACTCATCAAAAATTGGTGGGATTTTATACTGCTAAAATTAACTTATTTCTTAAACAATAATAAATAAAAATACAGATTAAAAAAATTCTGCAAATCTTAAGTTTTTTTTACGTGATTGAACCTGTAATATTTTGATATAAATATATAAATATATATCTTACTGATAAATATTATTTCTTAGAGATATAAATCTTCACGATAAACATATAAAAAAGTAATACTTTATGGAGTAATAAATAAATAATATTGCAGTCAAGTCCTTTCATCTACTCTTATTGGAATTCTTCCGGACAAACTTACAAAAACAAAAATCTAAAATTGATGAAGTACTTTATGGAGTAATATTGTAATAATGTAGCTAAATCTTTTATCTACTTTTATTAAAATAAAACTTAATGTATTTGATATTTTTGAATTGCATTGCAGCAATATATTTGTATAAATCCATATTAAGTACTATTTGCAAACAATGTAGCATGAATTTTGGGATTACAATTTATAAGAAAGACTAAAAAAATTGTCAAATTTCTTCCTTCGGTTGATAGCACGATTTTTTTTCAATTGATTTTTAATGCGCACAACTGATTTTCTCATTCCATTTGATACCATATTAGTTTGTTTGGTGACTTTTTTTATTATATTCCTCATATTTTTGTTATATTTTGATGTAGTATTATTGCTTCATATGTAATTTTATTTACTTGATGTGAACATGAGTATATCTTATAGTGAAAACATATTTTTTGGAAGTTAGTATAATTTTTGTTGCCGCTCATTATGCATTTTTTTTTTTTACTGTACTCTCATTTTTTTTCTTTTACTTTTATCGCTTATTGTATTTATGTGCTTGTTAATTGTGTGTAAACATGAATATAAAATAGATATAAGCTCTTATTTATCTCGAGCTTATATCTTTTTTTTTAAAGAAAAAAAATCGCACATATTTTATTAATATTTATATTTTAAAAAGTTCATATTAACTAATATAGAATATACGTGTCAAAAATTAATTACAAATACATATGACTCATTAGCTAGAATCTGCATTACAGTGTTGCCCTCACAAAAAATGTGATATAGCGAGTAGAATCATGCAATTATTACATGAGGCGCACATATTTTCATAACTAATTAGGTTATGCGCTTCTTATTAGTATCACGATAAACATGGTGTAGCGATTAGAAATTTGTAAATCATTACATATACATATGGCTCATTGGCTGGACTATGTGCTACTATAATGGTCTCATGTTATATGTAATGTAGTGACATGAAGCCATGCAATCATTACATGTGGTTCATTTCAATAAGTATTTACTTCATCAACTAGCTTACGTGACGACCAGTTACTTTCATATCTGACTAAATTGTTTGCTACTATATTGGCATCATGATAAATGTGGTTCAACAGTTAAAAATATACAATCATGATAAATGTGATTCAACAGTTAAAAATATGCAATCATGATAAATACAGACGGATCATTAGCTAGACTATGCACTATAATACTAGTGGTCTCACGATAGATATAGCATAACGACTAAAACACGTGCAATTATTACAATGAACTATGCATTATTATACTATTTGCCTCAATATATATATATATATATATATATATATATATATATATATATATATATATATATATATATATATATAGCATAACGATTAAAACACGTGCAATTATTACAAACGGTTCATTCTAAAAAGAATCTTTTGTAAGCTAATTCACGTGAGGCACATGTACTTTCATAGCTGGTTGTCAGACTGTGCATACTTTCATATGAATACTAGGATAAAGAAAAAATAGCAAGTAGGAATCTGCAACTGTTATAAATGTAGACGGTTCATTGGTTAAACTATGCATTAAGGTATTAGCCAAACAAGAAATGTGGTATGGCGACTAGAAATATGCCATCATTTCTGGTGGTTCAGATCAATTAATATTTAATTCATCGACTACTTCATGTGAAGACCAGGTACTCTTATAACGAGTCAGACTATACCTTCACGATAATTATAATGTAACGATTAGAAATATGCATTCATTCGATATTTACACTAACTCAAATGCTACACCCAATTATGGAAAAAAAAAAAAAAGACAAAAGTACATTTTTAAATTTTGTTTTACGTAAGTGTCCATATTTCAATATAAGATACACATGCAAAGTACGTACTAGTTACAAATATAGGTGACTCTTTTTTTTTATATTAAAAATACAGGTGACTCATTCGCTAGACTCTGAACTATTATATTGCCCTTGCAATAAATGTGGTATAACGACTAGAAACATGCAATTATTACATGTGATTCAGTTAAAGAGTATCTTCTTTGTCAGCTAAGTCACGTGAGGAACACATACTTTCATAACTAATTATGTTGTGCATTTCCTATTGGCATCACTTTAAATATGATGTAGCAACTAGAAATTTGTAATCATTACACATACATGTGACTCATTGGCTAGACTGTGCACTATTGTATTAGTCTTGCGATATATGTAGTGTAGCAGCAAGAACACATATACGTATTACATGTTGTTCCTTTTAAAGAGTGTGTGCTTCATTGACTAATTTACGTGACACTCAGAAATTCTTTTATCTGACTAAATTGATTGCTACTATATTGGCGTCTTGGTAAATATGATGTAATAGTTAGAAATATGCAATCATTACAAATACATATAGTTCACTAGCTAGACTATGGACTATTATACTATTGGTCTTACGATAAAGGTAGCCTAGCGGCTAAAACACGTGCAATTATTACTAAAAATTTATAATCATTGCACATACATGTGGCTCATTGATTAGATTGTGCATTATTATATTGGTCTTACAATTTATCTAATGTAGAGACAAGAACATATACAATCATTAAAGTGGTTCATTTGAAAAAAGTATTTGTTTCATCAACTAAAATTCGCGTGACGCCCAAATACTTCCATATCTAACTAAATTGTCTGCTACTATATTGGTGTCATGCAAAATGTGATGCAACAGTTGGAAATATGCAACCATTATAAATACATATGGTTCATTAGCTAAACTATGCACTATTATATTATTGACCTCATGATAAATGTAGCATAACGACTAAAACATGTGCGATTATTACAAATTGTCATTCTAAAGAGAATCTTTTGTGTAAGCTAATTTACACGAAGCACAAAGACTTTTATAGCTGGCTGCCAAGTTGTGCACACTATCATATGAATATCAGAATAAAGAAACTATAGCAAGTAAGAATCATTATAATTACAGATGGTTGTTGGCTAAACTATGCATTAAGGTATTAGCTAAACAATAAATGTGGTATGGCGACTAGAAACATGCCGTCATTTCAAGTGGTTCAGATCAATCAATATTTAATTCTTGGACTATTTCATGTGAAGATCAGGTACTCTCATAACGAATTAAACTATACCTTCACGATAATTATAATGTAACTACTAGAAACATGCAATCATTCGATATTTACACTAAGTCAAATGCTACACACAATTATGAAAAGAAAAACAAACGTACATTTAAAAAAAATTGTAAGTTTCCATATTTCAATATAAGATACACATGCAAAGTACGTGCAGAAACTAGTTACATTTATATGTGACTCATTAACTAGACTCTGTACTATTGTATTGTCCTCACAATTAATGTGGTATAGCGACTAGAAACATGCAATTATTACTTGTGATTCAGTTTAAATAGTATCTTCTTTGTTAACTAAGTCATGTGAGACACATATACTTTCATAACTAATCAAGTTGTGCACTTCTTGTAAGCATCACGATAAATATGGCGTAACAATTAGAAATTTGTAATCATTATACACGTGACTCACTGGTTAGACCGTGTGCGCTATTTTATTTGTCTCGATATCTGTAATCTAGCGACAAGAACACATGCAATCATTACAGTTGGTTCCTTCCAAAGAGTATGTGCTGCATCGACTAATTCACGTGGCGCTCAGAAATTTTCATATCTGACTAAATTGTCTGCTACTATATTGGCGTCATGGTAAATATGACGCAACAGTTAGAAATATGCAATCATTACAAATACAATGGTTCATTAGCTAGACTATGTACTATTATACTATTGGCCTCACGATAAATGTAGCATAACAATTATAACACGTGCAATTATTACTAAAAATTTGTAATCATTACACATATATGTGACTCATTGGCTAGACTGTGTGCTATTATATTGGTCTAAAAGTATATGTAATGTAGCGACAAAAACACAGGCAATCAATAAGATGGTTCATTTCAAAAAGTATTTGTTTCATCAACTAATTCACGTGACACCAAGACACTTCCATATCTAACTAAATTGTTTGCTACTATATTGACGTCATGGTAAATGTGATGCAACAGTTAAAAATATGTAATCATTACAAATACAGATGGTTCAATAGCTAAACTATGCATTATTATACTATTGGCCTAATGATAAATGTATCATAACGACTAAAACACGTGTAATTATTACAAATGATTCATTCTAAAGAGAATTTTTTACGTAAGCTAATTCACGTGAGATACATATACTTTCATAGCTGGCTGTCAAATTGTGCTACTTTCATATGAAGATCAAGATACAGAAAATATAGCAAGTAAAAATCTGCAACGGTTATAAATGCAGACAGTTCATTAGTTAAACTATGCATTAAGGTATTAGCCAAACAATAAATGTTGTTTGACGACTAAAAACATGCCGTCATCTCAAGTGGTTCAAATCAATCAATATTTAATTTATCGACTATTTCATATGAAAATCATGTATTTTCATAACTAGTTAAACTATACCGTTACGATAACCACGTGCAATTATTACTAAGAATTTGTAATCATTACACATACATGTGACTCATTGGCTAGATTGTGTGCTATTGTATTGGTCTTACTGCATTATATGTAATGTAACGAGAAAAACACATGCAATCAATAAGGTGGTTCATTTCAAAAAATATTTGTTTCATCAATCAATTCACGTGACGCCCAAATACTTTCATATCTAACTAAATTGTCTTCTACTATATTGTTGTCATGGTAAATGTGATGCAACAGTTAGAAATATATAATTACTACAAATACAAATGGTTCATTAGCTAAACTATGCACTATTATACTATTGGCCTCATGATAAATGTAGCATAACGACTAAAACACGTGCAATTATTACAAATGGTTCACTCTAAAGAGAATCTTTTACATAATCTAATTCACATGATACACATATACTTTCTTAATTGACTGTCAGATTGTTCATACTTTCGTATTAAAGACAATATAACAAGTAGAAATCTTTTTTGCTATAAATGCAGATAGTTCATTAGTTAAACTATATATTAAGGTATTACCCAAACAATAAATATTGTATGACCACTAAAAACATGTCTTCATTTCAAGTGGTTCAAATCAATCAATATTTGATTCATCGACTATTTCATATGAAGACCAGGTATTTTTATAACTAGTTATGTTAAATTATACCGTCACGATAATTATAATGTAATGACTGAAAACATGTCATCTTTCGATGTTTATGCTAAATCAAATGCTATAACCAATTTTTTTGAAAAAGAAGAAAAAAAAGTACATTTTTTAATATTTATTTTTAATGTAAGTGTCCATATTTCAATGTCCTAGAAGGTCTTTAATCTATTCATCTCCATTTTGTACTGAGGACTTATGAGTCAAAAAGCTCAAAATTCACCATCAATGGCGAACAGGGACGATTTCATAAACCCTAACACTTCTTCTCCTGTTACTGTTTCCGATGCCGACAGCTTCCTTCTAGATTCTTCTCAGATCGGTAGCGCTTCTGGAAGCTTCCAGAACGAGGGTTTTCTCTCCGGTGCTGATGGCGCCGCCGCCGCCGCTGATGCTGAGTTCGGTTTCTCCCGTCCTGATTTTCGCCAGACGCCGCTTGTTGGTACTGTTGATTTCTATGAACGCCACGTGTTCCTTTGCTATAAGAATCCTCAAGTTTGGCCTCCTCGTATTGAGGCTGCTGAGTTTGATCGATTGCCTAGGCTTCTTGCTGCTGCTCTTACTGCTCGAAAGAATGATGTTAAGAAACAGGTTTATTCTGTTGTCATTTTTGAATTTTGTTCTCTTTGCAAATCCTTGAGTTTTGCTTTTGAAATGTTAAGCTATCCTGCATTGTATGAACTGTTATTAGCTTCTAGAATGCTCATTGTTGTTGTTGCTAACCTGTTCTCTTTTTTTCATTTTGTCGAGGGGAGGGTCTATCGGAAACAACCTCCTCTACCCCAGAAAGGTAGGGGTAAGGTCTATGTACCCTCTCAAGACACCACTTGTGGGATTACACGGTGTATGTTTTCCGTTTCATCTAGTAATAAATATCATTAATAGGCATTAAGCAGATGCAAAGTATTACAAAATCAGAAAGTAATGTTAGCTTCAGAACAACAAAGTTGCTAAATTAGGGACAGAGAGCTAAAAGATTAAATCTTTTATTAGAGTTTGACCAATAAAAGATTAAGTCTTTTAAACCGCCTACTACCCTCTTACTCGCACGCCTACAAACTTGAATGAGGACAGTCAGACTAACCCCAAAAAAGAACTCTCACTCGAGAAAGCGGCGCTTTCTGCCTTTCTTGCTTGATTCGTCTTTCATCTCAGTGTTTTATCCAGATCGAATGTATACTACCCCCCTATCGGACTAAGGATTTTGATTGAATATTCCTCTCAACTCTAATTCTAGATTACCCTTAATTTTACTGAAAGGAGAATTTGTTTAGAATTTGTATGAAATGGGCCTGCTTAGAGTCATATGAATACGAAGTATTTGTACAGCCAACCTTAACGTGCTTATAAGGTGTGATTGGTTCGTTTCAGCTTACGAGTTCAAACTTCATTAATTTAAGCTGATGCTTTCTTTTGAAAGAGGGACGTGCCTTACTGTTTTTTGTTGCTACTTTGGGATGTGTGGACTAAGTTTTTCCTGCATGTAGTGATAGAACAAAGTGCAAACTGCAAAGTTAGGTCCTACATTCTGTTCTTATACACTTTTTGGCATTTGCAATTTTTTTTCCTTCTTGTTCCTGACTAACATTCTTCCCAAGTTTCAAAATTTTCCATCCACCTGTATGATTAAATGATTATTAACTTGCCAATTTCCAATCTGTATAGCTTTGCCTCAAGTTGAAGAGAAAATTGTTCTCGTTTGATCTCATTCTGATTGGGCTTGTGTAGTTTTCACAAATTCCCTTTCTAAAGCAAATTGCTTAGTTGGTTATGTTTTCTTCATGATCCCAGTAATATCTGTAGTGATTTATTTACCTTGTAACTTTTCTTTCTTCCAGTCTCGGTTGACAATATGTGAAGGGCATGATGGAACTGAGACATCGAATGGGGATGTGTTGATCTTTCCGGACATGATCAGATACAGGTTTAAACGATGCTATACTATTCTAGTGCATCTGCAGCTGTTGATTGCATATCTATTAAATGACATTGAATTTACCTACGGTGCAGGAGATTGACTCATTTTGATGTTGACACATTTGTTGAGGAGGTGCTTGTGAAAGATGGTGAATGGTTACCTGGAAATCCTGAAGCTCTGACTGGATGGTACATATTTGTGTGTTGTCATGGTTCAAGAGATCGTCGATGTGGTGTTTGTGGACCAGCTATAGTTAGTAGACTTTTGGAGGAAATAGAATCAAATGGTCTTCAAGGAAAAGTATCTGTTAGTCCATGCTCACACATCGGGGGGCACAAGTTTGCTGGAAATGTGATCATATTTGGACGAAACACTCACAAGGAAGTCTCCGGACACTGGTTAGGAAAAATCCTTTTGCCCCTTTACTCTGGAAATTGCTCTCTCAGTTCTAGGCAGTTGATGAAATTTAGCTAGGTAGTTAATTATATGTTTGTTTTTGTTGTGCACCAGGTATGGCTATGTTACACCTGATGATGTACCACAGTTGCTTGAACAGCATGTTGCTAAAGGAGAAATTGTTGATTGGTTGTGGAGGTAAATTCTCTCTCCTGTTGCTATGATAATCTAACATCTTGAGAAATTGCATTTGATTGCCTCTAAATGAATTTAACTCGTTTTGCCCCCCAAGGCCTAGCTCAAGTGGCAAAAGGTGGAGGATTTGTGGCTTAGGTCGCAGGTTCAAGCCCCACACCATGCAAAGCGAAACCCGGTATTTAAGTGGAGAAGGGTAGAGGGAGAAGGCTGTGATTGGTCCAAAGGGCGGGTCACAGACGAATTTCTCGGTTATAAAAAAAAAATGAATTTAACTCGTTTTTAAGCTATTATGTACTTTGTCAGGTCTAAAACATTAGGAATGTTGCATTAAAAATTGTGGTTGGGATGCAAGTTATGTATGTTGCCAAGGCATTGTTAAGTCAATATTTTGTTACCTCTTAAACGGCTTGAGTTCCATAACCCGTGCCGTCGTGATCTGCCTATGGGCCATAACTTATGTTTTTGGTGAAACAAAGTTTTTAGATATAACTTTGCAATTCAATGGAAACTAACTGCTTCATAAAGTTCTGAGGGTATAAGAACACATAATGTTGATTCAAGTTTACTCATTAAGTTGATCTATAGTACTAAAGAGGAAGTGTCTTGTAACAACAATCCTAATTTTGTAGAGGTGAAAATTGGCATTTCAAGTTTCATTTGTTAGGCCAATCTATCTGCAGGAATGCAGATGGCGCTTTTGCATTTGTTAATCTAGAATACTAATGTCTTGTTTCAGGGGTCAGATGGGACTATCTGAAGACGAACAGAAAGCATCCCAACAACATAGGCTCAGCATTAATGGTGGAACAGATATGGACAGAGGCACCATAAACTCAAATGATGTTGGTATTAGCACATGTGGATCCCAATTAGAGGGTACGGGCTGTTGCCAGGCAAATGGAAATATCTCATGTTGTCAGACCACTCAACTACCAGTCGATGCAGTTAATTTCAATCTCAACCAAGAGAACGCTGAGTTTACAACTGAAAAGAAGAGCAGCTTCAAGAGACAAATTTCTCGAAGTAGTAGTGGCAAAGGGGCTCGTCCTCGCAAGGTGTGCTCAATGCCTACGTGGTATGAGAGCTGGGAGCGTGAAGATACGTATGCAGTTCTTGCTGTTGTTGGTGCTGCCATATCAGTTGCCTATGCCTTCAACTGCTACAGACAGCTGAAGTAATTTTATTCATAAAGAAGCTCACATTTGATTTCATTGTTGGTTAAAAACATCGATGTGCTTTTGTCTGATGTAAATTTAGGTTATTGCATGTGTGCAAGTCACTTGCAAGGAAGTCTAGAATTTGATATACTTGGGGGATTAGATTTATGCCAAAATAGTGTTGTAATGATAGACTATTGGTTCTGTAAATTTAGGAGTCTTCTTTTGTTTGCATGTTTCAAACACTTCCTGGTGTCTGAAGTGTTTGTTTGATCTATGAATCTGTTGGCTCTTATTATGTGACACTCCTAAATTTTGTGACGGCGAAGGTAAAAAAATGGCACATTATGTAGATGCATCCTAAATATTTCATACTACTCTTGACGAGAAACTTCAACAGCTATTTATTAACACAAGTTAGTCGTTCATTTATTTTAAAAATTATATCGAGTTAATTGATGTCACATAAATTAGACGGAGGGAGTATTTTTACCAAGGTTCTTAATATTGTGCTTGGACAAGAAAACCATATCAGATGAACAGAACACACAGAAAAATATACAAAAGGTTCTCTTGTCCCTTTTTATTTATCATAACTTCCTCTTCCCCCCTTTCTTTTACAGTCCAGTCCTTAAACCAGAAGAAAGTTTATTCTGTCTTGAGAAGATTCAGGAATCATGAAAGCAGCAGTAAAAATCAGATCAAATCAGCGAAATTCGCGTAAAATACTTCGTGGGAGGATTAACATTTTTGACTATTCATATGATAGTCCACTCCAAGGTAGCATAAATGCCATGTTACAACTTAGCTTCTAACTAAATCCTGCATCGAGATGATGCAAGCCATATTAGTACTATAACAACGCTTACTTAAATCCTCTCGTCATGTAAAAGCCGGATTCAGAATAAGCAGTTACCAAGACTACAGTGAATCAGCTTCAATCGCCGTTGATCTTTATTTCATGAAATGATTGACAAATTCCGTTTTTTTCCCCCATCCTCTGGAATGTGGATTCTATTGTTTCAGCAATCTTTGCATCATCTGGATCAGGCTCAGGTAAGGTCACATGGACTGATCCTTCTTTGCTTGGTGCTACAGCCTCTGATGCTAGAGCTTGTTGCTTAGTATAATCATAGAGTTGCTGATGAAAAGCGTGATCGAAGGAGAAACAGTAATCATTTGTACCATTTCTACTATGTTTAGATGAACCCGAGCCTTCTCTTTTACAAAAGTGTGGTAGCGATGCATAATCCATTATCTGCAAGTTGAGAATGAAGAGTTTTTTCAATGCTAAGTCAGAGATAATTCTAGTTAGATTTGAAGTCAAGTATCGTATTCCTCAGAAACACGAGGTGTGTGACCAAACATTATTAGTGTGAATAAAGATGGATTCTACAAACTACAGAGAATAGTATTGAGTTCATCTGCAACAGTAAGCCTCTCCTGAAGTGAGAGAATCAACGGATAAAAGGCAATCGACTTAAAGAACAGCATCTTACCTTTAATAACTCAAAAAAGCATAAAGAGTTGAAGGGTCAAAAACATGAAGAATTCCTCTTTTCGAGTTTCATATCTAAACTACCTTGAACTATCACTGAATGTATATCGAACACACCTCAACTAGAAGTTTTTCCCTTTTCCTACTTGGTTCGGGTATGATAAGGGAAAAACTAATAGTTGAGGACTTGAGGTGTGTTTTGATAAGCATTTGGTGATAGTTCAGATACTCAAATAATCAAAAGATACTACAGGGGTGTGACCCTCCACTCAAAAAAAAAAAGAAAAAAGAAATCTTACCTTCAACAGTTCATCTTTTCCCGAGCCGGAGAGCACTTGGACTTTCTTTTTAGTTCTTTCTTGTAAAAGAGGTCTCACAACCTGCTAGTTTGCATAGAGTTGGGCTTTAGGTTAACTGATTCAGCAAGACTCGTGCACAATTATAAGTTAGACACGAACCTTCCAGCAGGCTGAGAATATGTATGGAGCATTAACAATGTAATATGTATCTGTCTTCTCAGGATAATTTAGGTCATCAATGGTAGATATAGAAGTTAAGAGCTACAAGAGGAATAAACAAAATGTCAAGTTTAAAAAAGATTAATGTGTGATCAAGTAAAAGAAGATATTACTCCATCTTAAAATGAATAAATCATTTCAATAATCAATATCAATCAAATGTCTCAGTCCCAAAGTAGTTGGAATCCGCTATATGATCCTCTACATTCATTTTGATTCCAGTAACAAATGATTTGTTTTCTACAACAAACCAATAATTAATTCTTCCTGCCTAAGCCTTTGGTAGGTAATATTTGGCGCCTGTGTTGGTGGGAGGTAGAAAATACTCGGTGGAATAATCGAGGCACACACAAACTGGCCTAGACACCACCGTGTTATAGCCACTAGGCATCCGGTGGCGCCACATCCACATCTAAGTATCAACAAGACCAAAAAGACTCTTGGAAAACAGAAGTTCTAATCTTAACTAGTTGTATCGCCTGTATAGATCCTTTCTTTCCATTGTGCTATGTTCTTAGTTTAAGTGTGTAATTTCGAGATATCATACATCTTTCGAAACGTCTTCTCTCAATCCAATTTTAGTTTACCCATCCCCCTTTTATCACTTACAATCACTATTATTGCACCATCTCATGTGACCTCTCATTTGATCTTCTAGTTGCTATAAGCCTATAACCGGTTGTTCTCGTCCTTGTGACCATTTTCTTGACCATATCCTTTCCGACATCTATATATCTGATGCAGGTTCCTTTCTTTCTCCAGCACCACCCAAGAATTTCTCTTGGCGCTCTAATATATGCTTTCTTTTAGGTTGTTTGAGTAATTGATAATCAATAATTTTTTTCAGAAGTTCAAATTTTGTAAATAGCAGTAGTTAGTGAATGAACAAATGCACTCAAAAGAGTCTTTTCAACTCCGAAAACTTAAAATTTATCCCCATTTGGAGAAAGTGACAAAATTGAACATCATATCAAACTTTAACAAGAACTAGCAGTGTGGACGACGAATGTAGAACCAAAGATTTTCAGCAAAATAAGTGGATCTTTATATCCAAGAAGAATGTTGACTAGAAAAAAGATGATAAGGAATGACACCGTAGGATTTTGGTAGGAAGGTCAATGAAGTATAATTACAATGTCAAACAAATAACAAGATACCTTAATTTGGTTTAGTGCAGAAAGCTTTAGACCAGTCATGTCCAAAACCTTAACACAGGTCCCAATATACCGCCCAAATTTCTTTGATGCAGAAGGCTGTAACATGAACATCAGTCGGTCAACATCACAGGCTATTTTTTTCGTATTTATCTCCTATTTGAATGAACAAACACAAGGACATACCAATACCATACGGTCACGGTATTCATTCATTTGGATATGTGATTGAATATAGTAGTGAATCTACAATAGAAAAACACTATGTCAGTAAAATTTCAATGCCGCCTGTAGGGAGACAAATGAAAAAACAAATGTTTGAGCAGCTGAATTGACTTGTTAACAGGGCTAAAGAATCCAAACTATGACCCTTACCGATGCTTTGTCATATGTGCTGAGGCCTACTCCAACAGCAACAACGGGAAGACCCTGCACAGATTAAAACCAAGTAGATACCACACAATAAAATTATATTGGCCAAGCACAACGCCAAAAGTTGCATAACCCGAATGAGAAGAGAGCTAATCAATGATAAATTTATATATTCAGATCAAAGTATTACCTCTCTTGTATATCCAGACATCCCCACAAGCTGAGTGTCCCTCACTCCTCTATAAAAATCAGTGGGTACAATTGGCTTCTGCAACAATAAATGACAAATATCAGCCACATAGTAAAGGTGGAATTCGCCTTCATTTCTTTATTATTTGTGACTTAACTAAAGGTTTTCCATTCAAATATTCTATGATAAGAGAAAACTTACTGCAAGTATCTGATCGATCTCATTGTCTATCCTCCAATTTAAACAGTCAACAAGCTGCAAAGTGCTGATTACAGTTAGAATATTTCCTCGATGCAATATTCATCCTGAAACAATATTGAGCTTCAAATGTGAATGAAACTGTATGCACTTACCATCTTGTTTGCTTTAGACACACTGCCATCCCTAGCTTTGAGAAACCTCACCAGTGTCTCGGTTCGGTACCCCTGATGTACATTCTGCACAAAATTTGAGACATCATATACGTACGGTCATAACATAGTTATAGGTTCACGAATCATCACTAATAAGGATCTCTGTTTTTTTTCCTCAAACCTACAATTAACATTGAGCAATGAAAATAGCCAAGTATTTATTCAGTATCTAACTATTGCACATGCCAAAATGCTTAGCTCGTCTTATTTTGTTCGGCCACTTCACTAATTTAAGTTTTGACGCCAGATGTAATGAACCTTCTATTTCTCTGAGTGTTAACATGAAAGATCACCTGCTGCTACGTGAACTCGTAACTTTTTTTAGCCATATAAATATAAAAGGAGATACTGATCATTAACAGAGAGTTGATAATCAAGGTAAAAGAATCTTTGGCTAAAAACTTCACCGGTGCCATCACATTGACCATTAGCTATGGATATAACTTTTCGGAGTAACCCGTTGATTAACTAGGCCCAGCATTCTCCAACTGCAGATCACATACATTCTAACATACGAACAAGGAGTTTTATTTCAAAAACAATAGATCTAACAATAAGTTTAAGCTGCATATTTTGACAAATTTTCATTTAGGTGACCTCAGATTCTGCATCAAGATGCTAGCTTTGAACATCCATCTCCAGGCAATACAACCAAACTGCAATAACTTACCTTATTATGTTAAATTGTTGCATCCTAATTCATAACTAGCCCACCACAAGAAAAACAATGAAAAGAAAAAAAGAGCAAAAAAGCAACAAGGAGAATTTCCATTTGCACCTTCTGTGTAATTAATCACAACCAAGCAAGCAAAACTAAAGCAATTTGGTCAACATTCCAAGACTAGAGTTTGCTAAAAGAAAATTGGGGTAGGAGATTTACAAGGTGGGGATTTGAAAGTTTAGCTAGTGAACCAACTAAGCTACTAGATTTCGAATTTGTCAAAACTCAAACAAAGAAATCTAGAAATTTTTGACTTGGCATTGACTAACTTACCTCCACAGTTGAATAAATCAAAATCAAGAATCACAACAAGTAGACAGATCAAATCCAGAAACTATTTTTTTTTTAGCAAAATTTTGAAAAAAGTTGAGTTAATTAGAAGCAAAACCTGGAAAGACTTCTGAAGTGGCTCAGCAACTGCAACAACAACAACAACAAAAATTGGAGATCCAAACTCAATAAAGCTGAAACTCAAAAGAAATGTACAAGCAAGATCATAATAAATAGTAAAGATACTAACTTTCATCCATTGAAGTCTGCAATTGCTTAATCATATCTTCAGTTATGCACACCATTCTTGATCCCACTACAAATTTACCCAAAAAAGATTCAAACCCACCTCCTAAAATTATCAAAAATCCTCAAAATCTTGCTTTTTTCCTAGATTTTGGGTCTAAAGAGGAAGATGGGTTGTTGTATTTTGTGAAAAAAAGGACCTTTTTTTTTGTGTTCTCTCCTCCCTCTTCCTCATAGGACAGTGACTCAAGAATTGAAGGTGCTGCTTCATTGTCAGATCTTCTTAAATTTAGGCAAAAGATAACCTTTTTTTTTTAATTAATACTAAGTAGTATTAAAATCTTTAAGCTAAGTATGTACTAACGTGATTACCGTCACGAGGTTCTTTTATTTTTTTGTAATAATAATCTTGATTGACGGAATAATAATTTTCTAGAATAGTTTCTTTTTGGTTTCGGTGTCCGTTACTCGTATTGAAGTTTGATTAGTTTATATTCTTGTCTGATAAAGTTTATTCAAGAGTAACTCTTCTTATTTAGAACTCGAGTAAAAAATTTTGTTAAAGAGAAACAATCGTATTCACTGTAATATAATTAATAACAGAGTTTTGATGGTAAGTTTGGAGAATAGTTATTATCGTTATTCTTTACGAATATTAGGCACGGCTGCAATACACTGTTTAATTTATTTATTTTTCCTTTTTGTGGATAAGTTCTAATTTAGGAATATTAGTCAATTATGTTATATTTTCCTTTTTAACTGGTCTAAAAATTACTTACATTATTTTATTTTAGAAATAAGTTTCTCTTTTGTTTTTTTATTTAGTTGTCATGTATATTAGAAATAATTTTCAAATATTCGTCAATTTAAAAAAAAAAAAAAGAGAGCATTAATTGTTTTTTTGCTATATTGCACTTAGCATTAATTATTCTAGCTAAAAGGCATGCAAATGGACAATGATTAAAGAATTAATAAGAGATATACTAATTATATTTTGTATTGTTTTTTTCTTACCAATTGTGCAAAACTTTATTTGAAAAATGAAGGAGTAACTTTAAACTGTATATTAGATTAATAAGTCTAATATGACATAAATTGAGACGGAAAGAGGGACCTTATAACTACGAAATCTAAATAGACATAAACTAGAAGACACATGCCTAATTTATTTATTTTTGTTGTTGGAGTACTTAATTCCAATGTATATTTCCAAAACTTGAAATCATGAAGTATTTTTATGATTTTTTTGAGTGAATTATTATTTGGGATAATTATATCCTTCAATTATAAATATAAATATAAATAGTCAAAAGTGGCGAATATTAAATGCAAAATAGAGGAGAGCCCATGCAAATATTTTTACATCATTAATTCTGACTTATTTGAGATTGAGGTATAGTTAATTGATAAATTGAGTGAAAATAAAATCTCAATCACAATTTATTAGAAATGACTTTTTGAGATTAATAACAATAACCATAACTATACATTCAATATAATTTCAAAAGTGATGTCCGACAAAAATAAAGATATATGTCTATGAGCAAATCTTAATTCTATCATTATTATATAGAGAAATTGTTTTCGATAAATCCTTCATAATATTTAATAATTTAAAAAGTATTTTAAACTAAACAAACTATTTACTTTTTCTTTTCTTTTTCTTTTTGGTCTTTTCAACTAAGCTGTTTACCATAACATTTCAACGTTGATGTCGTGTTGTCTTTGTTTGAAATCATTTGTTTTCTATTGAACAATTCTCTCTTTAAGCATTTTCCACATTTTACTTTTGTTGAAATTAAATACATTGTTATCAATAATAATAATTCCTTTTTAATGAGGAAAAAAATCGACTTCTTTTATTTTAATTATGCAACGATATTTAATTAGATTTTAAAAAGAAAGTATTTAAATCTGATGATCTTAAACAATTTCATAAATTTTATAGCTATAAAAATATGTAATTAAATATAATAAGAAATTAGTGTTGTATAAAATTAAATAAAAAATGCTAAAATTTATGTGCTAGAAAATGTCAATTCTTGGTACTAGACTTTATTATTGTGTTTTATTTTTTTGACTAGTTCTTTTTATTAATCAATTTAAAAAACCAGCAAGGAATATCATCCCAATTTTAGTCTACTTAATTTATTTTTAAAATTGTCAACGAACAATTACTGGTCATTTAATGTACTTTGGTGTGATGTTGCAATTGGGACAATAATTAATTAAAGAAGCCTACTTCTTTTAAATTTAGGGGTCCGAAACAGCGCACATTGAGTTAGATAATTCAGTCTTATTAAGTTGGTTCGATAATACCTTATTTTAGGTAAATTAGTTATATGATTAGAATATAATTTTAATTTTAATTTAATGGTATTAATTACCTTATTTTAGGTAGATTAGTTATATGATTCATTTTTAATTTTAATTTAATTGTATAATTAATTAAAATTAAGGAAAAAGAAAATGTATATCTCAACTAATATTGATAAGCTTTAAAAAAACTTCATCTTAAAAGTAAAATATTATTTATCAAAGAAAATATTACTTATAGAGTTCGAATTGGAAATATCTCATTAATGTGATAAAGAAAATTTTACTTAAGAGTTCGAATTAAAAATATCTCATTAATAACGTAAAGATACTTATCACCTAACTAATTTTCAACTAAAAATTCGACATAATCCTATAGGACTTTAGATTGTGGGCAACATTTTTATTGTTTTTTCGTTGATAATTCTTTACTAACAAAAAAATATATTAATAAGATATTAGTCGAAGGTTAGCAATTTTTTATAATAAATAACTTTTAAATTTATCAAAATGAAAAAATAATTTAAAAATAATATATGGAGCTGATGCAAACTTTATTAAGGGTGACACACAAACACGTGTTTATGTGACTTTATTGTGTATTATGACAAAAATAAATAGCAACTCCTAATGTCACAACAAACACAAAATCTAATACCAAAAAATACTAGATCCATTAATAGAAAATAATGACATAATAATATTTGGTGATTTTTTTTATTTTCCTAAATATTGTCGGCTATAGTTATTTCGTATATGTGCTAATAAAAATTAATCGATAGTCAATAAAAACATCATTCGTTTGAATTTTTTGAACTATATCCACAAATTTGGATATTATAATAGAAATTTTATATAGAAATCCGACCTTAGAAAAAGAACAACAATAACAATTAAAATTTGAAAATAATAATGCATATAATTTAAAAACGTAATATTTTTTTGATAGACCCTCGACTCAAGTATTTTGGCTATAGAAAGACATTGGTCATGAATAGATACATGTAGTGGTCAATAGTAAATGAATATTAATGGTATGATAAAATAGTTGGTGTACAAAATTGATGATCAAACAGAAATGAAAGCAACTTTGACTTATTTTTCAAAAAGATAAATGGAATTTGGTAAAGAAATTAAAGGGCTACAACCTTTGATCCAAACATCTTAACATCCTTTTGAATTTGGACAATTCAAAGGGAATTTTATGGTTCACCACCAAGTATTTATTCTATAGTTTAAATGTCCCAAATTACTTAATTATATTTACCTTTTCTCTTACAAAAATAATTTTTAATTTAAAAGGGAGTTTTTAAAAAAATGATAAAGTTGTTTGATATATGACTTAGCTTGTAGTTTGGTAGATTATGAGATTTGAGTCATAAAATTAATCGTTGATATTTATGTTAAGATATATATTTTATATAATACTCATATATCTTTTTTTCCTACGACAAATAAAAAATATATATAAAAATATATTCATTGGATAATCCTGTTATTGTTTAATGTGAGCCCTTGTTTAATACTATGAATTGATCCCTTAAGACTTTAATTATGTGAATGCATAAGGGGAGTTATTACGTCTTATATTTAACAAAATATTTTATTGTCTCTTTAAGATATTTTTGGTTATAAGAAGTGTATCTGATTATATTATATCTCTTTGGAGATTTTAATTGTCTGTAAAATGTAAATATATTGAGAAGAAGAAACATGAATATTTATTGACATCAATATTAATTGTGGTGAGATAGTTCACAATTTCTTTATCTTTAATTAAAAATTCAGAATCACTACCTCCAAAAATGGACCTATCATCAAGTAAGGGAAAAAAAAAAGAAGAAAAAGAATATATTCCTCGATCAATTTATAACTTTTAGTTTTCTTTTTTACTTGGGACAAACATAATAATATCAAAATATAAAAAAACATACGTGTATTCAATGTTTATATTAAATTGAATTTATTTTTTTGAAAGTAAAAAGTGTAGTAGAAACATGTACCACTTACGTATTTATCTGTTTGGGGAATGATTTTTCTTGCACCGTCATTTTTCGTATTCCAAAGAAAAATATTTTAAAAAATTACATGTGATACCATAGGTTGTCGTTAATTAAATTATAGGATATTATTAGTTGTGATCTATCACTTAGTGGAATCTTATATTTATTATTAATATATAAGTCCAAAATTTGTCAACAAAATCCCAAGTGAATAATTCTTCAACCAAGTTGGCCAAATTTTCCATATATACCAACGAATAAAAAGAACAAAAAAAATGATTTTAATTCCTTTTATAAATTTTCAATATACGAGCATATATATAACTAATTATGAAAAATAATGTTAAATGTCTTAATAATGGGGCATATTAGATGAAGATTTTGTAGCTAAAAGAGAAAGCATTTTCTTTTAATAGATTTGCAAAAAATAATTGAAGCCGTTCTTTTGATATATTCCATAGATAGTGTTGGGATGGAATAGCCTACAATCAACATAAAATATATATACTTCGTCCGTCTCAAATTATCTATCGTATTTTTCTTTTACATATTCCTTTAAAAACAATAATTAAGATGAGTTTTGGCAAGTTTACCCTTCAATTTCGGTTCTTTTTTTTAAAAAATAAATTAAATATAAATAATTTAAAATAATTATATTTAATTTAAATATCACTCGCTTTCGAGCGCAATATATATTATAATCTAAACAACTCAGAGAATGAAAATTCAAAAAAGAGCACATAATAAATATACTGAAAATCTTACTAGCCATTCAATAAAATTTGATTTGATGCGTGCCTGACATTAATTAGCTAAATAAATCATTCTTTAAATTAAACAATTATATGTTCTTTTCCTTCGAATTAGCTTATCTATAATATATATAAATCGTGACCGCCCAAAACTATGGCAAGAAGAATGTGATTCCTCTACTCTAAAAGATTTGGGCTAATCTCAAATCGAAGTAGGTCTATGATTTGAAATTTATTTTATGAAATTTATTATATGTTCAATAAATATAAAGTTTGAACTTATATTACTGGAACCAATCAAATCATACTTTCTATACAAGCATCGTTTCTATTTTAATTTGAGACATAAAAATGAAGAGACTCTTAATAAAAAATGACTTCTCATTTAATATATTGACGTGACATGAATTCATAATAGTCACAAAAAAAAGTAGCATAATAATAGGTGATATAACTTTAAATTTGGTACATATATACGTTTTATAATAAATTCTATTTTAAGAATTTAAATTCGATAGAGTACTTACCGTTCCGCCGCATGTTAGTTAGGTGCTTGATAGCAAGGAGTACTTGATTTGTATAACAAATAATGTGTTACACTAGAACCAAGGAAACTTGACTTTTACCAATAAAGGAATTAAAGCATGAAAGTAGATATAGACAGACCTAATAAAGTAAAGTAAATAATATAATTATCTTAAATGCAATGTTTTTATGACTAAGATTAACTTTATTTGAATAAGAAGAGCACCAAAAGGATGGGAATCCTTTTATATATATTGTGAGGTGAAGACAAATTTAGACAAGATTTAAGAATAACTAATAAAACATTATGATATATGAGTGCACACATGAAGTAGTTGTTTCTTCAAAGCAAAATGTTTTTTATGGCAAATTGTTAGTCTAGTTTTGTAGGGAGAATCTTGACATGTGTGTTTGCCAGACACATGCCCATGCCAGAAACTTCCCCTTTTTACTTAAATCATCTAACACCATTTTTTTTTTTAGGAAATGATCTCGTATAACCAGTTATAATGCGAAAGTATGAATTTTTAAGAAGAAATTGATCATATACTATATATGAAATGAAAAAAAGTTACTCAGATACACAATACTTAAAATGTAGATTTTCAATGAATTTGGTTTGAAAATTGATTCCTTAGAAATATTTTTGATGTATGCTGAAATTTCTTAATGATGAATCAATTTATAATAGGACATACATCGAAAATTGTGTTATTTTCTAAGTATTATTGACATTTGACAATATAATTTTCCATTCAAGGGGCCTTCTAAACACATCGTGACTATGTATAATTAGTTACAATTTTAATGTAAGTAAATGAAAGTTTTTTATGAGAGGTTAGTTAGAAATATGAAATTTTCAATAGATTATCCTCAAAAATTTCTATAAAAAAAAATGCAAATTATATTGATTTTCGAGTTGTACGTGTTACTATGGATATCTTATTTATGAAAAGGACTAGTAAATTAACCAATTATATTTGTGATGGATCATAAAGTTAATTTCCATTATTATGTCAAGTCTTGTCAACTAGTTATAAGTTAATGTCACGTAATATATATGCCAAGTATTAATATTAATTTTTTGGAGTTCCAATTTAATTGGCCCATGATCAATTATATTTCAATTTAAACACTATTACTCCTTCAAGCTTTCTACATCACACTACTAATAATTACATTTGTTATTTCATAAATAGTGAGAACACAACTTTATATAGCTTTCAATAAAGAATAATGAATGATGTGTTGACCTATTACCTATAGATTAGTGGGACTTTAATATATTACATATCTAATATTATAATTCACTCACTATATATACCTTTGAAATGGCAAGTGCTTATTTTGTGTAAATATACCAAAAATAAATAAATACTTATGTGTACTTTGCATTGTTATTTATACGCATAATATAATTGTCAGAAAGATTGAATAAAGAAGGAGAATTACGATAAGTTAATAGTCAATATAAAAGTAAGAAAACTATATGATGAATCCTCTTGATACAAAATAAATTTGATTGGACACAAATTATTCACCTAACTGATTAATTTACACGTATGCAAATCTAGGCTAATTTATAAATTTATACGAATTGTAATTTTTTGCTCGTCTATAAATTGATCAACTTGAACTCATCATTATAAAAATCTATAAAATTGAAATCTCGAATCCGCACAATATTGTACCTACACTACTCATGTGGTGTGAGTGAAAGTTGTAAGGATGTCCAAACAATTGGAATATTTTTCTTTATGGTATGGTCATGAATATATAATTAATTGACAAGTTTTTTATTTTATTTTAAAAAGGTATGGATATATCTGAATTCTTTGGCTTTTGGATGAGTTAATTATTTTGCATGTATAATATTTTATAATATGATATTTTATTTTAGTTTCTCCAAATAGAAGATGCTTATGAACTTTACTATATATGCTCACGTTTAATATAGCAAACATTCAATCCAATTGCATTTGCATGGACATTTTTGGGAACAAAATTATTCATATTTTTTTGTTTGATTGTGGAAACAATAACCAAAGTATAAGGTATAGAATCAATGCTCTTCCTCCATGAAGTCCCAATAACTCAACCCCCAATAAAAAAATAAAAATAATCATCTTTTCTAGCTTGATTATTGGTTCATAATGATATAATAGTGTGATTTTTAAAAAATATTATCATCAGTTACCTAAGAGATAATTACAAATACATAAAATAGTTGTCTATTACAAATTGGCTATCTGAGTATAATAGATCACAAATAAAATCATGTAAAGTGAAAATATCTATTATTTTATTAATATTTTTATTGAAATAAGCTGTCAAATCACATTTTTGGATGTGAGCCCTTTATCTAGCTTTATGTGAAAACAAATTATTTGTGCACCAAATTATTCTTTTTAGTTATCTGTTAAAATTGAAAGTAGTAATTTAAAAGATAAGATAATCATCTTTTATGACATGTTAAAATCTAGTAAAATAGTTTATAGTTTATATAGGTTATGGTAGACTACCTACATCATATATTTTTGAGATACAAATATTTCCTGAACCTTGATCGAATATGAAATATTTCGTTCATCGAATTGAATTTTTAGTTTATAGAGGTCGATGTAAGAAATGTTATCATGTTCCCTATAAAATATAAATGCAAAATGTTTTGCAAAATGGTTATATATTATTGTTAATACATAGATATCAACAAGCGGGGATAGCTCAGTTGGGAGAGCGTCAGACTGAAGATCTGAAGGTCACGTGTTCGATCCACGTTCACCGCATTTATTTTTTTAAAGAAATCATTTTGCTCACCGCATTTTAAATTTATTTTTTAAGAAATCATTTTGCTCTTGTTTGCAACTTATTATTTAACTATTATTTTTATCAATAAGCAGAAAATCATTTTGCTCACCGCATTTTAAATTTTTTTTTAAGAAATCATTTTGCTCTTATTTGCAACTTATTATTTAATTATTATTTTTTATCAATAAGCAGGCAAGTTTAGTTGGAAATGAAATCTATATAGTTATCTCCATAACATTTATAAGTTTCAAATTTGAGTCATCGAATCAGTCATTGACAGGCTACTTCGGGATAGTATACTACATAAACGCTAGATGCTTTGTATATATCATACTATCATTTATAGCTCAAAGTCGATTCTACGTATCAAAGTCGATTCTACATAAAACATGTGGAGTGTTTTGAACACTACAAATCAAAGGCTTATAGTCTAGTGATATCATGTCGAGATTCTCAAACAGATCAAAGGCTTATAGTCTACCGATATCGTGTCGATAACTCGAATAAATACTATTGAAGCAACTAACCTCTTGCATCAAAAAGAGTTGTCGAACCATAAAAGGAAGAAAAATAAAGATCTAAATAAACTAACAAATTCACATTATCGATTGGTAGCATCAAACTTGTAGTGTTTTGCCATGCAACAAATTTTCAACTGTTGAATTACAACTCAAACAATAATATGATCATCAAACTAATCAAACCTTCACATTACATCTTCCAAATGTTGTACATCCTTCCTATGTTTCATTTTGTGAAGATGAACAGCCAATCGCCTCGACGAAAAAAAGATATTTAAAAAATAGATTAGAAGAAATCAAATTCAAGATAGTTGTCTGAATTCTTCTGGTAAGGGACAGTTCCAGCTACACCTTTCTCACTGGTTGATGCTGCTGGTGGAACTGAAATTCTCTCGAATTCCACGGGCCTTGGGATCTCAGGAGGGCTCGCGCAACGTATCAAAGCCCAATTTACACCTTCAAAGAAAGGATGCTGCTTGATTTCTGTGGCTCCTCTTTTGTATGCCAATCTATGCTGAGGCTCCTTCACAAGCAAGCCTCGGATAAGATCTCTCGCTGAGAAACTGACCACTGGAGTTTCTGGAAACCGCAAGGGCTGACCAACAACGTTGAAAAGAGTTTGTCGATTTCCTGATCCCTTGAAGGGTGTTTTGCCAAACAGTAACTCGTATAGAAAGATACCAAAGGTCCACCAGTCTACTGCACTCCCGTGTCCTTCACCTTTGATTATCTCGGGTGCTAAATACTCGTGAGTCCCAACAAATGACATTGACCGCGCTCCAGTAGGCTCAGCAATAAGCTCTGGTAATGGGCTAACTTGATTACCTATTTCATTTTTAGATTTCTTTTCTTTCTTTGACTTGCTGGAAAAGAGGCGAGGCCCGAAACATGTTGTAGGAACAGCACAGGATGGCTGAATACAAGAGGGCTCGATGCATGCTGGCTGCACACAATAAGCTGAATTCTTGCGCAGTGGCTCACCTTCAAGAGATGATGACTTGACAAGCGTTGGACTGACAGCACAGCGAAGGGAGAGGTCAAAATCAGACAGCATTATATGTCCATCTTCTCTGACAAGCACATTTTCTGGCTTGAGATCACGGTATACAATGCCAAGCATGTGAAGGTATTCCAGAGAAAGGAGCACTTCTGCTACGTAGAACCTGCAATTTTAAGATACAATACAACACAAGCGAATTAATAAACCGCAGTCACCAACACAAACTTTTTGTTCATGAGTTTGAAATTAAGCAAAGGCAGAAAGCAGAAATGAAAATCCTTATAATTTCTTCCTGCTTCCTTCATTGAAGTTTTAGCACTAGCAATAGAAGGCTTATATCTACTATTCAACTCAAAAGAAAAATACACAAATATTTACGATACTTCACATATTCCGAAAACATGCAACATCCCATTCAAATCATGTCAAGAAACAAATATGAATACACTAGTTTAAAACATTCTTCATATGCATAGTATGCAATTTCTAGACCCCTCCCACCAGCATAGATACCAGACAACTCTGTCCATCAATGCTTGAACATATGAGAACAAACCTCTTAGTGTTTTTGTATCCGCTTGGTTTTGAACCAGAGACCACATGGTTCTTAACACACTTCATTGACCACTAGGCCACATCCTTGAGTGCAGGGTGGGAAGATTTTAATTGCAAGGAAGAGAGAACTGCCAGCAAAATTGAAGAGCTGGTTACAGCTTTCATTATTCCAGTGACTTGGGAGACGGGCAAGAATCATCAAACAAAGAAGTTGCCAGAAAGGCATCCCCCACCCACCACCAACACCACCCAAAAAAAAGTGTATTACTGAATGGTAGTGATTTTGTCTGACACTGACAACTTTTTCAGTGGTCCAAAATATTATCCCTTGTTTGGGTTTCAACATTTCCCCCCTTTACTCTAGGGGAGGGGAACACAACACTTACCCTAGATCTGGTTATTTAAATGCTTCCTCTGTCTTGTATAAACTAGTTGAATATGAGTTATGCAGACATTGATAATACAGTTGGATGGGTTATTATAAGAGTTCATTAGATGTATCAAATTAATAGCTGAACAACCAGGAAGATTTTAAGATGTCATATACCATTGAATCTAATATTTTTGACAAAGTAAATATATCCATTACAACTATCTACTTCAGCAAAGGATATTCCCATTACGTTAAAGAGGTCAATGTTTTGTAAATGACAAAATGAAAAGTAGGTCACAGGAATGAGTCAAAGTGAGCGTTAATCAGTCTCTCAATAATCCAACACCAACCAACAAGTCAATAATGTTTCTTAATATTTAAAATTAGGTGGATGACTACTAAACTGAAGGATTCATTTGCCAAAAAGAGAAAAACACCCACCTGCACCTTAGCTGATTACCCCAACTACAGGACCACACAACAAGCAGTAGTCTTAATGACTACAGAAATAAGTAAGTTCCTGCAGGGCGCAGGAACCACACATTAAAAGTAAAATAAACAGCATTACCATGTCCAATTCAAATAATGGTCACACTAACTTGCTGCTTGCATCAAATTGTAAATAGTTGACAAGAAGAACATGCAACATGAAACAGAGACCAAAAACAGCTTCGTATAGAACCAACACAGGAGAAGAATACAAACCAGTTTAAACATCCACTTGGCTTAGTAAGAAAAACACAAGCAAATGATACCTATGGAGGAAAAAAACTAGGCAAATGATCCCAAAAGTAGCTCGAGCTCACTCATTTTAGGAATTTAAGATTTAGGATCTAAACCACTGAGCAAAGAATAAAGTCAGAATATCAAATAACCAGCTTTTTGAACTAACAGTGAGGTCAACATGCATTTCATTGTCCAGAGGTAAATGATATAACTGGTTAGTACATGCAATCCGACTGCTTTAGGGACTTGAAATAACTTGCATAGAAGTCAGTTTGCTTCAACTCAATTTCTTGGTACCACCAAAAAAATCATGTCATTTAAAGGCATTTATGTCCCTTGATTGTTATCAGTATATCTGTTGGATCAATTAATTTAAAATGAAGAAATAATGGATGATGTTGGATTAATTATGTCTACAGCCATAACAAAAACATATCTAGATCTAACAGTTAAAGATATAGTCAATGCTGTAAATTGTGAAAATAATACTCCAGACTGAAAGCAACAAAAGATGCCAACTTTTTTAAAAGAAAGAAGAGCAAACTATCTTAAGACAGTAAGGTCAGAGATCAAGTATCATACTTCACCGCTTGTTCTGAAAAATGCTTCCCTGGTTGTCTTTGTCTGAGTGTGTGCAGGTCTCCTCCTGGGCAGAACTCCATCACTAGACATGAGAACTTTTCTGTTTCAAAATGGCTATATAATGTTGGGAGAAATGGATGGTCCAGGGACTGCAATATCTCTCTTTCTGTCTGAGCACGAAGCAATTTCTTACGACTAGCTAGCGACGCCTTATCCATAACTTTCATGGCAAAATAACACTTTGTTCCACACAACTCAGACAGATACACACTTCCAATATCACCACTTCCCAACTTCTTCAGCAACCGGAAGTGCCTCAAATCCAATGCCCCATCTTTAGTCCGGATAGCTTGAATGGCTTCCCATCTTGAGTCATTAGCTTTATGAGGTTTGTTAACACTGCTGCTCAAGCTGCTAGAAGTACTCTCCTCACTTACGTCAGTTCCTGTGCTCCCCCTACAGATGCTGCTCTTACCACTCTCAAGAAAATCTGCTCGATCGCTAATTTTGGCACTTCCACTTGTTTTTGCAATACTGCTTGCCCCATCACTAACTTTGGCTGATGCTGAGCTGTCCTTAATAGAATTCTTTCTTTCCTGATCAGCTGTCCCTTGTGAGCCTTTTGCCTCCGTAGGCATAGAACCTACTCCACTAGCTGAATACTTTGAATTGCCCAAATATAAGTTTGAATCAAATTTATCAGCAAGTGAGTTGGAAGATCCCTTAGGTTGACTGATCTGCGATTTTTGGCTGACAGTTGATTCTACCACAAGCTGTTTCGATACAACTTCTCGTTCTTTAGAAGTCGCAATCTCTAATTTGTTATTTTTCGGAACTTGGGAAGGTGTAGACCTGCGAGAACTCCGTTCTGTTGTCTGATTTGCAGTTGTCTTGTTCAGCTTTTCGGCAAAACTCTTGGAAGAAGGAGTCGAGGCCATAGAAACGAATATTGATACCTAAATATACTGTGCTTACCAAACCCATTACCCGGACTCCAAGCTCAAGCCATTAACCCCCTTCTTATTAGAAAAACACACCAACATAAGCAGCTCCATCAACAACATAGAAAGTTCCTAAATTGAAACAAGAAAACCATAAAAACACAGCCCACCGCACAATCACAGTCAACAGCTCCTAAATTGGAACAAGAAAATCACAAAAACACAACTCAACCGCGCTATCACAGTCAAAAGTTCCTAACTTGAAGCAATAGAACTATAAAACAACAACAGATGGCACTATTTCAAAGAGACAAAAAGAAGCAGAACTTGAAATCATTACGCAAGGGAAAAATAGAAAGTAAAAAGATCTGAACACACAAATGGGCTGAAATGATGAAACCAAACTCCACAAGGTCAAAAATCAACAGTCATTTAGTAGACTAATCCAACAAAAGTTAAGCAGCAGACAGCAGATCATTATTACTTAGCAACAATTAAAAGTCCAAGACACCTAATGTCTCAAACATTTACCTCAAAAACAACCAAATTCCTTTTTTTCCTCCAGGAAACAGGAACCTAAAACAAGGCAAAACATTAAAATGCAGTCATTAAAGAGCACTCAATCACCACATAGAAGAAGATAAGAACAACCCCACATAGATAACAAAAAAGAAACAGAAGAAGGGTCAATGAAAGCACACAGATCTTGTGTAAAAGACCCACCTTTTTTTCCAAGAAAACCCTACCAAGCAAAATCGTTAAACCCCACAAAGCCCCAAATGCTAAAAACAAAGAAAGCCTAAAAAAACCCACCCAGCAAATCACTGGTCCAGTTCAAAAGTACCAAAAAAAAGCAGCCTAAAAACTAGTACCTGAAGTCACAAAGATTAGAACTTTGAGGGTTTTTTTGTTGAAGAATGGACAGAAAAAAGCAATCTTTATACTGTTAGATAAAGAAAAGATATAAAAGAGAGAGAGGGGACCTAATTGTGAGGAGAGAAATAGGTTTGGGAGTGAAGAAAAGGATGATTCTTGACAGTTGAGGCAAAAATTAGTAGAGTCCCTATTAACAAATTGAGAACATGGGGGGTCAAAGCTAAAGTAAAGCTTTTCACGTTCAATTATTTCATTGTATTTTGTCCCAAACACAAGGGTCTGAATCAACAAACATATGGGCCACCACCCCTCTCCAACCTGTCTCTCATACTTCTTTTATTGTGTCATTCCAAATTAAAAATACCAAAAATTAGAGATCATCAATCTCCACAAAACTCTAATAACAAAGAGTTATTGGTATTATTACTACTACTTTTCTTATTGAAGGGTCTATCGAAAACGCCTCTCAGTTCCACAAAGATTCAAACTTTCAAATGCACTATGGTCTTTGCAAATAATTATAGAAAATTAGGTAGTAACAATTTTCTAAAACGGGCCGAACTAGACACTTTCATGCTTAATACATTGTTTGAGTGAATAAGCAAAGCCTATTTGATAAAGTTTTCTTTAAGAGATAGTGCTAATCCCTTTTTGGTGTTCGCCCTTTGTTTATTTAGATAAGCTTAGTAAAATAACTTCAAAAACGGAAAACTAACATAATATAACTAGTTAAATTGACTTGTCGGTTAGTTCAAAGAATTTTTTCTGCATGATCCAACCTTGACTTTGCACTAACACTTCACTCCATACAACATCTTATACCGTGTGATAAGGTGTTTTTCGAACTAATTTTTATTTTATTTTTCGAACTCTTTTCATGCTTGCTTGGTCCATTATCCACTAGCCACACCATATAGTGGTTATTGGCTTGTGAAATGATGGCTTTCATAGAGTTGTTAGCAGTCAAATCAATCAGATAAATGGTAAATGGTCCAAATTAGGTGCAAAAATTAAGAAATGAGATCTAATTTTAGGTAGCAAAATTTATAAGTGAAAATGATTTGTGTTATGGATCATAGCAATTGTATTTATTAGGTCACCTCATAACAGTCTGGATTCTGATCTAAAACAGAACAAACAAATAAATATAAAATATTTTTGTATATAAAATTAAGAAAGAGGGAAAAAAAAAAAAGAGTCACGGGTTTACTCTTAATTGCATGTGAAGAGGGAATAATGTCAAATTTTTCCTTTTTTCCTAATTTTTTAAAAGCAAATTATGTTATTATATCTAATAATTATTGAATCTGGCCAAATAATTAGATATACTAAAATTTGCCGAGTATTTTAAAAAAAGAAAAAGGTAGAACATATTAAGTTCTTACGACTAAATCATTACATATTTCAAGAAATTATTAGTTCAGAATATATTATTTATTAACATTTTAGTGATTTTTCATATGGAATAGTTATAGAATCTTCATGAATAGTTTTTGTAAGGTTTACTTAGTGCTCTACTTGACTTTTGATTTTACATTATTTAAATTAAAAGACAAAAGATTCTTATACCATGTATCAAAAACACTATTTATATTATCCATCCGTCATCGGTTAGTAGGTAGACGAATACTCTTATGATTAAGCAAAGACTTTAAAAGACAAATAATACGAATCGAAAAAAAGTATGATTATTTTAAAATTTAGATTATAGTTGAGTACCTGAATTTGAGGTACTCCACAACTCTACAAAGGGACATGACATGACATGATTTGGTCAAATTGGTCTGACCTCTGTCACTTTCAAAGCCATTGTTTATTTGAGCAATTGCATAGTTTATTGAAGGATGATACATTCACTAATTAACATTACAAAACAACTAGACATTGTTGACCCCAACTAATTTTTTTTTTTACAACAAAGGAGTAATCATATTCTTTTTCAATAATTGACCAAATGTTTCTGTATAACATAACTTGCAAGATTTTAGTGAGACTCAACAACAACGACAACAAATTCAGTGTAATTCTGTAAGTGGGGTCTAGGGATGGTAAAGTAGGTACATAGGTTGTTTCTAAAAATCCTCAGTAGAATGAATAGTGAAAAAAGAGACAATAGCAACAAACAGAAACAACATGCTCAAATGGACTAATGAGTTCTCATATGCAATGAAACCTATCAGGCACAACTATCTCTAGCTTGGCAATTTCTTATATTACTTTGAAGCAGTCTTCACAAACGCGAAGAATTCTTCATTATTCTGATTGTCTCTCATGGTTTGGTGTTCATCAAACCAAAAACATTCTGTCCAACATAGGACAAATCTGTGAAATTGTTATCCTAAGGAGATATGAATGAAAGTTGTTCTAGGATATCTGGGATATCAGCTTGCAGTTTTGTTGAATCATCTGAAACCACCTTCGACATGATACCAGTACTGCAAACAACACGTACATTTAGAAAATGTGTATATATAAGACTAAGAGATGGACTCTATGTGATGCATATGCTGCAAACAAGCAAGAATGTTGAAATGGATCAAAAACTTTGCAGATAAGTAGTAAATGTTAAACGTTTTATGGAACCATTCACATTTCCACAAGAATTTATCCGACTCATTCATATAAAAGTACATCAAGCTTTTGGCAAAATCAGAGCCACCACAATGTCCAGTAACATCATAGATGCAAATCTCCATCAACAACCCGACAATAGCAACACAGGAGCCACCACCATCCAGGGCATAATCCTAGGTAGATGTATTTCTAGCTACGACTCCATCAATTACAGTTGTTTGACCTGGATTACACAATTTCACGTCCAATACAACCACTCAAGTAAAAGACGAAAGGCAGTGAGTAATGCAGCTTCCGAAATCTTAAATTCTATCAAGTGAGACAATTAATGATCTGAGTCCTGAATTCAATTAGCCATTGCAGCAATGAGGTTCCTTTCCACATGGAAAAACTATTCATCGGATTCATCAACAAAGAAAGAAAGTATATTTAGATCCTAACCAAATTGCTAGAAAGGAAACATCCATTAAGAAGTTGAAAAAATATAAATTTGAGTAACATGCTACAACATGAAGCTCGTTAGCTCTATCATTTCCATTGGTTCTTTCATTTCTTAGACATACAGACTTTCCAAGCTTAACGTGCTATGACATGGCAATTTTTGGACCATAAACAACACAACATAAATGGATCCATTGTTTACCACAAAGTCACATAATCAAGCGAATGGAAAGGAAACAGTGAAAACCTACCAACTTTTAATGCTGATAAACATCAGGAAGGCGTAGACCCACACTTGCAGCAGATTTGCCCAGCACTTTTGTCATCTCATTTGATCTATCCACTGCGATGTTGTAAGAAAATAACAAGTCCTGCAAAAACAAAGAAAGCCACATTTGTAAGATACAATTATTATCACAATTCAAGATAACAAGAATGTAAGAGCCAAAGAATCATGATCGCGGAGAGAGTTCACCACACAAAAAAATGTTATAGTTGAGAAAGAAAGACTTCCCATGACACCCTTTAAATTGTTTCAACTTATGGTCAAGTAATAACATTAAGACGACTAGTTACAGCTATACATTAGGCTTATCAGAAGAAAAAAAAAATCTTTCGTAATATGATCGAATATACAACATTAACAAAACCTTAATCTAACCAATTGGTATAGACTTTATGTAACCCTTTTTATCCTTAACAAAATTTACATTGATTCCAAGAAATTGTACATCTACTGAGAATTTTCCTCCATATTATTTTCAGTCTACCTCATTCCCTTATAGCACCTCCAATTATCATAGTATCGCACCACTATCTCAAGTGACCTCTTATTTTATCCTACACTGTGCCACTTCCACTCTCTACTGAATGTGATGACTTATAATCTTATCTGATATTGTGTGATTACACATACATCTTGACATCAACATTTTTGTGAGCTCTAATATTGTAGGTGCATAGGACCCTAAAGACTAAACATTCAATCCACATAACATTGTTATCCTCACTACCTTCTGTGACACTTACAATTCACCAGGCTATACGCCTTAACCAAGTAAATTAAAACATTATAAACCAACTAGATATGAAACATTCAATCCACATAACATTGTTGTCCTCACTACCTTCTGTGATACTTACAATTCACTAGGCTATACGCCTTAACTAAGTAAATTAAACATTATAAACAAACTAGACATTTCATTTACATACTTCTCATGTCCAAATTTATCTAACACTTTTAAAACGACTCTCAAACTAACTTTTAATTACTTTTTAACAATTGTTTTCATATATTCTTCCATTACTAACACTACTTCCCCACTTCGTAGAACTACATTGGATATGTTGTCATATATTCTTCCACTACTAACACTATAATAAAGAGTTATAATTAACTATGTCTATTTCATCTTAGCCAAGAAACAAAAGCTCCCGCTATGAATGGAGTCTGGGGAAGGGCTATTGTATGCAATCTTACCTTACATTTCCACACTCAAACTATAACCTCCTAATCACGTGACAACAATTTTACCGGTTACACAAGGCTTCCCTTCCAATAAGATAATAACACGAGTCTAGGGGTGGAGCTAGGTAGGGCTGAGGATTACACTGTTTATACATGCATATACAACAGATGTTGAACAACTTTCGGCTTTCATATTTTGAACTCCGTAAGTGAAAATCCTAAATCCGCCACCGGATGCAACCACACCAAATAAGTCATTATACATAAAAACGAAATCTTTCATAACAATCAAAACAAACATAGTACTTAAAACAACAATATGATACAATACAACAAGTAACAAGAAAAAGAGGGGATACAACTAAACAAAAAATGGGGATAATTAATTAAAGAGATGAAGCTACCTTATGATGATGGATACTATTGAGAAGACAAGTATAATTTTGAGCAAGATTAATTCTTTGCTGAATAAAAGAAGAGTCTTTTAGGTATTCCAGATTTATATTCTTCTTGAATTCTTCCCTGCTGAAATCAGTAAAATGAGCTTTGTGTTCTTCCCTCCCTATATGTTTTTTCACTGCTTTGAGTAGATTTCTATACACCATTAAAGTTGCTCTTCGACCTTCAGAAGATCCCATTTCTGCAAAATACAATTGAACTGATATTGTGAAAAATAAAAACTTTATTGGGCATTTATTGTAGTTTTTGGAAGATTCAAACAGGGCGAGAAAATGGCAAAAATGGTCTCTATGTTTGAGAGTAGCGAAAAATACCCTTAAGTATGTATTGAACAATTTTGGTCCTTTTAAGTTTGCAAAGTTAATAATTTTAGTCTTCGTCAAACATTTATCGAATTATGTCTATTATATTTGATGTAAACTATGAAAAGAAGAAGGAAATTAGCGGAAACTCGTATTTAGAGGTGAAATTTTGTAGTTTTTGCTATTTTAAATTTAGTTCTTAAGTCTAGTGACGATTTTTGAGGTATAATTTTAACTTTATTTTTAATATCTTTTTAAATTTAGTGCAACTTATTGTGTGGCATATTTTAGGATTTGATGAGACTTTTTGGTGTATATAGTTATTTTTTAAAAAGTTCAACTTTGATAAAATTTGGAAAATATTTGATTGGGATTACAAGTGTTTTAACTTATTGGTACATTGGAAGCACCAACATTGTTCAGTGGATACTTAAATGATTATTTTGAGTTTACTCTCAAACATAAAGGATCATTTTTAACATTTCTCTATCGAGAAATCCCCAAATCAAACACGATTATTAAAAGTTTGGAGTAAAAACAAAATACTAAATTGTAGACTGGTCCTTTTAATTTAGGAAAGTGATGCAATGTGACCCTTCCATTATCATCCATCTCATATGAGCTCTTACACTTACATATCTATTGTCTTGGGATTTTTATGTGGCATTTCCTTAACAATATTCTATGTTTTAACTTATTTATTAAGAGCACATTGGCAAGTTATGATTATGCTGTTTTTCCTCTTTTGTTAAATATATTTTTTAAAATGTTGTTGGTAAAATCTAATTTACAAACTGCATTTCAATTTCAATCAAGCCTATTCTGTCCTGAGTTTCGAATTATGTGATACTGACCTTCAGAGATTTCTCGATTATCAAAACAAATATATTTTGACTTTGTATTGGAAGTTCAATGCTTCATTTGAATCAAGAAAACAATATATTGCAGTATACAAAAGGTCTCCAAGTGCAAGATTTGTTACCAATAGTCTTTACAAGAACAAAATCCATCTTTAAAACAATGAAACCTATTCCTATCGCGCACAACTATCTCTCTCTTGACAATTTCTGATATTACTTTGAAAGCAGCATGACAATCTTCACAAACGCGAAGATTCTTCATTATTCTGATCGTTTCTCCTGGCTTTATGTTCATCAAACCGAAAACAAGAGCCAATTTCTCACTATGGCGATACACATATTTTTCTTTCTCATTCTCTTCTATGTCAAGTAGAATCACTGATGTATTTGGTACATACCCTTTGGACTTCATTTGTTCTAGCAGTTCATCCCATCTCTTAATGATCTGCTCAGCCTGAGGATGGTTATCATCTCCAGCCACAAATTCGTGCGTTGCTCCTGCTATAGTAATTGAACTCCAACCTGGAGTTTTCTTTACTCCGCGATCTTTCATCAATTTCCTTACCCTTGCTGCATCTTCCCAACGCTTAGCTTCTGCATAAATGTTAGACATGATAATGTAGTATCCATCGTTAAGAGGGTCTAGGACACCTAGTTGCCTGATAGCTTCCTCAGCCATTTTCACATCCTTTTGAATTCTACATCCACCAAGAAAAGAACCCCATACAACAGCATTTGGTTTTATAGGCATGCTTGTGATGAGCTCATATGCGTCTTGAAGAAGTCCTGCTCGACTCAAGAGATCAACCATGCAACCATAATGCTCGATTTGAGGGGAAATGTTATAGTCTCTACTCATGCTAGTAAAAAGTTCGCGCCCCTTGTTGATCAACCCCATATGGCTGCAAGCATGCAAGATTCCAAGAAACGTGACCTCATTAGGCTTCATTCCCATTTTGATCATCTCGTTAAAGAGTTCTAAAGCTTCATCACCGTGTCCATGGATAGCTAAACCCTGGATCATAGCTGACCATGATACAATTGTTCGTTCCTTCATTTCATCGAAAACAACTTTTGCAGCCTCTAAGCAGCCACACTTAATGTACATGTCAATCAGAGTGTTACAAATGTGAACGTTTCTCTTGAACCCGCTCTTATTTGAATACTCATGAATCCTCCTACCCAATTCAAGTGCACCCAAATCAGCACAAGCTGCAAGAACAGCCACTACAGTCACCTCATTCGCCCTCAACCCCGTCTCTTCCATTTCTACGAAAAGTCTAATAGCCTCTTTAGCCTTCCCGCAATGAACAAAACCAGTAATCATAGCAGTCCAAGACCTTAAATTTCTCTCAGGCATTTTCTCAAACAAGTCAAACGCCCCATCAACATCACCCTTTTTCGCTAATTGGGTAATCATTATGTTCCAGGACACAACATCTCGTTGAGGCATTTTATCGAACAGAAGGTTCGCATCAGCCATTGCTCCACAAGTAGCATACAAATGAAGAAGAGAATTTAACAAAACTAAGTTCGATTGAAACCCAAGTTTCTCTATATACCCATGAACAATTCTCCCATGTAAAAGATACCGTAACCCAACACAAGCCTTAAGAACAAACGAGCAAGTGAAACAGTCAAGACTCACATTGTAACTACGCATTTGATGAAACAAGTAAACTGCATCAATTAAAGAACTACCTTCAGCAAGATGTCTCAAACAGCTATTCCATATAGCAACTTCTTGCTGATCAACAGAGCTGAAAATCTGTTGAGCAAAGGGGAAATCGGGAGTAAGTGCGCAAATGGAAGCTACCCGAGAAAGTGGGAGTAGTGAAAGAGGTTTATTGGTTTTGATGAGAAAGGCAACAGCTTGTTTGAGCTCGAATGGAGAAGTGAAATGGTGGAGAAGGGTAGTATTGGGTATTTCTGAAGTGCCATTAATGGAGTCTTTGAGTTTCGGAGAGTGAAGTGGAGATGCCAAGCAAACAGAATGCAGCATTGCCTTAAGCTTCAATGTTAGCTGCTAATAAAGCATATGCCTATATAGTATATAGTATTTTTTGTTGTTGTTCGGATACTTTGCATTAGGATTCAACTAAATTTCACGTTAGCGCGAAAGTGAACTCTTAAAATTCGAACACGGGATTTCTGATAATAATTAGAAGTATCTCAATTTTCCCATCACACTCCTTGGTGGTGTAGTCAATCTAAATTTAGAATCGAGATAAACATATCATTATACTTGTTTTGATTTATTCAATGTTGCAAATGTATCTCAATTCCTAAGGCTAATTAGATTATAGAAGATCATCATAATCTCAATAATATTTGTAAAGATGAAAAATGACGTGACAACTTTCATCTGATGTGGCGCGATTGAGGGTCACATGTAGTTATAGAGATAGTTTAAAATGCTTGTTTTAATCAAGTTGAAGTGTCTGAATGAAACTTCGTACAAGAGTCGGGATGACAAACCACAATAGGCACAAGAATCTTTAAGGTCATTCCGCCTAAATGGTTCACCACATCTTATCCTATGATTTTTACTTCACACATAAATCAAGTTTAAAATATCCTCTCTCAAATTGGAAAAGTATCAAACCATATTGTATGCACATCGAAAAATCAAGAACCACAGAGCGTAAACTGCTTCCTGAAGTTAGTCCTTCATATGGTAGAATATGATGTATCGAATACACCACATGGGGGCGCCAACCATACAAAAATTACATAATGAACAAAATTCCAATCGACGCGCAAGGGACTAGAACAAAATAAATGCTGCAAACTCATCAAATTCGAACTCATTAAGAAACACAGAAACTACATTCATAAGTTATTTGAAATGTAAGGGACCAAATGCGTGTTAGAAATATAAACTATAACAAACTCATTACAGAAACTAGTAAATACATTTAGAGTTTACATGAAATGTGAAGACCTCAATAGTCAGGGATTGCAGTAAATCGATAACCTTGAGCACCTCTCCAAGAGTAATATGCAATCCGCGTCTCATAGAAACCTGTAAGTAATTATCAAGGTCAAAGTTGATCGTTGGAAGTTGCCTAACCAACTTACTAATGTAAAAATGAATATGAAACTTAAATGAAGAACTAAATACCCAGAAGCGTAGGCAGTATTAGACTCAAGACTGTCTAAACAAAACAGAGAAAATATGACTTGAAGCAGAATCTATTGCCTATTGCACAAGTTTACATGTAATGGACATCCCAAAAAATCGATTAAATATGACCATTTTCAAGTGCAGATCTACAATCACCTTGATATGGCGCTTCTTGCAACTATAGTGAGGACAGACACGGTGACAAATAGCTCAACCATTTAATATCTCACCTATTTATTATGCTGCAATTTTTTTTTTGAAAATGGTAATTGTTTATTATGCTGCAAATTCAATGTAAGTTACCTTGTTAACACAAACTGATAATCATGCTGTCAAATAAATAGCACAGCTGCAAATTGATTCTGAACTTAATGAACTTCTACACTCTCCTCAAGGATATGTTGAATAATTATGGACAAAAATTTTGTAGCTTAAGCATCCAAAGCAGTATAAATTGATGTATGTTTTTGACTTACCAGGGAGAAAAGTGAGGATTCCAAGTCCAAGGAGACCATATGCCTGGGAACTCTCTCCTTCCATATGACCAGATAAGATGAAGTAGGATAGTAAGAGAAGTAGACATCCCAGAAAAAGCAGAAAAAGAGCAAGGGCAATGGACTTCCAGGGGATTCTATCTAACGATTTTGGTGAATAATCAAATCTAGGGTCAGCTCGCTTGCCAGAATTTCCATAATAGTCGTCATCTTCATCCACAGCGAGACGACTGTAATTAATATTCCGCCTAGAAGCCATACACTAGAATTCCCAGTCTTTGAATTGGAATAGATGTCTGCAAATTTTGTCAGATGATCACTCTGAATAAGGCAGCTCAAAAGAACACCAATCAATTATGAACACAAGGATCTGACTACCAGAACATACAAATAAGTTGGCAAAGTAAGGTATAGTTTAAAAATTAAATACCATCTTTGGTCTAGAAGGATAACTACAAAGAATAGTTGGATAAACGCATATGACAAAAAGGTGAAACACTACAACTACAGTCTACATTGTTACAAAAGTATATTACCATATATCAGTTTTTCATGTATTACATCACATGAGAGTTGATAACTTTAATCTGTCACTAACACACTTATGACATTGCTGCTCTAATTATTAGAGAAATACGAAAGAAGAATCGCTTCTGGAACCTTTTTTGTTTATAAGGTTTACAAAAGTGTCTTGGAATGATATTTTTGAGTCAGAAATTTGGTGGTTTTGGCAATCAGTGTACCCCAAAGCTCAATAAATAAACCAAAACATTAAATGTTTTCTTTGGCCAAATCCTTGTTCTGAAGGATCATCAAATTCTAATCACCCAATTGAGGATTTAGTGAGACCTTTACATGGCTTCTACATTAGCGCTTATAATTTGAAAAAGTATATGAGATTCATAAAACTCATCGACCATTTTGTAAAGCTCTACAAGTGGCATATTCTTATAAATTTGGTACTCAAAGCACTAAATTAAGACAGTATTACACCAATTCTATCATAGACGGCCTTTTTATGAATTGTATCATAAGGAAAACTTTTCAAATAGCACTGTCCTGATCTCCTTGCTTTTTTTGTGCAAATTAACTGGAAAGGCAAATACGGCCTTCTAACAATGAAGAATTGTCCCTTATTAACTTTGACACACTTGTCAAGAGAACACTTTTTCTCTTTAGAGAAACTGTGTCAATCAGAAAAATAATGGTCAAGAGAACCTTTTTGTTTGGTAAGATGCCAATCCAAATTAGCGTGGTGAAATCATATGTTCTCCAGATATTCTAATGTATAGTCGACTGTCTCAGTTTACACTATCGCTTTACCTCTGTTTTGAAAGACTTTTTCCAATAAATCAACAACATCTACATCCCCTTGATACTATAGTGATATAATTTTACTTAACAAAGAATAGAACCACTGGAGAGTCGTCTCATCATTGCCCAAGTGTAAAGTGCAGACGACTGACTTTGGAAACGGAACAAAACTTATTTCCACTATTCCGGATTCTTATTGAGCATAGAAAAATCAAGGTTGATGACAAAGTCAGCAAAGTTTCCATGGTGTTCTACTTTGCCAGTCTCGGTCACATGAATGTGTAGATCAAGGTAAGGGCAACTGGCAAGGTTTGCATACATTCGAATTCTTCTTTTCTTTTAAGCTGAATCTCTATTGAAAACAACTTCTTTACCACATAAAGGTTGGGGCAACATATGCATAAATCCTACCTTCCCCAGATCCCACTTGTGGAATTGCACCGGGTATGTCATTGTTGTTTAGACTATCAAATGTTTCATAATTCTTAAGTGGCTTTTTAAATCAGGCAAATTCTTTTGAGTGTTTTCTAAGGAACATCAAAATCAAACAATCAGAAATTCCAGATGCCATTCCTTTCTACAAGTTAAAAAACCAATTATTTTCCATCCATGAAGGCCAAACCAATATCAGTACTCATCAGAAATCAAATCACTTATGAATCCAACTCAATCAATAACCCTACAGGCTACACCTACCAAAAACAGGATGCATAATCATTCAAAAACTTATAAATCAATAAAACATTCTGCTAATTCGAAAAACTTCACACTAACCTTGAAGAGAAAGAAAGCACAAATTCACTGAACAAGGTGACCGGAACACCGACGGAAGCTTACCGGCGACGATTACAGTAGACCCGTAAAATCGCCAATTTTGACCCGATACTGCAATTTCTCTTTGATCCTTATAATTTTCTTGTCGTTTCTAATGCTACTAAATAATTATTCAATTTCACATTTATCCTAATAATATAGGGAAAAGGGTTAAAAATGCCCTTAACGTATTCCAAATGGTTCAAAAATGCCCTCCATCCACCTTTTGATTTAAAAATGCCCTCAACGTTTTTTTAAGGTTTAAAATTGTCCTTTTTTAACATCCGGCTGACATGACAAATGTGATGTGGATTTTCTTTACCCATTTCAAAATATATGACCCACTTATTCTAAAAACCCATTTCGAAAAATCTAACCCAATAGGCTGATCGTTTTTGGGTCTTTAATTCCAATTAGCTCTAGTTCTCTTCTTTCTTCTCCTTCAATTCATTGGTTCTCAATTCTCTAGTTAATTGCAGAGCATGAGCTTAGGATGCAGAGAAAATTTCCGAACTTCACAGTATGTCTATCCAAAGTAAAAATGATCTTTGTCTTCTTTCATTGGAATATGGGTACTAGAATCTGGATTTTCACTTTCTTGCCATATTCTTTGTTATTTGATTTCAACATATAAATTTTTTCTTGTCACTTTTCAGGACAATTCGGAACAGTGCTATAATGAAATTTTTTCAATGTCGACATGTTAATTCTGAGGATGCTCGTAATTCTATGCATTTTTCATCATTAAATTTTTGGGTTGTTCTTGCTTATGATCCATTTCTTTCACCATTTATTGCATTAGAACTCCATTTATTTCAATGACACAGTTAGTCAACTCACTAACAGAGCCAACAATTCCAAAATGGAAAAGCCCCTCCATGATCTATCATCCTTGACTGCTACCACCATTCCAAAATGACACAATTTCATTCGCACCTCGAAGGTGTTGTGATTTGCAACCCTAAACTACCATCCTCGGCTGCTACAAAAAAAGACTGAGAATCGCGCTAAAATGGAGTTCAAAGATATGTTAGGTTAATATGTAAACGGGTTGCTGGGTGGGTTGAGTTTTTGTAGCATAGATGGGTCGGGTTGTTGGGCTGGATTTTAAAAAATTAGGTGGACCAATAAGATGAAGCCATTTGTATAATTTAATGACTCATCATTTGCCATGTCAGCCGGCTGTTAAAAAAGGGCAATTTTAAACCTTAAAAAAAATGTTGAGGGCATCTTTTAAACCAAAAAGTGGATGGAGGGCATTTTTGAACCATTTGGAATACGTTAAGGGCATTTTTAACCCTTTTCCCAATAATATATATAGTACTAAATATTCTTCTAATAAACATTCTTTCTATTTACAAAACCAAGTATTTACACCTTTCATATCATGATAAAAATACAATATAAACTAGGGATGCTTTTCTGATTCAGCTTATTTTTAAATATATCAATTTAGTTTATAAGCTATTTATAAATATGTTAAATTAAATCATTAAGATATCAAATATTAATTGTTGACGATTTAATTATTAATTTACAAGTCATTTTAAAATGTTATTATTAGATATTTCTTGTATAAATATGTATTTTTAAATGACATAATACATAAACGTGTTATTTAATTTGGTGTCATTTGACATATATAAAAAACATATTTATATATTATATTTTTTAAATTAAACACTAACGAGTTATGAGATACGGACCTTGAAAAGAATGTACGGATATATTACATCAACTAATTATTCGTGTGTCACACTCTAAAACATTCATTTATTTCGAAACGAAAGAGAATAATATTTAAATATTAATATACATTAAGTAACTTGCAATCATTTGTGTTTTTCTCGTAATGATTTCAATTGTGCATGCTCCTATTTGGGTACATGTGAATCTAATTCTGTAATCTCTCCGTTCTCATTGTCACCATGAGCACCGGCGTTTCGAGAGTTATTCCGAGCAATGTTCGGAAAACGATTGACGATATAAAGGAGATCGCCGCCGGCAAGCACACCGATGAAGACATCTACGCAATGCTTAAGGAATGCAATATGGATCCCAATGATACCGCTCAGAAGCTTTTATATCTCGGTAATTGTTACCTTAATCACCAATTTATATAATTATTTAGCTTGTTTAGCGATACAATAGTAGTTAACAACCATCCAAACAAAGCTTGATTTGATGCTTGTATGTTTCACCGAAATTAGGTTGGTAAGGATAGAAATAGGACTTTTTTCATATTATAATCGTGGTTTTTGGGCCAGCTTGCACGCAACTTAGGCTAATTTCATGGGATATCTTTCATCTCCCACCAGCAACAACAAGTACCAGGTAACTTTGTTAACCAAGGCGATGTAACTTTGTCTATCAAAGCTAGGATATAAAAAAATCATTTTTTGATTTTGTGTCTAATTTTGTGAATATCTGGTCAATTTTGCTAATTGCGGTTTCACCGATATACTCATGGTCCTGCAGGAAGAATAGGAAGCAAATACTTCTAATTGTTTTTGTTTTCTTTCCTTTTATGTTTTTGTTTTCTTTCCTTTTTATGCTTTAGAGTAAGGTACTTCCTCTATGCTTAGAACTCTCCTGTCAGTATATGTTTATATGGAAACTAGGAGTATATTTTGTTCTACCATTCTTGAAATCCCTGTTGGTTGTTGATTCCATATCTGCCTCCGTGATGCCTATCTCGTTACATAGTTTTGCGATTTCATAATCCGTCATGAATTCATGTAATTGCTGAGCCTATTACATTATTGTTTTCTTCACTTGAGCAAACACTATCTAATTCTGCAGATACTTTTCATGAGGTGAAAAAGAAACGAGACAGAAAGAAAACAGTAAGCATTTCTCTTAATGATTATGTTGATTCAAACTAGGATTATTCAGGGGACACAGCTAGTAATATGGGGATAGTCGTTATAGATATTATTACAAAAAATTCACTTAGCTTGATCATTCATTGTTCCACCATCTGTTTATCACAGAAAGCCAGCAGCCAAACGTCTGACGATTACAGGTGGATGTCAGGCATGCAGAGAAGGGCTAGGGATGGTCGTGAGATAATTTCTGCAAATTACATCACTGATAGTAAATATGGGACTTCAACCGAGGGTAAGAGTTACTGTCATAATGTGGTCTTGATCTTGATCGATTAACTCACCTACTTTTCTTGAGTATCCAGAATGTTGTATATTAGTTTTACTCTTTTGAGTCTTTGAGCATACATATCAAGAATAATTGAGCAACTTTCATGAGCAAAGAAAAAAGTCGTCCTCCTTAGTAGTTGGATGCTGGTTGGTCCACTCCTGCCTTCATGTGCAATATTTTGATATATGCACTGTTTCTTATCACTTATACATGGCATATGTTGGAATCTGGAAGAGTGTTTCATTTTGATAGAGGGAGATGTATTTTCTATATTTATGGCTTGCAATGTGAACTTACCCTCTTTCTTTATTGTCGACAGATGCCAGTGGCAGAAGATACATTAAGAAAGAAAATGGAGTTAATAGTTCGAAGGATAGAATTTCTAAGGTCTCCATGCCACCTGCACGTAAAACAGAAGATGCTAGTATACATCCTAGCAAAGAATTTGCTGTTGAGGTTGCTGGAGATGATCCTAGTCATGTCAGTAGAGTTACTTCATTTGTTAATGTAAATAAGTTGGCAAAAGTTTCAACTATACCTCCTAATTTAATAAATCATCATCTGAACTTGGATCCTGGCCCCACTCCTACTCCCACCCCCACCTTTGCACCTGGAACCAGATTTAAAGATAAAGTTTTCATATCGATACCTAATGAGCTTGTGAAAAGCACAACTTCAGGATCAGTTTCTGGTGTCTACTCTTCTTCATCGGATCCTGTGCTAGTGCCAGCCTTGAACCCACGAAATCCAGTAACAGTTGGTACGATAAAACGTGAGATAGGTAGCCAGCGCACTGTTACCGACTCCACTGTGTCTCCTGCGAATGAGGGAACATCAGATGCTTGTCAAGATGCTCCACAAAATACTCATGCAGTCACTAGAACTGTAAACTACATAAACACAACTGGGTCAAAAGAATCCTGGGAAGTTTCAGTCACTGCCATACAACCAGTTGCAATCAATAATGAAAGTCAGCATTCCAAACAAGTTAAGGTTCATTCAGGAGGTACCACTTTGATTTATATCGACTCTCCTTTAATTTGTTTTTATCTTTTCTGAAAGTCTGAATTTCAAGGGAATACAACCTCCTTCAATTAAGTAATGTGGATAGATTTCTTGTTAACTATTTTAGTTGCAAAATGTCAAAGGCCAAAGTATTATTGTTAATGTGGTTTTCGAGATATACATGAGAAAAATAGCTGGCTCTATCTTACAAGTCCATTTCACTGCCATCAATTCATGATGTGGATAACTGCTTACTGGTTTTGTCGTCTGATCAATCATTGAATTTGGTTGGCTTTCTAGAAAATCAGATATTAATAGCATAACCATCACGAGCTTACCATGTGTTGCTTTTGAGGAGGAGAGAAAGGAGAACTCTTGTGATTCTCACTTTCTTCTTTTACTTTTCCTTTCTTGGTAATCTCACTTTATCATAATCTTGATGCAGTATTGCCATCTCAGGCAGCAGCTGTTGCAAAGGGAGACAATTTACCATCAGTTTCTAAACCAAATTCTTCTGTGGAACAAGCAGTTCCACAGCTTGACATGAAGTTAGAGAAGTTAAATGTCTCTGCCCGTTGTCAACCTGTTATTTTTCCGAATAATCTTCAAGTACCTGAATCTTTTAGGAGCGGATTGACTTTCGGTAGTTTGGATCCTCAATTGGATCACAGCATAAGCTGTGGCAAAGACTCGATGCCTGTGGAGACTGTTCCAGCTAATGATACTACTTCCATGGAACCTGGGAGGTAGGTAAGGGAGTGACATGTCATGTGTTGTATTCATTTGTGATTTTATATATCTAAATGTATCTCTACTGAAGCATTTTTCTGATTCGTTCTTGTCTGTGAGCATGTCAATATATTTTTGCAATCATGTATAACATTTTGATGAAGATTCCATGACCAATTGCCTCTGGACTGCCGAGTTTTTTTTGTAGCTTATAGTAACACTAGGATGCCCTTGTCATTATGCTTATCCTGATCTGATCTGTAACACAGTAACTGTTTATTGGGTAATCTTTTCTTTATATCTTATACTTGGCCTCTCATCACCATATAAAACTAACTGCAGCTACGAAGATGCATCTTCAGCAGCTCAGAGAGGTGATTATCCTGACAATCTGCTGTCGCACCAACATGGATCTGAAAATATAGCACCTTTTGAAGTATCTGATGCTTCTCCTGTGTATGATCGGTCAAAGCCGGAGAAATGTCCACCTTCTGCAGGCTCACAATTGCCACTTCTCCAGACTCCTGATTACAGCTTGGGTTTTGTACCACCCATGCTTGGGCCCCATCTTGTGTGTACTGAGGGACCAGAACAGCAGGCATGTCATTGTGTCCCTAAAACATCTCTACTTCCCATATTTCATTCGGAAGGATTTTTTTTCCTTGCTCCAGTCTGTGCTGTCAAAATGAATATTTAGTCAGTTTCCTCTTACATAAGACAATGCTAACTGTGTAAACAATTTGAATGGGAAGATCTTGTAGTATTGGCTATTGAAGGATTACTTTAAGATGGAACAAGTTCAGCATAAGTTCTTGGTTCACTTGCAGATTAGTTGCTTATTTGGTATTTCTTTCTACAATATCTGATCTGAACCATGAAATACTCAGAGTGGAAGGGCTTTATTTGTGTTGGCCAACAGTTCACTAAAACTATATCCTGTGTTTGTCCAGGGTAATATACTTACTCAGTGCTTTCCTTTATATCAAACAAAGAGATGGATATGAACATAAAGTTCTTAATGCATTAAGTTTCCATTAACAGAGTGATCATTGGCAAACCAGTGATTTTGAAACAAACCAATCTTTCTGACCAATTACCTCTGTCAGAGCAGACAAGAACTGGTTTGCAAATAATTTTTTATATTTCTCACTCCCCCAATGCTTTCTCCCGAAGGACCCCAACCAAGATACACATGTATGTATATATGGGTAACAACGTTGAACCTTACCTTCTTTCTTTTGCTGGAGATTCTTGTGACATTACTTGTAGAAGAATGTTTGTCTCTGCTTAAAGTTGAAGGTATTTGACATATCAAATTAACTTTTGTCTATTTGGTGCTTGTTGGCTCTTGAGTTATGTGCCTTATCTTCCTTCCTCCCCACATCACCCACTCTGTCATCTCTTTTTTGTGTCTGTTATTTTTGGTCTGACAAATTTTTTATAAATCTATGGCCTTCTGCAGGGTGGGAATTCTCAAGCTCCTTCAACATTGGGCTCTAATCAACCTGTGGCTCAAGCCATAGGCCTTGGGCAGAGTTCTGTTAGCGTTCCTCCACATTTGTTTCCTTTAGTACGCCAACCATTTCCTCCTAATTATATGCCGTATAACCCTTACATTCCCCACCTTTACATGCCACAGAGTTCCCACCAGTTTTTGGGCCCGAGTGGATTCCCTCAGCAGCCTTCTCCTGCCAACTTTTATATGTCACCATCAGTTACTGCTGCTGGTGTCAAATTACCACTTCCATCCCTATACAAACCAGCAGCTATTGCTGGAAACTTGAACCACTTTGGCATCCCTACTGGCTACAGTTCATATGGGTCATCAACTGTCTCATACAGTGGAACTCCAGCTCTAGTTTGTTCTGCTAGCAATGAAAATCTCACTACACCTGATCTGAAAGAAAAGAATGTCTATTCCATGCACAAGCAGGTTTGGATTTTAATCCCCGTTTTCCTTTTCTAACTTATGTCCTTTCTACTTTTGGTTGATTTGAATGTGGCATATTATGTGAATCAATCATAAAGCATGTATCGGTTTCTGTCCAATTCTGATAGTAAGATATCACCTAATCTTTTTTCGTGCAGAGTGAAGATTCCCATTACACAAACTCTGCACCTGGACGTGATCAATCAATGCTTCAGACCAATTATTTTTACAACATCCCTCAGGACCAGCACATTGCTGTTGCGCCAGCACACTCTTCCAATAGCTCTTTTCCTGGAATTAATGCATCTCAGACAATAGTTGCACAATCTAATGTTCAAGCCCTAGCCCAGCAACCTCAAACTGTAGCCAGATCAGGTGATTCTGGCCTTCCTACATCTGGTGCTTTTCAACAACCTCAAGCTAATATTCATTGGAATAACAAATTGCTGAATAGAGAAAACGTCTAAGAATAAAGACCATAGATATGTTTACTGTTTACATCACCCAAGTATGTAGTATAGACATCACTGATAGACCAAAGCCGTTCCCTTAAGTGTACATTAGATGTGGCTAGAAACTAGGCACTCTCGGTGAGTATGTTGGAGTGTTGGCTTCTCAACCTTTCGTTCTAAGATAAAGTTTCTTGCTTTTGATAGTTAGCCATTAGCTTTCATCAATTCCCTGATCTTTTTTAGGGTGGAGAAGTTTTTGATCTTTGAGTGGAGCTGGTGAAGATACCAATTGTTTCCATTTCTCTTTCTAGCTTGTATATCAACTTTTGACAGCAAAAAGATACTATTACATCTTGAAAGGCTTGACATTTGCCCCTTGGTCACTATAAAGATAAACATACGAGCAATTTGTCCTTCCTGAATGTGTTTGACTTTTTTTTGTTCCAACAAAACTTTAGTGCAATATCCTATGATGTGTTACAATATCTGGCAAGGTTTTTTAAGTGCAAAGCATGATGTATGTATTAGGGGCACGTTACGGATTCATTATCCATCAAGTTTAGCCTCTGATGATTTCTTGGTAATCAAATAATGAAGATTATAATGTTGCGATGGGAAATTGCGAGTACAACAAGAGCAAGTCTCAATATCATCAAGATATTGCAGCACTATTATACCTCGACAATGGATTCCACAAAAAGTTGATAGGTAGATCAATGTGTGTATGTGTTACTAGAACATTACAGCATAAAATGAAACCTAAGTGTTCATAACATTCATCTTAAATAACCAATCAATTCCAACTGTTCTACCCTACACTTTGCGATGAGTCTTTGGACAATTTCTTTTCTAGAAGATCATTTTCCCTCCTGATGGTATCAAGATCTGCTTTCATCTTGTCAATATCAACACTTCGAGACACCATAGTTGCAAGTTTGCCTTCATAATCAGACACTTCTCGTCGGGCTCTATCTGTTGCAAGAAGATTTTCAGCTATTTGTTCAAAGCTGTCATGGATGTTAGTCAGTATCCTGTAAGCTTGTTGTCCCACTTGGTCCTTTTTTGCCTCCCTTGTAAAAGATCAGACAATTTACATCAGAACAATCTACACTCTCGTGAAGATGTTAAATTCATGGTCAGCAGCATATTAAAAGATTGTACCTGAATACTGTTTCATCCACCACTGCATGAGTTCGATTAAGCCGTTCTTGGACAGAGTTGCTCTCCAACTGAAGCTCCCTTGTTTCTTTTAATATTCTTTCTATGTCAACATCCTGCTTCCGGCTGTTTTTGGTGATCTCTTCAACACGCTGAATGTAGGTTCTCCTAGGTTGCAGTTTGGGCTGCTTCTCAGCCTTGGCTGAGAGTTCAATGAGTTCGTCCTCTCTGCAGAGTGACGCATAGCAAACATTCAGACAAAGCTACCAAGTTGATTAAATTTCTCTACATGCTTAGAGAAATGAGTTACTCTGTAACCAAAACAACATTTTTCTAGGTATATGAAAAAGGCCTTTAGCAGCATTAAAGCTCGGATATACAAATAGATCCACGCTACTTGACCTCTTTCCATAATGAGTAATGAAAATTCTTAAATGTCCAACAATGGTACAGTTTCTTCTCTCAATTTCGCTCTTGGTGCAACTACGTAATCTAATAAACGACGGATATTTTGCATGACCTAATAAAAGATGGTACCTTCTTTTCTTTTCGGTTAATATATACTCCAGCTTCAACTCAATCTCTTCCACCTTTTTATATTTTACATAGGTATCTGGTTCTGTTGCTCTTAACTTTTCCTCAAGAGAAACCTTCTTCTGCTCAAGGGCCTTGCTTCTATCAATGCTGTACGAGATTTTAAAAGGCTTAACAATTGATATCATCCAAGTTTCAATAGGGAAAATATAAGTAAAAATGTTCAAAATATAGAAACATCATTATCCTACCAGTGACTCTCCATTTCAACAATTTTGCCCCTTTTCACTTCCACCTGATCGTTTAGCTGATTCACATAAAATCCACTGGGATGGTTGTGATCAGAAGCCATTTCCACTGCTGCTTTCAACAAATCAAGTTTTTCTTGCAGTTCTTGTAATTGAACCGAGCTTGAGACTGAATTCTCCACAAGCATTTCCTTTTGATCTTGTAAAGTTTCCATCTTGCAGTTCGTCTGCAATATGGCGTGAATTTAGAAGATAAGACGACATGTTGGAGGCATTCTGAATGCCTAACTACCAAATCAAATAGTATCATTGTTTGTTCCCTATTTCTGTTATCTTCATATGCTCCAATTCAAAAATCATTGGCTTGTTCTGCTCTATTGGACAACTAGCTCAAAGCCTAAAAGGTCTACCACAATATACTAAAGATGCAATGCAATCCACCTATAATTAAGTACCTGAGGCAAACGCACGCATGGTGAAGTTGATTGTTGTCCTTGTCCATACTCAAAATTATGCTCACCGTCTCTCAAAGAGCTCCTCCTCACGCCCTCCACCAAATCTAGGACGTCTTGTTCACCACTTGATGTCTCATTGCTAGAGTCAGCTCCACCTTCTATAGGTATATCAACACCATTATAGAACTCTTCCATCTTATTCGGAATAAGATCAGATTCCTTTGATGCCTCTGGTGTTTGTGTCATCCTCATCAATGGATCACACTGTCTCTCCGAAAGCCCCTTACGTGGCAGCAGTCCTGCATCATCAAGCTTTTCTTCTGGAGTCTTAAGAAGACTTTTAGATTCTCCAACTACATCTTTTCGAGCTTCAACATCAGATAGCCTCCCAACCAAGAACCTTATCAACTCGTACAAGTCCTCTTCCGATGGATAAAGGAACTGCCTAAGCAATAAACACAAAATGCTTTCTCTAAGCACAAATCTAACAAACACATGAAGCAATCTAGAATTAATGCAAATCAAAATCAATTAATTCCGCATTGAGCTGCATCACCTACTACGAGCGCATATAATTTGACATATGAAAAAAATAATTAGTAAGAAATTCGGTTACGTCTGCAAAAGCAGCTCCGAAACGTGCAGATAGAGAGGTATATATAACAGTAGTAAGTAAAACCTTGTGAAAGCTGATATCTCCGACGAAACCTAGGGATTTGAAAGCGGAGGCAAGCTCCGAGCAGAGCTTTGAGCGGTCGGCAACTGAATTCTCCGGCAAGGAAGCGGGAAACGACGAGTTTTGGCGGTCGATGAGGTGCAATGCCTGGGAGGATATGGAGAATAACGTCGCCGGCGTGAGATCTTTCACCGATGATACGCCGGGAGGAATCGTCACACCGGAGCCGGCGATGGAGTTCAGCAGAATATCTTGCGATTCTTCCATTTTTTCTCTGAAGATTTTGACAGGGGGTTTAGATCCCTTTATTATTCCATTAATACTTTATATTTTAATAATTTTATTGGATATTTTATTAATTTAATAACTTAATATATTCACAGGGTAAAATTGGTGATAAATTTGAAGAAAAAAAAGTTGTTTTAAATTATTTGTATGATTAATTGTTGATAAATCACACCAAATAATAAAATTTGTTATTAAATCATAACAAACGATATAAATTTATACAAAATCATATTCACAAAAATAATGATACATTATGAAATGATAGGTGGTTAGAGCCGGAAGAAATAACTTATTAGTACAATATTTACATATTCCCTTTCATTTGGCATCCTGTGATCAATTTGATAATATTATTGTTTTTATATTTATATTAGAAATCATCTATTTTTTCCTACAATATTTGCCTATCAATATTATTTCATGCAGTAACTCTCTTATCTTTATCTAAGTTGATCGGAATCTATAAAAATGTTGTTGCGCTTGTGTTGGATCCTTTAAAACTACACTATTTTTGAAGGATTCGGCAGGCCTCCAATGACATTTTTGAAGAGTCGGTGCAACATAAATCTGAATGATAAAATAGTTTGTTTTTAAGTTGTTTACATTTTCATTCCTCATAGTTTCAAATATTATTAGAAGTCTAATAATAATAATAATAAAATAATAGGTGAAAGAGCAACAAGGTTGTGCTGCCATAACTAGAAATTGACCTCAAAGATCATACAATGCATAAAGATCACCAACCAAAGTATATCTAGTAGGTTTCAATAGAAAGCATGTGTTTCAACAAGTTTCAAGATTTTAGGCAAAATTCTAGTTTTGTTCCTCAACTTATCTTACCATATATAATTGTCATGAACTTTGTAAAGAAGATACAAATTTTCCTTTTTATGATACAATGGAGCATGTGGCACAAGATGAAATCGAGGACTTGTCGTTGTCCCTTCCAACTGTTGGCTCAATGCAGATTGCTGGAAGTAATGGTTTTGGACATAACATAGAGTTCATGTCTCAAGCTTATCTTAGAAACAGAAGCTCCGAAATTGATATAGAAGTTGAACATGATACGTCTATCGCTCATATAGATCAACCTCTTCCCATATTCCTCAAGGTACTTTTTCTTCATAATGTTAAACGGGGCAGGGCAGGACATGTCAAACTAGTGGCCTCGCGAAGGCTTCACCTGCTCTGATCTGCCCCGCCCCATTTGGCATCAATAAATTTCATGATATATGCTTACGAGTCGTGGCTTCTGTAATGTGAATAGTTTTGTATGCAGTTTGCAAATGTAGAGTACAAGGTGAAGGCAAACCAAGCGTTCTCCAACAATCCTGTCAAGGCAGTTGTCTCAAAGGTAGCTTCTCAGTTTGAAAATGATAATTACAAACATATACTCAAGGGTATAACGGGAAGCATTAGTCCGGGTGAAATTCTTGCCTTAATGGGACCTTCGGGCAGTGGAAAAACGACTTTGTTAAAGATATTGGGTGGAAGATTGCACGAAAATGTCAAAGGAACCGTCACTTACAATGACATTCCATATAATCCAGCTCTTAAAAGAAGGTGGTACATATCCATCAATAGAAAAAAAATTGCCTCCTTTTATTTGCTGTCTTAAACCAGAGAGTAGATACAAGTTTTTCTTTCAGTGTACATGGATTTGTATTAACTTCAGTTTGCGTTATGTGATAATGTCTAGGGTGGGTTTCGTGACACAAGATGATGTGCTTTTTCCACAATTGACGGTTGAGGAAACTTTAGTTTTTGCTGCATTCTTAAGACTTCCATGCAAGATGAGTCGACGTCAGAAGTATGAAAGAGTAGAAGTGATTATTAAGGAATTAGGCCTTGAAAGGTACGTTTGTTACCATTTCTGCCTTTCATGAACTTCAATACTCACTAAAAGCAACTATCGTTGCAACTGTTCACTCGTGAATTTCACAATTGTAGATGTCGCCACACAAGAATAGGTGGAGGACTTGTTAAAGGTGTTTCTGGTGGAGAAAGAAAAAGAGCTAGCATAGGTCATGAAATCCTTGTTGATCCTTCTCTCCTCTTGCTCGATGAACCAACTTCAGGCCTTGATTCGACCTCTGCAAATAGACTACTTCAGGTTCTTCAAGGGCTTGCTAAGGTAAACACTTCAACCATATTTTCACTATTTGCTACTCTCTCTCTGTTTCAATTTGTTTGTCTTGCTTTCCTTTTTAGTCCGTTTCAAAAAGAATGTCACTTTCTTTTTTTTGCAACTCTGTAATTCCAACTTTCCACGTGACATGTTTAAGATTACAAACAAACTGAAACGGAGAGAGTAAACCATTCTTTTTACTCTGGAAAAAGTTAGCCAAATACTAATACATTTTGTTCATCAGATGGGAAAGACAATCATAACAACAATTCACCAGCCATCAAGCAGGATTTTCCACATGTTTGAAAAAATTCTGTTGATAGCAGAAGGTTATCCGGTTTACTATGGTAAGGCGGGGGATTCGATGGAGTACTTTTCGTCTCTAGGTTTCATCCCGGAAATAGCCATGAATCCAGCAGAGTTCCTGCTGGATTTAGCAACAGGACAAGTAAATGATATCAGTGTTCCTGATGATCTGTATCCACCTCAAGTCACTAACGAACGAGAGAAGATTGTCATCAGAGTATGATTCTCATTTGTACTTGTTCTGATTTAACGTGTTTCGTTTAGTTTACTTGAAAACTCTTTATGGGACATACTTTCACAGAAATTATGTCTATGAACATTAGTATCTGCAACACAAGTACAAAGTCCTGTTGGAGCCGAAAGAGAATCATCAAGGGTCGAAAGCACCAGAGCATCTTCAAATGGCTGTTAAAGTAAGGAAAGATTGGACTATATCCTGGTGGGAACAATTCAGGGTACTGTCAAAGCGAACATACAGGGAGAGATGCAGAGACTATTTTGACAAGCTCCGGTTAGTTCAATCTGTTGGAGTTGCACTACTGCTCGGACTTCTTTGGTGGAAATCCTCAACTGCAACTGAAGCTCAACTACGCGATCAGGCAAAATCCTGATCTTACATTTTTCTCTCCTTGTAGTATTTTCAAGAATGTTAAAACTTATACCTTCATTGCAGATTGGTTTAATGTTCTACATCTGTATCTTCTGGACATCGTCTTCAATTTTCGGAGCAGTGTATGTTTTCCCATTCGAGAAGATGTATTTGGTGAAGGAAAGGAAAGCAGACATGTATAGACTAAGTGTCTATTATGTCTGCAGCACATTGTGTGACATGGTAGCACACATTTTGTATCCGACGTTTTTCATGTGCATTGTGTATTTCATGGCTGGCTTCAAGAGGACCGTCCAATGCTTCTTTCTAACGTTGGCTGCAACACTCTTAATAGCGATAACTAGCCAGGTAAGTCCAATTTTTTTTCGCGAACTGAAAACATTGTACTCAATTGTTTTAGAAAATATGAAATGTTTTCTCTTGTTATAGGGAGCTGGAGAGCTATTTGGAGCTGCAGTTATGAGTATTAGAAGGGCTGGGATGGTTGCTTCACTGATATTGATGTTGTTTCTTCTCACTGGAGGTTACTATGTTCAGGTATCCAAATTAGAAAATAGCTATGTTGCTCGGACCCTCCAAAAATGTAGCTGCACCGTGTCGGATTCTCCAAAATGCACTACTTTTGGAGGATCTCACAAGCACCAGTCGACATTTTTAAAGAGTTCGAGTAATAGTACTTATAACATTATTATTCATGCTAAGAAAAGTTGAAACCAAGAATCCTACTCAAGTTAACTTGGTGATACTTCTTTTATCATATGTTACTAACAAATGAATCCCAACAAAGTGGAGTATCAACATTTTCCAAAACATGTCTTCTTTTGATAAAATAAAAATAGTTTTGCAAACAGCAAGTAATAACTACTGCGTATTAAATTTGATGAGTTCAACCTTTATTTGTTACTGTTGAATCTATTGTACTTCAAAAACTACAAATTTACGTCTATAATAGTCTATGTGTCCCAATAAAGAACATGCTATGCCTAGGTTGAAAAGGTTTTTCTTTTATTAACATCCAACAAAGAAATGTCATTAGATAGGAGGGTGTGGAGGACACGGATTAGGGTAGAAGGTTAGTAGGTAGTAGATTGTTGTCTCGTTTATCCTTCCATACTAGTAGTTGTAGTATTTCTCTTGTAATTTCTTGTCCTTCGATTTCTGTTACTATCTACTGGCTCTTGTGCTTCGATTATCACACTATTTTGTTGTAGTTACTGTTATTTTTCCGAATACTTTGTCATACTTTCTATAATATATTGTCATGATTTCTTCATTTCCATTATTATATTTATGTTTTTCCTAAGTTGAGGGTCTGTCAAGAAAAAACCTCACTACTTACTTTCCCCCGACCTTACTTATTGAATTACACTGGATATGTTGTATAACTGCGTCTACTTCTTTATATTTCGAACATCTTTAGTAAAATTTCTGACTCCGCCAGTGATGAAATTGACTTATTTTCTTTTTGTAGCATATACCAAAATTCATGAGGTGGCTAAAGTACTTATCATTCATGTACTATGGATTTAGGCTATTATTAAAAGTGCAATATTCAGGAGATGATTTATATAATTGTGAAAGCAAAGAGGGTTGTAGAACTCTCCAAAGTTCTCCTTCATTTGACACAGTTGGATTAAATGGTGGATTAAAAGAAGTTTGGGTTTTATTAGCAATGGCTATTGTTTATAGATTTTTAGCTTATATTTGCCTAAGCAGAAAAATTAATAGTTGTAATCTTTAAACCCAAAAAAAAAACTTTTTTTTCTTTTTGGTTGATGAAAAATGTGAAGAGATGACAAATGAGAATTAATTTATTGATGTATTATTGACTAATGGGGAATTGAATTATCAATTATTTTCTTTGATTGTATCTTTGAAAGTAATCATTTTGATTTTATCAATCTTTTCTTGTGAGATGAAGCTAAAATAAATATATAAAAGGATCTTTACTTTTTTATTTTTATTTTTAGTTCCTCCTCCCACGAAGAAAGGAGGTTTTCTATATGGATATTAAATTAAATGACATGTTAATTATTTTGGTTTGTGTAAACTTTTTTTAAAGATCATTTGATTTGAAGTACAAGAAAATATAATTTCAATATAACAAGGTAATTATAATTATAATGCAATAAAAATTGAATTAGTCAGATCTCAAAACAATTAAAATTACAATATTCCATATATCTTTAAAGCAATTAATAATGGGGATCAACTTAACAATTAATGAAATATTATTTAAAGTTATTATCAACCACCATGATGATGGAGGTATAAATGTTCTTTCATCCTTAATAAAAAGCTTCAAAATTAAAATCTACAATATAGAGTCATTTTTATTAGAGAGTATTTTTTTTCGCTAACTTCTTGGCGCTGATCTAAGTTTAATTCAATCTTAATATAAGTATCGAACATCGGAAGAGAAATAAAAGAAAATTAAAGAACGTAGAAACACACTCTTTTATTCTTAATAAAAAATCTCACGAGTTACAATCAAACTCTAGGATATGAAATTATCTTTATTAGAGAACAATTTACCTCATACTATGAAACTTTTTGATAGATCAAAATTTAATCGAATCTCAATACAAATAACGAACGCACAATAAAAAAAAAAGTAAAATAAAGGGTGAATCACGTTGGTCGTAATGGTGCTAATGTCTACATCTGCCGTATTCTTCGGTGGGTCCCTTATAGCCCACATCCCACGTTCAAATTGTTTGACTTATTGCTTAATCACATTTTGACCCCTCTAATAATCATCACAATATAAATAGCCCCTGTCAAATTTTTACTATTTTATTTTTTTCATTAAAAGGGTAAAATGGAACAATTATTATTGCAAATATATCTAGGGACATATATGGAAGGAAGAAATTCATTGGCAAATTCAAGTCCTAAAGAATGTTTTAGTCATAGGGTAAAATCTATAGCTATTACTTTTTTTAGTCTATTCAGAAATAGAATGTTTTTATTCTTAATCGATAAATTTTTAAGTTTAACTATTCATGTAATATATTTAAGATCATAAGATTAATATATATTTTGATACATTCAATGTATCTTTAGTTTAAGTTGTCAAGTCAAAACCACTAATAACAATAACATATTCAATGAAATATCACAAAGTGAATTTTGAAAAGGTTAAAGTGTATGCAAGCCTTACCACAAACTCTTTAAGGTAAAGAGAGCAAATCAAAGCAGCCATTAAAAGAAAAATGCTAGTAGAGAGAAACATGACAGCTAATAGTAAAGCATCGGAGTATATATGCAAGGAATCACAACAACAAGATGCGGTCACCGAAGGAATCATAACAACAACAACAAGATGTGGTCATCTAAACACAATAAATCACAGATGCTATCGCATATGAATAGCCAAAGACTACACGTGTCGAGTCAAAACCTGACATACAAATCAAAACGAGAGGAGTATCAAACAATATTAAAAGACAAAAATAACCTTAGATGAGGAATTGAACAAAGGGCAAAACTGTCATTGTCAAGGAAACAGTAAAGTACCATGTGGCTAAAAAAAAAAACTAAGTGGTCCTCAAATCATTGAATTGTTTTGGGATCAGTTGAAGTTGTGGATACTAATAAAGACATCTTTCATATCGAGTCTATGAATCAGTAATAATAAGTCCTCCAAAAAAATTCCCATTGGGGGATTCACAAATCTGACAAATTCTTCTTGTGTCAGCTTAGTCCAAAAATACCCTCACCCCTGCAAATTCCCTTAAAAAAATCTTACTGTAAAACTTCAAGTCACCATTACTGGTGAATCAAGATAGTCAATCTTAAGAATTTTCCCATTTTTCAAGAAGCATAGTCATAAAAATTGAGTCTTTTGAGTTTTCTGAGGAGAAAAAAACAATCTTTATCAGAAATTAATGGAGCTGATACCTTATTCAGACCCAAAATCTGAATCAAGTGTTGTTAATCCACCTTGGCAAGATATGTTTAGATCAGCTTCAATGAGGAAACCAGAAGAACCAAAACCCCAGAACAAGGTTCCTTCAGAGGCTCAGCCAAGAAAGGAAAATGACCCAAATCAAGATTCAGTGTCTGCTGATCCTCAGGTGAGACTAGCCCTTTATATAGCTATGGCTCATGCTGGACTTGTATTCACATTTTTCATTATTTATGGTGTTGGTAAATTGCTTGAAGAGTATTTGAGAGCTATGTTATGGGCTGTACTTTGTTCAATTCCATTAAGGGGAATTCAACAAACCCTTGTTGCATTTTGGTCTGAACCTTTAAAGTTAGGTCTTACTGAGACTATTTTAGCTGTCCCTGTAGCTGTTTTCAGTGTTTTTCTAGGGACCCTTGTTGATATTAAAGAGAAGATTTCTAGGGTTGTTCTTAGGAGGCCTAAAGGTAACTCGACGAGGCGTCATACGAGTGGATTTTTCGTGTTGTTGAGGTGGCTTATGTCTTTTGGGGTGTTTGTGATTGCTTATGAGCAGATTGGTGGGATTGGATCAGTTGCACTTCTTGCATTGGGATTTATGTTTACTGCTAATAGTGTGGATTCAACTATGAATGCAGTAACATCTTTAAGAAGTCATAGCTTTCGTAGGTTCGCTATTACTGCTTTCTTTACTAGAGGGATATTGAAGAAGTTGAAGACGATTGTGGCAATTGGGTTGATTGTTGGATTGAGTGTGGGTTCTTTGGCAGGTATGATTTTCTTTTCGTATAAGATTGGTATGGAGGGGAAAGATGCTGTTATTGCGTTGAAATCCCATGTAGAGGAGAGTAACTATGCTGAGAAAATCGGTGTTAAGCAGTGGATGGATGAAAATGATGTCCCCGGGATGGTGGATAAGTACACATCTCAAGTGTATGAGACAGTATTTACCCAGATAGATGGTTATGCTACGCAATATAATATGACGGAGTTTGTTTCTGGGATAAAACATTTTGTAATAGTTCCTGCAAATAACACATTTAATCAATCCACGGCTTTGGCATCCCCCTCTCCTTATGCAGAGAAATTCTTAAGCCTGAAAAGGAGGGTTAAAGATCGTGAATGGGCACAAATATATGCAGAAGTAGATGTGATGTTCAGGGAACTTCTGATCACTAGAGAGGACTTGGTTGAGAAAGCCAAAGGATTCGCTCTCCAAGGAGTAAATGTAATGCAACGGATACTGGTTAGTAGCACATCTGTTTTAGGTGGAAGCATGAAGGTCGTGTTCTTGATTGGGAATTCCATAGTTTCGGGTGCTGCTGGTCTTTTTAATTTTGTATCTCAGCTAATGGTATTCATTTGGGTACTTTATTATCTCATCACATCGGATTCTGGTGGAGTAACAGAACAGGTTATGTCTATGCTCCCTATGTCACATTCCGCAAGGAGGCGAAGTGTTGAGGTTCTTGACAAAGCTATTTCTGGGGTTCTTCTAGCAACTGCTGAGATTGCACTCTTTCAGGGGTGTCTAACTTGGCTCTTGTTCAGATTATTCTCTATACATTTTTTGTACATGTCAACAATCCTCGCATTTCTTAGTCCTTTGTTTCCTATTTTCCCATCACTGTTTTCAACTATCCCAGCTGCTTTACAGTTGGTGCTTGAAGGCCAATATGTATTGGCCATCAGCTTATCAATTATACATCTCGTACTTATGGACTATGGTACATCCGAAATTATGGAGGATATACCTGGTTATAACGCGTATCTCACTGGTCTCAGCATTATTGGAGGAATGACATTGTTCCCTTCTGCATTTGAGGTAATCACAAACAATACTCTCTCTTGAATTTCCATTATGACTTTCTTGCATTACTTACGTTACCTGTCATGTTGTCTTCTTGTTGAGTATGAGGAAGGAAGTGAACTTGGAGAATTCGCAACTGCTATACATCAGCTATTAAGATATCCCCGATATTAGACAGAAAAATGTGAACTTTTTAGTCCTTCATTTACCTATCAAAAAGAGAAATATGATTGTCACACGAAACAACATGACAGGAAAGACGATAATTCTATTGGGAAAAGAAGCTATGAGTGCCTTCCCTTTCAACTTATTCTTAACTCCAGTTATTGTCTAGATCATGATGGTCTTGGAACTGGACTCTCTTTATTTCACTTGGAGTTAATAGTAAAAAACACACCTGAACTATTACTTTTTTGTGAGTTTCACACCCCAACTATTAATTGCTTCCTTTTCCTACCTGAACTGTCAACATTATGTATTAATGCATGACTGATTAGGCCAACTATCAGTTGTTTCCTTTGTCATCTTTTGCGCATGTATAAAGATGTCTCCTTGCTTCATATGTCACTTGATGACTTGAGTAGGACCTGAAAACACACCTAGGTGTGTTTTTTAATACATAGATGCTCATAGTTCTTGTAGGAAAAGGGAACAACTGGGGTGTGGTCTCGTAAAAACAAGGATAGTTCATGTGTGTTTTTGACCATTATCTCTTTCACTTGAGATGATTTCATTACCATAAAGGTTGCATCTTTGATACTAATTGTGTGTGTATGTCGCGCAGGGAGCAATAATGGGACCACTGATAACTACTGTTGTGATCGCGATTAAAGATTTGTATGTTGAGTTTGTATTGGAAGAACAGAAGGAATAAGTAGAACAAATCTGTGTTTGCAATGCCTGAACCTTTGAAGACATTGAGAAGAACCCCTTATTACTTTCTTTGATGGAAAAGCATTGCAAGATAAAGTGAATTCTTTTTTCCCCCAGTCAACTGTTGTTTGTTTTCTACCTGTGTTTGAGGATTTTCTTTTTTTTCTCAGAAAAAGCTGTTTATAGTGTGCAGTAGTTTGGTAAATTATTCAAATTGGAGTACACAATTGTGTATTGTATCTTCTTTGCAAAAATCTTGATCTTTTGAAGAGAAATAGAATTGTTTTGACATATCCTTTTCCTTCTCTCAGGGGTGCAGCCCTTCTCTAGACCCTACGTGAATGTGAAATGTTTAGTGCACCAAACTGCCTTTTTTTCTCTTTAAATGTCATGACTGACATTTTTCCTTTTGTGATGTGGCTTTTTCTCATTGGTCGCTCGTGCCACGTCAGAACCAGTGGCATTCAAGCATTAAACTAAGTTTTGAATTATGAAATATGCGTTCAATTAACTAAGTTTGAATATAAGTTAAGTGTTCAGTAGGTACAACTCTCACCTGTCCAATGATTTGGCCTTCCCTTTCCTTTTTTGCTTTTCTGCTAATCAGTTCAAATTGTAAGAGAGGACATAATCAAAAACAGAAATGTATTTCCAGAGCTAGTTTAAGAATGACAATATTACAGTGATGCTTGAATGTTATAACAGGGTGATGTAGAGACATTTGAGAAACATAACTAAAACAAATAACAATCCACTAGGCACTGATGTTTGTTGCTTGCTTTTTTTCACATCAAAATTCTATCATCATTTCATATATTTGTGGAGAAACTTCCTGTGAAAGTCATTCCGGATGGTGTCATTTATAAAGCGCTTGGCTACTTTCAGTTCCCCGCGAGCCTGATTCTTGAAGACCACATCATCATCCCACCTAGAGAGAAACAGATCAAAGACAAATGTGGTAAATTTTACACAGAAGTATAGCTAAAGAATCTTACAAGAAGCCATGTCTTAAGGGATTAACCTTCTCTTCACACTGAAAGACGTTGGCTGGTTTATAAGAGGGTTTCCCTTCAACAATTCTGCTTCCTTTGCTTTAAGCTCCTCCTCTTGCTCTTGTCGTTCCTGCCAAAATCACACAACTTTGAGTTCATAGCAGTGTTGATTGTTGGTATTCACATCATCAGATGAATATGACGATTGTCAATTGGTACTCCCTTTGTCTACAGCTCTGAATGGAAAGTTTACACAGTTCTAGAAGCTATTCGCATGGAGAAGGAATACCGCCAATATTAACCTCAGGAAATGCAGTTTAAGAAACAAGAAATTTGAAGGACCCACATAACAAATTGGCAAAGAAACTATCGAGCATTTAGTAATACATACTTTTCGGAGTTTCTCATCTGCTTTCTCCTTCTTTATCTGTTCAAGCTCTGCCAGTAGAGCCTCTGTATCATCTTCATCATCATCGTCATCATCATCCTCACTAAAATCAGCGTAAACAACTTATAAGGTTTTGAAGTAACAAAATAATAGAGTCTTAATGCAAAGCTGCAGTAAGGGTGGAAACATATCAGCAATGAACTGGAAATATTAAGTACATGCATTCTGCAACAAATTTTGAACGTACAACAAAAAAGAAATGTCCAACATCAACGAAAAACTATCAAGCATTCCAACGTTTGCACAAATAGGAGCTTACTAAAAGCATTTTTGTACAAATTGGGAACAAGGTACAAACCTCTCATCGTCACTTTTGGTGTCTGCATCATCATCAGCATCAGCGCTGCGTGGAACAATGCGGTCTTCAATCTCTCTTTTAGCACCTGCAGCAGAATATCATATAATAATGGAAACATGACGAATGTCTTGTTGAAATTCTAGACTAGTCTAATGAACAAACAGCACTCACCATCTAAAAGCAGTTGACCACTCTTTCTACGATCTCTGTCCTCTGCAACAATATATAGTATAAGTTTATGAGTTGAACAAAATCAGATAGGAATTTGATATGAGTCCATACGTGTGTGCAGGAGGGAGGCAGGGAGGGAGGGAGTCTGTCCACATTTCACATACCGTAGCCGTTGTCTTTTGAAGAAAAATGCCTCCGCTCACGGTCCTCCAACTCTTCCCAGAGATTTCTCCTATGCAACTCATCCTGAGTATCCTGTCCCTCCTTTCTGAATCATACACGACAATGGAAATAGAGATTTGGAATCATGATAGAATTTAGAGGAGCACCAATTTAAGCAACTCAGGCAGAACCATTAATGGAAATAGAGAAACGCCTTGTGTGAAATATGCATGATAACAGATTCACGATACAATTAGGAGGACAACCAACTTATGTTACCTTAATGACAAACCCATTGAGTTAAAAAATGAACTGCCTAAATTTCCATATGCCAGGAATACGACTAATGCAAGTTCATCAATCAGTTTGACAAATTATAACATACATCATATACCCTATTTCTCACACATATATCAATTCAGCCCTCAAATCAACTTGGATCAGAACTGTTTCTACTCATAAGTGACACGAACTAAACTCACTTAGAATCTACAATAACCTACATTCATACCATGAACTGCAATAAGTAGATAAAATGGACATAGGATATGGTACACTATACAGCATTTTCTAATTATAGCATTCGTGATACACACAGTTCCTTGTCATGCTATCGTTTTGATAAATTGATCCTTGACATACTATTGACGCATTTATTTACAACAACTCAAATTAAGAACAACCTACCATTTTACCCATACAGAGTAGAAAATAAAACTGCATATCTTTAGTCGTATCATAAATGTGCAACGTCTTTCTCTTAAGAAGATTGACTTAACAGAACTTCTCGGGTAATTCTATGGGGAAACCATGTCTGTTGGACTACAACTATAGGAGGAGACAATAGATATAACAAGCGGAACTACTGACCATATTATCATTATAAGCTTCAATTATATTCAACATAACCTTCTAATTGGGCTTAGTTGTGCTTTAACATAATCCACTTCACTTCTATTTACCTTTCCAAAAAAAAATGAGCATAAGCCACTTCACTTCACCTGAATGCAAAATAAGATCATAACTCGACAGACTCAATAACCGAGAAGAAATGCAGGTTGGATCCAGGTAAGTTGAGCCACAAAAATCCCATCTTTAGACTCAATAAACTACGTGTTAAGTCAAAAATCATACAAACAGATTGAAACACGGAAGTAGTAATAAAAAAGAAGCAATATTTCAAATTACTTGCCTGGGCTTTAAAGTAGTGTGAGCTGCAATGTCTCTTGAAGAATACTTCTGAGATGGACCAAAAATTCTAGTTCCACCTTGTTCATTCCCTCCTTTAGCTGGTGCCCATGTAGGTCTAGCAGCAGTTGTCATACTTCAAAATTCTCTGTGATAAAAAGTAACTTCTCTCAGAAATCCAAATTTTCTTTCATGAATGTAAACATCAACAAACAAACAATCAAATTAGGTTAAAATAATCACTAAGAACCCTAGAAAACAAAAATTCATTTCTAACCCTAATTTCGAAATTCGAAAATGGGATTTTCAATTACCTTAACGAGTGATGGAAATCGCCGGCGGAATCGGAGAGATGATCGGAGTTGGGAGGTTCGGGTTTTGGTTCGACCCGATTCACACCGGATTGTTTGGGGAGGACGCACCGCCAATGCGCTTGGGGATAAATAATAAGCGCCGCCAAATATTTCACTATTTATAACACGTGGGGTCCACATCATGCATTATTCAATCAACTTTTTAAATTTTTTTTTAAAAAAATTCCAATCCAATTATATCTAATCGACATTCCTATCCATACTAGATATAGGACCCCGTGCCAGCACGGGGCCCAATATATATTTTGTATTTATTTTAATTTATGTCATATTATGGAATTTGAGAAGTTATTGAAATTTTTATATGATTTTAATAATATTTTAAATTGTTAGCTATTGTGATTTGTAGTACTTTTTTTTAACATAATTTTGAAAATAATAGTTATTACTCTCTTTGTTCTAATTTATGTGGCACATGCAGAATTTCAAATATTAACCCTTTTTTATATGTCTCTTTAATATATTAAGTTGTTAATTATTGTATTTTATAGTACATTTTGAACTTAATTTTGAAATAATATATGTTATTTCCCATGTCCCAATTTATGTGGCATTAATTGATAGATTTGTTGGAGTCGAGCGAATTTTTGTTTAATTATTGTAATTTATAGTTTCTTTTTTGTCAATTTCAAACAATATATGTTGTTAATTGATAGATTTTTTGGAGTCAACTATTTTTTTTTTTAATTATTGTAATTTATAGTTTCTTTTTCGTCAATTTCAAACGAAATATGTTTATCAGATAATCCATTTTATGTGGTACCAATAGAATTTAGAGAGTCAATTAAATTTTTTATATAACTTTGAAATATTTAAGCCGTTAATTATTGTAATGTATAGTATTACTTATATTTTTTTAAAATATATTTAAATATTATATGTTACCTTTTTTATTCTAATTTATACGGCATTGATAGAATTTAAGTGTGAAATAATTGTTAATTATTGTAATATAATATGTAGGACTTTTTATGTAGTTTTTACTATTTTTAAGCATATTAAGTATAGTATTACTTATATTATTTTTAAATATATTTAAATATTATATATTGCCTTTTTTATCTTCATTTATATAGCATTGATAGAATTTAAAGTGTCAATGAATTGTTAATTATTGTAATATAATATGTAGTACTTTTTATGTAGTTTCTACTATTTTTAAGCATACTAAATTGTTAATTATTTATATATACTACTTTATTTTTTATTTTTAAAATATGTAATCAAGGAAAAATGGTGACACATGATAATTTAAAATAAAGAAAAACACAACTATTGGTCAGCCGCCATGAGAAAGGTAGTGGGGCCCACTTTAATTAATTAAAGAGTAGTAGATTTGATGGATATATGTGTCATTATGGAGATGTTGGATGGTTTTTTTGTCTAAAGAAGAAAAGGTACAATTATAAAGCATTAACATACAAAAGTTTTAAGGAGTAAAAGCTAGTAAATACCAAAAATACCCCCATTTAATTCAGCCAATTTATTCATTTGTAGCTTTTTGATGGGGTCCAGTTCAACCCTGTTTTTTTTTCTTTTTTTTGCCACGTGTCGACGGAAAAAAGGATGTTTATTCACTCTTCTTATATAGTAATGTTTATATATTTTGATTCGAATTTATCAAGAATAAACTCATTCGCATAAATTGACTAAATTTGATCGAGTGATTCAACCTAATGACAAGTGACCATTTGAACATACAAGTGTAGATTATGACATAAAATAAGATGAATTTTAAATCGTTAATCACTATACGTTCACTAATAGAGGTCGATCAGGAGCGAAGTATCCTAAGCCTACGAGGCAACAACTTAGACATTTCTAATAAATGGATGGAAAATTTCTTTTAGAAGTTAATAATATATATATTTTTTATATCGTAATATGTCATGCATTATGTTTGGGATGACTTCAATTTCGTATGATTTTATGATCATATATTTGTGTGTCTCCGTAGTTGGATAAGTGAAGTATTTGATAAATAATGATAGTATATTGAAATGGGAAAATATCTAAAAATAGAGACCCACAATTCAAGATTTTTTTGTAACAATTATTAGTTGGAGAAGTTATGTAACAATGACAATCCATCTCCATTGATGTCAATGACACAAGAAGTCTTGGTTGTTTCGTACGAATTCGATCGTATTTAATAATTTTAGTTTCAAATTTTATATACATATATATTAAGTTTGCTAAATATACATTAATATTAGTTTTTGATTAATTACTGACATTTGAAATTATTTTTCTGAAATTTTGAACTCAAAAAACTCAAATCTCATATGATTTTTAATAAATAAATAGTTACTTAATCAACTTCAGTTATTTAATTTTATTTTACTAATCCAATATCAATTTTGCGCTCCTCTTAAGTTGCTCATATAATGATGTTTGAAAATGTAAATTTAACCACTAATATTCTAATAATTACTTAATGATAAGAATAAAACTAAATCTTAAAAAAAAAAACAAATAAGAAGATATGTAAGATTTATTTTTAATGTACTTGGACTAGCAAGAAGCAATATATTTGAGTAGTGGATAAACTTAAGTTTTCAGATTTTTCAAAATCCAAAATATATAAATGCAAAAAGATAGACTAAAGTTAGAGACAAAGTCGAAATTTAAATTTTATGAGCTTAAAATTTCAAGATAGCGATATCAAATGTCATTAACTGAATTTCAAATTTAATTTTTATACATAACTAGTAAATTTTTAATATAAATATAAAATTTATCCTAAAATTACTGAAATTTGATGCACTTATCTAGCTTAAAATTAAGTAAATGAAAACAAAAGGTCTTAATCAAAAGTATAGTATTATTTTATTTTGTACAAAATCAAAGGCACCAGCCCTGACAGTGGCTGACCACTAATATTAAACCACACGTTCTCTTGGTAAGTTGGTAGGAGACGCAAAGAGAGTCATGGTGATAGAATTATCCCGTTCATCTGAATTTTGTAATTTTTAACGTAAAATATAGTATATATAAATAATAATATGGGTAATTTTTTAAAATGTAAAATTAATGTTTCCACTATTATTAGATGGAAAGAGCATATATAAGTCATTTTTGTGAATCACTTTTATAACGAACTACTTTTATGATAAAGATATACCAATTCGAAGAATATCAAACCATTTTTTTAAATTAAAATTCTGACTTCCCGTCGGATATGCTACACAATACAATGACTAAAGTTGCTTGTACTGCTGGTTTTTGATTAGGTGGCCAACTGCTATCCTCAGCAACCGATTAACTACTGTACCCGCCACTTTTCAAAAAAACTAATTACTTATTTATACAAATAAATAAAAATAATACATTATCTTAACATTTGTATCAAAAAAATTGGATTGACTCAAAGTTAACATCACAAAAAATAAGAGTAATGTATTTTTCAAGAACCCCACATTTGCTTTTATCTTTCATACTTTGCTTCTTCTCAAATATAAACAAAAAAAAAAGCCAAAATCATCTGAATAAGTTAGGCCAACAGTTATTATACTTCTTTAAAAAATTCACTTTAAATCAAAGCAAAATAAAAATAAAAATGGTGTCTGTTTGATTCTTGGTCACCATCTTGAAACCAATCTTTACCTTCCTTATGTCATGTTTGTTCAACTCCATTAACCTATTTTTCTCCTCTTGTTTTATTTTTTTCCCTTTTTATTCTCACTTTCATTTCTCTTGTTTTGTATTCTGAATTCTTGTCTTGTTAAATTTCTTAAAAGGTGGGAACTTTTTTGTTGTATGACTCTGTAACCACTGAATCACTCTTTTTGGTGTTAGTAGTTGTGAGTCATACGATACCCCTTTGATTGATCAACTCTTTTGGTGTTAGTGGTGGTGAACCACACGAGCTAGTTAGATACGTGGGACAGAGGGCTCGTAGTAACCCCTTTGATTGATCCAACTTTTTCTTGATTCCTCTGTTTCATCTTTTTTGTTGAAATTTTGAAGTTATTAGCAAAACCATTTTGAAAGATTGAAACTTGAGTTTATGAAATTGGTTGAATTGTTTGCTAGTCACTCTTTTGGTGAATCGTGAGCTGGCTAGATACGTGTGGGGCAGAGGACTCGTAGATACCTTTTCATCACTTAAAAGGTGGGAACTTTTATCTGTTGAGATTCTTGAAATTTGGCATGCAAAAACCTTTATTTGTATCGACTATATCACTCTTTTGGTCTAGTTGATATAAATAGTGAACCATACGAGCTTATTAGATACGTGGAGCAGAGGGCTCAGTATAGTAAATCATCACCAAAAAGGGCAAGCTAGCACGCCTTATTCGAAGGTATAATTACTTATATAAGTGATGATATGTTACTACAAAGTTGAAAGTTCTTAGAAATTTCTCCCTGTTGACAAAAATCTGGTGTCATCATTTCGAATCATGAGTAGCCGTTACTTTATTACAACAGACTCATTGTGTAATTCTAGGATTATTGGTCCAGAAAGAATGGATCTTGATGTAAGAAGAACAGCCCCTTCTTCTTCTTCTTCTTCTTCGTCTTCGTCTTCATTCTTGATAAGAATGGCAATTCGAATATCAAGATCAAGATGTTTTAGTTTCTTGAGAAGAGTGTTTCATTACCAAAATGGTTCAAGTTCAGAACTTGGCTCAAATCCCTTCAATTCTGTGACTTGGATGATTATGGAGTGTATAGCTTTGACTGTTCAAATAATTGTTACAACATATACATTGGTTGTTACAAAAGAGGAAAGGCCTGTTTGGCCAATGAGGATTTGGGTATTTGGATATGGTTTTGGTTGTGTTATTAGTTTGATTCTGCTTTATTGGAGATATTGGGCATTATATGTGAGCCAAACAGATGATACTGATCTTGAGCAGCAAATAAGCCACGACGAATCAAGGTAACTTATATACACTGACCAGTATAAACATGTTATCTTTCAGGTGATCTGATAGTGTAAAAATTCTTTTTTCAGGGAGTTACCGTCTCGGATGGAGAGATGTAGGACATGGATAGAGTTCTTCTTTGCTATATGGTTTGTGATGGGGAATGTTTGGGTATTTGATTCAAGATTTGGATCATTTCATAATGCTCCTAAACTTCATGTTCTTTGCATATCACTACTAGCTTGGAATGCTGTCACATACTCTTTTCCCTTCATATTATTTGTGTTGTTGTGTTGTTGTGTGCCAATTTTGAGTAATTTTCTTGGCTACAATATGAATATGGGATCAGTAGATAGAGGTGCAACTGATGAACAACTCTCCAATTTGCCTAGTTGGAAGTACAAAGAAATTGGAAATAAAGAGGAGATTACAAGTTGTGATGTAAGTGATCTATTGAATTACAAAATGCTTCCTCCGTTTCAATTTATTTGTCTTACTTTCTGTTTAGTCTGTTCCAAATATAGTAAATAAAGTTAAGTGACTATACCTGAAATTTGACCGTATGTTTGTGGCATGACAGGAATGTTGTATTTGTTTGGCCAAGTACAAAGAGAAAGAAGAAATCAGAGAGTTGCCTTGTTCTCATATATTCCATCTCAATTGTGTTGATCAATGGCTCAAAATTATTTCTTGTTGTCCTCTTTGTAAACAAGAATTAGAAAGGTAATTATGGACAGAGTTATCATATACTTATGCTGATGGGAGATAGCAAGTATCATCGTTCGGAAATCACGATTATAAAAAAAAAACTAAGCTTTTGATAGTGATTATACTTCATTTATTTTTTTACTCCCACATCCAAATTTTCCTCTTTTTTTTCTTTTTAATTTTAATTTCTTAAGTCAAAAGTCAACATAAATTGTATGTAACATATAGTTACTAGAGTGAGCAAAAGTTATTGTAAATTATAGTTCACCAGTGACTATGTATGTTGCTATTGAAGTGAGCTTTGGAAGAATTTATGATTAGTTACATATGTGCCAATTTTCAATTTTGTAACGACGGGGATATGATTGACCACAATTTTAAACGAAGAATTTTTTTTTGATAACAAAGTGATTGTTTATTAGTCGTTTTATCCTCAAGATTGGAATATGTTTAGTCATGCGATATGAAATCATGTTATGAAGTCATGATATAAAATTGTAAGATAAAGTTGAAATTTTGTTTGGACATGCAATTAGGACTTTTATGTTGTATGTTTTCTCGTAAACATAGAAACGAGTTATTTATTCAATCTTACTGGATAAGCAAAAGTTTATAAAATCACATAGTACACTATGACAAAGTCATTCTAAAAAAAAAGATAATATTTATTGATCAAATTTTAAATCAATTAAAACAAATTGAACATTTATTGATTAAATTTTAATTTAATAAACAAATAAAATTGAACATTTATTGATCAAGTTAAGAAAATTATTTTTTATCAATTAATGTCACGGTGGTCAGTCAACTTGTCCAGTCAATATAACGATGGGAAATTATATTTTTACTAAACTTTTAATTGAATGAAGTAGTAATAAATCTGGTTGGAAAATAAATTTGATTAAATAAATAATGGATTTGGAAAATATAAATAGTAAAGTAGAAGTTGATTTGAAATAATAAAATTTTTATGTTGATGATAATAATTGTTATATGAGATATAAATGGTTTAAAAAATAATTATATGAATTGTACCTTAACTGAAATAAATAATTTTTTTCTGATGGAACCTTCTCTTCTACCGTAGATTGGACTTAGATATCGCTATCCACCAAAAGATCCAAGAAAAAATATTTTTTTTACTATTTCTCTTGGTCATGAATATCTAAATTGGTTGTTCGTTGTTAAGAATTCTTGTTTAGGCCGTTCATATTATCCATATACAGTGTTTTGAAATAAAAAGGATTGAACTACCTACTAATTATTTAGAGGTCAATCATAGAACACCAAAAGCTAAATTTTATTTACATCTGAAATAAATGGTTAATACATATAAACTTGAGTTAATTTTTGTATTTGAAAAATCTTTTTTTGGAGAATTTGTAATTTTATCTTATAATATGAAATAATGAGATGAAATCAGCGTAAAATTACATATTCAAAGGTTGATTTAATCTTGTAATTTCATATCATGATTGAAATCGCATGGCCAAACGTCTATTAATAATACTGTATTAGATATTATATGTTACTTATTGATGACATGAAATGATTTGACCTTTTTTGCAAAATATAATAAACAAAATAATATTGGACCAGTACTTTAATAGTTACTTTTGGCCCACCTCCTTAGTCCTTACTATGGACCATTAAACGAATGGGCTTTCTCCATTAAAACTCCTTGGGCCCATCTTAACATTTGTACTTTTTTCTTTCTTTTAACTTTTATTTGTTTTATTTTCTTTGTTTGTACTATTGGGTACAGTTGTATTCTTCCTTACTTCCAACACCAATTAAGAATATTTAAATATATAGGAATAAGACACAAGTATTTCATAGACTATGATTAAAATATATGAGATACTAATACATTTTAATTGAGCTAAAGTCTTATTACCCCGAACCCATTTTTTGTAATTTGTTCACTTTTTTTTGGCTTAAGTGGCATCCAAACATCTCCCTCGCGACTCAACTATGTGGAGTCACTCAATGTGCCACGTAAGCCAAAAGATGAATAAAATTACAAAAATAAAATAAAAATTGAGGGATAATAAGACCTTAAATTAGTCAATGTGTGTCTACGGGGGATATATAGTCACACTATCATATGAAGGTAAATAAATTGTTTCTAATAGATCCTCAGCTCAAGTATTACGTATCAACATCAAATATTGAAAGAAAATACTGCAATAAAGAAGTCACGTGAAAAAAACCAAGTAAACAAGGACAGTAAAAACAGTAAATGATAAAAAACAATGAAAGTAAAGAATACAACAAGTAATAAAAGAATCGATAGATTAAATTTTGATGAATTGATTAATTCCTCATTTACGTCAAAAACTTTCATCGATAGCGAAAAAACAGATTAAACAAGGACAATAACAACAATAAACGACAAAACAATCGAAACAAAGAAAACAACAAGTAATAAACGAATCCATAGATTAAATTTTGATGAATTGATTAATTCTTCATTTACGTAACAGACTTTCACCGATATCACTAGATTGTAAAATATTAACATGTATGCATTTGACAGCTGGCAAACATGGGTGGGCCTAATATCAGACATTTGGGGCACCATCAGAGACCCATAAAATATAATTTATAGTTTCCGACAAGGACACAACTTATTGCAAATTACAAAAAACCAAAAAAAAAAAAAGGTTAAGGAGCATCCTTCTTCTCCTGCCTCAAAAATTCATCTCTGATTTGCAATCATCTCAAATTAAATCTCCATTTATTCATAAACGTAAGTTTTTTTTTTTGTTTCCCTTTTTGATTTTTGATTCTCATGTTAATTTTTTGTAATTATTAGATCTGTTTGTTAATCAAATCGAACTGTTTGATCTAATTGAATTTTTATGTGATATACAAGTCTGTTTTTGTGTAATTTAATGTGGGGTTTGTATAATTTTGTTGTTTATATAAGTAATATTTCGAAATTAAAGCTAAATTTGAGTTTAGATATAAAGATTAAATTTTTAAAGAATTCAATTCCGATCGCCCTGCAGAAAGGAATGTGAAAATGGCGTGAACAGATTAGCCAAGGTTTTTTAGCAAGTTCTCACTTATGAATTAATCATCGAGGTGACTGTTCGTTTCATTTTTATTAATAAAAGAATGATCTTTTGCTGTTGTGTGGTCTTTGAGGTTTAGTGTTATTGTTGAGTTTGTATCGAGGTGACTTCGTTTCATTTTTATTAATAAAAGAATGATCTTTTGGTGTTGTGTGGTCGTTGAGGTTTAGTGTTATTGTTGAGTTGTATTCGAGGTGACTGTTCGTTTCATTTTTAGTAATAAAAGAATGATCTTTTGGTGTTGTGTGGTCTTTGAGGTTTAGTGTTATTGTTAAGTTTGTACATTGATGTTGAACCTGAAATCTATGAATTATAAGTCAATTTGTGGAATGGGGGACTGGGGTTATAGTATAATTAGTTGTAGAAGAAGAAAAAGTTGCAACTTTTTGATTTTTGTTCGAATTATGCAATCGGTGAGGTTGAAGAGATACGTTAAGTTATGGTGGTAAAATGGCGGGATTGAAACTGCATGAGAAGAGGATAATCAATAATGAGATTTACGTTGAAAGATTTGACCATGTTGACGGAATTAGATGGCATGTTTTAGTGCATCTTTTATTAGTTTCAGTAGATATTTATGGAACTAAATTGTGTATTGACATGTTGATATGGCAGATATATAGCTGCATATAGATAGGTTTCAGAAACTTTCAGTATTTTGGATTCATAAATAGACATAACAGAGAATGGTCGAAAGGTTAGTTTTGCTTTTTTCATGTCCGAGAGACGTTTCTTTGATACAAATGATCCAATTAAAATAGATTTTTGACTTCGTCTTCTGCCATTCTTGTTGAACAGATATGGAGTGTTTTGAATCTGAGACGTTACCATGCTGCAGTTCTTAGGTTCTTACCTTTCGAGGTGTTGCGATCTTGATTTTAAGCAATCGGGGGGCCTCGACGATCCTGAGATACTTGCACGAGAGACAGTTTGTATGCTACTTGGACATTTTGTGATTTTTTCCTAGAAACATAAAATGATTATGGAAAATAACAAAAGCAAAGTCAAACTGGTTCTGAGCTTTTTCCTTTTCTTAATGGTTTTATTTCCATGATTTGTACCATCATTTTAAAGCTTATTACGGTTCTATGAAAACGGATAGCATATGCTCCTTTTGACCCAATTTATAAGACGTTCTTCCCATATCGGGATGTATCAAAATGTTTGATACCATTCCCTTCCAAAGGAAATTCCTCACAGAATTTACGGTCATTAAGTTGGTTAGATTGTTATACATTGATATTCTAACATTTGAGACTATGTAGCTTTCGAAAAACCGTCTCAATACTAATTTGATCTATAATCAGAATTTGCTATGTTGTTATTGTTGTAAAGCATTTGAAACTACTATAACCCATCCTCACAGAATTTACGGTCATTAAGTTGTTTAGATTGTAATACATTGATATTCTAACATTTGAGACTATGTATCTTTCAAAAAACCGTCTGAATACTAATTTGATCTATAATCAGAATTTGCTATGTTGTTATTGTCGTAAAGCATTTGAAACTTCTATAACCCATAGGTTGTTAGTGTCACGTGGTTTTTGCACTAGTAGAAGTACTATAACTGAGCCTACATTATCTTCTTTCTCGTTGCAGTTAGCGTCAGCGAGATTGAAGCTCTTTACGAGCTCTTTAAGAAGATAAGCAGTGCAGTGATTGATGATGGTTTAATCAACAAGGTTTGTTTCACTTGGTTTCCTAAGAACAATCTAGTATACTAGCATCAGAGCTCTAGCAATCCATTGTCATTGAAAAAGAACTATCTATGTGGTCTCTTCCTGGCATGGATGCTTAATATGTATTTATCTTCCGCTGTTCTTTTGGATTTTGAGTTTGTATCTTATCTTGCAGGAAGAGTTTCAATTGGCACTTTTCAAGACAAATAAAAAGGAAAGCTTGTTTGCTGACCGGGTACGTTCTCCTTAACTGCTATTAGACCTTTAAATGTAATCCCGATTTAATCGAATTTCATAAGAGTCCGTTACTCGCCGAAAATTAGATCTATTGTCTGTATCTTATTATTGCTATACAGCTGAAGCTGTTCTCGTCTAACAGATCAGCTAAGTTGCTCATCCTCTTTAAGTAAGGGAATATGATGGAGGAAGTACACCCATGCTTATTGTACTCCCTTCACATGCAGCGCATAGAATAAATTAGATTTTGATGGCATTCGTCAATGAAGTTTTTGGTCTGGCTGTCAAAGTGCACGCAAAAATTTCCATTACTGTCGAATATGATGAGGTATAGAAATGTGATTTGGTAGGGCCCAGCAAGATTAACTTTAATTATTATTTAAAAGGGAACTGGCATGGTTTTACAAAAGTATTCACTTTTAAAAGTATAATAATTGAAGGTTTGCGAAGGAAGCAAGAGGGAAACGAGGTTTAAGAATTTTTAAAGTCTCATGGGAATGAATATATCTAGGTTATCAATTTCAGTTTTATCCTTTAAAATTCTATTTTTACCTTATATGCTTTAATATTGGATGTCCAATGGTAGTCGTAGTCAGTGGCGGAGCTACAGTGTCTTCAAGGTGTCCAATTGGACACCCTTCGTCGGAAAATTATACAATGTATATAGCTCAAACGCTGTTTTAATTAAATATATTCTTTTGATTTGGACACCCTTGATAAATCTGCGAGGCACGGTCTAGCGGTAAAGCCTGCTCGCTTGGAGTTCCGAGTCACGGGATCGAATCCCATTTTTACTTTCATCCGCGCATTACCTATTTTAAACTAAAAAAAGGAAAGTTGAGTCTACCTTTATTGATTCAATAAGGGCACATTTTTAACTTTTCTTTTCAAAATTTAAGAATTTCTTAAGAAATAACTTTCAGAAATTATGTAAAAATAAATAATTAATTTTTACAATATGTTTTATTAAAATATTACTAAAGAAATCTTAAAGTTTAAAAATCCAAATTTACAAAATTTTCTTTAACAAAAAGTTCTTTATATATTACAAATTCTCACGATTCTCTTTCATTTGATTCTAGGTTTCTATCTTTCTACTCTTCGACAATTGCTAGTCTGTCTCCATCCGTCCCTTTGTGTCTACTGCCATGTGCCATCATAAGTTTACAAAATTGAAGTAGTGATGATTTTTAAAAGTGTCTCATATATAGAAAGAAAAGTTTTTTATATTATTACTTGTGAGTCTATGATTTTAAAAAATAATGAAAAAAATTGTGATGATGTATTGGATAAGGTGTTTATAGTAGAATTTTTTTTGTTAACTTCTTATGTTAGCTTTAATAATAAAATTGTAGCGCTATTATAATTTTTTAAATGATTTAGCTAAATATTGCGTAGGTGGACTTAAATTTTTTGTGAACTCATTCATTGATTCTTTTCATTGACTTTCTAAAATTTGGACGCCCTCGATAAAATTTCTGGCTACGCCATTGGTCGTAGTATAGCTCTTCTGCTCTTCATTTGCAAAAGTTTTGGATAGAGTTACTTGGTACCTATGGTGGTGGTGATGGAATGTAACATGGTACTCAATGGAATAGTTGAGGTACGCACAAGTTGATCCAAACATTATTTTGATATAATAAAGAAGTTATAAGCTTACTTATAGTTCACTTGAATGTGAGAGAAATTGCTTTGAGTTGAACATATAAGAAGTACGTTATTTGTATTACGAGATCATGCGTGAACAATTGTATTAAAGATATTTTACTCATTTTTCCTACAAACTAGTTCAAGATGAAGCAACTCTGTGATTTTACAATAAAATTAAAGATGTCACTGTAAAGGCTGCTAAATTTGCTTGTCCAATTTTTTGGACAAAATTGGTGGAGCTAATGGATGACAATTGGAATTCCATGAATATGGATAAGTATTTGACGGCGTATTTGGATTGACTTAGGGATATTTTATTAAGGCAAGTGGAGTTGGAATTCTTTCATAGTTTAAGACAGTTCAAGTTCAATTGTGATTTCATGAACGTCTTATATTAATATGGTCCAAATGTGATTTCAAATATTCAGGAATGTCTTTAGGACATGTGGATTTTGAATTTTGAGTAAATTTTGCAGGTTATGCTAGTTTTATGTGTTGTTATTGCATTTATTTTCTTTTTATTTTTTCTCTCCCTACAAAATGTGCTTACCTTCTAGTTTATCACCTAAATTCCAGGAACCTTGTCATTTTTAACATTTCTATTATTGGTCTGGAAGGTTGAGAAGACACATCAGATGGAATCATCTTTATTTCCCCCACTCTGACCTATCTAATTGTAGGTGTTTGACTTGTTTGACACAAAACACAACGGAATCTTGGGATTCGAGGAATTTGCTCGTGCTCTCTCTGTTTTCCATCCAAATGCACCTATCGATGACAAGATTGAGTGTACGTTTTATGTTTGCATTAATGAGTCATGACTATTAACTTTAGTTGGTCTCGACTGCTTCTAATGGTTTACTACTATTGCAGTTTCTTTTCAGCTATATGATCTCAAGCAACAAGGTTTTATTGAGAGACAAGAGGTAATTATAAACCTCACTAAGTGAAAGCGATCAAATGTCCCCAATCTTGAAAGTCTTTGTTAAAGTAGTTGAATGGCCTCTTGAGGCAAGGCAAAAGACATTAAACGGTCTGTGTCCAGGTGGGCAAAGCTCCACCAAGGGGTTTGCGTTTAGGGCTTTTAGTCTGATGAATGTTCCTTTTTACAGGCATCTTCTAGGTCTTGCATTGGGCGAGTCAAATTTCTAGTCCTTTTTGTGCTATATTTCAGATTAATATGGGATAATTTGGTTACCTCTGCCCCCGTTCTTTTTTTTTTCAACACTCCACATTCAATCTGATTTACTTCTCTATTACCATTTTTCTGTTTTTTCTAAAACTTCCGACAACTATTCCGTTAGTAGTTTACTCATTAAAGCATAGCCTTTATCTAACATTTTAGCCTTCTCAAGTACTGGTCGCCACAATATGTTGAATGTTTCATAATCTATTGTCCTACTTTATTATGTCCCGGTTTTAGTTGCTCTAATTATGAAACCTCATTGATGTCTCTTTTTGAGCTTTATTAACTAACATTACTTGTTTGTGTGCTTTTTGATAAGATAAAAGACGTGGCTTTTGAGTGCAGGTAAAGCAAATGGTGGTGGCTACTCTTGCGGAGTCTGGTATGAACCTCTCTGACGATGTGATAGAGAGCATAATTGACAAGGTGCTTCATCAACCTAAAAAGTACTTGTTTCTGCATGTTGTATAAGTCATACATAACAATAGTGATTCACCTTTTAGTCTTCTGACTATCTATCTATGTTGCTAAGTTTATGATGGCTTGGAATTTATCTTAGACCTAAGGGAAAGTCTACGTTTTCAATCCCCCGAGGGTACCATAATCTTATCGCATTTTTTCTTATTTTATTGATCTGGTGCTGCTGCTCAGAATTTGTTGTCTTATCATCACTGCTATCCTTTGGAACGTTTTGGGCTTTGAGTCTAATTTTGTGTGAAATTAAGGAACCAGATGCATTTAATTGTCGTGCAAGCTCGATGCTGAAATTACAAGATTGCTCACTTATTTGACTTTTGTTTTCTATATTTAGTTACTTACATGTCTGCAAATGCATTGGGACAAACTCGTGCTCACATTTCATCTTCCCGACCCATTCTCCTCATATAGATAAAAGTATTGTCATGGAACCTTTTTATGATTAACTATGTCTCCTTGTTTTATCAGACTTTTGAAGAAGCCGATACGAAGCATGACGGAAAGATTGATAAGGAGGAATGGAGAAACTTAGTGTTGCGACATCCTTCACTTTTGAAGAATATGACCCTCCAATATCTCAAGTAAGTGACACATGAAATATTAAACATGTTTAGGTAGTTATTGTTTTTTCCTAGTATTAATTCATTTGCTAAAATATCTTCCTCCTCTAAACAGGGACATTACTACAACGTTTCCAAGCTTTGTCTTTCATTCAAGAGTTGAGGACACCTAATATATATTACTTTTCTTCTTTTGTTTTCTGGGAATCGTAGTTGGGCTGATTCCATGAACATATAACATTATGTTTGCTCTTTCCATTTTCTCCATGTTAAATTCGACATCTTCATGGTGTTTATTATTCTTTTTTGAATAGTTGTTTTGTGATTTATTTCTATGAATTGATGTCGAGTTTCTATTGAGTGATTCTTGGTACACACCATAATGTTGCATTTAGAACCAAACAAGACATCGTCTTGATTATAATAATACTATTCAAACCACAAGCAGGAAATTGCAGTGTGATTATCTGGCTCAAAGCCAAATGGGTGGCTTGAGGGTCTTAACATTGATGCGATGTGTGATAAGCGTACATGTATTTGAATCTTAACTAGTTGAATGTTAAAGTAGAAAAGAAAATCTATGTTGCACTTACCAACCGTCATGAAAACAACCAAACCAATTTATGCTATTTTTCAATAAAATCGTGGACTTTTATTCAAGTGTATAATTGTTTCGAATAATTGGGATGGTTTTTTTAATTTGTGAAAAAATTTTGAACCGAAAAACGTTATGTAAATATATTTTATATATTATCAATATGTTAAATTTAATATATAAATATATTTTCTAGCATTTTTCAAACATAAATATAACTTTAAGTCTGTCTAATGCCTCTGGTAACTAAACGACTTTGGGTCTTTGCTCTTTAATTAGTGTCTACTTAATTAGGTTTAAAATTAAAAGATATTATAATATATACTCTCTATCAAACAATACAACAAAACATATCCAAACATTCCTATTAAATATTTAATACAGCAACAAGATTATACATTCTTGTCTTTAAAAATTAAAGTGTTTCTTCAAGAACACATCTGTGAAAGAAATTATATTATCAGTAGTATATTCTGAGGTGAGATTTTAAAAATAAATTAATCAAACCGTACTAATTTCGAAGAGAAACCAATCATAGTGTTAAGAAACCTAATTTTGATCATATATTATAAAATACCCAAAAAATTGCAATCGTATAATTTTTAAAAAATAATCAACTTCATTGACACACCCTGAGGCACTAGAACTGATATTTTACTAAAAAAATGGTGAATATTTGTGACGGCTTAAAAAGTTATTCCATTCAGAAGATTACCCTCTCGTGAATGGCAGTTGAATCATTTTTGTTCTTCCATTCACTATAACCAAAATGCGTTACAAACTCTTCACCAAGTTAGCAAAATGAAACAACTTGCCCGTCATGTGATATTGGGTACCAAACTAATTATTTGGTCCAGGATTAGTAGGGGATCAAGTAAAACATTTCACAGAAAACATAAGTTGAGCAAGAAAAGGAACTAATATTAACCACGAATGTCAAAACAAAAAGAGAATTATAACCTAACATAGAACTGCCATTCTAAAAGAATGGCATTAAAACCCTATCACATATTGTTCTGATGGGATAAAGCAAAAACTAGAGAATAAGTAGGAAGGGAACCCATAAACTATCAAAACATTAATAATAATGAACTTAATCGACCTCCTCCATCTTGCTGCCCTCAGCGTCAGCTTCAGGATCCTCCAATGCTGGCATGTCGGCATCAACATCTCCGCTTTCCTCATCAATGCTCAAACCGAGTTTCAGCATCCTGTGAATTCTGTTGCCAAAGGTGTTTGGCTCCTCAAGGCTGAAACCTGAGGTTAGAAGGGCGGTCTCAAAAAGCAAGAGAACCAAGTCCTTCACAGACTTGTCATTCTTGTCTGCATCAGCCCTCTTCCTCAGCTCATCCATGATGGAGTTCTCTGGGTTGATCTCCATGGTCTTCTTGCTAGACATGTATCCAGCCATGCTAGAGTCCCTAAGTGCCTGTGCCTTCATGATTCTCTCCATGTTAGCGGTCCACCCATACTCACCAGTCACCAAACAGCAGGGAGAGTCCACAACACGGTCAGAAACAATAACCTTTTCAACTTTGTCTCCTAGCACATCCTTCATCACCTTACACAGTCCCTCGAACTTTTCCTTCAATTCTTCCTGCTTTTTCTTCTCATCTTCACTCTCATCAAGCTTGAGGCCTTCCTTGGTAGCAGAAACAAGCTTTTTGCCCTCAAATTCCTTCAGCTGACCAATTGAGTACTCATCAATGGCATCAACCATGTAAAGTACCTCATATCCCTTCTTCTTCAGTTTCTCCAGGAAGGGAGAGTTCTCAACAGCCTTCTTGCTCTCACCAGTAATGTAGTAAATATCATTCTGGCCCTCCTTCATTCTGGTTACATAGTCCTTCAAGCTGGTCATCTCATCACCACTCTTCGTGGAATGGTACCTCAGCAGTTCAGCAAACTTTGACCTGTTCTGAGAATCCTCATGGATTCCAAGCTTGAGGTTTTTAGAGAAGGCCTCATAGAACTTATTGTAGTCCTCCTTGTTCTCAGCAATTTCAAAGAAAAGCTCAACACACTTCTTCACCAAATTCTTGCGAATAACCTTTAGGATCTTGTTCTGCTGCAATGTCTCTCTGGAGATGTTGAGAGGAAGGTCCTCAGAATCCACAATACCCTTCACAAAGCTCAAATATTCAGGAATCAACTCCTCACAGTTATCCATGATAAACACACGGCGAACATACAGCTTGATATTGTTGGGCTTCTTCTTTGTGTCAAAGAGGTCAAAAGGAGCCCTTTTTGGAACAAAAAGGACAGCCTTGAACTCCAACTGGCCCTCAACAGAGAAGTGCTTCACAGCAAGATGCTCTTCCCAATCATTAGTCAAGCTCTTGTAGAAAGCAGCATACTCTTCCTTTGTGATCTCTTCTGGCTTCCTCATCCAAATGGGCTTCTGCTTGTTCACCAGTGACCACTCATTAGAAACTTCCTTAACCTTCTTCTTTTTCTTCTCCTCCTTCTCCTTATCCTCATCGACCTCCTCTACCTTTCCCTCCTCATCTTTCTTCTCCTCTTCCTCCTCATCATCAGAAATTTCCTTCTCTATGGTCTTCTCAACCCAAAGAGAGATAGGGTAGCTAATGAACTCAGAGTGCTTCTTAATAAGGTCCTTGAGCCTACGTTCTTCAAGGTATTCAAGCTGATCCTCCTTGAGATAAAGGACCATTTTGGTACCCCTGCCAAGGTTCTCACCAGATGTATCCCTGGTAACAGTGAAAGAGCCACCGGCTTGAGACTCCCAGACATACTGTTCATCATCATTGTGCTTTGTGGTCACAATAACCTTCTCAGCTACCAAGTAAGCAGAGTAGAAACCAACACCAAATTGACCAATCATGCTAACATCAGCACCAGCTGCAATAGCTTCCATGAACTCTTTGGTTCCTGACCTTGCAATTGTACCCAGGTTATTCACCAGATCTGCAAATAAAACAAAGAAGATCAGCAAATAGAAATGCAACATTAAGAACAGATAATATGGATGAAACTCTGGTTGAGCATCTAGCTTCCAATATGTTCCTACTACTTACCAGCTTTTGTCATACCAATACCACTATCAATGATAGTGAGAGTATTGTTGGTCTTGTCTGGGATAATATGGATGAAGAGCTCTGGTTGAGCATCTAGCTTGCTCTTGTCGGTTAAACTCTCAAAACGGATCTTGTCTAGAGCCTAAAAGTATAATCCCAAAATACAAAGAAATATCAGATATGGCATACAATTAACCACCAAATAACTAATAAGAACAAACATTTTATATCCTATGATACAATGGGATAGAGATAACAGAACAGAAGCCCTCAACAAGTAACATATTAATTTAAAAAGCTGATCGGGCAAACAAAATTCAAATCCCTGTATTAAGAAGCTGAATTAATCACAAGATTCTTCAACAAAAAATTATAACACAAATACAAGCGGGTATTTATTACTAAACCTCATATGCCAACTTAATTAATTAAACTCAATCAATTGTATACAAAATCATACACTAACACCATGATAACATCTCCATAGTATATATAACATTTAGATAACATCTAAAATAAACTTTAGAAGACACAAACCAAGCAAATGTTTGCATTACCTAGTCTAATAAAAAATAGGACCAATAGAAAACTACATAGAGCCTACTCTTATCAGCTAAGTTTTATGATGACAAAGCAGAACGCCGAATCAGGTGCTTTCAAATGGGCAACAAAACATGCAAAGATTGTCTGATATATGAACTGTTATGATATGACTGCTCTAAATTACTCAAATTATTTTTCGAAGCCACATAGGGTGATGGCACAATGGTATATCATCAACAAAACCATATAATAACACTATGATGATACCTACGTTCAGACTAGGGATCTAGAAAGACACAAAACACAAACCAGGCAAAATTTTACATTACCCTTGGAGATACATGACAAGACTCACTCCTCTCAGCCAAGTTTTAAGATGACAAAACAGAACAAAGCTCTGAATGATCCAGTTTCAGAATAAAAAAGACAGCGCTATGGAACTGCAGTATCCCAGACAATCACATCAAGCTATCCATGAATATAATACACATTAAAAACCTCAAAAAAAATTAAAATTAGCTGCTCTAATATAATCACAATTCACAATCAAAGAGAGCCATAGCACTACAATATATCCTAGAAGATCAGCTATCCACAACCACAATACATATAAGAATAACCTCCAAATAGAAACTAAACTTCTCTAAAATAATCATTACTTCAAAATCATGGAGAGCAATGGCACTACAGTAGCCTAGAAGATCACGTTAAGCTGTACACGAAGAAAATACATACAAAAACCTCGAAAAAAACTCATGCTGCTTCTTAATAATCAAACTTCAAAATCAAATAGATCACATTAAGCTATCTATGAAGACAATAAAAAAAAGCTCAGATCGCTCTAATATAATCAAATTTCAAAATAACAAAAAGCAATAAAACTACAGTATACTAGAAGATCGGAGTAATACAGAATGAAAAAGAAAAATTCAACCGTCGGAGACTTACATCGGAAGAATTGCTGATGAGTTCACGGAGAAAGATCTCCTTGTTGCTGTAGAAAGTGTTGATAATAAGACTGAGAAGCTGATTGATCTCAGCCTGGAAAGCAAACGTCTCTATGTCCGACATTTTTTTGTAGATCTAAAGAGCTGTTGCTACCAAGAAGAAAACTGAAAGGCGAGATGAAACACAAAGAGACTCGAAAGCAAGAGGAGGATCATGGGAAGTTTTTAGCGACTTTATATACTAGTCTATTTAGGGTTTCTAGATCCTTCTATGGGTATTCTTTATTTTTTTAAGTTTAATTTTCCTAATAATTGGATATGGAGAGGCGTATTTTAATTAAAGTTTTAATCAAGCTTTTACGTTTTCTTATCAAACATAACCCAATTTTGGGGAATTATATATTATTTTTTTAGGTGTTTTATTTTGGGATTTTTTTTTTGGTTTGATTATTTCGGATTTGAAAGAATTATGTTGAGCAAAAAAGGGATTTCCACACAATTTATTTGATTTTTGAAATTTTGAAGTCGAAATATTTGACTAAAAATATTTATTTATTTTCCAAATCTTTGATAATAATATTAAAATATAGAAATGTAATTTTTTATGTATATATTTTCATAACGCCCCATACCCATAATAATGAAATATAGTAAATATACGATTAAATTAGAAGTGTTTATATGATAAAATGTCATAAATATGGATGATAAGTTTTCTGTGGATTTTGGTTTATTTTTACTAACCCAGTTGAAGTTTGTATTAGTTTAAATTTTATTATTTATTTAATAGCTAAATTTTATGAAATAAATATTTTTATTAGTGTATTATATATGTCACGAATGTATTTTCAAGTTAACAAGATTTTCTAATGTAACACCTTGGGCGTCTACAATTATTTTTTGTTTCGTATAAAAGTCTAACAAATCTTAATTTGAGAATTCTATTATAACATCGCACATTTTTTAATAACATCGTATTTTAATTGAAATAGAAAATTATATACAAAATGTATTGAATATTTGTGGAAAAGAAAAATTCTTAGATATGATAATTTGCATAAGTATTTATTTTATATGACTTTTTTTTTTATCAATTAATAATATTAAGAGAGATAATAAATCTAGTTATGTCAAGAAACTAACTACTATTATATGATGTAGACTTTATTTGAAATAATTTTCTCATATATTTAGGGCCCGTTTGGCCATGCGATATAGAATCATGATATGAAATTGAAGTTTTGTTTGGACATGCAATATTGAATTTTTGTGTTGTATATTTTCTCATAAACATAAAAATCTCATAAGTTGTAAAACTATTAAAATAACCCAACTTGTTTATACAATCTTATCAGAGAAACAAAAATTTATAAAATCGCATAATAAATTATTACAAAGTTATTTGTTCTCAACTTAAGTAATTGTTTCATCTAACTTTAATGTAATAAAAAAAAATTGAACATAAATTGTAGTGTACTAGTCTTTAATATAATCCTCCAATAGTACGGACAATTTACTCACGTTGAATTTGCATTTTCTCGATCATGTGACCGAGAAGACGAACCAACATTGTTACTTTGAGTCATTTGTTGGTCAATATCATCCACAACTATTATTTCATGTTCATAGACCATAAATATTTCATCAGTACTTTGGTATTCTCGTAAATAATTATGTAACACTGCACAAGCTATGACAATTTTCACTTGTGTATCAATATCATAATGGTTCATGCCTTGTTTCAGTATTCTAAATCTATTTTTCCAAGCTTCAAAAGTCCGTTCAATCACATTGCGCAGAGATAAATGCCTATAATTAAACAGTTCTTTGGCATTTTAAGGCTTTCTTTCACTTCCTCAGTAATCTTGCAAATGATAGCGTAGTCCTTTGTATGGAGCTAAAAATCCTTTTGTGTTTCGGAAACCAGCATCAAGTTTCACTGTCATATTTGAAGAACATTGGTGTGTTGTCGATCGAGGCGTTCATCGTTTGGTGAAAGCAAATCGGTGGTTACTAGGGTTTGGTGGGTACAATCGAGGCGTTCATCGTTCATAGTTTGTTGTCATCTCCATATCTGAAAGGTCAGTCAAACATCTCTAAGGTTACTTCATAGTTCATACTTTTTATCTTAGGGTTATTTCGTCTTTAATTTTTTTTCAAGTTTACTGTATGTCGTCTTTCATTAACATGATTCCCTTTTGTTGTTGTATGAATTTTGTTGTTGTCTATGTTTTGTCGTTACTGTTGAGGGTCAACTGTTAACATTATTTTCAGGTTAAAATGTCTTTTGAATTGATTACTTTGAGATTTTACCACGGTGGTGTTATGAAGATTGGAAAAAAGGGATACAAGGGGAAACCATATCATGGTGGAAGAGTTTATGAGTTTTTAGATGTTGATATAGATATGTTATCTTATTTTGAATTGAGGGATTGTCTAAAAGAGTTGGGTTATGAACCTGGACAATGTGTGTTGTATGTGAAACTTCCTAGAAGTATTGCTATGTTAGAAATCAAATCTGACTATATACTACTTTAATTGCTGAGTGTTTGAGTCATGGAGATATTTTGGACTGTTTTGTGTGTCACTTTGTTGCTGATCCAGTTTTGGTCCCACATTCATTGGAATATGGGGAAAGTGGAGTAGGTGAGGGAGCATCTCAAAACAGTGGGCCTAATGCATCTTTTGATGCTGAATTAGAACCAGCATATGAGGCCCAAGAAAATGCCTCAAACCCTGCCCCTGCCAATTCAAATACATCTTCTCATGTACACTCTTTCACTGCTTCAAATACTTTTCCTCCTACTCATCAAACTCCAACCCCTATCCATCCTTCTACTGATTCAACTTTTGACCCTGTCCATTCTTCTAATGAACAAGATTCAGATAGAGAATCATTGAATGGAGGGGGGGATTTAATGGGAGTGATGTAGACGATGAGCTAAGAAGTTTTACGGAGAAAATGAGTAAAAGAAAGAGAAGGAAAAGGGGAGAAAGAGCTTTATTGCATGATCATGTCAAGTTAGGAACAGAAAAAAAAGAGATACATGATGGGTATGATGAATCTACAGGTGTTAATAAAAACAACTTAGAAGGTAAGCTAACTGGTGATGAGCCTTATTATCCCTTAGATAAAGCTGCCAGTTTTGAAACAGATCCAGATGCTTTCAGTGATGATGAAGAAGAGCCTCAACAAAGAGAAAGAGTCAAGCCAAGAAGGAGAAAGAAGGTGAATAGAGTTGTATTTGATGCATTTTCTCAGAAAATAGTGTGGAAATTGGATCTTGTATTTGAAAGTGTAAATGAGTTTGAATCTGTTGTTACCAAATATGTTGTTGCTGAACATGTTGCATTTGAAATGTATATTAATGAACCAACAAGGGTAAGGGTTAGGTGTACAGTTGGGTGTCCTTGGTTTTTATTTGCTAGCTTTGATTCTAGGACAAATAATTTTGTTGTAAAAACATACAATCCAGTCCACAAATGTGATCCTACTAATAAGGACAACCTTTATAATAACAAGTTCTGATCTAGTCACTACAGTGAAGGGATAAAGGAACAACCTGACATTAGAATCTTTGAGTTTCAAGGGCTTATTAAAAAAGAATTGGATTTATATGTTGGAAAAACAGTGTGTAAGAGAGCAAGAAACAAAGTATTACAGGAGTTGCTAGCAGAACAAGAATGGTTGGAATGGGTGTACTACACACACAAAGTGGTGCTACTATTATTAATGTAAATTCTCTATTTCTATACTTAAATATTATTTATTATTTTTTCTTTAATCACAAATTAAGATTATTTATATTCATTTGAACAACCTGGAATGCCTAGTGAAAGATTTAGAAATGTGAAGTCTTCAACAGTTGTCACAGATCTTGGGCATAAATCAACATGTGGTGTGAAATGCAAGGGAAAACAAGCTATCACCTCAAGCCAACTTGAAGAGATGAGGGGAAGAAAACAAATGGAAACTAGGTCTAAGGCTGAACATTTGAGCCAAGAGAGCTCTAATACAATCTAACTTGTTTTGGTAGATTTTTATTGGTAATACAATGTAGACATTATGTTTTGTTGGGTGATAGACAATGCAATGCACTTTATCCCAATTTAGTTCCTTTATATTTAAGATTGGCAGTTGTGATTGCATTTTGATTTGTGGTGTTTGATTATGTAACTGCTTTGACAGCTATTAACTTCTATTTTGATTAATGATTATGCAGTTATGGATGTCTGTTTATGTAACAATATTGCTTCTCTTTTAGTTGATGATTTCTGTGTTTATGGAGGGCAATTAGTGACTACTTTAGCAGTGGCTACACAAACGTATAGTTTAGACAAGATAGTTGTAGACACTAAATGTATAGTTTATGCCAAAATACAAAACCAAATACTTGCCAACATAAATGAGACAAATTAAGATAAGGGAAGCTTTGCAAATTCTTTTCATTACACAAAAGCCTTACAAGTTCAACACAATATTGCAAATTTTTAGTACAAGAAGAGATCATGACAATTTCCTTGAATCTCCTTCTCCTTTAAGAAACAATACTCTTTGAAATACTAAACTTACACCTAAAATACAAACACATAACAGAGCAATCCAAAGTTGTTTCTCCCTTTTCTTGGACTTGGCCAATTTGTTTTTCCATTTCTTTTCAACTGCTTTCATCTTCTTCAAATCATCATCAAAATTGTCCATTTTTTACTCTTTCTTGTTCATATCTATTTTGTTTTTCATAGATTTGGTCGACTTAGTAGGCTTGTTGATTTTCTTATCTGAAGTTTCAACTTTTCGAGAAGATTCAACACTATGTTCAAGCTCAGCAATTCTTCCCAACAAATTGGGAATCACAAATTTGGATCTTGGATCAATATAATCATTTTCCAAAGTCAAAAATCGCATGATCTAGCATTCTTAAAAAGCAAAACGAATCATTTTATGGCTCTTGAAACAACAAAACGAATCATTCAACTCTTAAAAAAGATTAACTTACCATATAGTAAGAACAACCCCAATATCTTCCAGCAGGATTTCTCGGGGTCCAAGAGGTCAGCAAAGGCAAAACAAATTCATGTTTTCATCGCACCTCTTCCAATTCATGATCTTCCTCTTGCAAACAGAGCCTAGTCAAGCTTATTCGAGTCATTGTAGCACCTTAATAAGAATTACCACGAATCAAACAACTAAAAATTCAAAATACGAAATAGATAGAAACAAATCAAAATGAAAAAGAGAGGAATGAATCAAAATAGAAAAGAGGTGAATGAATAATAATGAAAAAGAATTGCCTTTGATTCAAAAGAAGGGATTTTGAACTATGTTTGAATTTAGGGTTCTTGATTCAGATTTTTGGGTGAAAATTTAGGGTTCTTGTTCATTAGGGTCGGGTGGGTGGATTATATGAAGAGAATGGGAATATAACCGTTGGGTTGGGTTTTTTTAATTAAAAAAATAAATAAAAATGACTTTATTAGCGTGTTGACGCACTCAACTATGTGGAGCGAAACGCACCCTGGGTTGGGTGACAGAACGGGGAAATAAATATATTTTTATGTACTTAAGGTGTGTAATAGGTCGCCCCATTAGTTAAAGTGTGTAAATGACTTTTGGGTACAAGTTTAGGGGGCAATTTATGCCTTTTGCCTATTGCAATTATCAAGCAATGAAAGAATATGATTTGTTCGAACATATATATAAATCATCCTTAAGTACTATTCTCCTTTTCCCCAATGATACTTTGCTTATAAATATTTTTCATTTTATTGCAAGCGAAGGACTCTTTGTCAAGAGCCAAAATGGATGTATATCACTTAAATATTCTGAAGATCATAGAATAACCAAAAAAATCGGGCAGATTAAATGGCACAACCCGCTAGCAAAAGTTATTATATCACATCCAAATAACACTCCAATAAATGTAGCAGTTTTTCATGCAGTGCACAAGCATTAACTATAAACTGACTAACAAAGACACTTTAACTTATCCTAATGTTTGAACACAAAGAAACAAGCTTCAAGGTACAAAATTTTGTTAAGAAATAAGAGCAGGAAGAAAGAGGATGATGTCAATTAGTTGTAAAATGCATATTGCTGCATTTATCTACATAAAATGATTGCAGCCTACTCGTAAAGAAAATGACAAATACAACAACATACTCATTATAATTTCTTAAGTGGACTACAAGAAGGGTAGTATATAATTAAGCAGACCTAATTATCAGATAGGCATAATACATATATTGACCCCTAAACTTGGCTTCAAATTTTAACTTTGACCTCCAACTTTCATAATGCACAAATAGGCACTTTAACTATCCAAAACTTAAACAAAAAAACACTCGGATCCTACCTGGCAACATGCGTGAAATACACTCAAATTAGGCGCGTCAGATGTAAAAATTCAGGGGGTCAACAGTAAAAAAAGTACTGAAAGGACAATTAAACCCTTTTTATATTTTTTTCAACAATTTTCCCCTCTTTTTTGCATTATTTGTTGTTTACTGCAAAATGCAAGTGACATTTAATAAAAAATTTTGTTATTACGAAAAAAAATTATAATGAAGTTTTTTTTTGGCAAGAAGGAAAAAGGAACACGTGTAGTACTAATTTTTTTTTTTGAGATTCAATCAATTTTTTTTGTCTTTGAAATATTTCTAGCTGTTAATTACTGTAATTTATAGTACTTTCTAAGAAATTTTCAAATAATATATATTATTTCATTTGTCCGAATTTATGCGTCACCAGTAAAATTTGAAGAGTCAATCAGATCTTTTATATATTTTTATATCTTTTAAATATTTAAGTAATTAATTATCGTGATTTATAATATTTTATACAATTATTTAGTATGGTAAAAGAAATTTAAAAGATACACGCATCCTTCAATAGTAAAATATGGGTCCCCTTTTTTTTTTTTACAGGTTGACCTCCTGCCTGTATAGTCTTTTTTTGTCCAGAAGGAAAAAGGAACACGTGTCGACCCCAACGTCCTCTCTATTCCCGCTTATTATATTATATACTAGTGATGAAGAGCCCGTGCTAATAATTAATTTAAAAGTTAATTTTTAATTGACGTTAAATAAATAGTTTTAAATTTTAAATTTGAATAAAATTTATAAATTTATATGGTAGTAAATGTTCATGTTAACTCTAAAATGAATACATCACTATTAATAAAGCTTGAAGTTTAAAGAAAAATCCTTAAATGACCAAAATAACCCTTAAACTCAATTGTAATCACAAAAAGCATACATGTCCACGGTGTGGTGGCTGATTCATCAACTAATTTTTTGTATGTTTTTTCAAAAATATTTTAGTTGCTAATTTGTTATAATTTATAAAAATCATTAACGTCATTTTCGAATAACTTATAGTATTGTTAACTTTCAATAATATATATTGTTCCATCTATTCAAATTCATGTGTCACCGATAGAATTTCAAGAGTCAACAAAAAATTTTCTAAAAAAAATATATTTTAATTATGATTTATAGTACTTTTAAATATAACGTATAGTGTGTTTGTAGGCTCTTATTAGACTGAAAAAATATTTTAAATTAGTAATTATTGTAATTAATAGTGTATATTACGTAATTTTCAAATTTGTAATAATTTTTTTAAAATATTAAGTCTAATAATTTATAGTATCTTAAATGTAATCTTTGAATACACATAAATTAAAAAAAGAAATAAGACAAATAAATTATAAATTGAATAATTGACATTTTCAAATATTAATTTACCACAAAATGAAAGTGAAGGAAGAAGTTGTGAGGCAAAAATAAAGAGAAGGGAATGGAATTAGTGAGGTGGGGTCCATATCCATTAAAATAAATGCATGACAAATTAAAAAGGTGTCAAATAGACAGGAAAACGGGCCCACATGCATTGAATAGTTGGCAGCCATTGAGTGGGTCACTAATACACGTGGCAGCGCTTGCCTTTCACGCTTTTGGCTCCAAAAATCGCGTGTTTATTTATTTAAAGGTAGGATAGTTAAAGTGTCTATTTGTGCATTATGAAAGTTGGAGGTCAAAGTTAAAATTTGAAGCCAAGTTTAGGGGCCAATATATGTATTATGCCTATCAGATATTGTAATTATTATTATTATAAAATCCAATTACTCCAACACAAAATAGTGACAACCAAAATCCTTGTTATAAAAGCAATTGCAAGCATCATTAAAGATCTTTTCTCGATAGTTATAAGTACAATAGAAGTGGTCAATTATATTTCAAAACATAAGCATGTCAAGCAGTATAGCAAGTACTTTAGTAGCTTCCTTAGTTGGTGCAAGATCGATAATGGAGACCCCAATTCGAGAATTGAAACCTTTTTTCAACGGTTCTTTTACCAAATTTAAAAGTGCTAACGGTAGAACATGAGTTATGTACTAACAACAAACATGCTCAATTATTTTAGTTGAGATGATTCGTCAAATTCAAATTCATGTAAATATCAATTAATCTCATATGATTAAAGTCAAAGTCATTTCAAGTAAACTAACAGAAAGTGGCATATTAATGAACTTGTAAATATGAGGCGTACAGGTTGTAAAAGAAGTGGAATAACAAACATACCATCCTCGCTAATTCATTTTCCATAATTCCCGATGAACGATTTCATACCGAGAGAGATTGTGCCATTCATCTGAGAATCCAAAAATGTTTTCTTTTTTAGTAACCAAAAATTCCAAAATAAGGAATATATGGCATGCGATTGGACAACATGCTAAAATAACAAGTAAAGAGAAATCATTTTATAAAGTTGAATTGAATCCTTAGTTTTATCATGTCACTTGTTTGGTCAAGTATTTTTATGTCGCTGAAATATATAGTATCAATTCGTCATCTATCTAATATCTCAAATATCACATTCATCATTTACATTAACATGCAAGTGCAGATATAAGAAAATTTAGCAAGAAATTATATAAAAGAATAATAAATGCTTACCTGTAATAATCAATTTTTCTGGAACGAATTACCGTTGAAATTAACATGATTGGCTTATGGGTGAACAAACCCAACACTATGGAAGCTTACATACCTCTTAGGGATCAAACCCATGGCGAAAATCCGCAACAAAACTCAAGAACCTCGACGAACGTCTTGATCCTTTCTTCTTTTCTCCTCTTTTTCTCTTCTTGAACTCTCAACTAAAACCCTAGGTGTATATTAGGATTATAAAACTGAACCTAATCAGATTAGTCCCCTAAAACCTTCCTAAAATAAATTAACTCTGATTGGGTAAGGAAAAGACCAAAATACCGCTTACTATTTTCGGGTAGCTTTCCTTATTTGGACAATATGACTTCAAACGAGCATATTTCCCTCATACGAGCTCTAAATTTAGCAAACTCGATGGCGTTGGAAAGATAATTTGAAGATTTTTCATTTGATACCATGTAGCTAACCTAACTCATCATGTACTGAAGGTTATGCTCGTTTGAAGTTGACCCAAACTCATAACTTAAACATAACTTGCAGAATTTCAGATTTTGCTATTTCCAATTTAGTTCTTTTTTGGAACTCAAGGTGCTACATCTAGTGACCTTAACACTTAGGAAAAATTTAAATTTCTTGGTAAAGACTTACTCACTACAAAGGATGGTTCAAGTCTTAGCTCAAAAATTTCTGGGGTGTTACAATAAGTTTGCGTGAATAAGAGATAGATGTTAGTCTATGACTATCCACATTGAACATTCACAAAAAATCTCAATATTATTTTGTGCAAAACTTATTATTCAAATCTTCGCTTAAATAAGTTATACTATTTACTATAACATATATTTTTTGAATTGGTAATCATGTGCAACGCACGTGTCGAAAAACTAGTAAATTTAAATTCATAGCTTCTTTATTCGAGTCCGAAGTCAAAGGGGAAAAAAAATTCAAAAAATCACGTAATTTTTTTTTAAACCAAAAGGGTAAAATCGCTCATGACAAAATGATTTTCCTCTTACACAATATTAACGTCGTTACTCCGTGTCCAAAACTTTTTTTTCATTAAAATAGTTGCAGGGGAGCGTTTTTCTCGAATTTGTTTTTTTTTAAAAAAAAAAACTAAAATCGCTGCTATGTAAGCGTTTTAATAATTAAAATTAAAATCACTGCTATAGCAAGAAATTTTAAAAAAAATATTTTTCTTGAAAATCGCTCCCTAGGAAGCGATTTTATTATTTTTTTTATAAAATTGTTGCAGGGGCAGCATTTTTCTCGAATTTATTTTCTTTAAAAAAAACTAAAATCGCCGCTATGTAAGTGTTTTAATAAAAAAAAAATCGCTACTACAGCAAGAAATTTTTTTAAAAAATATTTTTCTTTAAATCTCTCCCTAGGAAGTGATTTTATTAATTTTTTTTTTTATAAAATCGTTGTGTCTCAATTTTTTCTTATGAAATCGCTGTGTAAGAAGCGATGTTAAAAAAAAATTATAGGGGGATTTTCGTTGCCTTGTCAGCGATTTAATGGTTTTTTAAAAAATAAAATCGCTACGAAGGTAGCAATTTTTTTTAAAAATTCTTTTTATTAAAATCGCTTCCTGGGATCGATTTTCAAGAAATTCTTATTGTAGCAATGATTTTAATTTTTTTTATTATTAAAACTTTACTATAGCAGCAATTTTATTTTATTTTTTTAAAAAAACAGATTCGAGAAAAACGTTGGACCTGCAGCGATGTAAGGAAGAAAAAAAATAAAAAAAGTATTGGACATAAACGCTGCTAGGGTAACGATTTTTATTTCTAACGGAGTAACGACATTAATATTGTGTGTTAGGAGCGATTTTGCCCTTTTGATTTAAAAAAAAATTGATGCCCTTTTGAAATTTTTGGTAATTTTTTTTACCTTTTGGCTCCTGACTTTTCTTTATTCAATTTGTTCATTATAAATTATTTTTAATCATAATATTATAAATAATTTTATTAATATTTTCATTGCTTTTATTTCTAGATTCCTAATAATTGTCCATTCACAAATAAGAACCTAAAGATTCCATTTCAAGGGTAAGGACGAAAAAAATACATTTCTAACTAACGTCTCTAAAAATATAATTGTCTGATTCCATTTTAAGATTATGGGCGGAAAATAACTACAGTGTCATGTCCCGCCACTTTACAGTTCATATTTGGCACTCGAATAAGAGTAGAGAATCTAGAGTTGTGGAGAGGTTAGTAGAATACTTTAGAATTCCCTAGACACTTTCAAAAAGGCTATAGAATTCCTTAGACCTTTCCTTAGAATTCTCTTGAATAACCTAGAAGATATTTTGGAAAGTCTTAGAATTCTCTAGAATAACCTAGCCGATATTTTGGAAAGTCTTAGAATTCTCTAGAATAACCTAGAAGATATTTTGGAAAGTCTTAGAATTCTCTAGAATAACCTAGACGATATTTTGGAAAGTCTTAGAATTCTCTAGAATAACCTAGACGATATTTTGGAAAGTCTTAGAATTCTCTAGAATAACCTAGACGATATTTTGGAAAGTCTTAGAATTCTCTAGGCTAGTAGAGAATTCTAGAACATGGACCAAAGTGTAATTATTAGAGAGACTTGTAAAGTAAATAGTATTTACATTTTAGCCCATAGGAAATAGTATAAATAGATGGGCTCTCATTTGTAAATCATCACTCAACTTGTAAAGCAATCTTTCAAGCAATACAAAGTCTTCTTTTAAAGCTTTTTAAGTCTTTCTTGCATCTCTTAGCGATCTTAGTTTCAAAGGTTTACTTAAGCTTACAAGATCTTGAAAGATTAGTGAGTAAGTTGTCAAGTGCCGCATGAAGCTTTAGTAAGACTCTAAGTCCGTGACATTTATACTCCTATATATATTAATATAAAGATCACCATAATCTCTTAATCAATCAACTAGAGCATTCATATACTATGTTGTAAGTTAATATAAAGATGTGGGTGAAGATTTTTAACGTACTTTGCAAGAGGCTCAACGAACTGTGACGAAAATCATTATGCCCTTTCATCAAGAAGGTATTTTAGATAATTTCTTAGAATTTGAATTATTTTAATTCTAGATCCTTTTGTATTCTAAATCCATTTCTTGTCACCACAGGAACAAGAAACGCCTACTACTACTTCTCAATCGGTGAAACTAACCATTCAAAGAACCATTGAATTGGTATGGTAATTCAATTCAACAATTGCATTGCAGAAAATAATCGATTCAGTTCTTTTAATTATTTTGGTGATTAACATTTTTTCCACTTCTTTTTTTAGAAATCGGAAAATTCCCCTTGTTCACAGTTTGTGATAGTAAATAAGAAAGTTTTTGTTGATACTATCCACCATCAGAAAAGTAATGACACAGAAAATGAATTTGTGCGCATAGGGTCTGTTTGGTTTGTAAGCTCGATAAATACCAAAACTCTATGTGTATTTTGTTCCAAATTGATCATTTACTGATTTGTTAGTTACATTTGCAATCTGGGCATGGAGGGAGAACGATCAGAATTCAAAACAACAAAAGATCTTACAGTCTGTGGACACACTTCAAGAAGAAATCAATCAATTGAAAAACAATGCTGAAGAAATGAAGCAAAAATGCAATATTCTTGAACAACAAATCCTAATTCAAAAACTAATAAGAGAACAGTATCTATCATGGTGAACTTACTTGCATTCACTGAGCTCTGATCCTGGTTCAACCACAAACGCTGATAAACAGAAACAAATCTTTGATGGTGGTTTGATAACAAACAAAATCTCTGATGGTGGTTCGACAACATACAACTCTGATCCTGATTCAAGCACAAACACTCATAAACAGTAACCAATCTCTGATGGTTGCTCGACAACAGACAACTCTGATCCTGGTTCAACCACAAACACTCATGTTTGGTGGTTCGACAACGGACACCAATTGAATAATGGAAGCTGATTCAATTAGTTGATGCATGTTATGTAGAGTATTCTGATGAGAATACTTTGACGAGAATATCCACTGTTTTTATTTTTATTGAAGCATGTTATGTATTTTTCTAATTTGCTGCAGTATTTTTATCATTTTGTATCCCTTGCAAGATCAACTTATGTTAAGTCATTGTACTTCTCATGTAATTTTGCGTAATGCTCAATTATTTTGGCATGCCCAGAGACGTTTTTGAGGGCATCATCCAACTCATCTGTGCATTTCTTCTCCAACATTAATTTCATTGCCACATTCTCTGCACGCTGGCGCTGAGCCTCAAAATCAATTCTATGCTCATCAGTTAAACAAATCCACTCACTCTCTATTTCAGTCCATCTTTCTCTTTCCTTCTCAAGTTCTTCACCAGAACTTGTAGCAGCATATACACCATTTTTTTCAACTGCATTGATTGTGCTAACAAAGAGGATCTAGTTCTTTCAAATGATTTGTCTGTAGAGGCTCCATTTGACTTCACTTAAACCTCTTCCAATTTCTCTCTCAGCCATATCAATCAATTTTTTCCCACCATAGTTTTTCACATTGCCTTGATTTTCTTTAGTTCCATACTTCTCTCTTGCAGCTTCAGGCTCAGGACTTTCATCATCCTATTTCAGGAGCTGAAGCAAACCACAAGATGCAAAGTAATAAAATAAAATGGGAAATAGCTCAACTTCAACAAAAGAAAGATAAAAACTACACACACACCCCTTTGGGATGTTAGGTGATTGACCTCAAGATCAACAACATCCTTGTCACACAGAACCACAGAACTCTGGTCTATTGTGCATTTACAGTGGGCTAGCTGCAAGGACAAGATTCGTATAAGTGTCACACTTTAAGTAAAAAAAAATCACATTGAAACAAATTACTCGAGTGAAAGAACTCTTACTCGTTGGTTTAACTGCTCAATTTTGTCTGCTTGATCCTTGCATACACTTTCAAGCTGCTTCTCTCTCTCTAGAGCTTGGAACAAAACTTCCTCCGAATCTTACCAAAGAAGGTAGAATGACATTTAACTTTAACATTCACAATGAGCTAATAAAAGAAAGACAAGCAAACTCATTTCCATACTTACTTGATCCATACTTGCCCCTTCCATGGGACCATCCATGTCCCAGTGCTATCCTTAGCAACACTAGAGGAAGTTGCTTTTGTCTTGCACTTTGGGCACAGGAATGATGTGGCTACAAAAGGAGAAGTTTGTTCTTCTTCGGATGATGTTTGAATAGAAGCACTGGCCTTATCATTTGACATTGGGCTTGGGTTCACTGCCAAATGTTCAAAAGAGAACGAAACTAAAGATTTATTTGATGCAGAATTCCTTTGGTGATAATCAATGATCTCTAGTCCTCTATGTAGACTGGCAGCCAAGGATTCATTTGGGCCAGACATGTTTGGAATTAGTAGTATTAAAAGATAATTATATACTTCTTTTAACTAGCAAACATACCAATAATAATGGAGTACCAAATATAACATTATTCATTTTCTGGAGAAAAAAATAAGCTAGAATGGAGTATACACTTTTCATACATATTTCGTACTAACATCATAACTATTTCATCCCATAAGTCGTAATTTTTTCACTGCCAATATAATACAAAAATAATACTATTTTAACAATTACTTGTCATTTATTAGGTAAACAATATACGAAATTCATTCTAATATAATTCCAAAACCTTACAAAAATGGTATAACAAGTATACCATTTACAAATGAATTTTATGTAAAAAAATTTAACAAAAAACCTTAAATTAAAAAAAAATAATACCAATTTCAAACAATTTTTATGTAACTTCAAAAAAAGAATGTTCATACCAAAAAGGTCATATTTAAATTATATTATACAGAAACAATTCATAAATAATTTCCTCCATCTGAAAATCAACATATTTGTCTGTTTCATAAAAAAAATCACAGTGTCAATCTTACATAATACAAAAAGGAAAAATACATGTGTTATATTTCTATTCACATTTTATACAATTCTTGTTCACACTTTTGATACATATTTTCACTTAATAGTAATTAATTATTCATACCAATATCATGCCAGATAGAATACCAAATTAATTCCAACTTATAAATATTAATTCTAATTTCTAAATTAAATAGTATACCAACTTAATTTCATTATTATTATCAAATTACATTCAAACCAAAAATCATACCATAAAATATTATAGAGTAAAGTATAAATATTTCATACATTTTTTTGGCACACGTTTCATACATATATCATGATAACATTATTAATATTTCATATATTGTCATTTATAAAATAAACAGTATACTCAAATCATTTAAATATAATTTTGAAATCATACACAAAAATGATATAAACAGTATACCAATTACAAATAAATTTTATGTATTTTTTTTCCAGAAACCTTAAGTAAAAAAAAATTCATACCAGAATTTACTATCGTTTCAAAAAATTATTATGTAATATGAACAAAAGATTGTTCATACAAAAAATGTCACAATTAAAATCTATTATACACAAACAAAATCAGAAAATTTCCTTCAAAATATCATTGTTCTTAATTATTATTATTTTTACCTTTGAGTAGTATAACAATACAAATAAAAAATCGCAAAGAACACTAACATGAAGGATCCCATCTACCACCATGTTTTATTAATATTGATAAGAAGTCGTCCATTACAACAAAATGAAGATTATTGAACCAAAACGAATTGGAACTAGTTGTGAGTGACGACAATTACAGAAAAAATTGTGAGGAGAGAGATTCGTTTGAACAAAAAGAAGAAAAATTGTTTTTTTGAATGAAATTTAACTCATTATAGTTTTAAAAAAGGAAAACAAACATTCCTATTTTGTTTTGAATCTCCTAATTTCATGGCAAATATTAATTATCATTAATGAATTCAAATTTATTACTACAATTATATCCATTTTTTACTTTTTACTTTTTTTAAAAAAATCTTTTTTTAATATTATTTTAAAGCATTTATTTATTTTAATAAAATGTTAGTACCTACAATTTTTTATTCTTTCTGCTGTCATAACTTGAAATTATTAGTCCTATATATGTCATTTATAAAATTCAAAAAATTGGATACATGAATCAAATTTCTCTAAGAAAAAAATGAGAACCAAAATCTCTCCTCTAACATTAATCCACAAAATTCATGGTTTTTTTCTCTCCTCTCTTTCCTATCAAAATGATTCGTACATACTTTTGATTATATAGATGATTATGGTCTTTTATTATGATTTTAATTCAATGTTAACTCTTTACCTTCTTTATATTATAATAGTAATGATAGACAATTTTAATAGATGAATGTAATCTTTTATTATAAACCTAACTTTTCCAATTCTTCAGGCATTTTATTATTTCATTAAAAAAAGAGTAGATTTCTAGCATCCCATAATATTTAATATATAATAATTAATAATATATGATTTTTTTAATAAAGTATTTAGTATAAAGGTAAAATGGTATTTTAATTTACACTTTGAAGCTTCACACTTTTAGTTATAGAATAAATAGTAAATAATAATATATATATATATATATATATATATATATATATATATATATATATATATATATTTAGTGAGTATTCCTCAAGCAAAAGGAATTATTTTAGAACACATTGAAATCTGATTTAGTTTAAATTTTTGTGTTAGTGCGTATGCTTAGTGGGATGAGGACGTGAGGAAAGGGGGGGAGGGGGGGCGGGAGGTATGACACTTTTTTAAAATTTATTGTGTCTTTTTATTAATGGGTAGTTTTTAATATATTTTTTTAATCTTCCAAATTAAACTTTTATTTTCACCTATTTTATTGTGTTTCATAAGGATTCGTATATTTAGAAAACACTAGATGAGTCCCATTAGTAATTGGATTTGTAAATCATTATCTCATTCAAATAGGATTTGGAAAAAGAAAAAGGTTTATATATGATATTTTATTTATATAAAGGGTATTGAAAAAGGTATATTTTGTATCAAGTATTTTGTTAGGTTTATTGTGAGAATGTCAATGGGAGTATTCAATCGTGTTTTCTTTGGGTTGAAGAGTGTAGTATCAAATCATAGAGCTTTTGGGGTTAATCGTGTTATTGCAATAACAACGAAGAGTGTATTATCAAATCATAGTGTAGTGAATCCCAAATCGATCACTATGGCTCAGAGATACTTACATGTGTTGAAGAGTGTAGTATCAAATCATAGAGCTTTTGGAATTAATCGTGTTATTGCAATAATAGGGAAGAGTGTATTATCAAATCATAGTGTAGTGAATCCCAAATCGATCACTATGGCTCAACATGGGTTGAAGAGTGTATTATCAAATCATAGAGCTTTTGGGGTTAATCTTGTTATTGCAATAACAAGGAAGAGTGTATTATCAAATCATATTGTAGTGAATCCAAAATTGATGACTATGGCTCAGAGATACCGACATGAAATTAGTATGGCCAAATCGATGACTATGAGTCAGAGACAAATTAGTATGGCCATGGCGAAAGGGGGTGGTGGACGCGGATACATCACAATGGCTGGTGGGTGCCGTTATTGTAGAGATCTAAGCAATTTCATTTTTTTTTTGCTATGCATGCATATAATCATAGATTTAATAGCGATTAAGCGGATGCATGCATGGAGAAAGAAGTGGGAACAAAGGAATACTGACCTTTAAAGGAGTATCGTTTTCAATAGCATAAATTTATTTATTTATCAATTGTCTACGAATTCCGTTTATGAATCTTTTCTTCTTAATCATTTTTTCAATAACATAGACATATCTTAGCTGTCTTATTTTTTAAAAATAAAATAAAAAAATCAATTGGGTATGAATTTATGTTTTTGGGGTATGTTGTTAAAACGATTCTCCAAAAATAATGCTATATTTTTACTCCTAAGCTACCCGATATCCCTAACCCACTAATCTGTCTAGAAAATATATAATCAATTTCCATTTATAAGACTTCGTTTGGTTTGAGGTATTGTTCGTGATGTGGCAAGACCTACTTTTGCATACATAAATGCATTCATTATAAGTTGGGTTAAGCTAGCTAGACAAGTCTATGTGCAAACATATCTTATTATATCTACAAATAATAAATTACACAAGCTAAAAAAATTGAATAAAAAAATGTTAATTATTCAATATTAAGGTCTAAAAAATACATTTAATTAATTTTAATAATATAAATAAGGGCTTAAACAATTGATCAATTTACACATTTAGTGGATAGAGAATAAAAAAAAAGTTAAAAAGTGAAATATAAAACAAAGACACTGATATATTGCTTAATGACCAAGGTTGAAAATTAGAAAAAATAAATAATTAAAAAGTAAGGAACTGGAAACCGGAGATTATTGAAGCTGTAGCCGGAAAATGATTTGCCGGTAGGTGGGAAAGTAACAACCAAGTTTGGTCTCCGGCGGGGCTCCGTTTGGATCTGATTCAAATTTCTCCATATTCCACAATTACTATAACACTGCGGCAGTAGTCGACTCGCCGGACAGAGATACACAATGCAGAAGTGGTTTTCAGCGGGCAGCGGCGGCGGAGATGATCGTTATGTTGAGCAACAACAAGCTTCTTCTTCAACTCCTTCTTTGCTGGCTGATTGGAATTCATACGCATCTGCAAAATCATCGGAAGAGAGCTCCAGCACTGCGTTCATAGGCAGCTTCGATCTCGAATCCGCTGTTCGTTCCGCTAACGACACCGTTTCTGGCACTTTTAATGTGTAAGCTTCTCTCTCATCGTGCAATTTCCTTTTTCGCTGTAATATATGCTTTGAAGGAAATGATAGGTAATTCACTAATACTACCCCAATTTTGGCTTTCGAGCTGAGGAAGAAAGCTGATTACAAGTACATGTAGCTGTAACGTTCTGTATTACTCTTAATTCTCGCTGATCCCGTTGGAAATGTTCTGAAATCGACAATATAATTTGGATTTGGTAGTTTGGATTCGACAAACCTATTGAGATGTTTTATTGATTAAGAAAATGGACATTAGATCTAATCAACTCCAAAATTTAGCGAGTATTTTCGAAGGCCATATATCCATTATGTCAGTCAATGAGACGCCCTTAATGTTTTCTAACTCCTCTTTGCTTTCATGAGATTTTTTTGCTAACTACGTGTATCCACCTAGTAAAACACAATTTGTAATCTGTTGGATCAGAGTCCGAGATAGTGATAAATTCAACAAATAAGCCTTATAATGACTAACAAAAACAATAAGGATATAAAGAATTTACGTGGTTTGGTGTGACGATGATATGATTTGAGTTTAAATGAAGCGGTGAGGATTCATACAGCTGATCTAACTTGTTTGAGACTGAGGCGTAATTGTTGGAGTTGGTCAATGCTACCTAGTCCACTTGTGTAGAAGAGCAATTCCATTATACCAACAGGCATACCAAACATTAGAGATAAAACTCTAATTTATCCCGAGCTCTAATTCCTCTAATTCCATTATGTAGTATCCTGGACTTCTCCTCCTAAAATAGTCTTTCTCATATTTAATTTTGTTGTTCTGCACTCTATCACATTGTTTAGTATCTGATCCTTGACCTTGACTATTGGTCTTCTCAATAATCTCTGTATCTTTTGAGATGATAACTCCAAAAGATAGGTTGTTCAAAGGAATTGCTTCAGGGATTTTCTCAATAGTGTTTGACAGGTTAGACTGGAAAAATTAGAAGTTTGAAACTACAGAATTGTATTTGTTGCTTGCTTCCCAGGAAACAAAATCTGAAAGAGTTATTTTTTAACATAATGGCTAGTAATAAATCTAACCTCACTAAGAAAGGCAAGACTAGCAGTGTAACAAGGTATTGTTTTACCAACATTGCTAAATGATGAGTTGCACGAGCAAGGTACAATTTTTTCTTGATTCTTACATTCGGAAATGAGCCTAGACCTGAGTATTGATATAGACATCAATGTTGTAACTTATATGACACTGATTCCCGTTGTTGATTGAAAGTGTTGATAGTGTTAGCATTTAGCAATGATAAAAACATTAAGGTGTGCAAGCTAATACTTTATTTTATTTTTTACCAGTTTCAAAAAAAAAAAAAAAAAACTTTATTTTATTTTGATGTGCTTTTGGAAATTCTGGGCTCTCAGAGTACCTAGACCTGAGTATTGATATAGAAATTATCATTGAGATGTCCAAATGATACTTGTGTGGGTGGTCCTTTCGTCTAGAAAATTTTCCTTCCTACAAATTATATCTCAAAGTTGTAAATTCTGCTCAAAGTAGGCGGGATCCATCATTCAGGATAGTGCTTTGGCCTACTTCTGGGTCTGCCGAGGATAAGGAGAGGAAGTGAGAGCCAATTGAATTCAGGAGGTAAAAAAAACTTACTCCCAAGGAAAAAAGAACCTTTAATCTGATTGATATTTCATGTTGATGGAGCCATTTTCTGGGAGATCGTTAATTGTGCATGTTATGAAACCTTATGAGCCTGAATCTGATTTCATAAAAACAAAAAATAAAAACTTTATGAAACAGAGAGCTGATTTACTAACATCAGAATTCCTAGTTTCACTCCAAACTGCATAGTGAATGGCACAAGTGATATAACAATAGGGGTTTTGGGAAGTGGAAACCATGGAGATCTGTAGTGGCTAGTACTTAACTAGAGAAAGAATTCTCTTTTGGTGCAGGTTGTAGTCTAGTCGTAACTTTCTATCATAACCATTGTCAATGTTGTGAAACTTAGTTCTTCTGTAAGTAAGCAAGAGGACACTAAAGGTATTAAAAACGCAAAAAATTGTAGTTACCTGGTTGGATCTTATCATAGGAGAAAAAATCCTCTTCCTGTACATATTGGAGTCTTCTTGTCGTGGATTGATTTTCATCATAATATTTATCATCATCAATGCTGTGGAAGTCATGATTTTTATCATAATCATCATCAATGCTGTGAAGTCATACTCTCTGCCGATATCATGTCTTTATTTCGGAGGAGTCCTCTATGGTTGCTTTGTAGACTCCAAACCTTGTTTCTTCATTCCTTGTTGTATTGTGATACCATATTAACTTATTTCAGACAAATGAAATTTACGGATTGGAGAGAAGCAGTGGATATACAGTGAAATGTTATATGGAAAATGTATTTCTTCCCTGCCTTTTGAATAAGTTGACAATTTGAGGAGTTCTTTGAGTATTGTTTTGATGACAGAATATTGGTTGTTGATCCTTATTCAGGGTTTCTAAAGGAGTGAGGGACATTCCAGGGAACTTGCAGTCCGCCACTAGCAACATTCCTTCTGGGAAAGCCCTCATGTATTTTGGTCTATTCATGGCGACTGGAGTCTTCTTCATTTTCATGGCATTCACTTTATTCCTTCCAGTGATAGTATTGGTGCCTCAGAAATTTGCCATTTGCTTTACTCTTGGATGTTCGTTTATCATTGGGTCATTCTTCGCACTCAAGGGCCCAAAGACTCAGTTTGCTCATATGTTCTCAATGGAGGTATTTTCTTTTTTCCCTTTACAACTGGTCTATGGTGCTCTGTATCTAGTGCTTATTGTCCTCTAAATCTTTCTTTACCCCGTAATTTGTACCAGAGACTCCCTTTTACGCTAGGATTCATGGGTAGCATGATTGGCACTCTCTACGTTTCCATGGCACTACATAGCTATATCCTTTCAGTGCTCTTCTCTGTGATTCAGGTAACTTGAACTTTCAGTGTTCTTTTCCTCCCCTTGTTGGTTCTGTGTCTTCTTTCACCTTTTGCAGTTATTGTTTGTCACATGATTTATTCTCATCTCTCTCTCTAGTGTTTCTTACTTCCAGTTTTCAACTGCTAAAAGCAATTATTGTTTTCTCACTTCCTTGTCATTTCAGGTTCTGGCATTAGCATACTACGCAATATCTTACTTTCCCGGTGGCTCTGCTGGCTTGAAATTTCTGTCGTCTTCTATGATTTCTTCAGTGTTGAAATGCTTTGGCAGTTGAAGGCTTGTAACACATCTGTGTCAACTTTCTGCAGCTTTATTGTTCATTAGTATACATTCTGTAGTTGTAGACTTACATTGTCAAACTATGGTGTACAATTTTGACAAATTTTGTTAAGTTTCTCCTTTGAAGCCTTGCCGGATTTGTGCCAGGGTCAGTCACTACTCGATTTCTATAGATTGTATTCTATGACTAACAATTTATATACAAGAATCCTAAATTGATAGATTTGTATATGAAATCAAGGGGAAATATAAAGCTAGAAGCTCTCTAAGAAGTCATAATTTGAATTATTTTTTCTTTCAATAAACTGGGGTTCTGTATAATAATTCACCTCTCAATCATTATTTTGTTGGGGAAGTTTTGTACAGTCCAGCTCGTAAGCAAACAGGTTCACTATGAACCATGGCACGTTTTGCTTTTTAGTTGACATGAATTGCATTAGAAATTTCTTATGTTGTGTGTTGGAAGTTTCCAATTAGAGTTCACGCCCCAGTTGGGTCTGTTGTTTTGTTAATTCATACTCGGCATAGTTCACATCATTTTAACAAGTGATACCCTCTTAAATCAAGTATCTACTAGGTGTAGCAAGTTCTAAATTCTGTCTCGATAGGTTATTGTATTTTAATAACTATGAAATTTATAAATGAAAATCTCAAAAAGAGTGGTTGTACTTTTGCTTTCGACTTCACTTGTGATTTCTATTTAGCAACTTTAATCAAAAGGAGTACTCCATAATCATTTTCAGCATGCCCTTGGTTAATGTGAGCCAAAACACCTTGTGACATCTCCTTTTTTTTTTTTTTATAGTCGTGATATTTGAGTCAGCTCACGCATACCTCAATTAATCTCATGGAATATCTACCATCTCTACTAGCAACAAGTATGAATTATTTTGTTTACCAAGTCTAGAACATATGAGAAATCATTTACTAGTATTTCTTGTCTTTACTGAAATTTGAATCTGAGATCTCATGATTCTCGATTCACTTCATCGTGACATCATTAAATTTAATAGTCTTCTTTTTTCCTTTTTCCTTTTTCTTTCTTGTTGTGTGTAGCATACAAACATTGACTCATCAAGTAATCATCATCAAAATTAAATATTAGAAGTTAGGTCTCTAGGTAAAAGTTAGGAGCTTAAATAAATTTACTAAACTCTAATGGAAGAAGGTCACACCCCACATTTAGACCCATTTATGTGTATGCTATAAGTTATAATATTAGTCAACAAAGCCTGAAATTAAGGAAGGATAATGACAAGAGAATTGCAATTTGGAGACAGTGATATGACATTTAAAGTGACCTTGATTAGACAGGCCTAGTCTTTGATTTATCAATTAATTATTATATTAGAGTAATGTGATGATCAAAATAAAGCTAACACGTACGATCGACAAATTGAAAAAGTTAAAATGGATCATTGTCAATATCACTTTGGTGTGGCATTTAGCTAATAGAAAAAAAAAACAAGATATAGACAAAAGATTGCTGAAATTAAGTTTTGTATTCAATGAATGTTGTTAATCTAAAATATTTACTTTGATGATTATGACATGCAATCACAAAATTATTAAGCCGGTGGTACTCGACAATGTTCTTTTTATTTAAGTGATTTTTGTATGATAATAAATTTTTTCGGTTGTTATAATCAGTCTCGGATCTAAAATTTTCACTTAAAAATTTAAAAATAAAATGTAAAAAGTAATGGATTTTGAATCCGCACCTAGTTTTAATCCAACATGACCTTGGTTCAAGTGATAACGAGGGGCTCTACTTACTAGCTTATTCCATCTTAGGGCATACACATAAAGAGTTTGTATGGGCTTCAATGGATATAAATACTCGATGATCAATACCTAGGACACACAATTAATCTCTAGATAAGCTTATAACTTTTTGTCAATGGATCATGCAAATTTAGTTCAAGAAAGAGATTATGAAATCCGTAAATAAAGTCTTATATTGATTGTTACTTTAGTAACAAAAAAAAATGCTACGTATAAGGAGTACTAAATATTCTTAATAGAGAGTTCTTTTGAAAAAATTATACAAATATGACTTAAGCCGACAAAATCATATTTATTCAAAAGAATGTTTTGAATTGTTATAGCCTAACCATACAAAATTAAAACACGTAATTGTAATATAAAACAATCATTATATATAATTTATTTATTAGACATTAATCATTAATCAACTTTTTCACTAATTCCAAAATGGAGGATATGGTTTCCTTAAATTATTTTGTGGGCTTAGAGGGTCCACCTACTATCCAATCAACTTTTTTATAGTGTCATAATCTTAACTCACACGAGTGGGCTAATATCAAAAAGCCCATGCATCATCCCATATGAACAAGGTGTCTTTCCACTTTCTAGTTTTTTTATTTTTATTTTCTTAAAAAAACCGAAATATTCAAAGTAACTTATATGCACTTCAATTAATTCATTATGAAGTCCATTATAGGTGGGGGAGTAAGCATTTGAATAAACGGATTTATACAGTGTATATTATAATTGTAAACTAAATCTATCTCGTATTATGTATATTCTTCGAATTTCAACATGTATTGTTTTTTAATCAGATTACAATTTCTAAATGACTCTTTCATGTTATACATGTATCACAAAAAATGATACTTCTTATTATATTACTCTATGGCATTATATAGTTTTGTAACAGTAGGTTCAAATTAAATCTAGCAAACAATATATAAATAAACATACCATCATTATTATCTTCATAGATATATTCTTTTTGCATAATAAGGTTAAGAAATTCTCTAATAATTGTTATATATTTTATTCAACTTAGAAACAATGGAAGACAAATAATTTGGAACTTAATTTTATTGCCAAAAAAGACAAAAATAAAATACTCAAATATTTCAAAAGAAATAGAGGTGGAGGAGTTGTGGGAGGAACATGGGGCACATTCACATAAATATAGTTGGTGGCATTGATAGTATATAATATAATTATAATATATAATCAAATATTAACTCTATGGAACATCCACAAACTCCTATTGTTCTTCTCTCATTATTCGATATCTGTTTTAAAAATTCAACTAACCTGAATACGCCTTCAGCATAGGATGCTCTATAATATCAAAAATAATTTCATATATAGAATTCAAACTTTAAACTTTTGAATAAGGATGAAATAGTATTTACTACTCCATCGCAATATTTGATGGTTCTTGTTTTTGTTTATTCAAATTTTCCTTACTAGGATAAAAACAATATTTGTCCATGATTGGTAATGTGAGATTTTAATTATTTGGATAAATTATAAAATCCAATCATTTCATGTTCTCATGTGAGCACCAATTTAAACAGATCAATGTCATGTGGCATGCATTTGCTGAGATCTATATCATTGCTCACGTGATCACATATAATAATTTAAATAAAAATAGAGTAGATATTGAATCTTTAGATCTTAAAGAAATAGTCAAATAAATTCACAAAAATAATAATTTTAAAAAAAGTCTGCAGAATGAGGTGAAGTTTCTCTTCTTTTATTTTTATTTTTAGTTTTAGTTTTAGATGAAAAAACAAAAGTATTAGGAGTAATATTATATCGAATTAATATTGTAATCATACAGAGTATAAATGATATAAACCCTAGTTCCAATTAAAATACGACACGTGTCTAATAATTTTCGACGATATACCTAATTTTTAATTTTAAATAAAATTCACAAATTCGCCTCTTGATAAATAAGTATGAAAATAAAAAGGGGAAATTAATGCTTCTTATCTGACGCCTTTTCATTTTCAAGATTCAAGTTTGAAAAATCTTATCGACGATGAAAAAAAAAGTACTACATAGATTAATTACAAACCACATTCTCAATGCTTCTCTTATATATTTACCATGTGAACCACAAGAAAAATATTTCACCATCAATGCTACTACATTGAAAATGAGTAGCTTTTAATTAAATAGACAGTTACTCTACACATTGATTTTTTTCCCAACTCCAACTATATAGTACTCCCTCCGTCCCTTTTTAGTTGTCCATTTTAGAAATGGCACACAGATTAAGGCAACAATGATTAGCACAGTGAAGTTACAATTTTACCCTTATGACAACTTTTCACCTCAAAATTACAACCACCTATTTGAATTAAAGTGAAATAAATTGGAGGGAAACAACATACACTTTTACAATTTTCAAGAAGTGTAAATAAGGGTATAATAGGAAAAAATTTGTTGTCCTTTCTTGATTTGTCAAAATGGACAACTAAATAGGGACAACTAAAAAAGGAAATATGGACAAGTAAATAGGGACGGAGGGAGTATAATTGTCAGACATCTTTTTACTCAAAGAGAATGACTATTCACTAGATTGCTATAAGTAACAAATGTGATTTATTTTTTTTCCTACATTAAAATCAACAATTACTTTCTCAAAAGGTAATACTTTTTTTTTTCATGACTTAAAAAAGAAAAGGGTGGTGAAGATTCCATTATCATATAGTACATAAATATTTTCATCCAATTTTTAGAGTTTTTCTTCTTTTTCACTTCTTTTTATGTGTCATATATCACTTTGAATTAGGTTCTTTTTTCAAATCTTTATAGAAGAAATGTTAAATGATTTGAAAAGTTATTAAATTAGTGTGGAGCAAAGATATATGTTACAATAGAATGAGCATGAGATTTATAGACAACGACTTGGTTAAAAGAATCAAATCGAGATAAAGGATAATAAATCCTGATACGTAAGGCTATTGTTACTTTTTACGAACATAAACTTATGTGATTTTGTTTATAATCCCAATGAAATTTGAGTAAAGCTAAATCGACTGATATTGTATTTATGAATGTAAACTTTGCTTAAGTCAATACCTAGCTAGTTGGTTCTCCCTTAGCATTTAGGTCAACCGTTAATTTAGCTACAACCCGTCATCATTTATCTTACGTGGCTACACCACTGATTATTAATGAGGAAAAATGAATTAATAACATCTTCTTAAGTGAAAAACCCGTGATCGAATTAAGCTAAATTTAAAAGTAAGAGAATTGAGATCTAATCTACAATTATGTTTTTAAAATAAAGAAAGCAATTAAAAAAATTTAAGTTGTTGTACTTTTGTCTCTCCCATTAAAGGGCAGTACTCTTTTTCTTTTTATTTTTAAGTATTATTTTAAGACAAGATTAATATTCTTCCCGACAACATGACCTCAAACTTTTGCAATTTAATTAAATTAATTAAAGCTTAATTATTTTTTAAAAAAAATTGCATGTTCTCATCACTACTACAGTACTACTAGAAGAGATCTCCATCTTAATGATAATATTATAAGTATAATTATTGTCTTACAAATACATTATATTATATTATTTATTATTCATATGCACTTATTCTTCTACTACCTCCTAAGAATTATGGATCCAGATCCCCAAGCTTTAAATTAACAATATGTTTTTGCCCTTTAATTATTTGTTTAATTTTGGGTGAGAAAGATTAGAAAGGTAATTCCTTATGCTTAGTTATTTTTTATGAAAATTATCCATTATTTGTTATGGCAATTGGCAAAAGGCAAAAAAGGCTCAAGATAATTTGAATTGGGTTCAATCTCAACTCATTCAAGTCTAACCCATTTTAAGAGAATCCTCAATTGAGCCTAAACATAGGTTCATTGTTGACACCCCTTAAAATTCTGGGCGGGTTGAACGGGTTACCTATGTTTGGGTTCATTGTTGACACCCCTAGTTGTTCATATCTTTATCATTAAGCAATCGTCTTATATTTGTTTTTGATTTAAATGGAGGTTCAACATGAGCTTGGTCTAATTCACGTATCAAAATATTTCATAAAAAATGTTCAAACTTTACGTTTTTTACTATGGTTTAAGATTACCACCAATCATCTTCAGGTTGTAGCTTCACTATAATCAAGAGGCCGTAACACAAGACAAATCGTTAAAGATAAGGATATGAATGATCCAAAAATATAATATAAGGTAAAATTAACATATTTCGTATAGTAAGAAGACATTCTTGACCTTTTTTTCTTTTGTTAGATTTATCCTTTTCTTCATTCTTTAGTTTGCTTTTTGAAAGCCAGTCGATATATATGCTGGTGTGAAAAGATAAATGTCTGATGAAATAGTCGAAACATGCTTTTTGACAGCCAATTGTATATGTTAGTATGAAAAGATAAATATATGATGAAATAGTTGGGACATGCTTTTTAAGAGCCAGTTGATATCTATAATGATATAAACAGATAAATATCTGATGAAATAATCGAGATGTACAGAAACTTGATTTTGTCCTCTACTAACCATAAGTATTATATAACTATAACATGTGGCTGACTCATACTATTGTACATGAGATGATGGACCATTTTTGCACCTTTTATTTAAAACCATTTGAAAGAACATGCTCTTCTTCACTACTTTGGAAACCAAAAAATATTTACCAGAATAACCCTATCCTGACCCCTACCCCTAAAAAACCAAACAAAAAGTAAATTCTTAATGAATTGTACCTTGTAATTATATAGACAACAAGAATTGCAGGAACTGGTCCTCATAAAGAGTTATTATTTGTAATGGTGCTGGCCTCATTTCAAAATCAGACATTAATTTTACAACTAAAATGAAAGGGATAGGATAATTATACATTTAAAACCAGCATTTATTTGTTTCCCTTTGCGCCATACAATTCAAATTAATATTGCTCGGATTTTTAAAAAATACTCTAAGGTACCTAACGTAACAAATTCTTCTAAAATAATGCATGTATAAATGATACGACACATGGTCTGCCAAGCGGCTGTGCACAATAGGTGTGGTACCAAAATTTACTTAAGATAACCACATCTCTACTAGACAACGTAAGGAATCATGACCAAGAGAAGGATCTTTTTCGACATATAGTTCAAGTTGAGAATAGAGTCAACAGACATAATTTGGATGGGTCTTGCCGGTATCAACAACCAAAAACAACAACTAACTATGACTCTTAACCAGACAATGTAACGTCCTAGGCATAGAGGAGATTCGAGCAATAGGGAACACCTAGATGACATTTTTCTTCTTGAGCTGAAATAAGTAGATTGTGAGGTCGTTACGCTTCTTGTCCCCAAAATATGGGAATATGTTAGCTTGCTCCACTCTAGCTTAGCTGGCAAGTGTTCCTAATTTGTGACAACAAACAAGTCACAATAAAATAACATTTTTTAAAAAGTCCGAACAACATAGACTGAACTTATTGGACTTGTTATGTAACAAAAGAAAACAAAGAAAGATAAAGATGGTACTGATATAAACATTAATATATGAATAAATAAATCCAAATGAAGCCATCTGCATCATCAACTCTGAATTAACAACTATCACCAAAGTTCAATAATAATAATAGAAAAATTCAAAGTGCTCTTGGATCCAGATCTTCTTCTGTTTTTCTTCTATAAACAAAACATGGGGTTCCCCCATTTACAATCCCAAAGTCCTCAACTTTCTCTCTTCTTCCCTCTTAGAAGCAGCAAACAATGCCTGCTCCTTCAACATATCCCTTTCTTCTTCTTCTTTTACTTTTCCTCTCTTCTTGTTATTCACTTGATGTACAAACTCAAACACTTCTTGCATGGAAAAAAACATTAAACATGACTTCCAATGATGTTTTAACATCATGGGATTCTTTAGATAAAAGTCCTTGTAATTGGTTTGGCATAAGTTGCAATTCCAATGGTCATGTTGTTAGTATAAGTCTTAAATCAGTTGATTTACAAGGTCCATTGCCTTCAAATTTTCAGCCTCTTAAATTCTTGAACACTCTTGTTCTTTCATCTGTTAATCTTAGTGGTCCAATCCCAAAAGAGTTTGGAGATTATCTTGAACTTAAGTTCATTGATATTAGTGATAATTCAATCACTGGTGTCATTCCACAAGAACTTTGTAAGCTTATAAAGTTACAAACTTTATCACTTAGTTCAAATTTTCTTGAAGGTGATATTCCATCAGACATTGGGAATTTGTCTGATCTCAAGAAATTCTTGATTTATGACAATCAACTTAGTGGTGAAATTCCAAAGGGTATTGGAAAGTTGAAGAATCTTGAAGAATTTAGAGCTGGAGGGAATCAAAATCTTAAAGGAGAACTCCCTTTCGAGATTGGAAACTGTTTGAACTTGGTTTTTTTAGGCCTTGCTGAAACAAGCATTTCAGGGAATTTGCCAGTGTCAATTGGAAACCTGAAAAAGATTCAGACAATTGCAATATATACAGCTCTTTTGTCTGGACCAATTCCAGAAGAGATTGGGAATTGTAGTGAACTACAGAACTTGTATTTGTATCAGAATTCGATCTCCGGTTCGATTCCAAGGAGTATAGGGGAGCTTAGGAAGCTTCAAAGTTTGTTGCTTTGGCAGAATAGTATAGTTGGTGTGATTCCAAATGAGCTTGGGAATTGTAAGGCTATTACAGTTATTGACTTGTCTGAGAATCTCTTAACAGGTACTATTCCTACAAGCTTTGGTGAACTTTCAAGTCTTGAAGAGTTGCAGTTGAGTGTAAATAAGTTATCAGGTACAATACCTACTGAAATATCAAATTGTACTAAATTGTCTCATTTGGAAGTTGACAATAATGGCATATCAGGGGAAATTCCTAATGAAATAGGTAAGTTAAAGAGTTTGACTTTATTCTTTGCTTGGCAAAATAATTTAACAGGTGAAATTCCTGTTTCATTGTTTAACTGTGAGAATCTTCAGGCTTTAGACCTTTCTTACAACAATCTTTTTGGTTCCATACCAAAAGAAATCTTTAGTTTGAAAAATCTAACAAAGTTGTTGCTTCTTTCCAATGATTTGTCTGGTTTTATACCAACTGATGTTGGAAACTGCACAAATTTGTATAGATTTAGAGTGAATAGGAATAGGCTAGGGGGTACTGTTCCATCAGAAATAGGAAAGTTGAGTAATTTGAATTTTCTTGACATGAGTGGAAATCATTTTATGGGAGAAATTCCATCATCAATATCAGGATGTCAAAATCTTGAGTTTCTTGATCTCCATTCGAACGCATTTACTGGTTCTTTGCCAGAGAAACTGCCAGGGAGTCTACAGTATGTGGACATTTCAGATAACAGGCTTTCGGGTTCGTTAAGTCCAAGTGTTGGTTCTTTAACAGAATTAACAAAATTGAATCTTGGTAAGAATCAACTTTCTGGTAGAATTCCAGCTGAGATAGTTTCTTGCAGTAAGCTTCAGTTGTTAGATCTTGGGTACAATGGCTTATCAGGCGATATACCTAAAGAGTTGGGTCAAATACCATCCCTTGAAATCTCTCTTAACCTTAGTTGTAACCAGTTTACAGGAGTGATTCCAAGTGAGTTTTCTGGTCTTAGCAAATTAGGAAACCTTGATCTTTCCCACAACAAACTCACCGGGAATTTGGACGTTCTCACGAACCTTCAGAACCTTGTTTCACTCAATATATCATTCAATGACTTCTATGGAAAACTTCCCAATGTTCCATTCTTTCATAAGCTTCCTTTGAGTGATCTTACTGGAAACCAAGCTCTATACATTTCTGGTGGGGATGTGATCCAAACGGGGCCTGCTGGACATGCTAAAACCACCATGAAGCTTGCTATGTCAATCCTAGTCAGTATAAGTGCTGTGCTGGTGCTGCTAGCCATCTACACATTGATCAGGATGCGAATGGCGGCTAAGTATGGACCGGAAGTTGATACTTGGGAAATGACTCTTTACCAAAAGCTGGACTTTTCGATAGATGACATTGTTCATAATTTAACATCTGCTAATGTCATCGGCACTGGGAGCTCTGGGGTTGTCTACAGAATAATGACCGAAAATGGGGCGACTTTAGCAGTCAAGAAAATGTGGTCATCAGAGGGATCAGGAGCATTTGGTTCAGAAATTCAAACACTTGGTTCAATCCGGCACAAGAACATCGTACGCCTTCTTGGTTGGGCTTCAAACCAGAACATGAAGCTTCTGTTCTATGACTACCTTCCCAATGGGAGTTTGAGCTCATTACTCCATGGTGTTGGCAAAGGAGCAGCAGAATGGGAGAACAGATTTGATGTGGTCCTTGGAGTAGCTCATGCTCTTTCATACCTACATCATGACTGTGTACCCCCTATAATGCATGGAGATGTCAAAGCAATGAATGTATTGTTAGGCTCTAGAATGGAGCCTTACCTGGCCGATTTCGGGTTGGCAAGGATTGTCAACACTGGTGTTGATGCAGACTTGTTGAAGGAGAGCCAAAGGCCTCATCTTGCTGGTTCCTATGGATATATGGCTCCAGGTAATTATTTTTACTGCATTTTTACTCATTATCTTAGATTGATGACAGAGAACGTAAAACTAGTCAATTTATGATGAATCCTCACAATACAAAAGATATTGTTGGTGTTGTACTCATTAGTCCTTATATCAGCTTGATTAGTTGCATCAACTTTTCTTGAATTGACAAAGACTCTTGCATATTATGTGTCCACAGAACATGCTTCGATGCAACGGATCACAGAAAAGAGTGATGTATACAGCTTTGGTGTGGTCCTCTTGGAGGTACTAACAGGAAGGCATCCACTGGACCCAACGTTGCCCGGGGGTGCACACTTAGTACAATGGATACGCCATCACTTACAAAGCAAGCGCGATCCAAATGACATTCTTGATCCAAAGCTTAGAGGCAGAGCTGACCCTGAGATGCATGAAATGCTGCAAACTTTAGCTGTTTCATTCCTGTGTGTGAGCACGAAAGCTGATGATCGTCCGATGATGAGGGATGTTGTAGCCATGCTCAAGGAAATTCGGAATGTTGATCCTGTTGTGTCCGAATCCGACTTGTTGAAGAAAAATGCAAGTGTAACACCTCTTCCAAAATCACCTGGCACCAAGAATGTGGATTCTCAAATGTCTTGTAGCTGCTCTTTTGTATTTTCTGATAACTCTATCTCCAAATAAGGCATCAAAATAGTAAACAAATTTGTGAATATAGCATGTTTTATTAGCAGTATGAGTTAGAGCAGATTATAGATTTTAAAAGGGAAATCATGTATTCTATTAAAGAAGTTTTCAATTTAGCATAAGCATTATAGAGTGAAAAGAACAGTTTTCATCATTATCTGAAATTGGTAGACTTTTTACATATACCAATTCAAATGACTGTTTACTTAAGATAGTTTTCACTCGTCAAATTTGAAACTCTATGATAATGGCTATTTTCCAAAGACTTGGGCTAAAAAGTAGCATTTCTATGTTGTTTTCTCACCAGCCTAAGCCTTTAGTAAGTGAATTGGTAAAAAGTAATAGATCTTTGGTTAAATAATTATGTGCATGCAAGTTGTTCTAGACATCGCCGTTATTAAAAGAAAGTACATGTGGGAAGTGAATCAATCATTGTGGGGAGAGGGTTTTGGAGTTATGTACCTTGAATTTATTGAATGCAAATTAAGATTCCCAATTGTCTTGTAAGAATAGTCAAGCTACCAACTATGAGTTGGCCCCATCACATGATCATGTGATTTCTGATAAGAGCTTTAATAAGCAATTAGTAGGCTAGTGGGTTGGGGATGAATGTCACATAACTTCAATTTCAAGTTGGAATTTACCCTCATAATGTGGGATTTTGTGTAAAACCATGATACCATTTGCTTGAAAATAGTTTTATATATAACCAGGTCTCGAGTTTGAGCACTATGAAAATATCTTGATAAGGAGCGATTTCTCCTTTATGAACCTTACACGACATTAATATGTAATTTGGTAAATGAATTCATATTTATCCAAGGGAAAATAATGATTAAATAAATACCACAACCATGAGAATGGACAGAATTACTTAAATCAAGGAAGACTACAAAAATGAAACTATTTGAAAATTTATTATTGTCTATTAATATATGAAAATATGCAGAAAACATGAAGTTGAATTTTTTTGATAATCCAGAAATCCCTTGGACAGGTGGATGGATTCAAACCTCAACTCTTCTCCACTTACATATCAAGTTTTTGTCTATGGAAGGATTCAAATCTCATGACGTGCATCTAATCCACACATCACACTGCAAGTCGGCACTCTTATCACTAGATCAAAACCCGGGTGTAAAACATAAAAGTTGAAAATGGAAGCATTCTTATTTACAATCTGGTTAATGTGGCACAATACAGTACAATTTACTTTCAGTGAAACTGCTCACTTCCTGATACAACAAGACTTTAGGGCTTTTGAGCTCTTGCTTTCTGTGTTGATCTTAACATTTAAAACTATTTTTGAGATGGCAAAAATAGACCGAATAACCGATCCAGTTCCTTGTACTTCCACTAAGGGCCATTTTACAGTAGGAAGAGCTCTTGTCTACCTCGTCGAGCTAAGGCAACATCAAACAGATCATTATAATCCCTTTGACTGATGGGCTCTATTGAGGATAGCTGGATTCTAACTTCTTAAGTATGAAACTAACCACGCTCCAATCAAAGCCGCGGTACTGAAGCCAACGAATAATCCTTGCTTTACGTTTTTCTCTAGGCACGCCTTGCCCTTTAAGCCACTGTTTAGATGCCTGGACAAACAATTGATCCAGAGAAGGTTTTGATATAGCATGTCCTGATTCTGTTGATTCTTGCTCTTCACCAGCTTCGTTGTTCTTGAAGACCATTTTTATGGCATTGTTTGCATCCACCTCACTTACACCCTTCTTGATCAAGGCCTAAACAAAACAATGACAAGGCCATTCAATGGGCATAAACCCGGGGAAAAGGAAAATATCTGATTATCCAGGGGTATTTCAACGAGTGATTTAGCAACTACTACACATCACTAGCCTGACGAAAACCAAGTTTGGAAGGGGAAAAAAAAGAGAAATTGTAGGTGAGGATCATGTTATTAACCATACAAACAATTGACTCTACACAAAAGAAAAAAAAGTAGGCTCAAAATCTCAATTAGTGAAGTAGTTCACAAAGAGGAAAATTTACTTGCTTGATTCGTCGTGGACCCCAACTTGAGGAAGACCATCTGGACCGAGAAAACATTTCAGCATACAGACCGTCATTGATTAAACCCCTAGAGCAACACACAGAACAGATCCAGATGAGGCTAATTATGATGAAATTAAGAAGGATCAGTGAAATACGAACTCATAAATGACACGTAAAACCCATCACACTATGTTCTTCAATTTACCCTTTAGCAAGTTTAAGTGTAGCACTTCACTCTAGATACCAATAGAAAAATGTAGGTGAACAAGTGACAAATGAGTACCAATAGCCAAAATGTAACAGAGACTTGAAATAACATTTCTGTATTATCGAAGACATGGTTGACAACTATGATGGGAACATCAAGATTCCAGTTTGATTTACCTGGTATGGAAATCTGTTATTACAGCATTAACAACATTGACTGTAAACTTTCTTCCCAGGAGCTTCTTCTTCAGTTCTACAGCCGTAAGTGCTCTGCACAGTAAAAAAGCATGCATCAAAAAGTGGTTCTCTTTGCATCAGTCTAAGGGCCTCTATTCTTAGCTTCAATGGTTGGAAAGATAATTCATGTGCATCAACAAAGGTCAAACAGTTTCATCGTTCACACATCTTTCTCTAAGTGAAATCAATGCTCACACAACTCTATGCGGTATGCCCATATTTAATTAAGGAGATGAATGTTTTATCCATCTAGTATAAAACTCAGAGAGTCAGAGTCATCAACACTCAGGTTGCAAGTAAGATCAGTACAGTGAGCTAATAATAGTTGACAGCAAATAATAACGACCAGATAGAGAGAGACGAGACATTTAATATTCTGACCTTGAAGCAAGTAATCGAACTGCGATTGTTTCAGCATCTTGCCTAGCTTTATCAGTTTCAACTATACCATGTTCAAGTACAAAATCTTCATCAACTTCATCTTCCTTCCCTGAAATTCCATATTCAGCCTCTTATTTGAATTTGAGTTTCCACTACAGGTAGAAACAACAGAGAGATGTGAATGAATTCAACCATACCCCATTCAACCTCATCATCTAGGCTGGTGATAAGCTTTTGATTATGATTTTGAGACTTGGAATGAAAAGGTATATCTCCATACTTCAACCCTCCACCGACAGAAAATTCAGTTTCCTGAACATTCCGGTTTAAGAAGCTATGTTTTTCTCTGTCCAAAGAGTGCTTCTTTGGCAAAGCAGATTCTGACTCTTGGCAATCATTAGATCTCTTGGGAATGTGCCTGACTGGAAAAGCGCTATAATCTCTGCCGCGGGAGCAGCTTATGGCACTGAACTTCTGCACCCTAATAATTATATATTCATATCATACTAAAACAAACCATTTTTTTGGACCAACATACATACAAAGCCAACCATAGTTATACGCCCATTTCAATAAATTGTGTATGAGCTGCACTATATTTCATGGCCATATTTGCCCTAAATATCAAAGATTTGCTTAGCCAAACCATGAGACGCAAGTACCAATTTCAAGAATTTTGAGAACAAACTGCTTAAAACATTTCTATGTGCAGGTTTGCAAAATAAATTTCAAATTTGCTTAACAAATCCACGTAATACAAGTACTCATTTCGAGAAGTTGAAGAATGAACTGCCCTAATCTTTTCTATGGTCAAATTTGCTCTAAAGATCAAATCTTAGCTTAACAGATTCATGTAACACAAGTAACCATTTCAAGAATTTTGAGAATAAACAGTGGTACTCTTTTAGTTAAATGGTCATGTTTACCCTAAAAATCAAACCTTTTTTTAACAAATTCACATAACACAAGAACTTAATCAAACCTTTTCTTCACAAATCCATTCACACAAGTACCCATTTCAAGAATTTGGAGAATGAACTGCTATAATCTCTTCCTATTGTCATGTTTGTCCTAAAGATCAAACCTTTTCTCTAGAAACCCCACGTAACACAAGTACCCATTTCGATAATTTGGACAATGAACTGTAATAATCTTTTCGATGGTCACATTTGGCCTACAAAAATCAAACCTTTTCTTCACTAAATCCACTCACACAAGTACCCATTTCAAGAATTTGGAGAAGGAACTGCAGTAATCTCTTCCTATGGTCATATTTGTCCTAAAGATCAAACCTTTTCTCTAATAAAACCCACATAACACAAGTACACATTTTGATAATTTGGACAATAAACTGCTGTTATCTTTTCTATAGTCATTTTTGCCACAAAAAATTAAACCTTTTCTTCACTAAATCCACTCACGCAAGCACCCATTTCAAGAATTTGGAGAATGAACTGCCGTAATCTCTTCCAATGGTCATATTTTTCCTATAGATCCAACCTTTGCTTAAAAACCCAACATAACACAAGTACCCATTTTCGATAATTCGGACAATAAACAGCTGTTATCTTTTCTGTGGTCATTTTTGCCATAAAAACTAAACCTTTTCTTCACTAAATCCACTCACACAAGTACCCATTTCAAGAATTTGGAGAATGAACTGCGGTAATCTCTTCCTATGGTCATACTTGTCGTAAAGATCAAACATTTGCTTAAAAACCCAACATAACACAACTACCCATTTTCAACAATTTGGACAATAAACTGCTGTTATCTTTTCTATAGTCATTTTTGCCATAAAAATTAAATCTTTGCTTAAGCAACCCACTTTACAGAATCACAGAAGCACTTGAAAGAAATGTCAGGTTATAAAAATACTATTCTATAACAACAAGAAATGCAGTAATATGTGTGAACATGACAGAAGAACTCTAGTAAACACAGTTGCAGCTGCTAGTATAAAGAATTTAATATAAATCCTCAAGTGAGGGAAATTGCTAACCAGGGGATGATAATTGCTCTAGAATGAAGCTGAATTGAAGCTTTAACTATGAAACAAAGTGCCATGTTCTGTTTCCCAGAGCTAGGGCTTGGTACATTTTTATTTGGCAAAAGTGCCAAAAATGACTCTTGAACTATATTATGCATTTACTTTGCTTTTTTTGCACAAATATATGTCTCAAAGAGCATGTGACTAATTTCTGGCACATGAAAAAATTAATAGACTAACTGCTAACACATCATAAAATTTAAATCTTCAATTTATATTTCGCTGAAATGTTAGAAAAAGAGACCCTGGAAATTTCTAATATTTGCTAATATATTGCTCGATTGTAAGTATAATAGTTTGACGTTTATAATAATTACTTATGCAATTTTCGATCGTTATATATTATTTTTTAATTATAAAAATAATTTGTTCCAAAACAATTGTCTAAATGGTTTTAAGTTGCAACAAAAATAAAAATAAAACTATTTACTAAATAGTACTGTCAAAAAGAGATATCTCCCAAAAAAAAGCCATTACTATTCGTCAATTACATTTTTTGTGATTAAATATTACTCATCTCTGTGTCACACAATTAAAATTTCGAGATTTAAATTTTAACCGTGAACAAGAACATAAATTATTTTTTTTAAAAAAGTTATATATTTAAATCTACATAAAAATAGAGTAATAATTAATAAATTAATTGCTTTGATGTAGTCTCTTGTTCAAATGGAGTATAAAGATGTTGTTTAAGAGTATCACAGAGAGAATGTTCATTATATCCACACAAAAGCCTTTGATGTTTCATTCCAAATATCCAAACAAAGAACAACTTTTTACATATATTTTAAAGTTTTATCAGTTTGTATTAATAAATACATGGCAATATATGTCACTTCAAATGAAGTTTGAGGATATATTAGTGGTTGAAGTCCTCAATGACATCAACAACCATCTCAACTTTCTCAGTAATGAGGGGCATGCTCCAAAATGCATTAAGTGGCTGTACAAGAACTACCAAATTAGTTGATCCAAATGATGTGTAGTATATAAATATCAAACTTCTCTCAGGGCAAAAACATGAATTTTCCGCGTGGTGTTGATCTGCTTCTTCTCAATTCTGGAGCCAATGAGTTGCTCACTTCCTTTGAATTTCGAGCAATTCTATTGACATTCGATGGTTTATCTTCTGGTTTCCGGAATTCAGGATTGAATGAATTGTTTACCTCAGCATTTCGAAGCATGTTGTTTCCACTTGATGGTCTGTCTTCATATTTACCAGCAAGAAATGCTTCAACTGTCTGTGATATTTCTCTGTATGAAATCAATTAGTTAATACAAACAATAGTTGTTATATAGTATGTTGATTCTCAAAGAAGTAGGCCTTACCGTTCAACGTTTTGGGAGTTCCTTGAGAAGCTTCTTGGAAGATGTCCATTACCAAACCTTATGGTTCCACTTATATTGGATCCAACAAATCCATTCTCATTTTCAGACTCAGAAACATCGCTTCTCTGAGCTTCGTCCATCATTCCACCATGACATCCATCAGAAAGTAAGGTCACTGAAACATCTGATTTAATCTGTATTTTAGTTGATAACTGATGCTTGGATTTGATCTTGTTCTCATTTTTACTTTTCCTGATTGCACCTTGTCTTACATTAAGCGCTTGCTTAAACTGCTCCTCGTCGTGTTCTGGAATTTTCCTGTTGCTCATCTTCTGGAGGCTATATAGAACATCAGAGATATTTTCCTGCCTGGATTGCTCTCTTGAACTCTGATATCCTCTCGTTCTATCCGAAGAGACAATAGCCGGCATATTGGTACTAGGCTTATTGATGGTGACAGGAGCTCTACCAGGGAAAGGTAGTTTCATTACGGGTTGATTTTCAAATGTTTCAGGCTTGTTTCTGCTTCTGACATGAACACCTCTATCTGTTGATATTGATCTTCTAACTGGTGGTGATGGTGATCTCCTCATGGAGGAGGCTGCTGATTTTTCCTCTGTGAGCAAGGGCATTTTTGGGATGAAATCCTTGTCCGTGAACTTCGAGGGAAACTGAGACCTCCTTTGTTTACCTGATGAACAGCTTCTTACCTATCTCACCACAACAGAAGTAAATAACAGCTGCAAGTATGATATGTGAATGGCATGTTTTACTTGGATTTCCAACTCATTTACCTCTCTAATGTCATCTAGAGGACGCTGACTAGTTTCCGTTTTCAAGTTACTATTACCAATGTGTCTCATTGTTCGTAGAGGTGATGCTTGTCCTCGAACATTTACACCACTTTTTAGGAGTTCAAGTTCAGCTTCCTTCTTCTCCAGCACTTGCTTAAGGTTTGAGATCTAAATCAACCAGAAACAATACAAAGACGTCAATTACAGGTACAAGAAATTGTTTGATATTTTCAACCAGTGATTAAGAAGTTAAGACCTCATCTTTCATGTCTCGAATTTCACCAGTTTCTTTGTTAGATCGAGCTGCGCCAAGATCTATGGAAGCAACCCTCTCAGCAAATTTGAGGGTGCTAACTGTTTCTCCAAATGCATCTGCCTCTGGATTTATGTGCACGAACATCAACGTCTTTGCCTGACCACCTGTTGTAAGGGAGTACAGAAGGTAAAAATGTTACTTCTCAGGATTTTCGGTCTTTTTCAGCAGGATCATTCATGGATATAACAAGCCTAGCTAGTTCGACATAGGAATACTATCATTATTGCAGGTGAAAATGATTGCATTAACAAATTAAACTCGAAAAAGATGACCAAAAAGTGATCATTATCTACCTAATGAGTCTTGTAATACTTGAGTAAGCTTGCTATTTCTGTAAGGAATATGTGAGCTCTTTTGTGCAAGAGCAGAGATAACATCTCCTAATGCTGATAAAGATTTGTTTATATGTTGTGCCTCCTTCAGTCTCTCGCCAACAGCTTCAGACTTATCTACTCTCTCACTTCCAGCTAAATCCACAAGGTGAAGGCAGCCCTTTAATGTTGATCCAGATACCAACTCTCTTCCTCGAACATGAACTGTCAGAATACTGCAAAAGTAGGAAGAAAATTAAAGAAGAATAACATCATGCAACAGTTCATAATGTTTATCTGCTTCTGTAACAGGTACCTGTGAGACCTGCTGCTCCTCTCATTTAAAGCAGTAGCACCGACAGCACGGTTCTTCTGCCCAATTCTCATCAAATCAAGAACATCTTGAGTGCATGTAACTGGAATCAGACTAGCATCAGGTACATTGAGGCCATTCAGTTGGGAGTTATTTCGTATTTCCAATGTATGAAATGTCAAGGTTAGACAACTAAATCCGAATTGTTTACTGTGTAAGTGTTGCAGTTCAGGTGAGCATGTTACTATTTAATTCATCATATATCTATGTGTAAAGGATATCGCTTGTTAGCTCCGTCAATGACTAAGAGATCTCTCACTTGCTCATTATATATCTCGATCATTTGGACTCCAACTTCATACTCTATCATGTCATGTCTTGCCTTTGTAGTGCTGAATAAATCACGCAAAGCACGATAATTTACACCCCATGTCTCCTCTGTGGTCAAGTCTGGACCACTCTGGAAGCATGAAATATATGCATTTGTAAGATATCAAAATGCAGCATACTGTTATCAATACTTGAAGTAACACAATATTCAATCCCATAAAACTTTATATCACTTAAAATTACCATGGTGTATGTCTTCCCTGAGCCAGTCTGTCCGTAAGCAAAGATACAAACATTAAAACCATCAAGGACAGTCCTAACCAACGGCTGAGTGTCCACGTATATTTGTTCTGAAAATACAAAAAGAATGATATTGATTAAGAGAAAACTCCACAAACACAATCTTGTGATAGAAAAGAATGAAATGTGCTACTTATTATAAATAGAAAAAGAGAGAAGGTGCTAGAGCAAGGCAAAGTGAGAAAGAAGACATACGTTGAGTTACTTTAGTTCCAAAGACCTTGTTGAAAGTGAAAATCTTCCTAGCATCTTTACCCTGCTTACGAGGATTGACAATCATGATATCTCCATTTTCTCCGATATAATCTACTGTGGACTGCATATCAGGTGGTCCTGATAGGAAGGGCCTAACTCTACAATATACTCTTATTGTCCCTGGTGAGAAGTAAAAACTTAATTTCCATGTCACAAACATTTTATATGAGAATTGAAGAAACTACCTTTTAGGTCCTGGACTTGATTGTAAAGCAATCGATTTTCTTCCAATACTTTGTGATAAGAAGACGAGGCCATCTCGAGTCCCTTAATATGGTGCACTGAGGAAAATCACTTTCAGATTCAAATACAGCAAAAAGATTATAGAAGTTGATAGATGGAACAGAAGTTCCATTCATTTTTGTACAAATAAGGACATTAACATAGTACTAACCAAGCCTTGTAAATTCTTCTTCCCATCCTGACTTATACTTTTGAACATCTAGCTTGGTTTCTCTGCAAAAGATTTTTAGCTCCTGAACGATAAATTAACGAGACAAGAGTCAGTCGTTTCCTCGTTAGTCTACATTATTTATTTGTTTTCCATACTATTTTCTACCAACAAATTGTTATCCATAATTCAGTCAACTTGCTGTAGTCAAATTATCATACCTCTAACTCCTTTTGTTGAACATCAACTATTTCTTCATTGGCAGCAGTGAAACCATTATTACGCCAGCTGCTTTCACGTTTCCCACCACAAATGCATTCACTGGAGACCAAACTAGTTCTGTGGCGCAAATAGTTTGATATGGCTTCGAGAACTTCTGATCTTGATAAAGGACTGCACTCATCTGCCAATATTTTCTTCAGAAAAAGTCTGAGCTGCAGTTGTCAAAGTAACTATCAATCTACCACATCAGGTGACAACGCTAATTGGCATTAACAGTGGTACCACACAAGAAAATGTCTACGATAAAGTTGCTGGTGTTACCTGATTGCTCTGAGAAACCAGCAACCCCGAGAAGTTCTTGACTACTTTCCTCAGTACAGCATCAATTACCTGCAAATGTTCATCCTTAGTCCACAATAAGGAATGACACTTGAAATTTGTCTAACATGAGATGCCTGAAAACTAGTAGACACCTACAATTGTGAGTGAAGAAAGTGAAGAATAAGTAGCTTTGATATCAGTGTCAAACTTTTTAAGTAGAAAGGCGAAAAGTTGTCAGAGCAAGTTAAGCCACTCTGGAGGAATGGTTATGATGTGTTAAGAAGATATGGTGATAGAGACAGATTGCAACATACACCTGGACTTCTTCATCTACATTCTGAATATATGGTAATCGGCGAAGTTCTTTATACCAACTACTTGATTGCTGATTGATTTTACAGAAGTTGTATCGATCTAACAAGCTGCGAATTCTATTGGCAGGTTACGATGTAATAAGAACTTCCTGTTTTTAGATAAACTACACATAGTCTTACCTACCATTGAATTCAAAGGGAAGTCCTCAACTCCATTCCTCTCCATAAGATAAGCCTGTAGAAGCCCGAGACCAAAGCGATCAAAGAGGAAGGTCAGTATATTAGCAGCATTTGATTCTTCAAGCGAGACTTCGCTAGATAAATGGAGAAATTCCAACAGCTGGTCGAATTGTGATGACTCGGAGTCATCCACCGACTCATCTGCACTGTCACTACCACCAAATGAGGACGGTGATCCTTTAGGACAGGACGTGATCCTGACAGTTCCACCATACTTCCAAACTCCAATTCCTCCGGCTTGTTTCCATTCATAATATCCTTTTAGGCACAAAATGCAGTCTACAACTTTGTTTGATGAACCACCCTACAAGTTCAAAACCTTTGCTCAATACAATGTAGCTTGGACAAACAATGTGAAACATACATACATATAATCCGCGCCAATGTGAACAAACTGATTAGTCTAACCTTTTCAAGATCAGATGCTTCGAATGTTAAAAGCTGCATTTTGCCAACAGCTACAAGAAAATTCCTCATGTTCTCGAAGTATTGAATAGCAGATTGAGCTGCACATTCTGAGGACATATCAACCACTGAATTCACCACCACCTAATCTCAGGTATCAAAACATAGTTAGTTGCTTAAATGTTCAAGAATCCCTTCTTTTTAAGGACATAAACTATGTTTAAAGTTACTAATACCACATTTTATTGTTTATGTTTTGTGCATTTGACAGTAAGGGATATTGTAAAAAAGAATTACAACGTCAGTGTATATAACTTAAAATCTTTATGGTAACTAACTGAAGTTATGTTTTAGGTGATTTATTTTATACTAGCAATATGTAGAAGTTCAACTCTACTATAAGTACCTTGTGAACAGCACCAGGATTGACTTTGTTGAGGACATTGCAAAGAATGAGGCCATTGCGAAGAGCACAACGAAATTCTTCTTCACTTGGTTCTTTTGGGAGCACCTCCGATGCACCGGAGTCCATCTGCCTCAGCCATTCCGCCGCCTGGTACCTCCTTGCAGCTGCAAGTAATTAATATCTAACTTTAGTTAGAAATTTTAGAAGTAAATTAATAGTGTCATGTATGGCTTAATTTCCCCATGCATGGTATTTTCCCTAAAAACTTATATTAAGAGTATTATTAGTGATTCGGTTATCATATTATCTGTTATTGCTATTGCTACTTCTTTGTTATGTTTAACATGGCTTCTGGGAACCGTCTTTACTTTCACAAGGTAGGGGCAAAAGTTGTATACACACCACCCTCCTCAGACTCCACACTCCACTCCCACATTGTTGTTGTATTAGTAATATTATTGTTCTTATACCTCCATTCCATTTCAGGGGAATGAACATATATATTCATATATTGGTTATATTTTATGTGACTCGAATTCCTAACCTATATATTGGAGGTGCTTAAAAAATTATTAATCTTTCTTTAACAAAGCACTATCTGGGCTACTGAGGCTCCTGCAAATGGGCTCATAGACAGGCAATAATGTATAAGACATAGCCCTACTTAAAGGCCAAATCATTTTTTTTCCTTACAATTTGCTTTCATGTACTTTTTTTCCTACCTAAAAATAGAGGCTCCTGAAATAGACCAGCCTTGAGGTCTAGTAAAAGACAGTGAGTCAAGATTTGAGATGAGATTTAAAAAAAAACATTAATAAGGTACAATTATTAAGGCATGAGAAACATATTCGATAGTACAAGAGAAGGATCTAGCCTTAAAGTAATGATTTCACCTGAACTCAATAGAGCTTTAGCTTTTGTCAGACTTTAAATTCTAGATCTGCCCCTGATTACTGCACTTGAGTATGAGTGCATTTTGGCCCACATGTACATAAAAGTAGAGATATTTTTTTTGGATCCAATCTTTATCTCAAGTCGTGTAGCATAAGGTTGGTAGTGCACCTTGGTGTAATTAATGATTATCAACTTCTTTTAAGCATCATTCAAGGAAAATACAATTAATTATCCTAATTAGTTATCAATTTTTGTTAATTTAACTTTGTTTAGGCAAAAGTATAGTAATGGGGGTGGACCATATTGGCTACTAGAAACTTTTTTTAGTCTAAAGACTAGTGAACCAAATAACACAAAAGTTCACAACAACTCCACAACATCATGATGTGAGGGACATTCTTTTATTTTTTTAATTCTTTTATTTCATCCTTTTCATCTTAAATTTAAATTCTTGGTGCAACAACACCACTAGTACCACCCTTAGAATCATCTTAGTTTATTTTGTTCGTATGTATAATCGTGGTGCCCTCGTCAATTTATACATTCAACTTGTTATTTTTCACAACTGTCTAATCAGCGAAGCTAAGTTGTGGTTAGGATATTCATTCAACTGAATCTCCCTTGCTAGAAAACTATAATGCACCATAATAAATGATATTATTTTGTTATATACAAATGATTAAATTCTCTTGACGTAAGGGAATATTCTAATATCAGTAAAAGATTATTACAAAATTTAATTATGATCAAGGTTCAAATTTAAGTATGACATTTTAGGACTAGTAACTTTTCTAGCTTCGCCACTAAGGTCATGACCCTATGTAATTTGTTTTCATTTGTCTATAATGGATAGAATTATCTGATATCTACGCACTATGCACCGAGAGTAACGTGTCCAGACACTATTGTTATAAAAAAATAATATTAACGTACCTGCTTCTTCAGCTTTTCTTTGAGCTAAATCACGATCGTTGAACATCTCCTCAGTGTAAGAAACTTCATTACTACTTGAATTATAACCCAAATTTCCCTTCAATCCTCTCAAATTCTTCACTGGACTGTTGAACAATGAATTGCTCTGATTTTGATTACTCTCTTGTGGCATCTTCAATCTCCTCAATAAACTTTAAACAAAACACGAAATTTAGGCCTCAACAATAAATAGCGGAGCCAGAATTCTCACTAAGTGGCTCAAAATATGAAAAAATAAATATATAAAAAAGTCAAATGGCATTCAACATCTAACAAATAATTTTAATTGCGTATAAACAGCTTAAGCAATTGGCATTAAAAGTTCATGCAAATTAGCAAGTACATGAATCATAAATCACATTTATTACTATGAAATGATTACGAATGAAACAGTTCACAAAGCACATTATTATTTACTAGTTAAGAAACTGAGAATTAATACAATCCAAAAAATGTGAACAATAGCAAAAATCAAAGGTCCCTCTATCATTTTGAGTTTATAAATTTTGAATTCTAGAAAACCAATATTTAAACCAAAACTACTGAGTTTTGCTGAACCGTAGACGAAGCTCTGGCTCCACAGATATAAAAATGAGAAAAATTAACAAATTAGTTGATTTGTAGATTCAATGTACTACCTGTCAGAGAGTGAAGAATGAGTAATCGCCGGTGCCGGCGCCGGAGAAAGTAAGTGAACTACGACGGATTCTGGAAAGTGAAAGAACAATGAAGAAGAAGATTAATTAAAAGGCATTAAACGGTTGTGGAATTTTGGATCTGAAAAGCTAAACAATATGAATTGATTGATCGAAAAAATTAACGAGCTTCTCGTGTTTGGTAATTAAGGATTCAAAAAAATATAGGGAGAGTTTGTTTTTTTTAATGCAACGGATACAGAGAGACTCTGTTTTTTCAATGGAAAACAAAAGTTATCTTTATTGGACTCTATTTTTAACGGTGAAGTTCACGGAAGTTGAAGAAGCATACAATATTCTTTTTATTTGGTTATCATTTAGTATGTTTTATTCCTACTTTTTAAAGTAGTACTATTATATTATTCATAAGTTCTGCTTCTGAAGAACTAACCTCTATTAAGCATGAAGTTCATTGTTAAATGGCAAAACTAAATTATTTAAACGAAAAGATGTGTAATTTTATGCACATATTATTCAATCTTATCGATAAAATATTAAATTATCTTAACGTTTATAATAACGAAATTCTTTGAAGAGAGAGGTGAAAGAAAAGGAGTTTAACGGCTTTTGACGGCGACGGGAGAAGTTCCACGTGGCGAGCTAAGAGTGCAATTCAGGTGTTGACAGGTGGGTTCCACTGTGGGACCCATTGAACGTTGAACTGGGCGGCAAGATCTAACCCAAACAGATGATATTTTTCACTTTCCATTTAAGCCCTTCGACCCTTCTATTTCTTATATTAATTTTTTTAAGATAAATTATATATTAAAATATTAAAATAAGGTACAACGTTAATATTTAAAATGTTTAATATTATAAGAAGTCGGATGAAAAGAAACTCTCACGTTCAATTTTGTAGTAGGGATGGAATTAAAAAAAAAACTATCAACTATAACTCTTAAAAATCTTATTGCAATTTTATTTCTGGGACTCAAATAAAAAAATACCTATCATTTCACTGATTATTATAACCTTTAAAAGATTAACATAATTTTAGGAGATTATTGAAAATTCATTCGAAATGTGGGTCAAACTTCATTTTTAAAAAAAGGAGAGGACAAAAACTATTTGTGTCGTAGATTCTCTGAACAAATATATTTTATATATAAAAAAAAATTCAGGGTGAGGAATCACATAATTATCTTATATTAAGACGGAATAACACAGACCACAGTGTGCCTAAACACAAGAAAAGACGAAATACTCACTATTTTCAAAAGGATACATAAACAAATTAAATAAAAGAAAATTATAATGGCATATAAATTCTTAACAAAAAATATGACATATAATGAAAGAGGCAAAATTCATGTGTGTGGTATTTACTAGTTGACATAGACTTTTAGACTTATCGGATAACGTATAATGTTATTATTATTACAATATTTGTGTTTGTTTATGAATATTTATTTAACTTATTTTTCACATTTGTTTTATTTGTTATGGTAATTATATGAGTTGAGACTAAATGAAGATATAAGAATTCATATAATATCGATCATAACTTGTTAATTGAGACTAAGGTGTTGTTATTTTCGATTGTTTTTGTTAAATGGTTGGGGGTTTGAACATATTTAGAAAGAAGAAAAAAAAAGAGGGAATATATAAATAGAAGAAAGTCCGTTAGTATAAAAAAAAAAATGAACGTTACGTTGGATACCTTCTTTTTGAATGATTTAAAGAGGCAAAAGTTTATCATGTCACCTTTTACTGTACTCTATTGGACCACTTTAATAATCTTCTTAATTAATTTTGTTATTTTACTTAGTCACACTTGTCTTCTTTGTGCTAATTATTATTTATTACTGGCCTCACTTTTGGTAAAACAAGCAAGAGTGATGGACATGAATAATTAATTTATACTAATGGTTTTCGAAAATAATTATAAAAGGAGCAGAGAACAACATGAATTGTGATGGAATGGTTTGCGATTTCTTTATTTTAAACTAGAGGTGTGTCATGTGTGGGGTTTGAATTCTTAGGAATAAAAATAATACATTGCCCATAAAAATGGGCTTTGCGGAAATTTGATTGGATTTGACAATTATCGAACATCAGATGAAAAAATAAATTAGAAAGAGGAGGCATGCACCATTATGTGTGATCAAAAGATTTCTTGATCATGCTTAATTATGATGAGGCCCGTTGACTGTTAATTGGTTAATTTCTTGGATGATAAGGTTGAATTTCTACATTTGTAGCATGTTATATATATCAAACCTTACAAATTAGATTTATATATACAAGGTGTAGAACATTTCCTTGGTCGATTTCATTCATATATAGAAATTTATAATTAAAAATACTTCCTATCCTACCGTAATATTTCGTAATAAAAGAAAGATGACATGAGACTTGAACTCTTGATCTAATATATATGTAAAGGTTCATGCAGTCACCACTGCACCAAAGTGGAAAGTGCTCTCTTGAACTTTTCTTTGTTCAACTTAACTCCTCGATCGAGCTCCTAACTTTATTTCAAACTCTTTATTGAGCCCTTGATGCATCGGTTCATATATGATAAATCATGGTGAGTTAAGGTAATAAAATGAGATGAAATACACCTAAATCAATAGAAAAAAGTTATTTTGAAAGACACACACTTATCTTTTCATGGTATAGTGATAATATAAGTTGAGCTAAAATGGGAAAAAAATATGACGAATAATGTTTAGTATATCTAAATTGAACTTTTTTAAGACTGACACATTGATAGTGTACGATAGTATGGGGTACAAGAAATTAATTTGCAACAACAAAAAAATAAAGAAAAAAGATAAACTAACTAAATCATTCTTGTTAGCCGACAATGTTCAATGGATAATAATCTTCATTATAATGTTAATTTACCTAGTTGACTAATTTTAAGTTCTTTTGAGGTGAGTCCGCAATTGTGGGGTAATTTGTGGGATTGTGTATACTATATAGTTTTTATTTAGTGCATGAAAGTTGAAGAAGGAATAATTTCTTTCACTTTTGGGCTTTTAGGTGGGGAAAAGATGATCACTCTTTCTTCTTTTTAACCCAACAGGCAATGGGCAATTATGACTATACAACCCCTAACTAAATTTCACTATACTTTTTGACAAAAAAAAAAAAAACAAGAAGAAGATGATTATATATTGGCATGATACTTCCAAATGATTCCTAGGGACCAACCCCCAACTATTTCTAACACTTTCGAGAAGACGTTTATTATCGTCAGTGCAGTGAAATTTATAAATTTTATGTTTTTATATTCATTAAATTGATAAGAAATAATTGTTAGGCTTAAACCAACCTCAAAACTAGCTTAAGAGGTCAAGATTGTCTGAAATTATATAAAGAGACTATTTTTTTCCTTCCACAACAGACATGGACTTAAACACCCCCTCACATGTGTATATTTTGGATATCTACTACATGAACAATATAAAACAAGGCTCAATATCGACTAAATCAAGGTATAAACTCAATCAGACATAACTCAAACCTGAAAGCTATTTTAATAGGTGAAAATTGCTCAAGAGCATATAAAGTGGTTAACTTATAACCAAATGTATGGTCCATGAATATTTTCATAGATGGGCCAAATTTATGGCCCATCAATATTGTCAGTGCCACTTCCATAAGAGCATATGGGCTTTTTGATCAATGGACTAGTAAACCACAGCAGCCTAAATCTTAGTGGGCTAAGGATGACAACATTCTCTATGTGGTGTATTGCTTATCTATTTGTCATTACCATCACACTACCAATTACGTAGCACCATAAAGATTGTAGTACAAAGGTAGGTATTCATCAGAAGTGTCGGATTTGAGCCTTAAAATGAAGTAGGATGTACCTAATATTGAGTATACTTTTTGGCACAAATTCAGACTAGTCGAGCTCACTATAATAGCTACTAATTATGTTGTTAATAGTTGTTATGAAAATATCGCATTATACTTTAAGGATAATGTGATTTTAACCGAATCTCTTTTCATACACAGACATTTCTCCTACATCCAATACAATTTGCTTATGTAAACTTGAATTTGTAAAGAAATGGATCACGAGTGTGTGCGAGGGTTGTTAGAGTCCTAACGGTGGTTATGATGATCTTGAACAATTCTTTCCTTGGGAATTAATTTTTGAAGTTGAGTTAGACATGATTCATTTCTTTATAATATTAACAACAAATATCATTTTATATATAATTATTACATAATTAAATTATAAAATTAAATTGATTTTTTTATTTCAAATATAGAAAAACAAGTCACAATCGAGAAAGTGATGGTGAATTTAAGAGATAGATTATTGCTTAATCCATGGTCACACTAATTCAGATTTGTCGGTTGATACTGTTTTGGATTGAGTAAAAATGACTTTGAAAAAATTGAAAATATAAGGAAAAAAGGACCAATTGTGGAGCCCTCCTCTTTGATTTTTCTAATTATTGCTTAATTAATACCTAACTTAATTATTACAATCTCTAAGTGCCAGCAAATGTGACACACACATCTAGAGCACTATTGTCTAGTTGATTTTTTTTAAAAAAAAAATAAAATCTCTTATTGGTGAGAAAGAAGGAAAAGGAAAAAAAAACAAATAATTTGAGTGAGACATTTTTTCATAGCATTCAACATTTTTGAATTAATTTCTGAGGTCTATTTGGATAGCATTCAAAATAACTTTGTCGAATGAATTAGTGTAAGTGATTATTACATGACATAAAAGCGAAGAAAGTGATAGGATGATTGAGATTTCTCTAATATTGTTGATTAGAGATTTTAGTAACGAGTCATGTAAATAAACGTGGTGTACAGAAAGTCATTGACCTTTTAATTTTCAAAGTAACTTTAAAAAGAAAAAATTGACAATCTCAGTATATAAAATTCTTTGTATTCTTCTTAATACAAAACAAAATTATCAGGATACTGAATTTCAAATATAAGATGATTAATAAAAAGTGTTTCTTCTTAACGAGTCATATGCCATAGTACAATACTAAATTATCGGACTACAGAATTTCAAATATAAGATGATTAATAAAAAGTGCTTCTTCTTAATGAGTCATATGCGATGGTACAAAACTAAATATCGGGCTACTGAATTTCAAATATAAGATGATTAATAATAATAAAAAGAACATGATTTTGCAATTCAATCCTCATGTTTCTGTTGTTTTAATTTTAATTAAACTGAAGGTGTTAAGTAAAGAATTTGTTCTTTCTTTTTATAATAGTCCAAGCATATCCAAAGAGAGTTAGAAAAATAGATATTGAAGTTAACACTTAGATTGTGAGTCCAAAAAAAAAAATTAATTAGAAGAGATTAGAAAGATTAATATGATTTACTTATTAATGACTGTAGAATATACAACTACTCTTCTTTTACCAGATTTTTCTTCACCATGTATAGATAGAAAATTTATAATTTTTCAAATTCTCACTATTTTTGGGTTATTTTTCTATCATTATCATTGTGTTACGTATTGAACTTGTTATAATTTTCTAAGGGGAAAATAAATAAATTAGATTTTATTTTATATTTAGGAGCAAGTCAAATTTTTGAAATATTATTTATATGACCTTTGAGAGTTCACCCGACAATATATTATCCAAATAAAGAATAGATAATTCAACTGGAAAAAGATTTCTCTGATTACGACTCAGAAGGAAAAAAATAGTACTAATAAAAAGAAACCGATTAGCAAAATTTTATAATTTAATAAGGTTTATACACAGAAAGAAAGTCTAAATGTTAAAACAACTTTTCTCTTCTTTGAGAACAAAAAAAAAAAAGAGATTAGGAAATTTATGTATTATTAATCTTCTGAAAGTATCAAAATAATCAGATATTTCCAGTTCTTTTGGAAATTTATACAAATGTTAATTATGTATGAAATAGTTATTCATTTATAAGTTATCCCACATTCTCTTCTACATAAAATGATGCATAGATTTCTCATAATTTATATGAATATTAATTATGTTGATTTTTGAATTGCTAACCAAAAATCGTATTAATTTTATGCATGAATAATTTATCTCTTAACCAGCTAAAAATATGGTATTACTTATCAAGATTATTTTATTTATGACTCCCTCCATTTATTAAAATAATTAAAATGACAAGATAAATTCTCTTTGCTAGCAAACAAACTAATTTCCTTAAACAAACTAAATACATATTTTAATCACAATAATATGTACTTTCTTATTTAATATACATTTCATCAATATTCAGTAATAAATACGCTTTAAATTATATGAATCTTAACCTATTTTTTTAAGGGATAAGGGTCTGAAAAATACCTTAACTTTGGCCGAAATTGTTGTTATGATACCAAACTTTATAGAGGACCTTTTACCCCCCTGAACTATTTAATAGTGTATTTTAAAGGTATATATGTGCCCACGTGGACAACATTACTATTTATAATTATGCATTGTGTTTTTATGTCCACGTGGACAAATATATATGTTTAAAATACAATATTAAATAGTCTGGAGGTAATAGGTCCTCATTAAAGTTTGGTATCGTAACAACAATTTCGGCCAAAGTTAGGATATTTTTCAGACCTTTATCCCTTTGTTTAACTAACATGATTTATGATGAGATAGTTGAAATCTCCTACCCTTAACAAATATGTATTTCCCTTTAATTATATATATTAACGTCAATTGAAATAGGTTTAAGGATACTAATTCCTCCGTTTCTTTGTTTATTCTGATTTTCTTTTAATTAGTCTGTTTAAAAAACATGCATCTTTCTTTCTTTATCGATTCCTTAATTTCGACTTTTTACGTCACATGTTTAAATCCACTAAATTCAGAACTCCTTTTCTTGATATGTCAAAGTGACAAGTAAAAATAAAAATCTATTTTAAAAATAAGTGACAAATAAAAGTGAATGGAGGGAGTAAAACAAATTAATGAAGTATAATTAAAGTAGATAATATATTTTAAGAATAATGCTGAATATGATGTATTAGTAATGCATGCATTAGTAATGCTTGCATTAGTTATGCTTGCATTATTTCTTATACATTGTTTGGTTTGATATATTGGAAATAACAAGCCTTGTATAAAGACTATTAAAAAAATATTTGTTTACAAAAATACCCCCACATTCTTTTACAAAAATAATAATAATTATTATTAATAATAATAATAATAATAAATTATTATTATTATTATTAGAGGGTAGTTTTGTCATTAGTTAATCTAATGCATGCATTAAAACCATTGCATTGCTAATACCTAGAAATTCATGGTATTAACAATACACACCTTAATACACAATAAAGTGTATAACTAATGCAAGCATTAGTTATACATAGGTTGGAAAAGAGTACCAAACAAGGTACTAGTAATACACAATGCTAATGCATGCGTTATTTTTCCTAATACACTCTACCAAACGACCCGTTAATGTGTCTATATGGTAAAAAATAATTGAGTGCCATCATACGGCGCTTGATAAATTTCATGAAGAATATGCAGCGCCACGTCATTTTCTCTCGTTAATCGAGTAATAGTATTTAATTATTATAGCTACTTGATTACTTCTTTTTGTCCTTTTTATTTACAGTATTTTTATTTATATATTTTACTTCTTTAGTATTTTTTTTCAACAGAAAAGAAATAATACTTGCCGAAGTTGAGCGGGATTCTACTATTATTAATTTATTATATACGGAATAAAATTAAAATAATAAATCAAATATTATTAATATCTTAATGAAAACAATTTAAATGACAAGACTAAATTCTCTTAGTAGCAAACAAACTTATTTCCTTAAGAAACTAAACACATAGCTAACCACAATATCAAGTACTCTATTTTTACTACATTTCATTGAATATTCATCAATGTTAAATATGCTTTATAGGTTAGATAAATCTTTACCATATTTGTTTATCAACATGATTTGTGGTGAGATAGTTGAAATTCCTTCATTTTTTTTCAAATTTCTTAGATTCGAGCGGTGTATGAAATAAATTTTGTTGGAATCGTCATCTCTAAAAAAGAATATTTTAATGCGTGAATTCAAATTTATTAGGCTTTAATGCGGGACCAAGTACCAAATGATTAAAAAATAAACTTCTTTCTAAATTAGGGACCTTAGTGCATTTATAAGTTTTTGCAAGGGGTTTTAGGTAGATTCACCAAATTACAATAAGGTGAGACTTTGGTCCAGAGTCGATATCGCCGGAGTTGGGCCCCACATCCCACTCGGTGCAAACGTGTAACCTCCATCGTTTATAATATTCTATACTCGATTTATATAATTTTGAATTAGTAATTAATCTATAATTTAATTTTTTTTAATGTAAATATTTAAATAATTTTTATAAGTATATTAAACCTACAAAAGGGAAAAGGATAAGAAAATAATGAGATTAATCCTAATTTTTTTAATTAGTTTTTATCATCACACAAATTTAGCATTCACTTTATATGAGTGAAATACATCATTTAACGATTTTTTATATGCTGAGAATTGAGATCCTCCTATTAATTCAGATAATAAAGCAGCGACTAATGAGACTATTTATACCTTTTATTGAGTAAGTAATACGAATTTTTCCTTTATATAGGATTATGTTCTCGGCATGCTGAAAATATATCATGTCTTGTTTAATCACGTTTCTCCAATTCATCCTTATTCTATTTTTACCTATCTCCAGACCTATTGCGACCATCTTTTCGCACCTCCTCACTGAGGTATTTGTGCTTCCCCTCTTCACATTCCCGCGTCATTTCAGCTTCGCTTTCCGTATCTTCTCCACCATAGAAGTCACTCTTACTTTGTCCCGTATATGTTCATTTCTAATTTTGTCTCTCCTTTTATAATCACACATCTATCTAAACATCCTCATTTATGTTACATTCGTCTTCGCAAGGCTATTCCTTTACGCCAACACTCAATCTTGTATAATATAGTCGATCTAACTACCCCACAATAGAACTTGACTTTTAACTCTCGATAATACATTCTTATTAAGAATTAATAAATAATTAAGGTACCAAAGAATGTTAATTAAACTCTCAAAAAAAAAAAAAACAGTGGGCGAACCTGTAATATCACCTAAATACCAAGCCCATAGTCTTAAATAGAGAAGAAGTTACCTCTTTCCACTCCTCTCTATAAATTCATGTCCCTGACGAATCCCACAATTTACATACACACACTACTCATAAATACATACAACTGTTCATTGTATCTCTCTTTCTTCTTCTCCAACTGATTTCAAATCTCAAATAAATCTTCCCCAAATTTAGAACGAACAAACAAACTTCAGGTATCATCAATCTTCTTTTATATATATACTTTTATTCTGTAAATCTGCATTCACGTTAGCAATTTATGTTTTTCAGTTGTTACGAGCTGTTTATGTTTATTGTTCAGTTCAATTTTGAATCTAGAAAGTTTGTTTTACGATCTATAATCCGTATTTGTTGATTAATTTGATTGTTTCTAGAGTTTTTTTGATTTTTAGTTTAATTTGATGATTGTGCTATTTCCTGTCTCTCCTAGCTTGGTAACGTCGGGGATGTTTGGTTATGGTGGAGGATCGTGGATGTGTGAGCTGAGGCTAACGGTGCAGTGAGTTATAGTGTGATGTTTTACGAGTTTGAAGTAGGATGCAGCAATGTCATGTTTATCTATTTAGGTGAGAGATAGATTATATAAATTTACTAGGAGATGTACTAGAAGCTGTGGTTGTGCTAACTTGCTATCGTCTAGACTTATTAAGATCTATGAATTATATTACTCAAACGATGTAGCAGATCATGTTCCATGTCGTATATACGAGTAGGTTGCTGCGTCTTGATGCATATCCATTTAGGATTCAGATTGTCACATATTATTTTGTGGGAACTTAAATAGTACGCGAATCTGATGGGTTAGAGGTTGGAGTTGAAGGAAAGAAAGTGATGGTGCAGGGGTTGATGGTTTTTGGAATATAGTTGGGGTGTTTGAGCTAATGTTAGTGAGCTAAACTGTGGCTTGCGACATTATATAATTCTCTATCTGGAGATATGCATTATGTAGTGTTACATTCCCTTGCACTCAAGGGTGTAGCCTAGTGGTCTATGAAGTGGGTAGAGAATCTTGAGGTCCTAGGTTCAAATTTTAGTGGAAACAAAAACTACTAGGTGATTTCTTCGCATTTGCCTAAGCTTTGGTGGGATGAGTTACGGGGTACTTGTATGGGTGGGTAACCGGTGGAATAGTCGAGGTGTGCACAAGCTAGCACATGAGGTTAGAATTGCCTAAAATCATGTAAGGAGACCGACGTTCCACATTCCACTCGATGTGGGAACGCAACAAGTTCCAAATTAGAATATCAACTATGGCATTCCATAATCTTTTCAAATATCCTTATATAAATTCCTAGCCAACCCACAATGATGACCGAGTTGGTTGAGCGAGTGATCTCCCAAATGAGGGTCTTAGGTTCGAACCCCCCTGCATGCTTTCTTGGTGAAACTCATTGCATGGGGCTTCCCTAGTGCAGTTTACCTCTCTTGTGTGATTGGTGAGCTAATTGGAGCAGGGCTGCGAGTTCCCTTGTCAAAAAAAAACTAGCTCCACCATTGCAAACTTGATCATTTTCCTATACACATTGTCTTACTTATGCATACTTAAATATCAAGGAATCATGAATGATGAACTTCAGTGTCTTGATATCCAACTGAGTCAGTCTGACAAGATACCATGGTAGGCCAATATGAGTGGATTCTTTTGCAGAATTAGCTTTCTCAGAGACATAAACTAATTCCTTTTTAATGCTTGGGCCATAACTTTTGAAGGTGTTTGCCTCGGCACCAAGATAAGCCAACAAGCCTAGATGTTTAATGTGTCTGCTAAACTTTTATCTCTTTGATTCTTAGCTTCCCTCTTGTACACATATAGCATGATTCAGACATAAATGTGTCAGAGAAGCATAATTGTCGTTGCAGCTTGTACTGTAGGTATCAAGAAAATATAATTTATAAATAACTAAATGAAGTTTTACATAGAGTAACACTGTTATGATGAGAAAGACGTGATATTCTTACTCGAAATGCATAGGCAACAGGCCAGGACACTGCTCAGGCTTGCCCACCATTTCAATCATGCTTTAAAATTGAAAAAAGAAAAAGAGAAAAATTTCTGATATTAGTATATTACTAACCATCTGGATTCCAATTTGTGATATTGGTATTTATCTTTTATAGAAGCTTGTAGTCCACACTGATTGTTGGTAACTTAAATGCAGAGCTTAAAACCAACAGATGGGTTCAAATGCAGTTGATGATTTGATAGAAGCGTCATCAGGAGTTCATTATTCTGGATTCCATATGGAGCAGCCACGTACTCCAGAAATTGAGCAACCAACAACCTCTATAGATGATAGTGTTCATAGGCAACCCTTCATCATTGGTATGTATTCACAGTGGTATCTCTCTTGCTGTCACCTGAGCATTGTTTTTTTATTAAGGGTCTTCAACATTGTCAATTCACTTTTGCAATTGCAAAGATTGAAAAAAAAAAAGACGTTTTTTTTCATCTCAATAACAACTCAATTGTTGTTCTCCTCCGCTATTCTTGGAATGTTTCTTTGTGATGTTCATTTTTGATGATTCCCAGAGCAAAGGATATGTTAGCTTAAGAAACTAACTATAGTTTTTCAAGCTTTCATCATGTGTACATCAAATGATAGTGTTCGCTTCAATATGAATGTTAAAATTTAAAAATATGGTAGAGCATTCATGAATGCATATAACGTCGGGATGGCAAGGGGCTGCAATCTTGAGCGGCGTTGAAATCTAGTCTGTTATTTTGCCTTCTTGTAAGTGATTTAGTTGGCTATCTGGTTTGGCTTAGAACTTTGTGGGAATCTTTCTTGGACAATGGATTCTGGCTGCTTTTTCACATGAAGTTAGCTCAAAATTGATTATGCTGAGTATGTGTAAAGAAAATTCTCAATATAGATTTTGCACTCAATCCTTCTTTTTGCGTACTGTTCAGAACATGTCAATGGAGTTGGTTCAATTGTTTTTGTATGCACATTCTTGGTCAATAGAGCAGTTTATGATTTTCCTTCTCAGGAAGTGTGTCAGGAATATGGGTGGTGATGAAAATTGATTATCTGGCTTTTCAGTTGAATCATAAAACTTCAAGCAATTTTTCAACTTAATCTTTTGATGAGCTAATTTCTTTTCCATCAGATTCAAGGCTGTAAATGCAATTGGTATTTCTTTTACTTGGTACACATTTTCTTAATCATGCTCATAAAATATGTCTCACCGGCAGGCGTTGCTGGAGGTGCTGCATCTGGCAAGACAACAGTTTGTGATTTAATTATTGAGCAGCTTCGTGATCAGCGAGTTGTACTAGTTAACCAGGTGGGTTTCTTCGGACCGGAAAAAAGTCTTTTCTTTATTTTGATGAACAAGTTTAAGCTTACAGCTAAATCATACTTAGTATGAACAGATAGTATCATGATCTTCTCCATACAGCTTTTTTAGCTGCCTTCATTCTCTTATCTCTTCCTATTGAATCTATAACTATTTACAATGTGTTTATAGCTCCTCTTTCTTGTTTCTTCTTGATAAGATGATTGGTTAGCTAGGGTCTTCTATATCTCAATTTTCTCTAGGTGTTTTTTTCTGCATATTCCCCCCTCAATTTTTGATAATTTTAAACTAATAAACTAAACTTATATTTCATCTATCTTTAAAGATCAATAAGAACTTTTTGGTTGAATTACTACTTTTATTGGTCTTCATGTGAGATGTTCCCAACAGAAGTTGTGGGAAAAAATACGGCTTTAGAGGATTCAGAATGATATTTCTATTTAACAAGTCGTAAATGCTACATTTCTATATTTTTGTTTGCACAAATTCATTCTCTGATTTATCTAACCCGAGTTTGAATTTGCAGGATTCTTTTTATCATACTTTGACTCCTGAAGAACTAACAAAAGTTCATGAGTACAACTTTGACCATCCTGGTTAGTCTAGTCCATTTTATTTGAGTTAAATTCAGTCTCAATTGTTTATGGTTTAATTTCCCAGATAGAAAATGATACTTCGTATTACTTTTAGGAAAAAGCATCACTATAGTCTACATGTGTCATTTTTTTCTTCTCAAAATCATTCTTGCATTTGCCAATAAAAATATTTATGAATTGAAATTGGACTCTCTTGTACAGCTTCAAAGAAGTATGTTTATGTGTTCAAGACCTGTGGCTCGTAACTGTCCTCAATTTTATTGGAAATCCTTTTTAATTAACGATGATAATTTCTGGTGGTTGAGTTTTGATTTATAATGTTCATACATGTGTAAACTCTTTTAAATTGTTTAATATTTTTATGTCATTTGTTTGAATTATTAAATATCAGCTACATGTTATAAGATAATGTTTGCTGTAAGTTTCATGATTCTCTTTCTTATTGTTCAGATGCATTTGACACAGAAAAATTGTTGTGTGTGGTGGAGGAATTGAAGCAGGGGCAAGCAGTGGATATTCCAAAATATGATTATAAGAGTTACAAAAATGACGTATTCCCTCTTCGAAGGGTAAATCTTCATAGCATGATTTTATTTTGTTTCATTTTATTGCATACGTCATCCAACTTTCTAAAGAATACTTCAGTTTCTGTTTATCTTAGTCAACATTTAAACTCCCTCATCTTTTTGCACAATTTCTTTCTTCCAATTTAATACCTTATCTAAAAATATTTAAAAGGAAGAAAGAGGGATTGGATTCCAATGACACAGAAAACACATACGTCTCTAGACAGACAGCTGGATATATAGGTGGAGACACACGCAATTGCCTGCATTTCGAATTGTAGCTGTCTTTTTTTCAGAATTCTCCATTAGTGCCAATTCACCTTCTTTATTTTACTTGGTAGGTCAATCCTTCAGATGTTATAATCTTGGAAGGCATACTCATCTTTCACGATCCACGTGTCCGAGATCTGATGAATATGAAGATATTTGTTGATACAGGTTCTTTCATCTCCTTTCTTTTGATGTTCCTTTATTATTGTTGTGGCATGAGTTGTTCCTTCTCATTGACATGTGACCATGATGTACAAGAGAAAAGATCAGAATAGTGTTCTAGTAGTCATCTCATATAGTATTCTTTTACTTGAATATTTTTCCTTCTAAGGTTTCTCCTCTATCGTCGAAAAGATTCGATTTTCCCTCTAATAAATTAAAACCAAATATTAAAGAATAATATGGAGCTCGTCCTTTTTTTGGTCTTAAAAAGAAATATGATTTCTGAAAAAAGAACTTCCCAGAGATTAGAACACATTAGAACACTGCTATACTGCATGAATATCCATCCCATGTAAGAGTGGTGCAAGGGCTTCATCAAAACAGATAATCTTGAAAGACTGAACCAAAAATTCACTCCAACTCATATTAGTGAGTGCTTCCACTCAAGCTTCTGAAATATTTTTGTTTTTGTTGTATTTGTTTTAAAATATCTGTTCCTTAAAACTGTTGATTTCAGCTATCGTAAAAATAGATGATGTTCTGCTTTAGTCCTTGACACACGAGCATGTTGTATCCTTCCATGTCTACTGGACAGTGCTTTATGTTGGGTCTTCTACTTGTGTGGTTTCATCAGCTTAAATTTTCAGTGCAGATGCCGATGTACGTCTCGCGAGGAGAATAAGACGTGACACAGCTGAAAAGGGAAGAGATATTAGTGTGGTGCTTGATCAGGTTAGGAAAACTTTCAGGCTTATTTGAAAAGTGGGAATCTTTCACTCAAATTTGACAGATATTTGATAAAAGCATTTCTTGAGTTTCTTACTCTTCCAACATATTGCATTTTGTTTTGTCAAAAAAAAAAAAAATTTAAAATTTTGTCAAAAAACATATTGCATTTTGTTTTTGACGAAGATCAGTGACTTGATGACTACGAACCTGTTGGAAATTTGGTCTTATAAGCCAAAAGTCATAAGTTAGGATTTCTAACTTCTGACTTTTGGCTTATTTTTTGTTCTTTTAGCTTAAAAACAAGTGCTTAAAAGGCACTTCTTTTATTTTTACCCTAACTGCTTAAAGGCTATTATTTTAGCTTTAAAGCACCTTAATAAGCCAATCCAAACAGGCTCTAAGTTTCTTTTTTCCTGTTTCCTTTCTCAGTTCATGTCTGTGAAACTTCCATTACGAGTTTCTAAAATTGCCTTTTTGCTAATAAGCTCAATAAAAACCATTTTTTCTTTAACTGATGATTCAACTTCCATCTCAACTTAATTGCCTTCTCAAAACTGGCTGTTCAAACTTCATCAAGTTTCTAATTGCATTTTTGAAGTTGATTGTCATATGAAATTTAGCATGATTGTTATGCCTAAGTGTTTGGTTTTCACTAATAATGTGTTTTAATCTTTGATGCAGTACTCTAAGTTTGTGAAAGCTGCTTTTGATGACTTCATTCTTCCTACAAAGAAGTATGCTGACGTTATCATTCCCCGAGGTGGAGACAATCATGTTGCTATTGATTTGATTGTGCAACATATTCGGACAAAACTTGGTCAACATGATCTTTGTAAAATATATCCTAACTTATATGTCATTCAATCAACTTTCCAGGTACTATTTTTATCTTCGAAATTTAAGATATTACTTGTCCCTGTTTACCTGTTTTTCTGTTTTTCTTGAAATTGATTTGCTTTGTTCAAGATCCATTCCATGTGCTCCTAAAGATTGGTAATTTTTTCATTTAGATACGTGGCATGCATACACTTATACGGGATGGTCATACAACTAAACATGACTTTGTATTTTATGCTGATAGATTAATTCGATTGGTAAGTACATTGCTTTACTGGTTATCCTATTTTTCTCAACCAGTCAGTGAAAGTGAATCCTTTTTTAGCTTATCAACTAGATTCATCTTCACTTGAACCAGGTTGTTGAACATGGTTTAGGACATCTGCCATTTACGGAAAAGCAGGTGTTGACTCCAACTGGTAAGCTGCAACTGTAATTGGTTAAAATCATGCCCTTGTATTTAGAAATCTTATTCAGATCGTCTTCCATTACTACATTTTATATAGTAAGGTTATTGACATTAGGTCCAAAGATCAGGCTTAATGGTGATCTTCTTAGGACAGGTGAGAGTGTGGATACAATTATGATACTTGGCCATGGTTTCTGAAGTCACGACTGATACCAAGAAAAAATGGCTGAATTGTAACTGGAAAAAGCTTAGGCATTATAACGCATCAGTGCATTACGACTAATGTTACTTTATTGGTCAAAATATGACACTGGTTACTGTATTATTGGGATATCACAAGATAGTATTGCTTACAGTATTAACTTTAAACTTCCCTTAGGGTTATTGTTGAAGACACTACTTTCCCGCAAAGATATTTTCTTCTACAGTTTGAATTAGTAGAGTTGTTGAATTGTATATGTAAGGCATCATAAACATTACTGATCCTATAGCAGTTAGAAAAAATGAAGTACTTCATTTTGGTCAATTTCAATACTTGAATCATGATTTTAGCATTTTATTCTAAAGTTATATTGTCTGGGATTCTAGGTGTGGGTTTTATGCAACTTTTGTTTCTTCGTGGACTTTAATCTTTTTCTATATACCCAGGTGAGTGGGAACTGCTTCAACGAGCAGAAATAAATTCTTAATGAGATATATTTCTTGTGGGTGCAGGATCTGTTTACAGTGGTGTTGATTTTTGTAAGAGGTTATGTGGTGTTTCAGTAATTAGAAGGTGAGTTTGTCATTGGCATTTCCCTTGCTTTACTTGTATGGTAGTGATAATTGCTTTAGAGCATTTAAGGACTTTCTGATCTTTGTAATGGTGTCGTATGCGTGTATATATGTTGGTGCATGTAGTTTGGTAACCTTCATTACCATTTACTGATTGATTGTATGGTTGTCCATGTCCTTAAGGCCTATGTTGTTCACTTATTCTATTGGTATATTATGTCCCAAACTTGGCTCGTTTAGTAGATCGAATGCAATGGTCTGTGCATGTGTGAGGCTCTGATATATATGTTTAAAGCTTTCACATGGAGCATCATGTTAGTGATTAAAACTGAAGATAACAAATGACAGTCTCTTATCTCAGAAGCATATTCATCATGGAGAAACTTCATTTGCATTTTTCAGGATAAATACTTGTTACATGGCAGGACACTCGCTTAATAATCATCCGATGTTTTAAGTAGAGAATCCAATTAACAAGTGTTTGTTTGTGTCTTCTCCGCCTTCACCAAAGTGATCGAATTGCTGTATTTTGTTTGTTAACCATAAAAATTTCTAATTATGCACAGTGGAGAGAGAGCATCATGTTAGTGATTAAAACTGAAGATAACAAATGACAGTCTCTTATCTCAGAAGCATATTCATCATGGAGAAACTTCATTTGCATTTTTTAGGATAAATACTTGTTACATGGCAGGACACTCGCTTAATAATCATCCGATGTTCTAAGTAGAGAATCCAATTAACAAGTGTTTGTTTGTGTCTTCTCCGCCTTCACCAAAGTGATCGAATTGCTGTATTTTGTTTGTTAACCAATAAAAATTTCTAATTATGCACAGTGGAGAGAGCATGGAGAATGCCTTGCGAGCATGTTGTAAAGGTATCAAGATTGGCAAGATCCTGATCCATCGAGAGGGTGACAACGGTCAGCAGGTCAGCAATCTGCAGGGTCCTCCTGAGTCATTATATTGCCTTTTGCGCTCCTTATGTTAAATTTAAAGCATTTTGTTAAATGATGCAGCTGATCTATGAGAAACTACCACTAGATATTGCAGAGAGACATGTCCTGCTGTTGGATCCCATCCTCGGAACAGGTTAGTTTTTAAGAGTGCTCTGGATATCAGATAACTGACCACGCGCTTCATCCACACTAGGCGTGGATGAACTACATCATCAAGATTTTACGATAATTCTTATCAAAAGTTTACGTGAGCAAAGCTTGTTATATGTCTATACACAGGGAATTCAGCTGTTCAAGCTATTTCATTACTGCTGAAGAAGGGTGTCCCAGAGTCCAACATTTTATTCCTCAATCTCATTTCTGTAAGTTCACTGAATTATCCAGTACAGGCATTGCATTCCTTCCAACTTTCTGCAACTACTACTTGTGGTGTTCAATTTGCAACGGAGTTCTTGAATAATAACTGTTTTTCTTTAAAACTAGGCACCTCAAGGAGTACATGTGGTGTGCAAGCGGTTTCCAAGAATAAAGATTGTGACATCTGAGATAGAAATTGGTCTGAATGACGATTTTCGTGTTATTCCTGGGATGGGTGAATTTGGTGATCGATATTTTGGCACAGACGATGACTAAACGAAGAGTTGTGGCCCCTCCATACCCCGCAATCACATAATGGGAGATGTAACGTTCAATTCCAATTCAAATTTTTTTAACGATCTTTTAAAAGAAAAGAGTAAGATGAGCATGATGAAAACACTTGTGTAACGGATAAATGGACATTTTGAAGCATTTTTGAGTATACAAGCCTTATAAACGTGATTTCTTTTTTCACTCTACACTATCAAGTCCTTTAAACTATGCATATATGTTATTAGAAAATGAGAGTATACTACTTAAGGTTGTGGCAGAGTGGTAGTATTCCTCCACCTTTAATCAAAGGTCTCGTATCTCAGGTACGAGTCCAGAAATAGGAGCACTTTCCGTGGAACTTCTTTGCTCGAATCCAGAGTGTATACAAGTTCCATTATATTGACTGCTCCGATCATAGTTCCTTGTGTAACAAAACGAACTATGGAACAACTTGTTACATTTGAGATGTATATTTGGTTGAAGCCTTGTGTACGGAAATCGTATCGTTTTATTTCAATGTGGGACTTTTCTATATGAATTCAGAGTCTAAACTTCTTACATTTGAGAGAGCCATCCACAGATTAAGATGATTGTTTTTTGGGTTCTATATCATAAATGTGAGAAAAGAAACAAAATATTAGAGATGAGGCATCAACTCCTCACAATATTTTTTGCCTCACACAAATAGAAAGGAGACGTTTGGCAGTATTTTATGTAGTTCACTCATTTTTAGTTAGAGAGGACGATAATCTTTGTTGGGCTAATCTATTGACACGTGTCAAGAATTGGATCATCATATTAGGAATATCCCTTCCAAGTCATTTACTATATAGATTGGGTTTCTAGCTTTTTGGGTTCTCGTCCTTTTTCAGTTGGCTGCTTCCTTAGCTTTATCCAAAGCATTATCCTTTTAGCACAACCATGTCTGCCTTTGTGGGAAAATATGCTGGTAAACTTCTCTTCACGTTATTCAAGATTTAAACTTTATGGATTTCTATAATCAATATAATATTTACTGAGTTCACGATCAAATATTTATTCATATTTAGTGAATTTTTACTTTTGATATATAGAGTTTAGTTAAATATTATTGAATTTACGTGAATTCATATATTATTTGTGGTTTTTCTAAATCCTATATAAAAAAAGAGTTGGTCTTGGCAAATAAGTACGCACATATTTTGCTAGCCAGCATGCAAGGCAGTAACGGTTCTTTAAGGTACGTGAGAATGTGTATTTTACATAGTACGTGGTACATATGTTGTCATGCATATATAGCCAACTTATATATGTAAAGTATATATTTTGATTTCAATTTTTACACTGTCAATTGTAGCATATATACTAGGATGTAATAGCCTTATTTTTTTTTTAGGGTAACTAACAAATTTAATTGCGTTTACTTGTAATCATCTTTTAAGTAGACAGATAATATATATGTATATATACAATAACAACATACGTGGGGTAGATGGTAGGATGTACCCATACCTTATCCTATCGGCCTTACTTTTGCAAGAACAATATGACAGTAAAATAACAAGATATACAAAACAATGAGACAACAAGTAGTAATATGCATGCAGTGAAGAATAAGAGATTACTCTCGCACATAAAATACGACAACACTTGGCTACTACCTATATAGGTCATAAGCTAAAGTTATGTTATGTGCTAGTTTATTATATTCATATATACCTTCCTATCGGTAGAATTTGAACTCTAATTATCATGATATATATTAATGCAGAGGAACTTATCAAGAATGCCAAGTACATAGCAACACCAGGGAAAGGTATTTTGGCAGCAGATGAAAGTACTGGCACTATTGGAAAACGTTTATCAAGCATTAATGTTGAAAACATTGAAGCAAATCGTCAAGCACTTCGTGAACTCCTTTTCACTTCACCAAATGCTCTTCCTTACCTCTCTGGTGTTATTCTCTTTGAAGAAACACTTTACCAAAATACTTCTGATGGAAAGCCATTTGTGGAACTTCTTCAAGAGAACAATGTTGTTCCTGGGATTAAGGTGGACAAGGGCACAGTGGAATTGGCCGGGACCAATGGCGAGACGACAACTCAAGGGCTCGACTCGTTGGGTGCACGTTGTGCACAGTACTACAAAGCAGGTGTGTATGTTGATCTAATTTGTGTGATCATGTGCACTTATTTTGTTATGCTATGTTTCAACACGCTCTCTCACGTGCATGTGAAAGGGATCTTTACAGAAATAGCTACAATAATTTACTGTTTACTTTTCCTAGTCGATATGTTATGTTTCTGGAGGCTAGCTACTTAGACTATTAGGGTTCGTTTGATTGCAGACGATCTTATTTAAAATCCTATGCTGTTAGAGGGAACAGAAGTTTAATTATTTAACTACATTATGTCTGGACAAGGTGCTCGTTTTGCCAAGTGGAGAGCTGTGTTGAAAATTGGGGCTACTGAGCCTTCAGAATTGTCCATTCAGCAAAATGCTCAGGGGCTAGCTCGTTATGCGATAATTTGCCAAGAAAATGGACTAGTGCCAATTGTGGAGCCAGAAATTCTGACTGATGGAAATCATGATATCAAGAAATGTGCAGCTGCTACTGAAACTGTTCTTGCTGCTGTTTATAAGGCACTCAATGACCAGCATGTTCTTCTTGAAGGAACACTTTTGAAGCCCAACATGGTCACCCCTGGCTCTGATAGCCCAAAGGTAAGTAATTTAAGTTATACACACGGAGAGCGTAAAAGATTTTTATATTGTTAATGTATTTTTAACCTGTTGTAGCCTATGGTGCTCGGATTCTTCAGTACCATCAACCATGCACTACTTCTAGAGGATGGTGATTTGCACCCGACAACATTTTTGAAGAGTCTGAGCAACATAAGTTGTAGCAAGTTTGCATTAGTGCAAGTCTTTTTTGCAAAAGAAATGTAGATAGTTTAATCAAATTGGACTGATTAAAATATAACTCGTCTAATCCATTCAAGTTTGAACTAGTTGGAATGTGTATATTCATATGTAGGTTAATATGAGTATAGTTCAAATTATCACATCTAGAAGTCAGGACCAATTTGAGGGGCCTATATATGGAGTTGATTGGATTATCCATTAGAAAACTCATCAAAAAGTACGAAAAAAGGAGATAATTTTATATGAGTTTGGTTCATTGTCATGATAAATAAAAGAAAATGTTTTCGTAAGTTTGATTTAATAAAAAAAGAGCAGCCCGATGCACAAAGCATCCCATGTTCACACAGAATCCGAGGAAGGGCCGCACCTCAAGGAAGTGTAATGTGTACCTCATTGTTTAATTCAACTTAACATGCTCATCTTGATCTTAGAGAAAATTTTGGACGACTTGATATATTCCAACCCACACATCTGACACCCGTCCTCGTTCGTTATCTTAGGTTGCAGCAGAAGTAATAGCAGAGTACACGGTCACAGCCCTGCGCCGGACCGTGCCACCAGCAGTGCCAGGGATAGTGTTCTTATCAGGAGGACAGAGTGAGGAAGAGGCAACAGTGAACTTAAATGCAATGAACAAATTGGATGTGCTTAAGCCATGGACACTGTCATTTTCATTTGGTAGAGCTCTTCAGCAAAGTACTCTCAAGACTTGGGGTGGAAAAAAAGAAAATGTTGGCACAGCTCAAGAGGCATTTTTGACAAGGTGCAAGGCTAATTCAGATGCAACGCTTGGAAAGTATACTGGTGGAAGTGGAAGTGGTGCTGCTTCTGAGAGTCTGTTTGTTAAAGGTTACAAATATTAGGAGAAGGCAAAACTTGGAGTTGATGATAACAGGTTATATACTATTGGCTTTTGTGTTGCTTTTAATAACTTCTATATATGTTAAAAATTGAATCTTTTTAATTTCAGACATCTTTCCACAAGTAACTCTTGCAAATTGTTGTTCAACGTTTATATTCACTTAACCAAGAAAATAAAGAAAAAAACTATATATAAAAAAATGTTGGGTTTTAAAAGGTGTGAATGGAAAATAAAGAGTCGCGACTTTTATGAAGAGTTGCGCTTTGATGAAAAGTTGCGACATTTATGAAGAGTTGTGACTTTTATGAAAAGTTGCGACTTTTATAAAAAATTGTGAATTTTATGAAAATTTGTGACTTTTATGAAAGATTGTGACCTTTTCGAAAGATTGTGACTTTTTCAATGGTTTGTGACCTTTCCGGTAAGACACAGTAAGAACCTTTTCACACTACCCTTTGTTTTCTATAAATTGAGGGATTTCCTATCATTTTAAGAACCAATTTTCTGGACTTCTTCTACTACTACTAAATCTAGTATTTTAAGTGTACTTTACTGTCGTTGAGTGGTTCGCTGACACCGTGGTTTTAGGTACCGATACACCGGTGAGTAAGATCGTTCTATTCTAGGAGGATATATTCCATTAACCTTGGGTACCTGAGGGGAATAATTTCCTTAAGGGGACACTGTGCATTCAGTGGGCTCGATTTTCTTCTTTAAGAAAAATATTTTGTATATTGTTTCTAATTTGTTTCTGGTTCTATTTTCTCTATTGATTTTAATTTTCTAGTTTTGAAAATGCTCTTTAAACTTTGTTGTTACTTACTAAGTTCTTCAAAGTTTTGTTCCAAGTATCTTAGAAATACAACATGAACAACAATCTTAAGGAAATTATTATACTTGGTATTTCTTGTGTTCTACTGATTAAGGGAAACGAATCATGGAAGTAGAAGATTAATGCACTACTTCTCCAGAATTCGGTGTCTTGTTTAGCAAGGTCTAAGTGAGAATGTACCAGAAAGTTTGGTGGTATTCCAGTTAAATATTACACCAGGTAACCTTCTTATTATTTATCTAAGGAGGAAAATAGTTTCTAAAGGTTAACAATTTTGATATTTATCATGTGTGTCTTTGAAAAAAGTTCTGCAAATCATATGTTTTTTGAATGAATTTTCCTTGGCAAATAATGTTGCCTTTAAAATTCACTAGTTTGCAGAATGAGATATGCATATTTTTGTTTGATAAAATAGTATGTCAAAATGTTATAGTTGGAAGACTATTTGAAAAGAAAAACATTTCTATTTGATAATCTAAGAATATATTTTATTCTGTTTGGAGGAAAAAAAACTTTTGTAGTTTTGTACTCCTTGTGAATTTGATTGTTGTAGACTAAAATCTTTTATAGTTTTCTACTCTTAATAAATTGGACTATGCAATTGGTTTGAAGAATATGAAAACTTCACCTAACAAGTCAGTGTTGTACTTTTGGTTTTCTGCAAACTTCATTGTTACATTAAAAACAAATTGTACACAATTTTTTGTCCTTATTGTTAGTATTCTAAATACTAAGTGGTATGTCTAACTGTGATCGAAAAAAAAAGACCAATGACTTAAAAGTGTGTGATTTTGTGTCTGGAATAGGTGCTTCTAGGAATGAACTTTGACACTATGAAAAGATTGTCAAAGAGAATTGAAGCACTATAATTCTTTCGTAGAATAGTATGTTCAAAAGAGGTTTCATGTTGTCAATGACATTTCGACAGTCGAAAAAAGCATATGTGGAAAAACTATTTTCAAATACTTGAAAAATATTTTTGAGATTATGTTTAAAATGTGGGGGGTTCTTTGCTTATGACAAAGATAAAATTAGACTTAGTGTCTAGTTTAATTTTGGAGCAAAAGATATGAAATTCAATGATACTTTTGTATTATGTTAGACCCACAAAATTCTTAGAGTATATTTGGTATTGTGGTTGTTGAGTTTCTTTACTACTAGTATATGATGTGACTAGTATGAAACTACCAAATTATATATATACTTGTTCAAAATAATTGTGTTCTTTTATGAAAAAGTGTCACTTAAAAATATTGTGATTTTTCATGAAAAAATATGTCTATTATAATAAAAGTATTTGCATAGACATGAATATTGGTGAATAGTCATTTGTTATGTTTTGTAAAAGAAACATTTGGACTATATTGCCTTTATTGGACCAAATGAAACTTTGTTCATGGACAGTTCTATAACAATCAAATTGAAAGTTATGGAAAGATCCTTCTGAAAAGGACATTTGACAAGGTGATGACTCTAAACAATGTTTATATCACACAAAATTGTAAAATAATAGGATTATTATTGAAAAGAAACTCTATGTAAATGGCAAAAAATCAATGTGAAACAGAACAGAGACATCCTAATTCTCTCTCATATCATCAGTAAGAAACTCTATGTAAATGGCAAAATATCAATGTGAAACTAAAGAGAGACATCCTACTTCTCTCATATCATCAGTAAGAAATTCTATGTAAATGGCAAAAAATCAATGTGAAACAGAACAGAGACATCCTACTTCTCTCATATCATCATATAATTCATGATTCAGAGGGCTTATCTATTGAACCATGTCCAGAGCTTTCTGGTTGTCTCGATTCAGAGGATTTTTCAGTTGAACCATGATCATCAGATCTTTTTGCTTGACTCGATTCAGAGGGTTTTTCAGTTGAACCATGATCAAATCTTTTTGTTTGTCTCTTGAGATAGTCGCTCCAAGTAGTATCTTTCTTGAATAAATTGGTTGATCTTCAAATGTTGGTATTCTAATTCAATTCTTGGCTTTTCTCCTCATTAACCTTCTTTATGTCTTTGACTTCTTCTTGAAGCCTTGCAAACTTTTCTTCGATTTCTTTTTCATGACTTGTTCTGTATGCCTGTACACACAGAGAACTGCAATACAAGAAATATGGTGATGATTAATAAATGAACATTCAGGTTAAAAAACTTATTATGAAATATGGTGCTTACTGTCACAGACTTAGAGTTCTCGTTAATGTTTCGTGCGGCACTTGACAACTTACTCACGAATCTTTCACGATCTTGTAAGCTCAAGTAATCCCTTTGAAGCTAGATCGCTAAGAGAATACAAAGAAAGACTTAGAAAATTTTGGAAGAAGGCTTTTGTATTGCTTGGAGAATGCTTTACAACTTGGTTGATAGCTTGCTTCAAGTTTGGATGCCTTACAAATGAGGGGACCTTCTATTTATACTATCTCCTAAGGGCCTAAGTATAAATAATACTTACTTTACAAGTCCCTACTAATTTACAATTTAGTCTATGTTCTAGAATTCTCTACTAATTCTAGGAAATTCTAAAGCTTCTAAGTTATTCTAGAATTCTCTACTAATTCTAGGAAATTCTCTAGGGAGTTGTAGAGTGTTCTACTTAACCTCTCCACAACTCTAGATTCTTCCCCTTATTCCGGTGCCAAATCTGAACTGTGAAGTGGCGGGACGTGACATTACGCCACATGCATGCCAACCAATACGCAACTTTGCTGCCTATTCTTCAGCAGTACTACGTTTGTTCCCATTGAGAGGTAGAGTAACATTCACTTTGTTTTTGATGGTTGCAGAAGACGATTCCTGTAAAATGAGAAAAAATGAAAACAGTAAATAAGAACCAAGACAATTTGGAAGAACATCGATTCGTTACCGAATGAACTCAATAAAATTTACCACTTTGATGCTGGATTCGATCATAATCTCTGCTGGTGTGGAAGGAGATGGATGATTTGTTGTCTCCCCCTGATGTAAATGATCAATTCAGAAATTTTTGCTTTCAATATGTAAATTATAAATAAATTTTAATGAAAAAATATAAGATCTTTAAAATTGTTTTAAAAAACAATATATTAAGTATGCATATTAATAAAAATATATGTATATAATTCACCGGTTCGGTTCGGTTATTTCTTCGATTTTTTCGAATAAAACCATAACCAAATCAAATACTATCAGTTTTCAAAAATCTAAAACCAAACCAAATCTAACCCATATAAAATCGGTTTTATTTTATCGGTTTGGTTCGATTTCTCAGTTTGGATCGGTTTTTATCCAAATCGTGAACACCCCTAGGTGGAATGATGAAGCGAAACCAAAAATGTATCTCTATTTATAAAAGTCTTGGAGGATGATTTTCATGCAAGTTTTTCTATTTTAGGTGAATAACATGTTGGGCCCGTGCTGGCCTGTCTAGTATATATATATATACTAAACACAAGTGTCAGTGCTAGCACGGGCTATGATTTTAATATATTTTAAGTTATTAATTATTGTAAATTATAGTATTTTTACGTAATTTTTGAATAATATAGGTTACTTCCTTTGTCCCAATATATATAGCACAAATAGAATTTCAAGAGTTAATACGTTGTTAATAATTAAGATTTCTAGTACTTTGTACATAGTTTTCAAATTAAAATGAGGAAAAAAGAACAAATATACCACCGAACTATCAAAAATGGTATACGAATACCCTTCGTTATACTATTGAGAAACTAAAGCCCCTGCCATCCAAAAAGTGGAACATTTTTGTAGGGGTGTGCATCGGTCGGTTATATGTAGTATCGGTTCAATTTATCGATTTTCGGTTTTTAAATATGTCAACCCAATAACAAACCGATAAGATATTTTTTATCGGTTTTCGATTTATCGGATTTTGGTCATTATCGGTTTGGTTTTTGATTTACCCAATAAGAAAATGTCTTTAAAATATTTTATAACTTCTCACTTCTCTAAGTACGAAGGTTGTAATTACATGTCACTGCAAAAAATAATATGAAATTTCTGATGTTAATCAAACTACAAACCTTTACAAACTTGCAAAAGCTACAACTTACAATAACAAACTAAAATAACAGAGTTCACAAGACTAAAACTAAAATCAAATAGCTACAATTGAGAACCCTTACTTTAGTCTTTAGGTTTTGAGTAAACAATAAAGACTAGTAAAGCGGCGTAGTGTGAAGTGGGTAGAATACTAATAATTTGATATTGTTATAGTGTATAGTTATATATTAATCATTAATATTTAATATTTAGGAAGGGTAAAGAAATAAATTATTACAGTCTTATTGGATTATCGATTTACCCAATAACCCAATATTAAAAACCGATATCGAACAATAACCCAATAACTTTTTTTTATAAGCCCATTAAAAACCCAATAACACTTTTTTCGGTTCGATTTTTGCACACCCCTTCATTTATGTCCTTCACTCTAACGGAAGGACATGTGTCATCATCCTGTGCATCTACCCTTATTCTAAACCCACAAAAAAAACCCGCCTGAATTAAAAAAAAAAAAAAACCAACCAAATAACCCCCTAACCCCTTTTTTTAAAAGTGAACCAAACAATTTCTTTGATTAGCAAAACAAAATTAAAGTGATACTTGGGTCCAAATTTCACACGGTATAAGTGTAGCTATAGGAACCACCACTACGACCGCCACCACGACGGCCATAGTCATCGTCATCAGAATCATCGTAGGTTCCATAAACATCATCAAAGTCCTTCGATTTCCGGTAACAACCGTACAAGTATGGGATGTGTGGTTCGTCGGAGCTGGAAGTGATGAGCGTATAAGGTGAGAATGTTGTGTGTGAAGATTTCTAGAAAGATTAGTATTGTTGTGCCGGTGGACCAGAAAACTATTCCATAAAAATAGTCGTCATGTGTCGGCGGTACGTTTGTTACACGCATTGGGCGAGTGAGATTTTTTTCTGACAGATTCCGATAAAATCATCTTCATCGGTGGCGGCGTGGCGGAGAAGATGGCGGTGAATGAGATTTTTGAGTGAAGTTTTATTGGCTAAGCTTTGAAGCCTAGCAAGAACAACCATGGTTGCTAAAATTGTTTAGCTCTCTAAAACCTTAGCTTCTCCCATCCTCTAATTCGTCCTCATCTTCTTGCTCAATCACGTTATCTTCTTCTTCTCCACTCAAATCTGAGTTCTAACCCACTCCATCACGAGATTCGCCCCTGCGTACCTTCTTCTCACCCATCTTCATGTTTGAACTTGAATTCAAGATCAAATGCTTACCCTTTCTTTCAACACCAATTTTGGGTTCATTGTGTTTTTTGAGGAAATAAAACAAGTAGTCGGTGAAATTGCGTGAGATTTTTGAAGAATAAAACAGAGGATCAAGGCGAGTATTCACCGCTTTGGAGTGGGTAGAGAGAATTTGGGGGTATTTTGGTTAATTTGGGTATTTTATTAGGTGTTAGTAATGGTTGGGTTAGGGGTTATTTGGGTGGGCCTTTTTAATTTGGGTCGTGGTTTAGAATTTGGTGAATAATAAGGGTAGATGCAAAGGATGACGACACGTGTTATTCCGTTAGAGTGAAGGGCATAAATGTTCCATTTTTTGGACGGCAAGGGCTCTAGTGTCTAAATAGTATAACGAAGGATATTTGTATATTATTTTCGATAGTTCGAGAATATATTTATCTTTTTTTCCTTCAAATAATACATGTTACTCCCTCCGTTTCAAAAACCCACGGCCACTACCATAAAGACCATTGCTGAAGGAAAAGTTGAAAGGATACCCCAACCAAAACCAGAATCTGATGATGCGGTGAAGAAATTCTAGCTTTGTCCCTTGTGGGTGGGGTAATAACAATAACTTATATGTTTTTTTTACTGATTTTGTGTGTTCCTGTTTATTAAATTTTTTTTATATTTTGTTATATAAAAGGTGTGTTTGGAGTTGGCGTACAATATAACAGGAGAAAAAGAATTCAGCTTTCACACTATTATAATTAGGTAAATATTCTATAAAAGAGAAATAAGGGTTTATCCGAGTGATTTCTTACCGGCGGCGTCTAAGAGAACCAGCGAATCAGGTGAAAACTACTCGTCCAAATTAACCTATGGAAAGGTTGAAAGCATACATGCATGATCTCAAAGCAAAGAACAAGTGGCAAGCAGAACGTAAATCTAGAAACAACACTACTCTTAATGGAACTTGGGCCTCGATCTCTTCATTTATTTTCTTAGATTAAAGAAAAAGGCATGATGGTACCTGGTGAACGAACCAGGAGGAACAACAAGCATGCATGTTGCCCAAGGAAAAAGAGGTTTTTAGTAATCTAGGAACCAGCCAAAGGATTGATCTTGTCAGGATCACTACCAAGCTCCTTCATTGCATCATGCATAGATGCGAGATCAACGACAGATGGAACTCCAATGAAATCATTATAACACAATTGTTGCCTTGGTGCAGTATTTTCCCATCTTCTCAACATCATCTTTGGATACATGGAAATTATCATTAAAAATTCTGAAATGTTGGCTTGACAACAAGCAAAATAAGACAACTAGATAATGGTTCAACTTAGATATAGCAAAATTCAATCCTTGGATCATTTAGACTGTAGAATTTCTAGTTCTAGTTACAGTCAATCGTCTGGTTAAATTCGTCATGGTTAGAATTAGTAGACCCTTAGGAATCGTTTGGTTTGGTTGGGATAATAAATTCCTATCCCAATCCCTCAAACCAAACGAAGTCTTATAAATGGAAATTGATTATATATTTTCTAGACAGATTAGTAGGTTAGGGATATCGGGTAGCTTAGGAGTAAAAATATAGCATTATTTTTGGAGAATCGTTTTAACAACATACCCCAAAAACATAAATTCATACCCAATTGATTTTTTTATTTTATTTTTAAAAAAGACAACATAAAATAAGCTAAGATATGTCTATGTTATTGAAAAAAGGATTAAGAAGAAAAGATTCATACATAAATTCGTAGACAATTGATAAAAAAAGAAATCTATGCTATTGAAAACGATACTCCTTTAAGGTACTTCACGGCGTGCAGGTATCAGTATGCCTTTGTTCCCACTTCTCACTTCTTTCTGAGTAGCTTTAATTCTTGCGTCCTTGCATGCATCCGCTTAATCGCTATTAAATCTCCGATTATATGCATACCTAGCATAAAAAAAATGAAATTGCTTAGCCCACTACAACAACGGCACCAACCAGCCATTGTGATGTATCCGCGTCCACCAATACACCCACCCGCTTTCGCCATGGCCATAGTGATCGATTTGCGGTGAATACACCCACCCGATTTGGCCATGCTAATTTCATGTCGGTATCTCTGAGCCATAGTAATCGATTTCGGATTCACGACAATATGATTTGAAAATACACTCCTCCCTGTTGTTGCAATAACACGATTAACCCCAAAAGCTGTATGATTTGATACTACATTCTTTAACCCATGTCGGTATCTCTGAGCCATAGTGATCGATTTGGAATTCACTACACTATGATTTGATAATACACTCTTCCCTGTTATTGCAATAACACGATTAACCCCAAAAGCGGTGTGATTTGATACTACACTCTTCAACCCATGTAGGTATCTCTGAGCCATAGTAATCGATTTGGGATTCACTCCAATATGATTTGATAATACACTCTTCGTTGTTAATGCAATAACACGATTAACCCCAAAAGCTGTATGATTTGATACTACACTCTTCAACCCAAGGGCAATATGTTTGAACACTCCCATTGACATTGTCACAATAAACGTAATAACAAAATAGTTTCTTATTATGATAAAAAAGAAAAATACTTGATTTTTTCAATACCGTTTATATAAATAAAATATCATATATAAACCTTTTTCTTTTTCCAAATCCTATTTGAATGAGATAATGATTTACAAATCCAATTACTAATGGGACTCATCTAGTCTTTTCTAAATATAGGAATCCTTATGAAACACAATAAAATAGGTAAAAATAAAAGGACACACACAAGTTTAGTTTACAAGATTAAAAAAATATATTAATAACTACCAGTTAACAAAAAGACACAATAATTTAATTTTTTTTTTTTTATAAAAAAACTGTCATACCCATCGCCTTTTCCACGTCCTCTTCCCACTAAGCGCACGCACAAACGCACAAATTAAAAATAAATCAGATTTGAATGTATCTATCTATCTATATATAAAAAGAGAGAAAAAAACGATATTTGTCAGCACCACAAATATTCTTAAATTGTATTATCTTCAGTTAAGTTAAATAATAAATTTAAATTCAATAACTTAATTGTCTTTAGTTAATTTAAATAATAAATTCCATTTTAAAAACAAAATAACAATTTAAAATAGTTTTTTAAAAAAACAGTCTTTTAAAAGTTGTTAATTTATTTTTTGTTGTATTGGAGCAATTTTGATGAGTAAGGACCGATGGAAAAGTGGCTATTTTATTATGATTCACTAAATTTTAAAATTCTTTTAATCAGACAGACAATATTATTTTATAGTAATACGTTTGTGTTTTAATTAAAAGGAGAATAATAATTATTACACCTACTCCGACCCGTTTATGATTCTCCTACTCCAAATTGCACCACTATGTAAAAACACAATTTTAATTTATTGTATCGTATTATTAAATATGTTATTAAGTAATAATTAATTTGGTGTGATGGAATTATGATATTTCTCTTTATTACTTTTTCCTTGCTTATGGAGTATTTATTTTTATACTTTATTGGTGACAACTGATAATTGTGGTGAATGATAGTGATAGTCAATTATACTGAGGAATATACCATAGTGATTGATGACGTTGATTGTTTATAGTAATTGATTGCAATTGTAGTAATGATTGTAAATAGTAGTCGGTAATAGTGATGGTTGTTTGAGGTGATTGACGATATGGTGGTGGTTGTAGTTGAGGATGATGGTAATTGATAATGATGAAAAGTGGAATAATTAAGATTTTAACTTAAAAAGTAAACAAATTTAATGAATTACATCTCAATAACTGAAATTTAGACCTCTATAAGTGCAAGCAAAGTAGAATTTCACCTCACAAACCAGATAACAACAATCACAAATCCATAACATTCAACATTGTTGGTATTGCTAAAGATCAACATTGTTGACCTACCATTTTCCAATGGCGGTAGATTCATTCAACATTGTTGGTAGTGCTAAAGATCTTCATCACTTTTGCATATTTTCTCCGCATTGTCCATAATACTCGTGGAAGTTCCATGAGAAATTTTGATCACATATATATTCTTTGTTGCCATTGCTACTAGCTAGTGTGACTGCTTATATAAGGCACACATAGTAGCAACTTTCAAGGCCTTCTGTGACATTTTTTTGTCATCCCATTTCAGTTACAACGACATTGTAAATTTGCTGTCAATCATTCTTGATAGTGCAGAGGTTCTGTTATGCAGACTGCATCACTTTGTCTACATATTTGCACTGATCTACCCCTTTGTAAGTCTTGTTTGAGGCTAGGTCCAAGACCATTTCTCGATTTGTGCATGTCATCCTTGCACATGAGCCATGCTAATCTTCTTTGTATCGTTCCAATTTTATCAGATTTCCCCGAAGGGACAGGCAAGGTCCAAGAGATTTGTGAATAGAGCAATTATTTCTACTTATTATTGAAATAGAAAGGTATAAAAGAAAAAGTGATTTGTGTAACTACTTAGGTGCTTCTTGTATGTCCTTCTTTGCTATCTCAGCTACTTTTGAACCACCAGAGATGATTTAATATATTCCATTTGTTAGCTGGCTGCCATTTTGTAGAAAAATATATAGCAACCTTAAAGCAAAATACTAAAGAGGTATCAATAAAAGTGCCTCATACTATGTTGCTTGGACTCTTCAAAAATGAGGGTACATATCAGATCCTCCAAAAGTAGTGCATTTTTTGAGTATCCGACACATGAAGATGTCATGGCTTGAGAAATATAGAACTAGAATCCCAATTACCAACTCTACAAACTCCTTCAGAAAACAATTGATGATTTCTTCCCATCTGTTTAAGTCTTGTAAGGAGGTAGCAGGTACTCGGTGGAATAGTCAAGTGTGTACAACCTGACTCGAACACCACTATTACCAACTTCACAAACCCCTTCTGGGGGAAGGGGAGGCAGGAAGGTGGGTGGGTGGGTGGGAAGTTTCCTGTGGCAAACCTAAAGAAAAAGAGACAATTGTCTAATTGATCCAACCTTTTACCTTTCAATTATTGAACTATACTGTAGGAAACTTCTAGTGCTAAACAACTAAGTTTCCTCTAATCTTGAATATAGAAAAAAATGAGAATTTATATTGCCGATCTCAACTTGCTTGGCATTGAGAAACATAGTTTTTGTACTTGACATAATAGAAGGAATCTGGAAAATCAAATCAAACTGCTGTACTAAAGTATGCAATATACAATTTTCTTCACCTCTTTGTTCTACAACTATGTGTAATAAGAGCACCAGTAGGTGGACTTGTCATCTCTAATTGACATCTCCCATGTAACCAATAAGAGTAATGAATTAGGCCAATATTCACTCTGACCTTAAAAGTTCCTCTGATGTTATACACAACTCTGTTGCTAAGTACCTGTTTTTGTAGCTTGAAGGCTGAAATTGGTGGCAAATAAACCAAGCTAGATATCATGTGAACTTGTATTAATCGTGTTTCGCGTTGCCTCTGACTGAAAGGTTGAAGAACTTGTGTTGCTATTAAGCTATCTGAGAAAAAAAGTTCAATGACCAAATGCTCAAATCTCACATCAAGTTTCTTGTTTGGATTGGTGAAATTTGCTATAAATGTGAAGTCACCATTCATATACTTAGGTGAGTCTAAGTATATGACACTTAGGCTTGCATTTGATGTATCAAACACTGGATTTCTTGGTTTGATAGATAGAAAAATGACTAAAGTTCCAATACCAAATAATATTAGTAGTAGGCAGAACATCATGCATAGTATTGCAGCACACCACACTGCAGGATTTGTACGTCTACGTTGTCGTGGCACAACATATTGTACTATTGGTTTATTCTTGATTTCATGTGACATTTCTGGTGTCAAAGGTTGATTGAGGGCTTGTTTTGCCATGATGATTTGGCTCATAGGCGATGGACCGCCACGTTTATGAGTTGGTGCTGGTGTTGGTGATGGTGTTAGAGGAAACATTTTAGGTGTACTATATTCAGGAGAAAAGAAACTTAAGCTCTCTGAGGAAGTCATATTGGCTTAATGAATTATGAAAGGAAAGATGAACAAATGAATGTTGGATCTATTTATTATAAGATAATGATACTAATAATGGAGTTTGGAATTGGATTAAGGAAAGTAAAAGGGAAAGAAACTTTTTTGGTTGTTTTTAATATTTAATAATAGTATATGATAAAGGTGTAATGTGAGTAGGAACTAAAGTTGGGAGATAGATGTTTTGATTTGAATTGTTTATGTTGCTTTTTTTTTCCATAGTTGAATCACTGTATTTATTCAGAAAAAAAAAAACACTAAAGCGAGTGCCCCACCCAGGCCACCACAGGGCTCTATAACTTTTGTTTTTTCCGGTTCCGTTTGTGCGTGCCTCAATTGTTATTTTTCGACTCATGCTATATTCCATGAGGTACATGTACTGAATAACTCTGTCTATCGAGATTTAGGCACACAAGATTATCTAATGTTTGCTAGAACCTTTAAAGTTGCTTGAATTATGCAAATGTGCCCTTTTTAGGTCATTGTTAAGATTTTATCCCTATTTATAAAGTTGTGGAAATATAGCCTTTGGAAAATTATCATTCCATGCAACATAAGATTCAGATCTAATATTTGCTCAAATATTGTTCAGAAAACACAAACAGTCATTTGACATTTGTAATAATATACAAAATTTTATATTATAGACTAATGATTTTCGTAAAAATATTAATCTGTTCAAAAAGAGACTTTTTAGATTGTAATTTAAAAAATTATAAAATATAAAATAATTTATTTCATTGATCATTAAATCACACACTCGTGTGGACCATGGTTACACCCAACTTTTGTTTTGGGTGGTCTTAGTTGCACTTTACACTTTTTTTTTCTCTTGAAATTCTACTAATTTGCAGAGCATTGACCTGTCAAATGGAGAACAGTTGGATTGTATTGGTAGACAAAAAATATTGCAATTCTGCAGCATAAGTTGCCTTTTTTATTTGATAATACTTGCACACTAAGAAAGTAGAAAGAAAGTCAGAAAACTATGTGGTTAAGAAAAAAATCATTATACTTATAAAGATTAAACAAAGAAAAAATTACTGTTAAGTGGCTGAGAAAGTCAGAAAACTATGTAGTTAAGAAAAAAATCATTATTCTTATATGATTAAACAAAGAAAAATTATTGTTAAGTGGCTGCTTTTATTGTTTCTAAAAAGCATAACAATAAGTCATGGGTTCGAGTTGAAGCCCACAAGATTATTGATTTTTCATGGTCTAAATCAAATGATAAAATATTAGATTACGGTCAAAAATTTAATAAATGTAAGATTACAATTGATGTGATCTGAAGGGGAGTCTATAGTAACGGTAAAAGTATTTTCGTGTGACCGATTAGTCACATGTTGAGTCGTGAAAGTAACCACTAATGTTTTTTTTATGTTAGATTGTATAAATCACATCCCTTAAGGTGCGGCCCTTCTCCTAACCTTGTGTAAATACGAAATATTTTATGCACTGCATTATTTAAGATTATCACATACTAGTATTTTTGTCAGTTACAAGGGCTATATTTGTACTACTTTAAAATTTTGGACAGAACTTAAATAACAACCAAAAAAGAGGACATTTTAGCAACAAAATCCCACATTACTATTGGGCCAGTCACACTTGGGCCAAGTTGCAAAGCCCAAAATATCTGCTTCCCCTCATACAATATGATGTTGTATATATACAGTAAACAAAGTTTAATATATACTTGACTTATACAGTTACGTCATACATAAAATAGAGATACAAAATATTAAAAGGAGAACTTAGAAAGAGTTACACATTGAAAGTGAACGTTGTGATATTTCAAGGTGCCAAAATTTATGGGATATGAGATTTTATTTTACCAAAGTTAGGGAATTTCTTATCTAAAAAAATCTATATCTGGTAACTATAATTAGAATGTTTGTTAAGTAATTTGATTTGAACTTTTAAAATTTAAACTGTATCACTCATTCAAGTGAATACATGAAGAAATGGAAAGAAAAATTTAAAAATAGCATTGACATCAAAATTAGTACCATATGCTCTTTTTAATTCGAATGCTTTAGAAAAAAATGTTTCTATATAACTCTTCAAAATTTGGTATGACGAAAAGAAATCAAAGTTAATATCACATGATCCTTTTTTGTTTGAAGGCTTTAGCTAGAAATATTTCACTATAACTCTTTGAAATTTGATTTTGATGAAAAGAAGACCGACATTAATAACATATGACTCCTCTAGCTAGAAATGGTTCGATATAAGCCTTCAAATTTAATTTGAAGAAAAGAAGAAAATAAGTTATTATCACATGCTCCTTTTAATTTGAAGGCTTTAACTAAACTCTTTAAAACTAGATTTTGACGCAAAGAAAACGAAGATGATATCATATAATTTTTAAAATTCGAGACCTCTAACACAAAATGATTCAACACAACCTTATACAATTTGAATAAGAAAAATAACACTACAAATATTTTATTTTTCAATTTCATACTTGTAAAAATAAAAATCACAGTGAACAACAAAAATCAATTTAATATCTTAATTCCATCAATCAAATCAAATAATTGAAAATTTCATAGTACTATTTATTTTCCTTCCAAGACAAGCTTAAAAGACAGACACGATCATTGGATCGTACACCAAAAATCCTGTGATTCCCATTTTACCCATTGATACCACAAGAAGCAAAACTCATATAACCCGTTAAATTTTAATGTCAAATCCGTAATTACACTCAACTTCAGCCCTTTTTACCCAAATTCAATTTTTCTTTTTCTCTTTTTTGTCTACATAAACAGAGTAGAATCAAAAAGAAAAAGAAACTGCACTAGCTATGGCGGAAGTAGAAGAAAACCCAAAAGTGATCAATGAAGAAGACGAAGACGAAGAAGAAGAGAAAATTATTCAACATTACTCTTCATATCATCAAATACTCTTAGTGGGTGATGGAGATTTTTCTTTTTCTCTCTGTTTAGCTCAGGTTTTTGGTTCTGCTTCGAACATTGTTGCTTCGTCTTTACAATCATATGGTAACTGTTTTTTACACTATTTCCTTTCTGGGTTGTGTTTATTTTGCTTAATCTGTGATGGGGTTTTCGCGGAGTTTAATTTTTTTGCCCTTTTTTGTTGTTGTGTGTAGTTGAAGTGATCAAAATGTACAAGAATGGGAAATCGAACTTGGAAAAGTTGAAATCTTTGGGAGGAACTGTGTTGCACGGTGTGGATGCAACTAAAATACAGCTTCATTCTGATCTTAGTAACCGGAAGTTTGATCGGATTATCTATAATTTTCCTCATGCAGGGTTTCATGGCACTGAGGATAGTGATCATCTTATACAGTAAGGTTCCCTCTTTTTGTGTTATGCTGTTTAAATTCTGCTTGTATGATGTATGCAGTGTCATCACACAAATGGGGTTTATGTATATAGTTATTGTGCGAGGGTTTATCGGAAATAGACTCGGTAACTTGTCAAGTTAGGGGTAAGGCTTGTGTATACACTACTCTGTTCAGACCCACTTGTGGGATTGCATTGGGTTTGTTGTTGTTGTAGGGTTCATGTATATACATAAAAAGATTTTTAACCTTGTATATATGGTGTGATATACACAAAAAGGATGTTTAACATGGGGAATGAGGTTCGGATGTACCCCTTACACCCCTCTAGTTTCGCGTCCTGGATGTATGCAACATTTTTCCGTGGGATTGTTGAAATGAAATATACATTTTCAAATTATTTTCGTGTTAGAGGAAGGTAGCATGTATAAGAGTAGAAGGTGGAGTTTGTAGCCTAGCGATCAATAAAGTGGATGAAAACTGTGGGAGACCATGATTCAAACTCTTGAAGAGACAAAAGGCTTAGGTATTTTCTTCTCATTTCCCAAGTGTTGGTGGTTAGAATCACCTAACCACAAGGTAAAAGAGTCGAGTTGCATTGACATCACCCTTGAAGAAAACGAGTAAAAGGTGGAGGGATAGAGTTGCATTTAGGTTTTAAATTAGTGCCTCTACTCTGCACCCAAACCAAATATACATTTTTGACAGTTTTGTAACAAACAATGAGTGTGGTGTACCATTGTGGATGAGGGTAGGAATGGATGGAGTAGTATGTTTCGGATATCGATGGTGAAGATTCACGGCAATGAGTTAGAGCTTGTAGAGGACTTGTACCCTTAAAAGACAAAGTTGTTTTCTTCAATCCAAGCAAGCAAATATTGTAAAGTGTTTTCATCAACAGAGAGGCCAAACACCTTGTTAGTTGGGACCATCTCTTTATGACCATTCTTTTTGGGCTCATTCAGGCCAATTTTGATCGCACTGGGAAGGGAAAAAATTCCGTATGCTGAAAGTATTGGCTTTTATCCTCTAGGCTAGTTTCTTAATTGCCTTTTTTTTTTCCACTGGATTTTGCATTTTCTCAATGTATTGTGTGCCTTTTTGTCTTTGTGCAGAATGCATCAGAATCTTGTGGGACGTTTTTTTGAGAGTGCCAAGAAAATGTTGCGAGTTGATGGTCAAATTCATGTAACACATAAAACGTGTCTTCCATACGGCCGTTGGGATCTTGTTGGACTTGGATCAGGAAACTCCTTGATGTGTATCGAATGTGCTGATTTCAAGATTGAAAATTACCCTGGTTACAACAATAAAAGAGGAGCTGGTTCAAAATGTGATGAGCCTTTTCATTTGGGTGAGTGCAATACCTTCAAGTTTATACCCAACCCATCTCCTAAGAATGTGCCAAGAACAAAACACAAGAAACACTTTTTACATGCGCCATCTCAGAATCTACAAAACATTCCCAACTCCATAAGTCCTTCGATTTACTCCTTCCAACAGCCACTAAGTTGGATTGACAGTAGAAATTCTCCAACTTGTGTCATCAATGGCATGAACGGTTTTCCAAGTTATGCATATCAGAACTTTCAAAAAGTTCCCAACTCCATAAGTCCTCCGATTTACTCCTACCAACAGCAACAAAGTTGGATTGACAGTAGAAATTCTCCAACTTGTGTCATCAATGGCATGAACGGTTTTCCAAGTTACGCATATCAGAACTTTCAAAAAGTTCCCAACTCCATAAGTCCTCCAATTTACTCATTCCGTCCATCTTATGTGAATGACATGAATGGTTTTCCAAGTCATGTTGGTTTACCTGCAAGGCATGACCCCATAAGTGAACTTTTCAGGATCTTTAAGCTGTATTTCAGTTATATTGAAGAAACATTTGGAAGAGTGGACACTAATGTTGAAGTTTCAGTTCGTCGAGCTCTAGATCATGGTGCTGTGATATTCAGGGACGAGACCGGGAGGCCCCCTGGAGATTACTTGGAAGCTTTGGAAGGGCTTCATTGTTGGAGCCGGTCAAGAATTCAGAAGTTACAACAGAGATTCATCGAAGGCTGATTGAGCAACATGGTATGGGACATTACCTATAAATTATGTGAATAACTAGATATGCTTATGCAAGTAGTAGTTGTTAATTAACTACTCCTTACTTGGGAGTGCCAAAATAAATGTCTCTCTTAATTATGCTGAAAGATCTTAATCACAAATGAATATTCTGAAGAGCTTGTTTGATAAAGGTTGAATTATGTGCAACAAAGCTTGAAATGCTCTTGAAATTTGATATTTTACTATATATGCTTGATACTAAGTTGCTACTTTTAGGGTCGTTTGGTGTGATGGATAAAGGGAGTTAATTCCGGGATAAATTTTGAGCATCCTTTAATCCTCTGTTTGGTTGCACATCATGGGATAACTTATCCCAAGATTAATAATTAGTTCTGGGATAAGTTATCCCTATCTCTGGGTGGAATAGTAATACCGGGATAACTTATCCCGGTATAAGATAAAATGACAAAAGTGTCCCTTTAAACTCTTTTTATACCTAATTTTTTATATCCATGTAAAATCATATATTATTTTAAATATCATGTATAATAATAGTTATGACCTTCACTACTCCTTATTTTTATTATAATAATTCTTCATATTTTAAAAAAAAATTACACTATATAAATATAATTTTATTTGTGAATTTATTTGACTAATTCTTATGTTTATTTATATTTTAATTTAATTTCCTTACTATCGAATTACATATTTTTAATTGTATATTCTTTTAGCCACTTGAAAATTTATATTTTATATATCAATTAAAATGTGAGATAAAACGAAATGCTGCGGTACTAAATACAAGCTTCCCGTGCAGTTTTATCTAAAATTAGTTTATATTGGTATTCTTTTTAGCTAGATCTTTTGTGTATTTTTTATTTTTTAATCTTCTTTTCATCTCATGTACGCTAATTTCGGGAAGAATTCTATTGTTAGTTCACATAAATTTTGAAGGAAATAGTAACATGAAAGATGATTTAAAAATGAAGATAACTTTAGTATTTTACATTTAAGAATGATACGTGTTTAAATGAAGTAACATAAATAATAAATCATTTTGTACTTTAACAAATTTAGATGAAAATTTTATTCTTAAATACAATTGGTACAATTATGGAAATGCACACACAAAAATATTTAAGCTAAATAAGACAAAAAAATTATTTTTAAGAATAAATAACTACTACTTGAAAAGAAAATATATATAAAAAAAACTAAATAAATTGAAGGGTATTTTCGTAAACAAACAACTTATTCTTAGAATTTAGGTAATGCATATTGTATTGAAAGCAACCAATCAAACGGTCAATAAGAAATAATCTCAGCACTTATCTCATCCTAACTTCTCCCATCATAACTTATTTCATCATAACTAATCACATCATAACTTGTATTCAAACCAAACGACCCCTTAGTATTTTGTGTTCTAATACATTCTAATTGTGTTTAGTACTACTTGTGTGTTGTCGAGGGTTTATCGGAAACAACCTCTCTACCTTCTCAAAGGTAAGGGTAAGGTGTCCGTACACTCTACGCTCCTCGGACCCACCTATAAAATTACACTGAGTTTGTTGTTGTTGTCGTACTACTTATTGTGTATTGCCAAGAAAGCTCAAGTGGCCACGGGTCTATGTACTTTAACCAAGATTTGAGTTATACTTAAACAAATACAATATGTTCGATATTTTGCTTATCTATTGTTTGGATGGTTGTTACAGTGCAATACAATACGATACGATATATTATGAAACGATATGTAACAACCATCTAATCAAGCTGTAAATCAACAGTCGAGAATGAATAGTTTAAGATTTTTCATTTTGCTTTGTCAATTGTTATAACCTAATATGTACTTTGTTGATTTATACTATACTTACTGCAATTTTATGTGGTATAGACATTATGTGTTGAATGATTCTTCGTTGTTTAAGATAGTGTCCCTGAGGGGTTTGGTTGAGTGATAAGAGTGCAACAAGTGATGTGTGAGTTAGTTGTACGTCACGGATTTAATAGATGGGTGAGTTCATTATTCATCGAGTTACAAATTCTGTGCCACTGACCCTTTGAATGGTGTGGGGGTAAGGGAAGAAACAATTAGCGTGAACTGTCATTTATGATGCTTGGTTTTCTAATTCTCACCTTCTCTCTATTTTTAATCAACTTATTTTAAAAAAATATATATTTTAACCAGCCAAAAATTTGAAAAATATTTTCAAATAAATGTTCTACCAATACCAAGCACACCCATAAGGCCATAATTATGATTTAAGAGTTGCATTGTGATTTGGTCTTCTATATAGGAGCCCAAGTTGTTTGGGATGTTGGGACCATCCTAGTACATAAACCTAGTATTATTTTTAAAAAACAAGTACAATATATAATAATCGAACAAGTGGATATTATATATATCATATATCAAAGTTGAAAGTTTCTATAATTATTATTTTTCTCTATGTGGTTTATCGAAATATTACTATTGGTTTATAAATCATTAGGTAAGACAACGACTAATGAAGTTTCATATCTTAGTTGATGAAAACGATTTACCTCCTTAATTTTAATTTATTAAAAATCAAATTCCTCCTTTAATTATGAATATTGACGTTATACTTAGATAAGAGGATATGGAAATCGAAGATTAGTAGATGATCGAGCGTTGTTTAGTTTTTCTTATCAACTTTAGTATTAATATTACTGTTCTATTATCTTATTCTTCGAATAAAATTTGTACTTGTGGTTTTCTTTGCTTTCGTTATTGTATTATTTGTTGTTGCTATTATTCTTTTCTCTATTATTTTTAGTATGCTTTCTTCACTACTGTATTCCCGAAATAACATCTCTACCTTCACAACATCTCTCCCTTATGTCGAGGATGAGGAGACATTCAATACGATGTACAACATTTTAATTTCATCGATCTTTCCATCTTCTTAGTTTATGGACTCACAGGATATTTGAATTGTTCTTCTTTGGATATGACTTCTACATCGATCTTCGATACTTTCATCTCTGTTTTATGTGTCACGTTACTAAATTTGCACTCGGAATACTCTATTTAGTCCATCATGTTTACCAATAATAACCTTGTTCCAAGTATCCTAACAAATATATCTACTATATAATTTGGATCTTTCACTTATTTTGGTTAGCATATATCTTATCACAAGCCAACAAAGCCTTTTTAGATAGTTCAGTTCATAAGAATCTTCCACAAATAGTCTTAATACATAAATGATCTTCTTAGGCAACACAAAGATTCCAAACCAAATAGTTTGAATCAAAAAACAATAAACTCTCACGAGTGATGGATTTAGAATTTTTACTAAAAGATTTAAAATATAAAGAATTTGAATTTCGAAAGGATTTCAACATATATTATATATACATAAAAATAATTTTAATCATGTATAAACAGTGTAATTTTCTACTAAAAAAGGTTTGGATGAACTCCTCGACCCTACCTACTTTCGGACTCTAATTACTAATTTGATCTTTTCTTTTCTCAATATTTTATATCCTAATTGTCTCTAGTGGCAGCAAATTAACAACTCAATTAAGAAGACTTGGGAGTTGATTTAGTTTTTTATATGCGTTGTAGTTTGTGGTATTTATATTACTATGGCTTCTAATTGTTGTTAGTGGTATTAAAAAAATTAAGTAGTAGTATTCATAGTATTTTTATTATTACTATTCTTTGAAGGGATAAAATAAAATAAAATAGTAAGTAGTACTATACTATATAATATATGAACATGAGGGTAATTTGTATGGCAATTATAATCACCTATATATATAGACTTATATGCAGGCTCAATATTTATAAAAATCCTTCATAATCATCTTTTGAGTACCATAAATTAGCTCAATTTCATAACATGAAGGTAATTATTATCTATTCCTTAATTACAACTTTTTTTTAATTCTTCTTGTTTTAATTTTTTCTAATTAATGTTTATATATATAGGAAAAGATTGTGATCGATATAACTCTCAGCACTGATAATCGTTTATCAAAGGCTATGCAAATTGCTGTAAAATGTGCAGGTATTTATACCAATTTTTTCCTTTACGAAAAAAATGATTTTTATCGTATCAAACCTGCCTTTTATGGGAAATTGATTTGAGGCGTATTTAAGGGAGAGGTGTTGGTTCACGTGTAATCATGTATAATAACATTATATGTATTCACTTAATCTTAAGTATATATATGTGTGCACCTGATAAATTTAATTTCTAAATACGTCTTTTTATAATAGTGAACATGCATTTTTATGAAATTCTAAATTTGCGTTTGATGCATTTGTAGGGGTACTATCGGTGAATTCAGATAAAGAAAAAGGGCATTTGGTGGTAATTGGAATTGGTGTCGATTTTTTTAAATTGATGAAATGTATAAAGAAAAAATTCAACTGCGCTCGCATTGTGAGCGTAGAAGAAGTGAAACCCGAAAAGAAACCCGACCCGAAACCGCAACCGATTTGCTATCCAAACCCATGTGTGCAGTATTATCCAGTATGCCGACCCGTTTATGATTCTCCTACTCCAAATTGCACCACTATGTAAAAAAACAATTTTAATTTATTGTATTGTATTATTAAATATGTTATTATGTAATAATTAATTTGGCGTGGTGGAATTATGTTGTTTCTCTTTTTTACTTTTTCCTTGCTTATGGAGTTTTTATTTTTATACTTTATTGGTGAGTACTGATAATTGTGGTGAATTCAGTTATAATAATGATAACTGAGGAGTATACCATAGTGATTGATGACGTTGATTGTTTATAGTAATTGGTTACAATTGTAGTAAATTGCAGTAATGATTGTTAATGGTAGTCGGTGATGGTGATTATTGTTTGAGGTGATTGACGATATGATGGTCGTTGTAGTTGAGGATGATGGTAATTGATAATGATGAGAAGCAGAATGATTAAGATTTTAACTTAAAAAGTGAACGAATTTAATGAATTACATCTGAATAACTGAAATTTAGACCTCTATAAGTGCAAGCAAATTAGATTTTCACCTCACAAACCAGATAACAATAACCACAAATCCATAACATACACTACGTAATTTCATAAATAAAATTTTGACATAGACAGTAGACCTTACCCCAACCCATAAAGATAGATAGGCTATTTTAATAGCCTCCCCAACCGCATAACATTTGTTAATTGTTTGTGCTCAAGTTGAATCACTAGATTAAACCTGATAAGTACCGTTTAAAATCTATTACAAATTTAAAGTGAAATTAACTTGACTTATCACTAAATCCCAAACTGAAATATAATTAATCATAGGGTGTATCTCACCTAAAATATAAACTGATATTTAAATTAAAAGCCAATTTGTCGAATATCTAAATAATGAGTAATATTTTTCTGTTGGCCTGTGGCATCAATAAGATTGTTTTTTTCTCTCTCTTTATTTTATCATATTTATTTAAATAGGAGTAGACAAATACATAAAAATATTTTCCTTTTAATGTAGTCCATCTCCCAAGTCTTGCTTTTCTAGATCTTTGACTTGGATTGAATATTTATAAAATTTGTATCTTTTTTTTCTTCCTATAGATTTTTAAGTGGTGTGTTTCGTAAAGAACATTTCTTTTTATAACTTTTGAGTTTCAATTTTCCACGTAATATGTTTAAGATTACAAGATTAAAGGACATTTCAGTACATTATACATATCTTTAGTTTAAGATTTCTTTAATTTCTTAAATTTTGTGTTAAGTTAAAATCAGACAAATAAATTGAAAGAAAGAAAATATTATGTTACTGCTTTGTTTTTGTTATATTTTCTTACAAGTTTGAAATTTATTTGAATCATGAGATTAGTTTCAACTTTCAAAGAATATTGTTTAAGATAAAATAATACTACATGGGTTGGTCCAAAATGAATTGCTGGGAAAGTATAAAAATCCAGTCCAGGAAAATGGGATTTTTGTAAGGCCCAAATAATATCACAGCAATTCACTAATATCACTACAAATCAGTATGTAAAATTATATTTGAACAAGAACTTAAATTTTTTAACTTTACATACTGATTTGCTATGGATATTGTTCTAAAATTGAGTTTCAATGAAAAAATTTATGATAGAAGTTTATTGATTGAATGAACTTAATCACATTTTATCTATATTGTCCATATTTTAGATATTCAGTATTGGACGTGTGGGGGAGGAGATCAAGTGTTGAGTCTTATATTGATCGAGGCTTTGATCATTTCTCTCCTTATATGGTTTGGGAAAATCCGTAGGTATGTCTTAAGCTAATTTTTGAGATTGAGTTAAGCTCATTATCCACTTTCTTATCGGTTTCCTTTAATTAATATCAATATTTTCTGCTATTCATTTCTTCCCACTCATTCATCCAAGGTATGTCTTAAGCTAACTTTTGAGATTGAGTTAAGCTCAATATTCACTTTCTTATTGGTTTCCTTTAATTAATATCAATATTTTCTACTATTCATTTCTTCCCACTCATTCATTCCGTGGGTTATACTTTTAGAAATACATGCATGTTTGATATTCTGCTTACTAATCAACAATCAAGAAGTTTGAAATTTTACATTATATTAATTCTACTTGGTCAATTTTATAAGGTACATCATTTATTAAAGGGAAAAAGGACAAATATATCCTCGAACTATCGTAAATTGTATGCAGATACCCTCCGTCATACTTTTGGGACATTGGTGCCCCTGTCATTCAAAAACTAGAGTGTATATGCCCTTCACTCTAACGGAGGATACGTGGCACAATCTTATATGTCAATTTGATATTTGATAAATATCGGGTCGGTGGATAAGATTATGACACGTGTATGTCCGTTAGTATAAAGGGTATATATGCTCTAGTTTTAGGACGGCAGGGGCACCAATATAATGTCCCAAAAGTATGACGGAGGATATCTTCATACCTTTTACGATAATTCGGGCGTATATTTATACTTTTTCCCTTTATTAAATGATCTTTCTATGCTTAAGATAGTTTGATTGGTTGCCCTGGTTTAGCGGTAAGAGCGAAGCATATGATTTGGGGTTAAGCGCACCTTACATGCTTGAATCATATGTTACATATAAAAACTAATATTAATTAAGTGGAGATGAATAGAGGGATGAATCTATTGTCCATTGAATTTTAACTGTGTGCCACTAACTTTTCAGGATTTCTCAATAATAGGTAAAGAGATACGATTATTGTTTATCTTTCTCTATTAAAAAATACTATTTAACCGCATGCATGCCGCGCGTATGCGTGATCTGTTATTCACTCTCTAACATTAATTAAATTGACACTCGAAAAATGAATAATGATAACTAATTAGAGACGAGCGTGCAACACCCAACGTCACTAGCATTCAATTCAATCGATACAAAAGACGTCATTATATTACGCAAGAACAAAAATCGTGCGCGCAGGAGGTGAAAAAAAATGCACGACATTATATGTATGATTTTTTTAATTAAGAAATGCCTAGTTGCTATTAATTTAAGAATTTCAATTTGTTGGAATGTTGGGACCTACCTATTATTATAATTAATATAAAACCTAGTATTTTATAGAAAAAAGGACAATAAATAATAATTGGACTAGATATTTATTCGATCAAAGTTGAAGTTACTATTTAAAATAAAATAAAATAGTGCTCTCTATATGGTATGTTTAATGTTTATATATGTACGTAAATATTATTGGCTATAAGTCGTTAGGTGAGACGATGACTAAGTTTTATCCTCCAGCAAATTAACAATATAATTAAGAAGAATTGAGGGTTGATTTAATTTTTTTAATTAGTACAAGTTTGAGGTAGTCGTGTAATTATGGCTACTAGAGATTATGATATTATAATTGTAATTAGTAGTACGAAATATTTAATATAATATATGAAACACGGTATTTGTCTTTGTCAAAGAAAAATTAGATGAGAATAATTATTGACCTATATAAATGTCCTTTCATTATCATTTTGACCAACAGAATTAAGTTCCATTAATTCACAAGAACATGAAGGTAATTAAGTCTTTAAAATTATTCTTAGTTTAATTTGTATTTTTTTTGTTCTTAATTTGATATAGTTTTGTTCTAATTAATGATTAATTATGTGATATACAGAAAAAGATTGTGATTGATCTTCCTGTCAACACTGATCAATGTAGATCAAAAGCTATGCAAATTGCTGTTAGAAGTCCAGGTACTTAATTAACTTTGAGAAATATTATTCATCAAAATGAAGGAAATGACTTTTGTTATTTTTGAACATAAGTTACTTTTTTTGACAATCCTCTCGAAATCATTACTTTATCTTATGACACTTGGACATTATTATCGATATTCAGAACATTATCTGATTTGTTAAAACCTTGTTATCAATCTTTAACAAAATATTTTTTTTCTGATAAATATTTTTTTGAAAATAAGTCATTTTCAGAAGCACATGCATATTCAAAAATGTGACTTTTATCGTGGCAAATACACTAACACACCTTTATAAGCAGGGGCGGAGCCACCTTGTACGAAGGGGGTCGATGAAAAATTATATTATTTATACATGGTTAAAATAATTTTATATGTATATATAGTAGATGTCGACCCTTCTTTGGCTACTTCATGTGTCTGTTTCTATAGATTTTGAACCCCCTTATTGAAAATTCTGACTCCGCCTCTGTTTATATGTACTCTAATAATATTACATTTGAAATTGTTGTTCACACACTAACACCGCCCACCCCCCTCAAATGAAAAAAATGTATTTGTTTTCCTGTGGATCATAGCCTTACCACTCGATCATCGATGATCATGCAGGGGTGATATCAGTGAATATAGATAAGGAAAACGATCATTTGGTGGTGATAGGAATTGGTGTCGATTTCTTTAGGTTGATGCATTGCATAAAAAGGAAATTCAAGTGTTCTCGAATTGTGAGTATTGAAGAAGTAAAACCCGAAGAGAAGAAGCCCGAAGAGAATAAGCCCGAAGATAAACCCAAGGAACCTTGTCCTTGTCCTTCAATATGCAATCCATGTGTGCAATACTATCCAATATGTCAACCCGTTTATGACACTTCCGAAAGTCCAACTTGCTCTATTATGTGATATTCGGGGCATACATCGAACTAGAGAGAAAGCTACGAATTTGATAATTAGATTTAGTAATTTAATTTGTTTAAAATTTAGTTTTTAGAATTAAAATTCTGATTCCGTGTTTATATCTTCAATATGTTGTTTTGGTCATTCAAAGATGTTTATAAATGTTCTTAGATTTTTTTTTCAATTCTTGATTTCATTCTCAATTTTCAATTGTCTTTATCAAGGTGTTTACGGAGAATTGTACAAAGAATATGTTGGTGGATAATAATAATAGAAATTGTTATGTGGTGATTGTTTATATACACCTATCATGTATTGCTAATATGTATATTTTTATTATTTTATATTTATCGAGCACAAAAAAATACAAATATATATTTTCCTCATAACTAATATAAGTACTAATACTTTCAATCTAGTTAGTGAAAATCAAAATATTAGTAATTGTCCGGAGTTTGATATGGCTAACCAAACCGTGTATCAATTAATTAAGTTGTGTGGCAATTAACTTTTTCTTAGACAACCAATCAAATAGTATTGTACCACTTATTCAGAAAGTTTATGTTGGATTATTTTTATTTAATTAAACGAACTTTAACAACAATAATTACATACACATTGAAATGAACTTAAAAAAGAATTTTTTCTTTTTAAAAATATTTTTCATTCAACTTTTCTATTTACATTGAAGCTCGATTAAATCTAATATTAATGGTCTTAGCGTTAGTTGTCGGAGGAAGACTTCTTCTACAACATCTTAATTGGTACATTCCACTAATTTTAGGCTAAAAAGTCAAAATATTCCTTGGAAAATAAAAATTATTTTGTATAACAACTTAATCTAAAAAACTAATAGAATGTATTTAAATATACTTTAACATTTCACAAAATTATTAAAATTAGGTTGGACATTAAAAGTTAAGATAATTATAGGGAAAAAATAATTTGTGTTCATCACACGCCGTAATTATTTTTAATAATAAAATTATCAAAAATATTATTAACGATCCAAATTCCTACAATAAAATTTACCCTGTGGAATCAACCAGCTATTATTTATAATCTTATCCAATTTTAAACAATAGTAGACTTGTTCTACTTGAACAAAGAATATATCGATCAAATATATAAATATTTACACAATAAATTAAAGAATTATAAAACATAATAAGAAAATGGATCAAATTATTATGGAACAAAAAATATCATATTTGACTTCTTCACAACATCAACATCAACGTGGATCGACTTCACAACTTCGACTCTAATATTTAAAAATTCATGTCCCTTTTTAAGCACAAATTGATATAACTAGCGTCTATCAAAATAATAGTCAACAAATATATATATTCGCAACAACAAAAGTCACTAAAGCCTTTGTGTCATTTATATAGAGTGATGGTTATAAATACACTTATTAGTTATTGTCGATAACTCGATATATATAATATAGAGACAATTATATCATTGTTACTAAAATTGCTAGTTAATTAGAGATTTTCTTTTTAAACCAGTTGGCTAAATGTGTAATTTGACCTTTTTAAAAAAAAATCTTCTATATTATCATCTTTTTTCTTTACCAGTGAGCTAAATGAGTAACTATGATAAATGGTGATCACAAAATGGACAAAATGGCATAGCATGACACCCTATAGACTAAATTAGCAATAAATAGCTCATTTTTAATTTTTTAGCAAGAAAAAAACTTTGTTTTATTTATTTAGCATTGAATTGTTATTTTTCTTTTCTTTTTTAAAAATGTATTTTTGTCCTCCTTATTTTTCTCAAACACACGTTTGATTGCTGCTTTTTTTTCTTGAAAAAACAATTATTGTTTTATTATTCCTATTTTATCTCTTTTTATTATTATTTTGTCAACAGTTTTAAAATAGAGTTCTTCTCTTTTTTGTCTCCTTTTTCTCTTTCCAGAATTCTTTTCATACGTATATTTGATTCTCTTCCTAATTTTCAATTCTTCTCCTTAATTCAATCTGTTTATGAAAATCAGATATAACAATATGTTTTTTCCTGGATACTTCTAAAAATCATCTTTATATATAATCCTATTCTTGTCAAATTAATTGTGAATTTCATGATTTGTAGAATTGAAGTTTTTGCGAAAATTTAGGTTATTCAACCTTCTTTTGTTTTCTTTCTAAAATCCTTTTCATATGTATATTTGCTTCTCTTCTAAATTTTCTCTTATTCTCCTTAATTAACTCTGTCTATGCAAATCAGATATAACTGTATGTTTATCTATTGATCCTTCCAATAATTTCTTTTAATATATAATTATGTAGCATTCTTGCCCCATTAATTTTGAAATTTCGTGATTTGTGGAACTAAAGTTTTTATAACTTTTTTTGGCGAGAATTCAAGTAATAGTTTTTTGAAATTTTTGTTCTCAATTTCATGGGTAAGAAAGATTCTCATTAGATCTTCGTAAAAAATCAGAATGTTGATTTTGATAAATACAACCCAATGTATACCAATGAATTCCAATCTCAATTTAAATTAAAGTATACAAGTTTATTATGTGAATACAAATCACTGAATACACGATGAATACGAACTAATGTATACATAGTGCAGTTACCATATACATAAACAAAATCACATGCACAATTAATGAATAAAATTTATATATGTATCATATTAATCTCATTCTTGTATTCATTATAGTAATAACTACTACGTATAATTGATGGTAATGTTCTTATGTATACAATATAAAGTTTATGTATACATGCTACAATTACTGTATACATCAATAAAATTTACACGTCTATTTTTATGAATATTTTTTTGTGAATACATATTTTTTTTATGTATACATTATGTAATCACAACTTTAATTATTGCATAATTTATGCATATGTATTATTACAGTTTCTAATAAAATGTCATTTAATATTATATGATTAATTATTATCGATTATGTGATAATTAATACACATTAGAGCAGTAATAATACATTTTCTTACTTTAAAAATAGTCACAATCTTTTAATAAGTTATTTAAAGAATTTTTAAAAAATTCATTCCTTAAAAGTTGGTGTAACCTTTTTTTAATGGGTTAATTAATAAATATATATATTTCACTTCTTAAAAGTAGGCAATCAGTTTTCAAATAAACTAAGTATTGTTGATTGGTAAAAAAAATTCATAAAATTACAATTATATCTTTATGTTTCTGTAAATTGCGTTAATATATTTTTTTTAAATAGACAGTTAAATAAAGTTGATTTTGAGAATTTAAAGAAATTGAAAAGCTAACTTCCTTAATTATAGGAGTTAAAAACAAAGGAAGAAAAAACAATCCCACATCTCCTTAATTAATGCGGGTTGGTTGCACATGATTAAAAGAAAAAAACTATAAAAAGTTGATTTTATTTCTTTTAGGCTAATACGTGCTAATTTTATTTTAGGCTATTAATTGCTAATTAATTTGGACCATATATTGCCAACTATATATAATAGTTGTATGTCTGTGTCAATTCCTCAAATGGACAAAATGGCATAGCATGACACCCTATAGACAAAATGCAGGCTTAAAGAACATTGAAATACATGGGCTGGTCCAAATGAAATAAAATGTAGCCCAATAATATGGGCTTTTGTAAGTTTCTTAGAGGCCCAAATAATATCACGTAAAATACGATGAAATTCGATTTACATATTAATTTGCCATGGATATAGTTTTAAAATTTGAGTTTCAATCATACTAAAAATTTGAATTAGATGAATTTTGTTCGAGATACGAATTTAGGTTTGGTCAGTTCTCAACTCCATATTTTTGGGCTGAAGTTTAGACTATCGTAATAATTATGCTTGACTTGTTCAAATTCAAACCTCAACGATTGAAGATTAAAATTTGACATCTCACGATATTTTCTTGCAAATCTTTGTATATACAAAGTGTACTACTTATAATAACATTATTTGTGGTGTAATATGTCAAAACATTAGCATAAAATGTGGGTAATTGTCTTGTCCACATGTACTAATTGATTACTTGGAATAGTATCTTGATTTTCTTGTTATCCCCCTTCAACTAAAATTTAATGTCATGAACAGTAGAGTGGACACTTGGTGTTTCTCAATTCTTGTCTACCCTACAGCAATTTGACTTCACGATGAGCTTTGTTGTTTCGTTGGTCATTATTTTCATCACAACTTTTTATTATAACATTTTTTTAAAGTTGTTCTAGAAAATTATTTTCCTGAGTTGGAACTCGAAAGTTTATTTGAAACAGTCTTTATACCACAGAAAAGGAAGGGTAAGATCTGTATATAACCATCCTTTTTAGATTTCATCCGTGAAATTAAATTATAATTCTATGTTAAGTTATATTGGACGTGATATATATCATAATTGAGGATCGATATCATAAATATAATGAGCGGATCAAAGAAAGAAAAAATGACAGACTTCTACACAAGAAAGCTTTAGAAAAGGGGTGCATATGCATATGACACTTGAAACAAATTTTGAATCGAACAAGGAAGGGGAAATAAAAATGTAATATAATATTACATACTAACGTAGAGAACAAGTTCACATGGTTAAGATTAAAAACTTCCAATTTTGATTATCATGCAGTCCAAAACACAAATTCGTAAAAGTTTGTTAGACCAAAACGAATAATACGTATCATGATATGTGTTAGGACCGAAATAAGCAGGTGTAACGCGGAAGCTAGCAAAACAAACCTCGAAAGACCATGAGTAAGAAGACAAACGAGAAATATACAAAGACATAAAGATTTAACATGGTTCGGTCAATCGACCTACGTCCACAAAGGAGACGAGCAATCCACTATATAAACATGAGAGTACAAAATATAGAGAGAAATAACTTCAACCAATTCACTCGGAATACATGGGAGGTTCACACAAGTGATAACGTATCAAACTTGTGACCCACAAATTCTCCCCCTAACCAAAACTCTCAAAGCCCTTAAGACTACATTGTGAATGCTGATTAAGTTAGAAGGAACAAACCTATATTTATGGAGTCCTAAAACCTTTCCTACAAGAAAAGGACTAGTCAAAATATTAAAGCCTTTTCCTAAAAGGAAAACTTATTTATGGTAAGAAATCAGGGCAAATAACCCCAACAAATCTCCCCCTTGGTCTGAATTTCTGACAAAATAAATTTGTCCACCTTCTTCACATAATCTTTAGGATCTTGCATCTCTTCTCCATAATCTCCTCTATCAAATCTACGTCTCGACACAGAGAACCTTTCTGAAACAATTTCTCCAACAAAGATCTTGTTGTGAACCCAATACTGGACAGTGAAATAGTTGGGCCAAGTGATCTCGTTGAAGATTTTGGGCTCGAAAGTCAGCTACGCAGAAGCAAAAGGGTGAGACAGCCCAACAAGCTTTTTGAAGAATATGTTTGGCAACCTGGAGGAAACACAAGTGTCAATAGTTGATAGGTTCTTAGAGGAATATTATTATTATAATAGACAGGCCTAGGCGGAGTACGGGTATTAGAATTGATATGTTGTAGCACTCTCTCTCCTCTCCATTATCTCTCTGTATCCCTGTCCTCATATCCCTTCTTATAATTTTGCAGTAGTCTCTTGTTTGTAATTTCTTGGCTTCGTATTTGCAATCAAAACTCCCAGTTACTTGTTAGTTAAAGTTTGTTCACTCCATTGGTGCTTTCATTGTTGTATTCCAATGGTGGATACTAGACTCCAGCAACTCGAAGACACTCAAACATGCATGGTTAAGGAGATGTCGGAGCTCCGTTTCGTTTTCGATAACCAACACAAACTGATGCAGGAGGTCCTCTCTCAGGTCGCCTCAATTGGTTCACAGTTGAAAGGTTCCGGAACGGAAACCTCTCGTTCAAAATCAACCGATGTTGCTCTGACGGCAAACCCTTATGGTGGTGCGCCCATCGCACTCCGGCACAAACCGGCTTCGGTGGAGTTGAGTCGGTTCTCCGGGGACCAGCCCGCTGCTTGGATTTTTCAGGTTGAAAGGTATTTCGATTTCTACTCTATTCTACCAGAACATCAACTATCTTTAGCTTCCTTCTATCTAGAAGGGGAAGCCCTTGAATGGTATCGATGGCTCTTTCGAAATAAACAGTTGATTGATTGGTCTCATTTTGCTACTAAGTTAGTCCTTCGATTTCGCAAGAAAGAGTTGGAAGATCCCGAGGGTCGCCTTGCCAAGCTCAAACATTTCTCCACCGTTGCAGATTATCAGGCACGGTTTGAATCCCTAGCTAATGAGACAGAGGACATTTCCGACCCTCTGATGGTCAAATTGTTTTTATCTGGGCTCCGTCAGGATATTAAGACAAATGTATTGGTCCACAAGCCCACATCTCTTGATGAAGCCATCTCGTTAGCCCAAACCCATGAGCAACGCCTTCAGTTAGAGAGAGGGCCCATGACTCATGCCCTTGCTAAGACCCAACCCTTGCTTCCAACACCACAATCCAGATCTTTTGTTCTTGCACGAAATACCCCCAATGCTTTGTCACGCGTTCCAATCAAGCGGCTCTCGCCGACGGAGATGCAACAACGTCGAGAAAAGGGGTTGTGTTATTATTGCGATGAGAAATATACAACAAATCATAGGTGCAAAACTCTTCCCCGAATACTCCTTCTTGAAGATGATCCGGACGCCCTTTTGTCTGCAATAGAGCAACTCACCTCTAATGAAATGCTAGCAGAGGAGTTACAGGCCTTAGAAGTGCAGGCTCACTCTACAATATCTTATCATGCTTTGTCGGGTGGTCACTCCCCAACTATTCTGCGTTTCAAGGGGCATGTTCGCAGGTCACCTATTGTCGTATTGGTGGACGGCGAAAGTACCCATAATTTTATTCAACCTCGGATGGCAAAATTTTTGAATTTTGTAGTTTCTCCTACAACCAATTTCTCAGTTGTCGTGGGTAATGGTCAACGTCTCCGGTGTGAGGGTGTGGTTCAGGATGTACCAATTTCAATTCAAGGGACAGACCTCTTGATGGATTTGTATGTTTTGGCCTTTCATGAAGCGGATGTTGTTTTCGGGGGTTCATGGCTGGCCACCTTAGGTCCAGTGCTTACTGACCATTCCACCCGTCAGATGGAATTTTATTTGGATGGCAAGCAAGTTAAGTGGGTGGGTGATCCACCTGATGAATTGCAACCAGCTCAGTTACAAATGTTACGTCGTTACCACACTACTGATGCCGTGGCGGCATGTTTTTGTCTATTCATGGTTCATGATGATGCCGCAATTACTGATGCTACACCCCCAGACTTAGAAGCCTTGTTGGAATCGTATTCTGGGGTTTTCAACAAACCTCAAGGGCTTCCACCCGCTCGAGACTCTGATCATGCAATACATCTCCAACCACAGGCCGGCCCTGTTAATGTCAAACCATATCGCTATCCACACTTTCAGAAACAAATCATGGAACAGTTGGTTTCTGAAATGTTACAAGATGGAGTTATTCAGTCTAGCACAAGCCCGTTCTCGTCTCCCGTTTTATTGGTTAAAAAGAAAGATGGTTCTTGGCGTTTTTGTGTTGATTACAGGGCCTTGAACGCCATCACTGTGCGGGACAGATTTCCAATTCCTTCTATGGATGAACTCTTTGATGAGTTGCATGGTGCTCAATTTTTTTCTAAACTGGACTTATTAGCAGGCTATCATCAGATTCGAGTTCGTCCAACCGACATTCCCAAAACTGCCTTTCGAACTCATGATGGCCACTACGAGTTCTTAGTCATGCCATTTGGATTGTCGAATGCTCCGTCCACTTTCCAAGCTACCATGAATGACATCTTTAGGCCATACCTTCGTAAGTTTGTCCTCGTGTTCTTTGATGATATTCTGATTTATAGCTCTACAGGGACCTTGCATTTGGAGCATTTAGAGTTGGTGCTAAAATTGCTCAAACATCACCAGTTGGTTGCTAAGCGCAACAAATGCCATTTTGGGCAGAGTAAGGTTGATTATCTTGGCCACATCATTACATCAACCGGACTTGCGGTGGATCCTTCTAAGATTGATGTCATCCAACAATGGGCCACTCCAAAGTCAATTAAGGAGGTTCGTAGTTTCTTAGGCCTCGCGGGCTACTATCGACGTTTCATCAGACAATTTGCTACTATTGCTAGTCCCCTTTCTGACTTGTTGAAAAATGATGGTTTTCAATGGACAAACCAGGCACAACAGGCTTTTGAGGAGCTAAAATGTCGTCTTAGTTCCACACATGTCCTGGCATTGCCTAATTTCGACGAGGATTTTCACCTGGAGACAGATGCCTCAGGTGTGGGCATTGGACCAATCCTCTCACAAAGAAGACATCCAATTGCTTTTTATAGCTAAAAGCTATGCCCTAGGATGCAAAAGGCCTCAACATATCACAGAGAGATGTATGCCATTACACAAGCAGTGGCAAAATGAAGGCAATATTTGTTAGGGCGCAGATTCACTATCTTTACTAACCAGCAATCCCTCAAGAACCTCACAAACCAAGTGATTCAACTCCAGAACAACAAAAATGGTTAGGCAAGTTGGTTGGGTATGATTTTTCCATTGTTTATAGACCAGGGAAGCAGAACAAGGCTGCAGATGCTTTGTCCAGACCTCCAGATAGAGGCGTATTTTTTGCTATCTCCGAGCGCACATTTGAATGGATTTCAGAGCTGATAGAAACAAATAAGACCCATCCAGAATTGCTTGAGATTCAGCAAGGGCTGGCAGACAATCACATGGCCTATGCGGACTATACTTTTCGCCAAGGACTTTTTTTTTTTAAGGGTCATTTGGTACTACCACGGGACTCGCCCTTGAAGCAATTTCTACTTCAAGAGTTCCACGATTCGAAGATAGGGGGGCATGCTGGGGTTGCTCGCACTTTTCATAGATTGTCTTCCAATTTCTATTGGCCAGCGATGCGCAACGATGTTAAGGTTTATATTGCGTCATGCCAGACTTGCCAGCGCTCCAAGGATAGTAATCGATTACCCGCAGGCCTCTTACAACCATTGCCGATCCCAGATATGGTTTTTGAGGAAATAGCTATGGATTTCATTACTTGGTTACCTAGCTCAAAAGGGAAGGCGACAATCATGACAGTGGTGGATAGGTTGTCCAAATACGGTCACTTTATTCCTCTTCCATCTACTTTTTCCGCCCATACTGTGGCACAAGATTTTGTCATTCATATCATCAAATTACATGGTCCTCCTCGAACAATTGTAACAGATCGTGATCCCCATTTCTTGCATACTTTTTGGCAAGAGATCAATCGCTTGCAGGGAACTATTTTGGCCATGAGCACAGCATATCATCCGCAGACGGACGGGCAGTCTGAAGCTTTGAACAAATGTGTCGAGCAATACTTGAGATGTTTTGTTGCTGACAGTCCCCATGAATGGGTACCTATGCTACCTTGGGCAGAGTTTTGGTACAATATAGCCTACCAAACATCTGCTGGTATGACACCCTTCCAAGCGTTATACGGGAGGGAGCCTCCTAACATAACCAGGTATGTGTTGGGTAGTACTTCTAACGATTTGATTGACAAGTATATGATGCGTCGTGATGAGGTTTTGAGTCTCTTGAAGTTTAATCTAGCCAAGGCACAAAATCGTATGAAAGATTCTATAGATAAACGGCGAACTGATGATCAATTCAATGAGGGTGATTGGGTGTTTGTCAAGTTACAACCATATAAGCAACAATCTGTGAGAGGTTCCCATTAACACAAACTAAGTAGAAAATACTTTGGGCCTTATAAAACTATCAAGCGAGTGGGGGCAGTTGCATATAAGCTTCAACTACCAGAGGAGGCTAGAATTCATCATGTTTTTCACATCTCCCTGCTCAAGCGTTGTAAGGGACAGCCTGATCAACAAATTACTCCTTTGAAACTCCATGATTTCGCTACACCAAACCTTGACGACAAGGTTCTCTTTTCAAGGGGGAGTAATGTTGTGAACCCAATACTGGACAGTGAAATAGTTGGGCCAAGTGATCTCGTTGAAGATTTTGGGCTCGAAAGTCAGCTACGCAGAAGCAAAAGGGTGAGACAGCCCAATAAGCTTTTTGAAGAATATGTTTGGCAACCTGAAGGAAACACAAGTGTCAATAGTTGATAGGTTCTTAAAGGAATATTATTATTATAATAGACAGGCCTAGGCGGAGTACGGGTATCAGAATTGATATGTTGTAGCACTCTCTCTCCTCTCCATTATCTCTCTGTCCCTGCCCTCATCTCCCTTCTTATAATTTTGCAGTAGTCTCTTGTTTGTAATTTCTTGGCTTCGTATTTGCAATCAAAACTCCCAGTTACTTGTTATTTAAAGTTTGTTCACTCTAGATCTTCATTACTGTCAAAAAGGTTGCGGCTAGAACTACAGCCGCCAAGATGAACACCCATCTATAACCTAGTTCCATCATTGAACCATGCCTCTGATACAACTTGTTAAGACCGAAATAAGCAGGTGTAATGCGAAAGCTAGTAAAGCAAACCTCGAAAAACCACGAGTAAGAAGACAAATGAGAAGCACACCAAAAGAGACAGATTTAACATGGTTCGGTCAATCGACCTACGTCCACAAAGGAGATGAGCAATCCACTATAAATATGAGAGTACAAAATATAGAGAGAAACAACCTCAACCAATTCACTCGGAATACAAGGAGGTACACAAAATTCTCCTCCATAACCACAACTCTCAAAACCCTAGGACTACATTGTGAATGTTGATTAAGTTAGAAGGAACAAACTTCTATTTATAGAGTCCTAAACCTTTTCCTACAAGAAAAGGACTAGCCAATCCAAAACCTTTTCCGAAAAGGAAAATCTATTTATGATAAGAAATTCAGGGCAAATAAAACCAACAAATGTATTACCATAATTAACTCAAAAGAAGAGAGAAATTGTAGCGCAACTACCAAATTTTTTGAACAAGTGTCTCTACATGACTATGTTATTTATATACAAAGTCAAAACACTGAATAGGATTTTGTGCTTTCATGTGGAAATAAATGAGATTAAATAGGATACAGTTTGTTTTCCACTTATTATTTCAAATTCACGTTACTTAAAATTCATTTAAGGAGATAACGCTCTTTAACAAGAATTTTTTTTCATATTCAACGCTCGAATCAAGATCTCAAGCTAAGGGTGGACGAATTATATCCAGCCACCACATTAATCCTCTATTGGACAATTGCCTTTGTATTCAACAAGACTCAAATCTGAAAACGCTGATTATGAATGAAAAACTACTTATCTATAATTCCACCATAATCCTTACTGTATGTCAAACACATGAACCAATCCATAGTATACAAACAACTCTTGAATTTTCAAGTACCATTCCTACTACAAATGGACTTCATAGCTCATAGGACATTAATAGGAACCAAAATCAAAAGTCATTAGTTATCAGTTGCTATCATTGAAACTTAACAGAATTTTTAAGCAAATAAAAACTAGCCATGTTATGATGGCGCTAGACTTGATACTTGGATCATAGTGGACAAATAATCAATGATCAACAGTATATTTTTGGACTAATTAGTATCCACTAATTAGAATTTAACATTGATTACTCAACTCTATTAACATCCTTGGACTAAGTATCCACTAATTTTCTTGTATTCAATATCTACCTTCCAATCAAGGCTATGAGATTGACCAAAATAAAAGTGGCCCAAATTATGAAATACACCATGAAGAACTCATTAAACCTATATAAGCATCAACACTAACTAGCTAAAATTATCCTAGTTCCATGATGTAATTAAATTAATTATGACCACAATTTTTTTATTAAAAAAAAACTATTTGTTTGTTGATATTCTACAACAACCAATGAGCAGACATATTGGACTTTTTTCCTCCTGTATTAATTAGAGTACAAGTGATGGAAAATTTTATATTTATCTTATCTGTATTTTTGTTGTTGAACAACCAACTAATATCAACTTGATTATAACTAATTACAATATTTAATTATATATAATAGCATATTCAATGTAATTCCACATATGAGGTCTATAGAAGATAGTGTGTAGCCGACTTAATCCATATTTTGAAAAGTAGAGAGATTATTTTTGATAGATCCTCATCTTAAGAACAAGAATATCAAAGGAGTTTGAGAAAAGAAATAATAACTCAAAAGTGAAGAAGTCACGATAAAAAACAATTAAAATATTTAATTGATATGGAAAATTAAGTCTAGTCCACCCCCTCCCCTCCCCCCCCCCCCACCCCTCACCACAAATTCCTATATATTTCTGGTTGAATCAAAACAGTGTAAGTCACTATGATTTTAATCTAATAATTAACCCCAATATCCCATGTTACTGAAAATCTATTCGATACAACATTAACTCTAATATTTGCTAAAAAATTAAAATTTATTGCTAGTCTGTTGGTAAATAAATAATAACTAATATAAGTATATGATAATTCATCGCTAGTTCATCATCAAATAAAATTAATCAATGATATATTTATGTTATTTAAAGATAGAAATTATCTCTTTATAAATAATGTCGGCATATACTTTTTATGAATGCAATAGTTGACACTAGGAGAAAACTTATTGAATTCTCAACGATCGATGAATTTCAATATAAGAGAAACAAGTTCGTGTAGCAAAAAATGACTTACAAATCAACTATATATTACATCATACTTTCAACTAGTAGAAAGATCGATTGATACAAATAAATTCAGAATCAAGAGTTACGTGTGACTTAGAATTATTATAACCTCTTATTTAAACTTTATATATCATTCGAATTAAAATCAATGAGTATATCTAAACCTTTGATACAAGTTGTCTTAAACTGTATTACTATAAACAAAGACTTGACGATGGAAAATAAGTGAAAGATGAGATAAATAAAGATATTGCTTGCAAGATTCTAATAAAAAGATGCATTATATTGCCCCCACACAACACAAAATAGATACCTTTCTTGTCAAGTTGCCATTTCTCTTCCAATTAAAAGATTGCTTGTAAGATTCTAATGAAAAAGATCCTTTTGATCATTGCCCCCACCTCATATTTTGCTTTTGCATCATTAATCTTGATATTAAATTTTGTTTTGAGTATTAATTTATTTAGATTCATATCGCATAAAGTTCATTAAAAAAAAGTATTTTTCATTAGAATTTCTCTCCGAATTTGAATTTGAAATTTGATTAAAGATAAAAAGAATTTTATTCATTTCATCACTATCCTTAATAGCAAAGATCCAGAGTTAAGTAGATATATGATACGCTACTCTCTAAAATATATACTATATTTTAGTCCAATATATTACAAGTTGGATGTTAAAAAACAGTGAAGTATGATTGGAGTCCACTTCCCCTATGAACCGTCTAATTAAATTGAGTGTGTTAATAATTTGTACTAGTATTTATTAACTCAATATACATGATCGTCAAAACCAATTCATTTTAAAGTTAGATTGATATATAATCAAAATTGATCAGCAAAAATTAAATCTTAATTTAAAAAAATATAGGTACTTTTTTTATATGATCAGTCTAGGCACTTACGTACACCTTGATTAATTTCACAGGATATTTATCACCTTAATAGATATCAGAGAATAAATTCAAAGGTAAGACTGGTTTTTTCTTAGGTCATCGGGTAAAGTTTAATACCATTAGTAACGTAACAAATATTAGATAACTCTATTTATCAAAATTAGACATATATAAATTTTATATAACATGAATTTAAATTAATCAAAGCTTCAACGTGAATATCAAACCTCCGGAAAACAAAATAAAGAAATATGTATGTGTTGATTAATGAGAATACCAAATACACATACCTACATGGGTTTACGTGTCACTACTTCTATTCTACGTTAAAAATTTGTTTCTTTCTTTCCAGACATTACGGGGACCATAAAAGATATTTTAAATGTTAAGAAAAAATATATTTAAAAAATGAATTTTAATACAATTGATTGTATGCTTTGGAGGTCATTTGAGATGAAAAATCATAGTAGTGAATAATAATTAAACTTTATAATAATATATTTATTTTTTAAAAGTATAGTATATATTTGAAGAAAAATTAAAGTGTCACTTTTAATGCACCAAATGTTCTAAGTTTTTCAACTACTTCTTTGTGAAAAATTCAACTTTGATTTTAAATTAAGGTACGGTAAATTGACTAAGGAAGATGACGAATGCTTTAATTTGTTTTGACTATATTAATTCGATTTACAAATTTTACTCAATTAACTCTCTTTGTGAACTCGATTATATTTCGGTCTCAAATTTAAATAAAAAAGGAGGATTGTCAAAGATCAATAAAAATAACCTTTGTAGAAATAAGATTCGTGCTTTTTTACCTTCCCAAAACACTATAATTTACATAAATTTCTCTAAATTTGTTTCATTTTATTTTAAGTATTTAGAAGGCATAATCAATCATAGTTATACAATTAACTATTCGTTAACTTGTGGTAACTCTTCTTTATTTGACTCGAGAAACTTAACGTTTATATTTTTGCAATTCTTAAATTTTATTAAATTAATGAATAAAAAATTATACTAAAGACGTCCGCAAATTTTCTTCAATATTTTAATGAGATGGTGATGTTTTGAAAAGAAAAAGAAACCATAGTGAACCAAATATCTGATTAATCAATTATAATAAGTTGAGATTTTGTGATCATTATTCAAACAAATAATAAAGACAATACATACCATGTTTAATTATTGTTTATTAAAATCAACCTGAATATTTGGATGATTATTAAATATAAAGTGCAACAATAAGATTTTTTCCTAGACACATTTTGACTTGTAGTTTATATTATAATCGTAATAGTTGAAGAATATATATTCTTTTTAATTGAAACGTATTTAGAGCTAAATATTATGAAAATATAGTGCTACTCTACGTGACATTTGGCATAACTGTTGCATGGGCCATAGTTACATTGATCTAACTACCACCTACCCACTATTCATCCAATTAATTCAAACTCGTATCGTGTATAACCTATTAGAGACTTAAAACGTCTCACTAGTAAGAATTTCATTCCTAAATTCTAATGTTCATCTATCTAACATGGTATCAAAAGTTGGAATCAAATATATCCAATTATATATCGTTCAACTTCAATTATCAAGCATATGCATGTGTGCGATTTTTTATATGGTTTTAATAATAATCATCTCTTAAATTAATTTCTTATATTAAATTAGATTCAAACATCCGTTTTCATAATAAAATGAGAGTGAAAGAATCTCATCTATTCCGCTAAATTGATAATTAATTAAGAGAAAGAATGTAGCAATAAAAATTGAAAAAAATGTTCCACAAAAGAAAAGGAATAAAAGAATTAAAAATTAGTGGATGGAGTTAGAAATATTGCAAACAAAAGCAAAGATACTTTGCTTGAAAGAACCAAAAATTAAACATTCTGTTTACTTTCCTAAGGATTTACACATGACCAAAAATACTACAAACTCAAATTTAATTTGAACATATCATTTCATCTCATTAAATTTGAAAAATTATAATTTCAAAATAATTTAGTCCACAAATCAAATAAAATCTTAAATTTGAAAAATTATAATCTCAAAATAATTTAATCCGCGCGGAACAATGCTACTATTATATAAACAAAGTAACAATCATCCCTGAAGTGTAGTGTAAGCCAAACAAATCACCCAAAAAAAAAGAATAAAAATCCTTTCTTTGTCTCCCAATTTTTTCTCAAAACCAAAACCTCTCTGCAAAACTTCACTATCAATGGCGTAAAGCAATATCAAGAGACCCTCTTGCGTGTCCAAAATCTTTACACAATTGGGGCCATACCCACAAGAAGAAAAAACCCTTAAAATAGCTAACTAAAAAAAAAAACCTATTTACAGTGGAAGTAGAAGCATTAAAAATTGATTTGTGTATGAGGAATATAGAGAAAAAAAGCAAAGCTGGGAAAGCACGGAGATTTATTGTTGGAAGGTTTATTCGATTGTATCCATGAAATCACGGCGGCGCTTGTGTTTTCTAAGATGAGTGATTCTGCTTATCGTGTTGATACTACTTCTCGTCTTGCTCAATGGCGAATCGACAATTTGGCTTCATGTACTTATCGCAAATCAGATCCTTTCAAGATCGGAAAATGGAATTGGTCAGTTTTTTTATATTCAAAATCCACCCAATTTGTTTATTTTTCATCTGATCAGCTTATTGAATTCAAAAATGACTGAACCCTATAGCTCCGCCTCTGTTCTCTGTTTTTATAGTCTGAGAACGAAGGTGGAGCTACTACAACAATAACATATACAGTGTAATTCCACAAGTAGGGTCTGGGAATGATATAGAGTGTACACAGACCTTACCAGTACCTCGTAGAGATAGAAAGGTTATTTTCGATAGTTGATTGAAAAGGAGAGATAGTTCACTATGATAGTGTAAATGAATGGTAGTGACAATTCTGAGTTTTAGAGGAGTGTACGTTATGTTGATTGAAAATATTTTTGTTTGATTGTGAAGGCATTTAGCTGTGGAGAAGAACAGGACATTGTCCATTAAATTATATCCAGAGATATCAAATTTCACAAGAGAGAATCCTCCAATTGCATCTTTTATCATTAGATTAATCTCGTCGTTGGGAGATCGCAAGACTTTGATTCACCCTGGTACCAATGTCTTAAACTCATCAATCTTTTATACATGTTTTTGTTGATATCGTAATGTAAAATTGTGTTTTTGTGATTAAAGGTGTCTTCTTTTTTTGACATTTGTAGAAGTTATAGAGAAGCAACTCAAGAGTAGCGACGATTTTGTTTGGCCTATTGAAATCCCCTTAACCGGGAAGTTCATCATTGACGTTGAATTCCTTGATCTGAAGACTGCAACGCCTAATGTACTGTTTCCTCATTTCCTCGTCTTTTTCAGTTATTACTATGTTCAGATATTCATATGGAGCATGTTTTCCTTAATAAAGTGACGTAAACGATTCTTTTGATACACAAAAACTTAATTTTGGATGCATCATGGTTCGTTTCTGCCAAAACTCTTTTATTTGGATGCATTAGATTTCTTCCCGGTCAAATCTAATCTCAGTGAAGGATCCAACCATGTGTTCACTGGTTCCATAGAATCCAGTGTTTTGGTGTCTAACACTATATATATGTCGAAAATCAAGTATAGATAAAGTTGGATATACTTTTCCGAACTCACAATGTCTTGGTTCTGCCTAACGTGATGTTCTGCTCCACGAGTAAGGATAAAGTTTGTTCAACAGATGAGATGTTTCTAATGTTACATTTCAAAACTTCTCTAACCATGGGGAAACTTATGCGTGGAAGATTACCGTAGTGTTCCTCATTCATGTTCATTTGTGTTTTGTGAACTGGCAGAGTGGGGAGCTGTGCTCTATCTGGGCTGAAGGATTAACCGAGAAGCAATCGAATGCAACTGCTCTGTCATCACTTGGCCGAATGTTGTCTGAGAGCATTCACACGGACATCATAATCAATGCTTCAGATGGAAGCATTGGAGCGCATCGTGCAGTTCTTGCTGCAAGGTCACCTGTCTTCCGAAGCATGTTCTCCCATGACCTCAAAGAGAAAGAATTATCTGCTATACACATCTCCGACATGTCAATAGAAGCTTGCCAATGCTTTCTGAATTACATTTACGGGAACATACAAAATGAAGAATTTTTAACCCATCGACTGGCTTTGCTTCGAGCAGCTGATAAGTACGACCTCTCAGATTTAAAGGAGGCATGTCATGAAAGTCTAATGGAAGATATTGACGCGAAGAATGTTCTTGAGAGGCTCCAAACTGCTTCTCTTTATCAACTGCCGAACCTGAAGGCCTGTTGTATGAGGTATCTCGTGAGGTTTGGTAAAATATTCGATATAAGAGATGATTTCTCTGCATTTCTGCAATATGCAGACAGAGAAATCATCGGTGAAATCTTCCACGAAGTTCTTGCTGCTTGGAAAGGATTCTGATGTATTTTTCGAGCTTAAGGGGAGAAATTGAACAGGGCAAAGTTCCTGCTGCTTGATTGATTCAGTATTGCTTACCAGATCAGTGTGTAAACATATGTTTACTGGGCAATATATTTTGGTTTGTGTATACTCAATCTTGTACATAAATTTGATTTTACTGAAACATATGTTACCATTGAGCTTATGAACGTCGATATCATTGTGATATATTTATGATTATTATTAGCATGTTGAAAAGATTTGCATAAATGTGTGTAGTACACGTGATGTGTACTTGTTTGTTAAGAATCGAATTGTGATGTAATAGATAAAATACTTGTACCCTTAATCAGAGGTTTCAGGTTCTTGGAAATGAAAAAACTCCTCTCAAGGAGCGAGTAGTGAATTTCAGATACTAGATGAAAACTTTCACTAGTGTCCATGCCTATGGCTTTGTTATGGATTTGATAACCTTATTTCCTTACTCATGATTGAGTTAGTTAGCATTTGTGGAATCGCAGTAGCTTAGCTGATTGACTACTTGAACTTTCACCAACGATGGTGGGAGTTCAATTTTCCACCTTATAATTTTCTTCCCCTGCCCTCAGTTGTTGTTTTTGTTTTGAAAAGGTTAGTTAACATTTAAGGAATCATGGTGACTCATTACTTAAGAAAGATTTGTTGAAGATGATGTAACAAACTAAGCAATGTACCTTTGCCTAGCCAGAAGGTAAACAGTCAATATCAAGGCATACCTTCCAGTGAAGCAACCTTTTATATAATACCACACATACTTAATTTCTTTGTGATATGTTTAACTTTTCAGTAAAAGCTATACCTAGACATGTCTCTGTGGCGTTTGAGTATTCAATAGGTACCATTCCTAGTTTAGCTATCTAAAATCGAACAAGTTTAAGGTGTCGTCTATGTATTCAGTATGTTTCTTAATTTTAAAACATGTTATGTGATACGAGGATAACATTTTTCTAAAGTCAAATGAATCAAGTAGTCTTTTTTATGGAAAAGAATACTTTAACAGAGTAGGGAGATTCTCACCTCGAAAGAAGATTTTCTATGCTTTATGAGGGCTAACGAATGTCTGCCCATTGTCGAAAGGTCAAGGAAGTTGGTGACATGATGACAAGAGAGCTGACAATTGGAGCGCCCGGTGAATTGATCTCTCCAATTTGATTTTAATGCAACAAGATATCAATTTCCATCATTTTTGAACTCTCCTCTATTAGGACTTCAACCAACAAATGAAAGCAAGACTTGATAAAGAATATGGACGGAATATTACTAGAATATCATGGGAACATTCTCTTTGATTTGGGCCAAGGAAAATAAACTAAATGATAAGGGAAAGATGACAGCAAATTATGGGCTTGGGTTTTATTTGGGCCTTAATGTGTAAAAGGAACAGTCTCTAATGTTTTCAAAAAGTAATCAATTGATCCTTAGCCATATAAGTAAAGATAATTGCTACTTTTGCAATCAAGATGAACTGAGGCCACGAGAAAATTATCAAAATGGTCCTTAACATATGAGTGTGAGGCAGGGGTGAAGCTAGAAACACCAATATAAGTTCAGCTTGATCTCATAGCTTTTGCTCAAATAACATCTTTTTATTACCACTTGAAAATGGTCATCTAACTCATAAAGTTGAAATCTCGATTCTGTGTTCAGAAGATTAAGGAATTTCTGTGCAATCTGATATCCAACATAAAAAGATCTAATGGATATATTTTCTTTTCGTTTTAGTTGGTTCGTTTCTCTGTAGGTCATGTAAAGTACAAATTGAATTATTGTACTTGACATTTTGAGTATATTGTACTTGTGTATCTTATCCACCCATCACTAGATTTTGTATTGTTAATGTACATACAAATGTCCATAACCAACAATGTAAAAGGATCAGGTTCAAATCTTAGTAAAAAGAAAAAGATTTCGAGTAACGTCCTTATTTGTCAAAATTTTTGCGGACAAAGTTATCCGATAAAATAATTGAGATACGTATATAGAGTTCTGGACACGACAATTGTTAGGATAGTTTTTTTTTTTTGGGGAAAAAGTTAGGTTCTTTTATAACAGAAAAAGGTACTTAAAAAAGCAAATTAAAGCAGAGTGCATTTAATTTTTAAATTCCTCAAAAAGACCAAAGAAAAGTTGGTCGAATAAATCCAGATAACAGTAAAGTGAAAAACGTGAACCCCTTCTATCACACTTTGCAGTTTCATGAATACCTAATGGTGAATAAAAAGAAAATCCATGGGATTGCTCGAAAGAGCATTAGGTATTCATGAAATTAGTCGGGGTAGGGATGTTTAGCCATCACAAAGTTTGCAGTTTCATGAATACCTTTCGAGCGGATATCTTTTTATTGAGTATCGAAAAGATAAAAAGAAATTAAAAGGTCTCAAATTTTGATTAAATAGTATGAATTTAGTCATGAATATATAACATAAAAACAGAATGAATTATGAATTTGGATCTAAAACAGAACAGGATTAACTAATTAAATTCAACATCAAAGTAAAAATACAGAGCAATAATGACGAGCGCTTTACACAAAATTAACTACTACACCATTATATAAACGAATAAACAGATCTATAATGCTAAATTCATAATGAAAATTCAGAATCTAATTCGATGGCGAAGGAGCAGTGGAATTAGCAAGAGGAAAACCTAGAAAGGGCCTTGAAGAAGAACAGTGAGAAGCAGCAGCATTGATACAATTATCAGCGAGATGAAAAGTATCCTTCAATTTATGAAATCCATTTTTGAAAACTCCAAATCCGAACAAAAACCCAATCGCCACCACAATTGCTATTAAGCATACACACAGCATGCACATTCTACCACCGCAACACATCTTTTCTTCCTCGATCTGCAAAAAATTATGGGTTCTGCAAACTGCAATTGGATGAATTTGTATTATATATAGTGATGAGAGCAGTTGATTTGTTGGAGAAGGAAAAGGAGTGTTGGGCTTCTACTCGTTGCTAGCGGTTACTCTACGCATCGTTTCTGCTTTTTAAAGTAATAAATCCTATCTCACCAAAAACATATTCTCTTTCTTTTTTTCCGTCTTAATTTATGTAATATTAAGAGATTTGGATAAATCTTCTCGATCCTACTGTTGCTCCGCAATTTATTCTACACACATACTAATAATTAAATTTAATTTTATTGCTTTGCTTTTAAAACATAACATGTTTTATATTTTATACTATACATGACCTGTTTTATATTTATACCATTTACAACTAATATAGTTTTTCAAAAAAGATAATCATATTTTACCTTTTTACTCTGTTAGTCATTCAAATTTATAATCTAAAAAATTGAGATGTGAGTGTTTATTATATGAGCAATTTTTTATATATATCATACTGTTATAAGTTTTATTCTTAGTGAGAATTTTTTTATAAGTTTTGTATTATGAAATGTTTAGAATCATAAGTTTCAGTCATCAAGTTATAGAAATGTTAATTATATCCTCTTTCAAATCAATTACGTTTTAATTTCTTTTAATTATATGTCAACCTGTAGGTTACAAGTTCAAACCGTGAAATAATTTTTTTTTCTAAAAATGTAAAGTAAAATTGTATATAATAGATTTTTGTGATTCGAGACCTTTTCCGAACCCCACACATACTAGAACTTACACATCAAATTGTCTTTTTTTCAAACTAACTCACATAAATTGAAATATAATGAATAATTAATTTAAATTTTTCGATTTAGTGTCTTTACAAGCAAGATAAAAGAAAGATGAACTTATCTTAGACTTTGACGATTAATTTTCTTTTACTCTTTTTTTATTTACGTAAAACATTTATTTGTGTTCCTAATTGTTACGTTAATGAATTTGTGGCGTTACGGCATTGAATTCATGGTTACGTTGAACGTATTCAAAAAGATCAATTATTAGTCACTTTATAACTTATTTTATACGTCCTTTTACATTTGAGGGACAAAATCCAGTAATTTTTTTGTGTTGAAAAAAATATATTTAATATGTACTAAAAAATAGAAAAAAATTATGATTCAAAATACGTAAATTAATTTTTTTGATTTCGCCTCTGATTTAAAAAGTATTATCCATTTACAATTGATACTCTCTCCCATGAAAAGGTTCTTAATACACAAAAAAAGTGAATAATAATTTTTGCCTAAACTTTTTAAAAGTTTGGTCCTACTATTGCACTATTAGCCCATTTGTTTGTTTGAATGAAATGGACTGATGAACGATTACTCTAAAAATAATTTATGGATTAGGAAGGTTAGTTTAGCTAAACCTCAAACATAATATGGATTTTGTCATCCTCTTGTTGTAAATTATTGACATATTAATAATACAATTCAAATTTAATTTAATTTTATAAATAGAGGTTACTATTTATAATGAAGTGCATCAATCTACTTTTTATTTTTTCCGTTTTTTTTAACTTCATAATATTGCTTTCGAGTTTTACATATACAAGTTGAATTTACAAATTCCATGACATGTATTGATACGTGCATGAACTTCGACAACAAAAGTGGAAGTCATACAAAAATGATAGAACTTCCATCACATAAGTTTGGCCGGAAAATAGTTGGACTCATACACATATAACTGTATATATATGAACTTCAATTATATAAAACTTCAAACACCACGTGTCTGAAAATGTTCAAAATTGATATACATACCAAATAAATAAAACTCCGAGTACAAATTAAATGATGACATCAAAATCAAATATCCGTGCACTTTCCAATGTTTTCTACCAAAGCCTGGCTAGAGTTGAACAGATAAAAGCCCACGATTGTATAATTGATTGGGCCCATGAATTTTATGGAGTGAACTATTCAAGTTTTAACTCGACCCAAGCCCAATATCCTTTCGATAAGTTTGCAGTATAAATCAACAATTATTTCCAAGAAGTATCAAAATAATTTTCATTATCTAACATTGTTTTCACACCTTTTTTTAAATCATTAATCATCTAGTATTTGAAATATATTAACACAACTAATTTAGATTTGCATCGTATAATATTTATTTAAGATGGAACTCATTATTTAAGAAAATATCCTTTTAAGTATTATTTTAACATTGTATTGGAACTTCTTATATTCATTGATCATTTTGTATTTTAAACCTATTGACTTGACTAATATAGATATTCTCTGTATAATGTTCGTTTATAAGAAAAGTGCTTAGTGTTATAATTTTTTTTTTATTTTTAAGATTCAAATCTAGAATCTGTAATTAATGGGGAGAAATTCCGTCCATCTTAATAATATTATTATCAAAAATTATTTTCAAACATTACAACATTTTAACGAGAAAATGACATTTGAACCCACTAAAAGTACTAGACATTGACATCCCTTAATTTAAACCCCATTAGCATATTTTTCTATAGTTTCTTTTTACCCACTTATGACATGGATTAGTTTGAAGACTTTGAAGACTAATAAGCAAGTCATCACTTCATTTATTTTTATTGAAACTTATAATTAAAAAAAATGTTAGGACACACTTAAATAATTATTTAATATCGAGCCAAACATTATTTTTTCTATTCTATTTTATATAAAAAAACAATGTTTAATCATGTAATATCAATATATTAATTTATTTAATATTATATTAACCGATGATAAAAGAAAGTACTATAATAATAGTTGAAGGACAATAACATCACAACAAAATTGAAATAGACATAATTCTTCAAAATTTAACAACAACAATGACAATAACATACATAATCGCACAAATAGATTTGTGAAGAATTATGAACTGTTTCTGATAGATCTTCGACTCAAACTCTTAGAAACGATAATAAAAAATATCAAGACCGAAATGATAAAAGTTTATTTATTTTTTTATAATACTTATTGTTCACTAAAATTAAAATCTTAAAAAAATACTTAACAAAAGTTAATAAAAGTACTAATCTCATCTCTCTGGCGGCTCTGCTCCCAAGTCTGCATCTTTCTCTCTTCAGTCGGATCTCAAAAGTATCCATAAACCGATCCATCTTCTCCTTCTTCTTCAACGATTCAATCCAAATCCCTAATTTTCTCTGCAAATCTATACGTACAGTATATCTGTATCTATCTGTTTTCCTCTTAAATAAGCACCTTTGAGTTGTCACTATCATTTATGGCTTCTTCTCCTGGCAATCCGAACCAACCAGGTGGTACTGGTACTGGACCATTTGATATACACAAATTCTTCAAACCCTCAACCCCAACAAACCCTAATCCCCAAAACCCTACTTTAATTCCATCCCCTTTTCCACCTCCTAACGCTTCATACCCACCACCCACCGTCGCCGGAGTCGGACCCGGTGGGGTTTACCCTTACCCACCTCAGACTACAACCCCTTTTCAGCATCACCCTCAATTCACTCACCGCTCGCCGCAATACGGTACACCACATGACACCCAGTTAATGCATCAGCAGAGATCCATGTCTTTCCCCACTCCACCACTTCAACCACCACCACCTACTAGTAGTCCTCATCAATTCCCTAACCCTAACCCTGGTGCTAGGCTTATGGCACTGTTGAGTGCCCCACCGTCTACTTTGGAAGTTCCGATACAGTCCACTATGCCTATGCCTCCCATACAACCTACTACTTCGGGGTCTGATCTTTCGGATTTCTCTTCTGGACCGAATGTTGGCGTTGCTCATTCGGGTCCGGGACCAATGAGAATGCCGAGCAGTAAGTTACCTAAAGGGAGACATTTGAATGGTGATCATATTGTTTATGATATAGATGTTAGGTTTCCCAGTGAGGTGCAGCCACAGCTGGAGGTTACTCCTATTACTAAGTATGGTTCGGATCCCGGTCTTGTATTAGGCCGGCAAATTGCAGTTAACAAAACCTATATATGTTACGGATTGAAATTGGGGGCTATTCGGGTTCTTAACATTAATACTGCATTGAGATCATTGCTTAAAGGTCTTGCGCAGGTTGGCTATTCGGGTTCTCAAAGCTTCTGCCTTTTTCTGTTTATTTGGATTTCTTAGCTAGTACATGCTGGAATATCATTATTTATCTGTTATACAAACCTTATAGGAATAATGCTACAATTTATGCTAGTTGCCAATCGTAAATGTGATGATGGTGGTAATTGTGGGGAAGTTACATTACAGTGTGCAATGTGTTCCTGATAAATTTCTTTGATAAATTTATGCCTGATACGAGGGCGCCCAATTGTCCGCTTGGTGTTTTTTCTGACGTGCCTTTCAACTATGGAAAAAGTTTAATTTGGTTGAAGGACACTGCTTTTATACGGAAGCTTTGATTGGCACATTTGCATTCTAGCTAACGTGTCGGTTGCACGTGAGATGAGAATATGCTTTGTTTCACGTGATTTGGAGAATAAGCTTAATAATATTAATATGCATTTAAATTTAACTGTGTCTCGAGTAAACAAACAAAATGCTGTTATCTGCACATATGTTTTATATGGAAGCTTTGATTGGCATATTTGCATTCTAGCTAACGTGTCAGTTGCGCGTTAGATGAGAATATGCTTTGTTTCACGTGATTTGAAGAATAAGCTTAATAATATTAATATGCATTTAAATTTAACTGTCTCGAGTAAACAAACAAAATGCTGTTATCTGCACATATGTTTCATACGGAAGCTTTGATTGGCATGTTTGCATTCTAGCTAATGTGTCAGTTGCGCGTGAGATGAGAATATGCTTTGTTTCACGTGATTTGAAGAATAAGCTTAATAATATTAATATGCATTTAAATTTAACTGTCTCGAGTAAACAAACAAAATGCTGTTATCTGCACATATGTTTCATACGGAAGCTTTGATTGGCATGCTTGCATTCTAGCTAACGTGTCAGTTGCGCGTTAGATGAGAATATGCTTTGTTTCACGTGATTTGAAGAATAAGCTTAATAATATTAATATGCATGTACAGTTAACTGTGTCTCGAGTAAACAAACAAAATGCCGTTATCTGCACATATGTTTTATACGGAAGCTTTGATTGGCATATTTGCATTCTAGCTAACGTGTCGGTTTCACGTGAGATGAGAGTATGCTTTGTTTTACGTGATTTGAAGAATAAGCTTAATAATATTAATATGCATTTAAATTTAATTGTGTCTCGAGGAAACAAACAAAATGCTGTTATCTGCACATATGTTAGTTGTTCTATGCCTTACCACTGGAAGACTTCCGTGTACTTTCAAGTTCAGAGTTTAAGCCCATCCCGCTAATGATAATTGTCTTTGACTTTTGAGCAGACACAGAATTCTTGTTAATGACTTCCTGGCATTTGTTTATTAGTATATCTCTTGAAGGAATTTTTTTTATTGATTGATTATTGTATAAATCGTTGATATGGAATCTTCTTTGGTTCAAAAAGGAATTATTGATTTTGTGACGTATAAAAATCTGGAAATTATAATCTACTTTGTTCTTACTGATAAAAATCCATTATTTTAGTCATTTGAAAATCTTGTTCTAATTTCAGAGGGTCACAGACATGGCTTTCTTTGCAGAGGATGTTCATCTCTTGGCTAGGTAGTGGTCTGCTCTTATGTATTTTATCATACTTATGTAGTAAGTTTTTTATGTTTCTAACTTGGTTTTGTCTCAGTGCGAGTGTTGATGGCCGGGTTTATATATGGAAAATTACTGAAGGACCAGATGAAGAAGAGAAGCCACAAATTACAGGAAGGATTGTCATTGCTATTCATATTGTTGGTGAAGGGGAATCTGTTCACCCACGTGTTTGTTGGCATTGTCATAAACAAGTAGCTACCCATCTCTCTTTTTGGTTATCCTTTTCTTCTGTTGACATTGTGCTTAATTTTTCTTATGTTCTCTTAATAGGAAATTCTTGTGGTTGGAATCGGGAAACGCATTTTGAAAATTGATACCACTAAAGTGGGAAAAGGTGTTGTATTTTCAGCAGATGAACCTCTGAGGTGTCCTGTTGACAAGTTGGTTGATGGGGTACAACTTATTGGTACCCATGATGGAGAAGTGACTGATTTATCAATGTGCCAGTGGATGACCACTCGTTTGGTATCTGCATCAGTGGATGGCACGGTTCGTGAGAGTTTTGCTTTATTTTGTAGTTTTAGTTGTTTATGCAATGTCCTTTTTCAGTTTTTCTTTAAAGAAAGAACTGTTTGATATAGGTATCCTTGGCATAATCTTTATTTAATGGTTCATATCACTTAACATGATTTTTGTTGTGAAAATGATAACCTAACCAAAAAACTCCGACCACTACTTGTTATTAGCTGAACTTTTGGAGTTGAGTTGTTTGTATTTGTTGTTGAGTGGGACTGTATTATCTTTTTTTGAAAAATTACCTCCCAATGTTAAGAAGTTGGTAAGAATAGAATGTGAAAATTTTCGGTTCCTGATATATTTATTTCCAACGGTACTTGTATGGTTCCTTGGGTTTTAGGCATTCGTTATCTTTTACCTTTTGGACCCGTTTAAGAATCTGTAATGAAGCTATGATTAAGTCTGATCTTCATTGCAAGTTTATATATAGCATGGGTAGTTGGAAAAGTTTGGTTCCTCTGTATTGACTATTGACAGGTGCCTGTGGATTTTACTGTGTTTTCCAGATAAAGATATGGGAAGACCGGAAGCCACTTCCAATCGCAGTTCTCAGGCCTCATGATGGTCATCCTGTTAGTTCTGTTACCTTCTCGGCTGCCCCACACCGCCCAGATCACATTGTACTCATCACTGGGGTATGTGCTACTGCATCTTGTGCTGGCCATTTTTGGTCAGAATCAACTGTTTTATTTCTTAGATAACCTCATATTCTCGGATTTCATTTACTTGCTGTCCATGCTAATTTTATTTGATCTGTTTCTCAAATGACAACCCATTTGAATGTCAATCACAACTCTCTATTTTCTTTTCCATGAGTTTGCCTGTTGGTGATTCTTGAGTTTGAGTTGACCTTTTTAAGGTTTTCAGGGTCCTCTTAATCGGGAAATAAAGATATGGGCATCAGCGAGTGAAGAAGGCTGGTTGCTTCCCAGTGATGCTGAGTCATGGCGCTGTACACAGACATTGGAGCTGAAGAGTTCAGCTGAGGCTAATGTCGAAGAGGCATTTTTTAACCAAGTTGTAGCTTTGTCTCAAGCAGGTCTGCTCCTACTAGCTAATGCAAAAAAGAATGCTATATATGCTGTGCATCTAGAGTATGGCCCGAATCCGGAGGCTACCCGGATGGATTACATAGCAGGATTTACAGTCACCATGCCAATTTTGAGTTTCACTGGGACGAGTGACCTATTGCCCCATGGTGAACAGATTGTGCAGGTGTATTGTGTACAGACACAGGCCATTCAGCAGTATGCCTTGGACCTGTCCCAGTGCTTACCACCTCCAACAGAGAGTGTGGTTTTTGAAAGGACAGAATCTGGCATTTCGCACGATGCTGCAAGCATTGAAGGATTTGCTCCTGTTGACCCCCCAGGAAGTAAACAGCAGGAGGTTCCTTTATCTAGTTCAGCACCTAAATCAGCAGTACATGACATTGGCTCTGAGATTTCACAAACAGCTAGATATCCTACAAGTACTGCACCTACTGAATCGACCACCTCCTCCATTCCAGAAACTAAATCGTCTACTTTGCCCAGTGTAACTAGTGATAATGATATTGCCCCCAGTGCATCACCTCCTCCTCCTTTGAGTCCTAAATTGTCTCGAAACTTATCTGGTTTTAGAGGTCCGTCAAACAGCTTTGGGGCAGACACCTTTGATAATGACCAAGTTGGAAATCAAAAAGTTGTTGAATATCCAGTTGATCCGCAAAAGGATGGCACGCCCCCAAACTTGTCAGATATTGCTTCCTTGGACGATGAACATAAAACGTCACGGGATGATGTTCCCCCTGGTATCAGTCATCCTGTAAAGTTCAAGCACCCAACTCATTTGGTGACTCCTTCAGAGATATTGATGGCTAGATCATCCTCTGAGGTTAGCATTGTTAATGAGCAGAAAAGTGAGTCAGAAATGAATGTTCAGGATGCTGTAACTAACAATGACACCCGCACTGTAGAGATGGAGGTTAAAGTTGGTGGTGAAGCAAAATTCAGTCAAAAAACTGATATGGGCTCTCAAGACCTTCATTCTTTTGTGTCTGAAAATAAAGAGAAAGTTTTTTGCTCTCAAGTATCTGATCTTGGACTAGAAATGGCTCGAGAATGTCGCGCCTTACCTCCTGAGACCTATCCTGTAGAGGAATCTAGGCAGTTTGATGGGGTTAGTGGAAGTGAGGGACCATCTCAACCTTCAGTTACACCAGAGGAAGACCATGACTCTGCAAAGGACATCTCTGAAAAAGATTTAGACTCAACTATGTCAGTTACTGTTCATCAACCATCAGCTCCCAGTGCAAAAGGGAAAAAGCAAAAGGGGAAGAATTCTCAAGTGTCTGGCCCATCTTCAGCATCGCCTAGTGCTTTTAATTCAACAGATTCTCCAAATGACACTGTTGTCAGCTCAAGTACCCCTTCTATGGAAAGTGCTTTCTCACAAATTCTGTCCATGCGTGAGATGCTAAATCAGGTGCTTGCCTTTTGTCCTAAGAGCATATGTACTTATATATGTTTAGTTTAGTGCACTTTTCATTTTGTTATGCCTCTATAATTGTATATATCTTTCTTCATTTTTTTGTTTTAATTTTAATTTATCTTTGTTGGTACTTAGTTTGACATATCCTCACTGTTCATGCATTAGCTTTTAGGTTATTCCATTTTTTTTGAGATAAGGGTAACTTAGCTTTTAGGTTATTCCATGTAATTATAATAGTTACTTTCATCATTCTCATCATTCATGAATGGTATCTTCGTACTTTTCCTTGTTCTATATGCGTCCTCTAACTTCCTTCTGCAATATTTCTTAGCCTGGCTGATTATCCTCCTGAAATCTGTTGGACAATTTTTTCAAATTCCATAATTTTGGTGGTTTTTTATGTGTTCATCTTCTGCAACTATTTTTATCAGAACTTTCATTAAGGAACTCTTCCTCAAGTGGTGGAAGCTGATTTTCTTTTATATGCTTCTCTGTGTGGGAAGAGCATTCTTTACATCATTGAAATGTGTCTTGTACTGAAGATATGTTAAAAGATGCTGACATTTCAGCTGTCCTGCAGTTCTATTGATTTGATTACAGTACCAATCCAAACCAAAAAAAAATAATACTCATTGTAGTAATGTCCTTCGATATCTTATTCTTATGTGTTGTCTTTTTTCTCGGTTTGCTGTTCCATGTAGGTTCTGACTATGCAAAAAGAAACACAAAAGCAGATGGAAATGGTGGTTGCTGTTCCAGTGACCAAAGAAGGAAGAAGACTTGAAGCTGCCTTGGGACGGAGCATGGAAAAATCTGTTAAGGCCAATTCTGATGCTTTATGGGCTCGTTTACAAGAAGAGAGTGCAAAACAGGAGAAGTCTCTCCGTGATCGTACACAACAAATTACCAATTTGATCTCTAACTGCTTAAACAAGGACATGCCAGGTCTGATGGAAAAATTAATGAAGAAAGAGCTAGCAGCTGTTGGACAAGCTGTAGCACGCAGTATTACCCCTACTATTGAGAAAACAATATCAGCTGCAATTTCAGAGGCATTCCAGGTTATTATTATGAAAATCTGAAGCTTTTCTTGTCTGGATTTGCTTGTGCTTGACTGAATGTTATGGTGCAGAAAGGAGTTGGTGACAAGGCAGTGAACCAACTAGAGAAAGCAGTAAACTCCAAACTTGAAGCTACTGTAGCTAGACAAATCCAAGCACAATTCCAAACCTCTGGCAAGCAAGCTCTTCAGGTGAGCTGAAAGTTTCTGATTGAGCAATGCCAGTAGTGTGTACAACAACATTTTCCTCGCAATGTCGTGCTGCTCATGTTTTTTCTTAATGTATGGTTTACGATACTGGATTTCTAGTTACTCTTGTTATCTTTGATCTATCATATTGCACTAAGAGTGTAACTTCATGATCCTCTCAGTTTGCTTCCCTTCCTGCTGCCCACCTCACTTTAGGTGGATACTGTACTCCTCAAATAAATGTTGAATGTTTCTTATCTGATGGCATTGTAACTGTCATGCAGGAAACACTGAAATCTACTCTGGAAGTTTCAGTGATCCCTGCCTTCGAGATGTCATGCAAGGCAATGTTTGAGCAAGTAAATTCAACATTTCAGAAAGGCATTGCTGACCACACGGTTGCTGCACAACAGCAATTTGAGTCCGTGCATTCGCCTTTGGCAATTGCTCTAAGAGTACGGACCTTTATATTTTGATTAATCCTTTTGTTTGCTTGCTAATCTTTTGTTGAACTGTTCTTTTTCTGCTCTTCCTTTATCTAAACTACATCAATTAATCATGCTTTCAAAATGCAAAGGTATAGTCCTTTCACTTTCTGTGCTGACTTATTTCTCATTCTTTACTGTGTTTTGAATTCAGCAAGTCACCTTTTCTTCTTTGGATCTCTATAATACCATCTTTAGAATTTGTTTGGTGTTCCAAGAAGTTAAAAACCAAACCCATCAAAAAGTTTGGGGAACACTTTTTTTAGTTGTTTAAATCCTGTAATCTATACTTTATAGTGAGTATTCTTGACTCAAGTTATCGTGTTTTTGTTCACTTTTATTTTTTATTACAACATATTAAATGGCCACTCGCTGATCTAAATATACACACTCAGCTCCCCCAAATAGATTGCCTTCCTTCCACTTTGCTCTGTCCCAAAGTGGTTAAAGAAAATGGCCATACAATTAATCTATCACAAAAGGATGAGCTGTGCCCACTTTTTACTGTCCTCATTTATCAATGCCACTTTTCACTGTTATTCTCCAAAAACAAGCATCCAATATATCACACAGCTTGTTTCGTTATCCTCATTTCTCAATACTACTTTTCATTACACCTCATGTTTCTGAAACAAGACAAATCACTTGTTCCTCTCATGTTAATAGTTGAGTGGTATCTTTGTTATGTGTACATCTATTTATGTTTCCTCCCTCCCTGCTTCCATACCTGGTGAATGTGTTGATGTGATTTTGCATAGACTCTGAGATATTTAAATTATGGATATATTTCGGAAGTGACCGGAATCGCATCCTCCTTAAAATTAGATACTCATTAGACTCAATTGTCAGGATGCCATCAATTCAGCATCGGCAATGACACAGACGTTGAGCGGAGAGCTTGCTGATAGTCAGAGGCAGTTGCTTGCTCTTGCAGTTTCTGGAGCAAATTCCCAATCAGCAAATCCACTCAACCACATGAATAATGGATCATTGCTACATGAAAAGGTTCTTCCCATACCTTAGTGGATTAAATAGTTAGCTGCTCATATTTTGATATTAGGAATTTACTACTTATTACTTTTTGTTATTAAGAATTTGCTGCTTATACTTTGCTATCACCCTCTTCTTCTTTTTGTCCTACTTTGATATCATCATGTTTTTATGTCTGCAATATAGATTGAGACACCTCCAGATCCAACCAAAGAGCTATCTAGACAGTTAGGGGAGCACAAGTATGAGGAAGCATTCACTGCAGCATTACAAATGAGTGATGTGTCCATTGTGTCGTGGTTATGCTCTCAGGTATACTGTTTTCATTGGCACTTACTTATAGGATTATCAGGTAGAGTCCCGTTTCTGAAAAATATTGTTTTAAGGGGAATAAAAGAGACCAATAAGATCCAGGAAAAGAGGCACAGTTAGGGGAGAGAGAAGGAAGTAAATGGGGCATCTTAATGGTGTTAATGTTTTTGTACAAAAATGAAAAACTTAGTTCTGCCATTAGTTTAGAGCATACTTTTACCTTGTCCAATTAAAAGTTTTTACCTTAAATCTGTGTTCATTGACATCAAATAAAATTGGGACGATACGGAGAAGAAAGTTCTTTTACCTCAGAACCTATCCAAAGAATTTCAAATTTCTGTTGTAATGAATTTTATGTGCTTGCATTTAATTCTTGAGATATGTAATGGGGATTTGTAGGATATAATGATCTTCCTGATTTTTGTTGCGCTAACAAAATGACGATGGCATTCTGTGGTAGGGTGTTATTCCTGACCGTTTCCTGGTGTCTTATGCCAGGTTGATTTGGCTGGGATTTTATCCTTGAATCCCCTCCCTTTGAGCCAAGGAGTGCTCCTTTCACTTCTTCAGCAGTTATCATGTGGTATTAGCTCAGAGACAGTCCAAAAACTCTCTTGGATGAGGGATGTGCTATCTGCCATAAATCCAAATGACCCACTGATCGTAGTGCATGTTCGGCCCATCTTTGAGCAAGTATATCAGATGTTACTACAACGCAGAAACAGTGCTACCACTCCTCCTGCTGAACTTTCAATCATCCGGCTTCTTGTGCATGTTATCAATTCGATGCTGATGGCTGTTAAATGATGATATCAAAGAGCAATTATCATATTTGGTGAATATAGAAAAAGCCTGTACAAATCCCAGAGGATTTCATGGAATGGCTTCAAGTCGTAACCGGAGAATTGAAGTGTACACCAACCTCCAATTATCTCTCTCTTTTTATTCAACTCTTTCTAGATAAAATCTGTAATCATTTTGCCTGAATTCTCAAGTTGTAGAGACTTAGCAAAAGAAAAAAAAGAAGGAATTTTCAAGTTGTAGAGTTGGGTGTTTTTGGATGTTGAATATTACAAAAATTTTGTGCTTGTACATTGTTACTTTATTATACTGCAATTTCATTTCAAGTGGGAACTCGCAACTGTCATTCTTCTAAAGTTTTTCAATGTGCAAGGAGTAGCTCCTTTTTATTGTAAGCAAATGCTTTTATTAGATGTGTATCTTACTAACTAAATTAAGTTTATTAATAATGCTTTGAAATTCTAAATTTGATTGGTACTATAACCTTTCCACCTTCAACTTCTTTCTTTACAATCAGTCCAGGCCTATCTTCATTTTTCAGTGTATTAATCCTATTTCGAAGTGAAGATTCAAAACCTGAATTGTGAGTCATGGGCTAAGACTCCAACAGGACCTGGAGTGTGAATGAATCTTCCGTGGAGAAGTTTGATGGGTTGGAAGGGCCCAAAGAGGAAGTGGCTGCCCTCCTTTTGAAATAACACTCAAAACAACAAAAAAAAAGAAAAAAAACTTCTAGTAAATAAACAACCAAAGTGAGACAGAAAATCGGTGCGTAGAGCTGATTTGCCTGCAATCTATCCTCCATATATGGAATTAACACAAGTATTTGTTCCTCAAACAAGAAAATTTTCTTTCTCTTTTTTTTTTTTTTTTTCATTTTTGCCAATGGCTCAATTACAGACAGAGAACAAAGAAGGAACAAAAAAAAATGAAAAGCAGGATGTAGTATGTACATAAGCTAAATCTCCATCTAAATGCCATTTGACAAAAAAAATACAGCGGAGAAATGTAGGTCCCTAATCATCATCTCCTATCACCAGCATTGATCCGTTTCCCATCTCCGGGTCGGGTATATACGAAATCCATCAACCGACCGAGCAAAACCTCGCCGGCGAGAGCCCACGCGCAGCTTGAGATCGTATAGAGCTCTAGCTGAAGGATCAGATAGCGTAACATAAGCATCGTGAATCTCAATGAAATCCCGTCCGTCGGACGATTCTTCCGGCAGAGAAGCAGCAGAGTCAGGATGATACAATTTCGCTAAATTCCGGTAAGCAGCCTTAATCTCTTTCGGTGATGCGTCTCTTTTAACTCTTAACACCTCATATAAACTCACCGATCTTCTCTCCATCATCATCGGAGCCTCGGCAACGGCAGATGCACATATTGTCCCCCTCCGATTACTCTTTCCGGTGAACAAACTGCGGCGATTAGATCCGACCGGCGCGGCGGCGGAATAGGATGATTTGTGAACGGAAAAGGGGAAGGAAGTTGAAGAAATTAGGGTTAGGGATTGAATCATTTCAATTTTTTAGGATGAAAGAGAAAATGAGAAAGAGGATTTTATATAAAGCTAAAAAGTCTAAAAGGAGGGAATCTTTAAACCGAGGACGGCGGGCATACCCACCGATTTTTTGTTTATTTAAGAAATACAGTTGGAAAATGAAAGACTGTGTGCTGATTAGGCATTTTTTAATTATTTTTTTTGTGTTTTTTTTAATCTTCTAGAAGATTGAGAGCTTTTTGTTTATTAAGCTTCTAGAAGATTTAGAGTTGTAGACTAGTTGTAGTGGTAGTAGATGTAGAATTTCTATCATATGTTGTTGAAGTGGTATAAATTATGGACTTTACTACACAATGCTTGACGTACAAGGACAACTAGTGTTGGTATTTTCTATTATATACTTCCTAATATTAGGGATGAACATAGAAAAAAATATTGTGTCTTTGCGAAAGAATGAATCAGATTGTGGTATATGATTAAATTAAAACAAAACTATTTAGCATTGATTCGATAAAGTTTTACCATAATTGGGCAGCTTGCGAGATCAGCCTTCTTATATTTTCTCCGAAAAGAAATGAAATTGATCATTGACTTTAACTCAATGCCTTTAACCCCATTTTATAAATTTTACTGCTAATCAAACTGACAATTTTTTTGATAAACAATTGCTCTTAAAAAGAAACAGAGGTGAAACTAAGTTCAAAGAAGTCAAAATATACCTTAGATACAACAAAATTCTATCCAACTCAAACAAATTCTTTTTACAATTGGGGTCAAAGTTTTATCTTCAAGTAATTGAATACTTTTACTTGAGACTTCCAAATGACTCACTGACTTGTCAAAACTACAATTTTCAATCATGTTAAGATAAGTTTTGAATGATCATTTTGGACTCTTCACCAATTTTGAATCATATCATTTAATACTTTGAAAATTGGGGAGGGTGGGGGACAATGCTTCTAGATCCAAAATTGGAGAAAAGTCATTGTCATTATTCATTAATTGGTACTATTGACGTCTACTTAGTTTTTTTTTTTTCTAATCCAAAATTGGGTTTGTACTTTGAAGGTTGGATAGGTCTTCATGCACTACAAATAGCTTTCAATTATAATTGCATTCAACTATAAGATAAGCCTTCTAGAAACCTTTTCCTTTAAACCATTTCTTAAACCACTAAATTAGTAATATTATCACATGTCTTTGTAATAGTTGTGCTTTACCACCATCTCTCCCAATTTTTTTTTTTTTAAAAAACTTTCCTTAATTAGTAGAAGATCATCCATTGATTAAAATTTTGATTCATCACGCCTCATGTGAAAATAATAACCATCGTGTCTTCCACCAAATCAAATTCCTCACTAGTAAATACTACCTATATGAATATTTTTTTTAATTGTGTCTTATATCTTGCTAAATGTTTTAAAAGTTTTTCTTAGATTATGCAAGTCAAATACCATCACATAGATTGAAAATAAAATAATATTAAATTATGTGACTATCATGATTTCGAAAATTACCTCTCCGTTTGCACGAAGTGATCGTAAAATTTGCATGACCTTATTTGATTAAATTTCACTGAGTATATTACTATTGTTATCATAATACACCTTATTAATTTTTTATTTTTTTAAAGATAAGCCTTATATGAATAAGGGATAAAATTGTCAAATATGTATTTACTCATATCCTCAAAGGAGACTTTTTGTTTCTAAAAAAAAATTAAAATTCCATTGGATCCTCAAAAGCAGGATAAATTGGAAAAAAAAAAATACAGGATATATACGTATCTAATCTCCAACTAATAAAATGCCATATACAGTATTAACGCGGCAAAGTGGGTCCCCTAAATCCTAATCATCTGACATCACCAACACTGATCCGTTTCCCATCTTCGGGTCGGGTAAAACTCTGACCCATTCATTCGAATACCATCGTCGGAGCTCCCAAATCCTCGTCGGCCGGAGCTCATGTTTATCTTGAGATCGTACAGATCCCTAGAAACAGGATCTGATAACGTAGCATAAGCTTCGTGAATCTCAATGAAATGCCGGCCGTCGGAAGATTCCTCCGACAGAGACGCAGCATCGGGATGGTATAGCTTAGCTAAATTCCGGTAAGCTGATTTTATCTCTTTCGCAGACGCATTTGATTTTATCCTAAGCACATCGTAGAGACTCGCCGGTGTTTTTCTTCGTAATACCGGCGGTGCCTCCGCAACGGCGGCGGCATATACCGCTGCTGTTCGATTATTCCTTCGGGGAAATGTGACTCCGGATCTGAAACCGGCGGTGGAAGAAGGAGGGCTGTGAAGAGAAAAACGGAAAGTATTTCCGGCCGGTAGAGTTAGCGATTGGACCATCGGAAAATGATTTTGTTTCAGTAGAGTGAGATGAAGAAAGTTGTGAGTTACTAATTTATAAGAGAAGGTGAGATCTGATTTTATATAGATGTTAAGCACCCACCGTTTGTTTCTATTGGTTTACAGTTGGAACTTAGAAGACTGTGTGCTGACTATGCATTTTTTCCTTTGTACTCATCCATTAGTTAACTCAGAGAGAGGTGTCAAATAGACGAGTTGAATTGATTTCGTTTACCAAATAAATTGAGTGATATTGAGTTTGATTTTATCATTTCGGAAGTATAATTGAAATGTATGATTTAAGTCAAAATTAGTGAGTTTGGCTGAGTACAAACCCTGTAATTTAGTAGTGGGATAATAAATATGGTTTCATTATTAATAAACGTTTTAACATACGATATGAAATTATAATTTCAGCTTAATATTTGAACATGTATTTGAGATTATAATTTTAAATTATATGTCTAAATAAAACTTGAACTTCTGATTTATGTAATTTTAAATTATGATTCCATATCATATGACTAAATGAGCCCTTAATTAGAAGTCTTGAATTTGAGTCATTTTTGACAAGTAATGTTTTGCCTAAAAAATGAATCTTTTTTTGTACGAATCTAAATTAATCGAATCTCAACACAAAAATAAAGAAATACATTGGTTAGCTTGGGATATTGTAACTTTAGCAACACTACAAGAGAAGTAGTATATATATATTAACTTGAAATCGATGAGTTTTTAGATTTTGAATGTAGGAATTTGGAACATTACAAAACTGTGGTCTCAAAGCTCATAGTTAATAATAGTCCTTTCTAACGTGACAATTCCTCTAGAAGCATTTCCCTTTTTATTTTTTAATAATTTTTATAGCACCTCCCTTTCACTACACAAAAAACACACAATTTGGTGAAATGTCACTATTCTTCATTTGACTATTGCCGTCCCCTTCCAATTTTTATCAAATCTCTCTTCGTTTGGAGACCCAATGTCCGATATTTATATTGTGATTTGATAAATATAGATTTGTATAAAAAAAAAAATTATGTTAGAAATAAAGCGTACTTTAATAAATGTAATTCTATAAGCAGGAATGTAAGATTTGAATCCCAAACTTTTAGGGGTCGTTTGGTGTGAAGGATTGGGACAAATAATCCCGGGATAAATATTTAGTGGCACTTTATTTAGTGTTTGGTTGGGTTGTTTGGGATAACTTATCCTGGGATTAATAAATAGTACCAGGATAAGTTATCCCTCCAAAAAGGTAAATTTATTAAATGACAAAACTACCCTTCAAACCCTTTATGATAAGTTTCACAAACACCGCTTATGGTGTTAGCTTCCAATTTTCTTCTCTTCTTCATTGTAGTAAGAAGAATCACTCTTTGATTTGGGTACACTCAACTTTTCATTTTCCATTGAAGCCATAGATGGGTGATTGAAGAACTTCTTTACCAATAACCTTCAACTTTCAAGTTTCTAACAAGGTAAATTTTTTTTATTTTTCAGAATTTGTTTCTCTTTTCTTTCTTTGTCATCATTAATAATTCTCTGATCTATTGCATAATAATTTGGATACACTCATCTTTTCTACTTAATGGAAGAAATCAAAAAAAATAAAAATTCTAGAATGTTATGTTTTAGGGCTTTTGTAAATTTTAAATCAAAAAAATAAATAAATCTAGAATGTTATGTTTTAGGGCTTTTGTAAATTTTGAAAAAAGTTTGTTCTTTATATGTGCTTGAAATATTTGTAAACAATTTCAAGTTGTCCTCATTTTAAAGTTGCCCTGTTGATTCTTTTTAATTGTTTTTTTGTGTGTGTGTGTATTAACTCTTTTCATTTTTTAATGAACAAATAGGTTTTCTTATGGATCATCAACTACAGTCCGATATTGAATGTTTTATCATACTTGAGGAGATATTGTGCCAACAATTTCTTGTTATGTTTATTTTTCTTTTCATGGTTATTCATGGTATTTCTATAAAAAGAAATAGGCATGTGATTAGGTACCTTATGAGTAGTCGAGTTCCTAAAATTATATCTCATTTAAATTGTATTATACAAGACAGTGACACATCATGTATTGATAAGTTAAGGATGGATCGAAATTCTTTTCACACTTTAGTTCTCTTAACTAAGGAAGTTGGAGGTTTGACTGATAGCAAATATATGTCAAGTAGTGAAAAGTTAGCAATGTTTTTAAATATTTTGGCTCATCATGAGAAGAATAGATCCATTAAGGTTGATTATATTAGATCGGGCTGGAGCGTAAGTCAAGCTTTCAATGAATGCTTGAAAGTTATTCTAAAACTAGCTCCACTGTTACTTGTTAACCCCAAACCGGTGCTTGAAGATGAGCTTGACGATCGATGGAGATGGTTTAAGGTATATGCACTTTCAATTAGGTATCTATTAATTTATGTAAAAGTAAAATAAATATAATTTTACGAAGAAATTTTTGTTGTTTGAGATAGTGTTATAATTTTTTTATAGGGATGTCTAGGTGCATTGGATGGTACTTACATTCAGATTAGAGTTCCATCTAAGGACAAACCAAGATACAGGACAAGAAAAGGAGAAATAGCAACTAATGTACTAGGAGTTTGTGATAAAAATCTTAATTTTACTTATGTATTACCTGGTTGGGAAGGATCAGCGGCTGATAGTCGTGTATTACGAAATGCTATAACTCGAACGAATGGTTTGAAAATTCCCGAGGGTAATTCTATACATATGCTCACATTAAAATTATATCACAAAAATAATGTTGTATAAAAGCAACTAATTTCTTATTTATATTATAGGTAATTATTATTTGTGCGACGGAGGATATACAAATGGAAATGGTTTTCTTTCACCTTACCGAGGTTATAGATATTGGTTAAGGGATTGGCAAGGTGAAAATCCACCACCTCAATGTCGAGAAGAGCTTTTCAATATGAAGCATGCTAGAGCTCGTAATGCTATTGAAAGGACATTTGGTCTCTTGAAAGGACGTTGGGGAATTCTTAGAAGCCCTTCTTGGTACTCGGTTAAGATACATAACAGGATTATTAGCGCTTGTTGTTTGATACACAACTTTATTCGTAGAGAGATGGAAGTGGATCCCTTAGAGATCGATGTGGAAGAACAAGTAGAATATCAACAAGATAACATTGATGTTGTTGAATCATCTCAAGAGTGGACCACATGGAGGGATGAGTTGGCTCAATCAATGTGGAATGCTCACTTAAACAATTGATCTTTCCATTATGTTGTGCTTGTTATATGTTTTATGCTACATTTGAATTATTCTTCCCTTTAGTTTTTGATATTCTTGTAAGATGCATCGACTTTTAGCTTTTTATGATATAAGAAACAATTACTTACATTAATTTATAATGTGTTTAATTTATTTCTTTTTTGTGTTGTATTTGTATGTTTTTAATTTATTGTTTTTGTACATTGAAGTGTATGAATTTTTTTTATGATGCTAACTAATGATTTGGAGATACTTTCGCTTTTTATGATGGTAACTAATACTAACAATGATTGTTTCACAAAATTATTCAGACAAATGGAAATTCAGAAATCTTCAATGCAACCACCAAAAAGATCAAGACGAAGACGATCAACACCGTCAACTCGAAGGACATGGACTCCTACGGAAGAAAGTACTCTTATAAATGGTTTGAAAGAGTTATGTGTTAATGGTTGGAGAGCTGATAATGGAACTTTTAGGCCAGGATATCTGATGGAGTTGGAACACTATTTGCGTGAACATCATCCTGAAAGTGGCTTGAAAGGCGAACCACATGTCAATTCTAAATTAAAATTTTGGAAGAGAAGTTATGCAAGCTTAAGTTTACTAAAAGGTAGGAGTGGTTTGGGATTTCAATATAGTGATGGAACTATAATTATTGATGATCCAAAAGAATGGGATAAATTTTTAAAGGTAATTAATATTTTGCTATTAGAATATTATTACTTCATATAGATATTTCTTCAGTCTTCATAATTTATAATTAATACATATAAAATTGTCATCTTTATTTTATTGTTTGTCTAGGATGAACCTGGTGCAAGCAACATGAATTCTAAAAAATGGCCACTGTTTGCGGATTGGGAGGAAATTTTTGGAAAAGATAGGGCAACTGGGGAACATGCAGAAGGGCCACTGGATGCTGTTGAGGATATCTTAAAGAGTCGAACATCAGGACTTTCTACTGATATGAGTTTAGGATTTCTTATCAATGTTGATGACGATGAATATGAAGATGAATCTAGTCATGGACCTAATGCACCTACTGAAGAAGCTGAAAATACTGATACAGGACATAATTTTACTCAAACAACTGAAAATGAATATGCTGGAGGATCTCCTCGTGAACATACTGGACCATCTGAAAAGCAAGGTAAATATGCTAAAACATCTTCTTCTAGTGTCAATGAAAAAGAAAAAGGCAAGAAAAGAAAGAGGGTTGTGGAAGATGTTAATGAAACATTTCTCAAGAGTATGACGGAAGTTATGAAAAGCTTTACTGAAAGCCAAGATAAAAGAATTGGTTCGTTGATAGACAAGATTGGAAATCGTGACCACTCTGATATGCGTGGTCAAATTTATTCCATCATTGAATCTCCTACATTTGATTTGTACACCATAGAGCAACGTATCAAAGCTAAAAAGGTTATCTGTGAAGATGTCAAAAATATGGAAATCTTTTTACGTATGGGTGAGCTTGAGCGCCAAACAATGATGTTCATGGTCGTCAATGATAAACTTTGAAGTATGATAAGCTTGTGTATATAAATGGTGGCACTAGTGTGATAGTTTTTGCTCAACTAAAAGTTTCAAATCAAAACTTTGATTGGAGTGCCATTTTTTGATCCTCTAGTTATGTTCACACTCTTTTGTGTATGACTAATGTAGGTCATGAGGATGCTAGAATCTTTTGTATATGTAAAATCTATTAAATAGATTAACTCTCATGTAAAAGTTAAGTTTGTTGTAAGTTTGTTACTAGTTATCAATTTTTGTGCAGTTGCTTATGTTGCTTCCCTATAGTTTTTGTCTCATTTTTTCTACTATGGTAGACCAATTTTTGGTCTTGTTTTTTCTGTTGCTTTGATGCAGAGCTTTTGTTTCAGTTTTGACAGGTGTTTTGGTGAATATTTACTGAAATTTTACTCTTGTTTTAGCTGTTGTTTTAGTTGTAGTGTTGGTTGGTTTGTTGTATCCTGCTGGTGCCTCTGTTTAATACTGGAAAATGTTTACTGCTGGTGCCTCTGTTTAACAACATACAGCAGCATACACGCATCATAACTTATCCCAGCATAACTTATCCCATTATAACTTGTATTCAAACCAAACGACCCGGTGTTTTGGATGCTATCAATAAGTGGAAGAATCCAAGAACCTAATCCAAGTTTAACTTGGTTTTCATTTGCGCGTCAGCCTCCTTTGTGTTTCTCCTATTTCCAAAGTTCTTTCCAAGTGTGCAATTGTTGTAATATTTTCATTTTGATTTCTTGTTCCTTGATCTATGTGATTAGCTGTAATTCCATTTCCTCAAGGAATCCTTCATGCACTTGGAATTTGCTTTGTTCCTGATCAACAGTTTCAGTAGTATCCTGTGAAGGACCTAATTCCTTTGCTTCTTGCAGTGTACTTCTGTAGTCAGATCTTGCAATAGACAGTAAGGAATTGGTTCTTCAGTAGTTCTTTGCCATAAACACAATAGACATGTTAAAGAATTGGTTCTTCAGTAGTTCTTTGTCATAAACAATATCTGCCATTATTGAGACATGTTTAACATCCAGTTCTTGCATCATGTTTGTTATATTTGTTAATCATCAAAACTCCATATGTGGCATAGCTAAGGACTCATAGCTCATAGCTCAACATGACTGACCTTCAATTATCACCATAAAGTTTCTGAATTAGTCTACCTCCTATCCTATGGCCCTCTCCATGAATTGAAGCTTCAGTACTATCGTAATAGTAAATTATTTGAACTGAATATTATGGCCCTCTGGTACATGAGATAATAACTTTGGTGCATACATGATTTCTTCTCAACTTGTATTTGTAAAATGATAATGCATCGCTTTCCACTTTTAGTTCCGTTTTTTCTTTTGAAGTGTAACCTTGATATTGCAGGCAAATTTGACTTGGGAACATATTATATTGTTCTACAAGAGAGTGTTAATTGTTGTGAATGTAGTTACATCAGTTATTGCAGCTATATAGTTACATCAGTTACCACAGCTAACATTAATTCCATTGAAGTGAAAGATTTTTGGACTTCTCATAATAAAAGTGGAATACCTACAATCGTGTTCAGTTAGGAATCACTAAACCCATACATGCGCCTTTTGATGCATATGGTTCAAAAAAATTGTGAATCAATGTATAGATTCTAGTGCTCGTTCTTTTTTTCTAGAAAGGTTCTTTCTTACTTTTAACGAAAGGGTTTTTCTTCGATTTTTCAATAAAGACGAGTTTTTACTCCTTCTATATATTTTTGATTTTCCATTATAAAATTAGGCTATTCAATGAACTCAAATAAAACGAGGTATTTTCATTGTGTAATCATCAGTGAAGAAGTTATTTTAAAAAAAAGTTAGTGAAGTATCAATTATCTTGGGAATATCTGTGTTGGATTTATTTGTCCAGAATTTGATTTTCAGGCAAATAGTGAGCATCCTATTGCAAAAGCAGTTGTGGACCATGCCAAAAAGTTACGCCTGAAGCACGGTGCTGAAAATGAATTTCACTCTGAGATAAAGAACTTTGAAGTGCACACTGGAGCTGGCGTAAGCAGAAAAGTTGGAGAACGGAAAATCCTAGTCGAAAATAGGAGGCTTATGCATGCTTTCAACGTCCCAGTAAGCAGTGAAGTTGATAACTACATTTCAGAGCATGAACATTTTTCTCGGACTTGTGTTTTGGTTGCTGTGGATGAGAAAATAGCTGGGGCTTTTGCTGTGACTGATCCTGTAAAGCCAGACGCTGCACGCGTTGTTTCTTTTCTCCACTCAATGGACATCACAAGTGTCATGGTGACTGGTGATAACTGGGCGGCAGCAAGAGCAATAGCAAGTGAAGTGGGAATTCAAACAGTGTTTGCTGAAACAGATCCGCTGGGAAAAGCTGATAAGATTTTCTATGTTGGATGGATTGAGTAGTTAAATTTGGTTTTAACTAAAACTCTACCAAAGAAATATACAAAAAGTTAAATAAGAGGGTATTTTTGTAATCAAACCACTTACTTTTAGAAAGTATTATTTTTAGTACAACAAACCAAACAATCAATAAGAAATAATACCAGGATAATTAATCCCAGTATAACTAATCCCAGCATAACTTATCCCAGCATAACTTATCCCATCATAACTTGTATTCAAACCAAACGACCCGTTAGTGATGAAATAATACTTATCATTTTCTTTCGATATTTCCACATGTACTATACCTTCTAGAAACATTTTCCCGAACGATTATTAAATTCTAAGTATAGTAAATAATTCATATAACACGACTAAAATTTTGTAGTAATAAATTATAGAATGTGTCATCAACAGTTGTGCTCTACCATTACTTCAAATCTTTCTTTTATTTTTTTTCCCTTCAACTTGGTTGAAACTGACCATTTTTTTAATTTCTTGAATTAGATAACGTTATGCATAACATTTCTCTATAATAATAAACATAGATACTCCTACATTTTAAATTTTTGCTGGTCTTTGATTGTTATAGTTGACATGTCTTGCTGAAATCAGTCTATTTATTGTTCTTTTTTGGATTAAAATCATAATATATATATATTATTGTGGGTTAATCTGGATGGCAACCTGAGCCCACATTTAGATGGGTTTTATATCTATGAGCCCACTTAAGGCAAATGGTTGAGGCTTTGGCATTGAATTGTCCTAACATATATATTTATATAAAATCCATAATTTGAGAGAAAAGGTTATAGTAAGGATCAAAATAGAGCCCATATATCACATTATAAATTGATAAAATTCAGCTACATTATATTTGTTTGAAGTTAGGCTTTGTCAAAACTAGTTTTAGACTGTATAAAGTTTGAAGTTTGTATTGTTAAAAGACTTAAATTGCTTACTCCCTCGGTTTCTTTGTCTTACTTTCATTTTAAGTCCGTTTAAAAAACAATGTCTTTTTTCCTTTTTAATAATTCTTTAATTTTAACTTTCGACATGACTTGTTTAAAATTACAAGATTAAAAGATATTTTGATACATCTATATATTTTTATTTTGAAATCACAAGATTAAAAAACCTTTTTTTTTTAACTTCTAATCAGGTCAAAACCAAATAAACAAATTGAAACACGATAATTTTATTGGAAAATGTTTGAAAGTTGAAATTGCAAGCAGATGATCATTCACGTAAACATGATTGCATCTGTCATTATCACATAATTGTGGCATTATTTGCGAAAATAATAATAATTGGAGGAGGTAATGATTGGTTTAACATCTAATGTAATCATATGTTTCTCTTGATTGAAATGGAGAAATCAATTATTGGACAACAATTGTTATTCATTTCAATAAATAATATTTCAAATCAAAGCGTCAAATAGACAATCAAATTAAACCGAGTATAAATAAATGAATTAATAGCCTTACATGCTTAATTCTTACTCGATATAAAGGATAATTTCATATTATACCCCCTATTAGAACATAAATAGCATGTTTGAACTAGTTTGGAATTCTTCCAACTTCTTCGATCATGTTTTGAAGCTAAAATTACTTTGAAAAACTCGTTGATAATTTACTATTTTAAGTGGACTCCCCTTTTGTATTTGTGTTTTGTTTTAAAAGATGAATAAAATGAAGGAAAAAACAAATATTCTTGGTGGACTTATTTGATTATTTGACACGAATTTTGATTAGTTAGATTCAATGAACAATATCATATGGTTAAACTTAAATTTATACACAATAACAATGAGAAAATCCTACTATACTTCTATAAGACTTAATGAACGATATTCATTGTTTCTCAAGTATCGAATTTTGGAGTTTTCAACTTAGAAATAAGAAATTAGGATTAATTTAATTTTTCATGTCTATTAGTTCATGTATTTTTCAGACATAAATGACAGACTCTTTAATTTCAATTTTTATAAGTTCATTTGGAACGATCTAGTGAAAGATACTCTTTGCCTTTGCATGACCGACACCACGCTCTTTTTGAGTTTTGTGATCATAAAATAGAAATTCAGGATTATCTCAACTTTTTGTGTGTATTAGTCCATGAATTTTCTAGAATATGACTGACTGAATCCGCTTGATCCCAAATTTTATAGGTACATTTGAAACGACCTAGTGAACTATTCTCATTATTTTCCAATGACCAGTCACTTATTTTGGAGTCTCCATGCCTCGAAACAAAATTAAGGACTATCTCAGTTTTTCATGTGCTAATACTCATGAATTTTTTGCAATATGACTGTTCGACTTCGTTTAACCCCAATTGCGGTCTGTGGATCCATTCGTGACAACCTAGTGAGTGATGTTCATTGTTCTTGGACCATCGTCATTTTTACGGAGTTTTCGAGTCACGAAACAAAAAATCAAGATTATCTCAATTTTTCGTATCTATTAATCCATAAATTTTCTGTAATATGACTAACCGATTCTGTTTGAGTCTAAATTTTGTAGAACCTAAAACTATTCTCATTATTTCGTACTAGTATCCGAGCTGTCGATGACGTGTTTATGTCAAAATCATATCTTTCATAGTTTGTTTGTTCATTCAAGTGGCTTCATGGCATATTTATCATTGACACGTCATTACAAGTCATTATGATATGAATGGAATTATTAGTCAAAAACAAAGAAAATTTAATACACACGATAATAATCAAAACGATCCTACATTTCACATTTGTTGCATGCCCCGTGATATATATATATTTTTTAAAAATAAATAAATTATTTTTGGTGTATTTTATGAATTTAATTTTAAAAAAAAAACAAAATACAATGAAAAAATATCATAAAAACCATATTAAAACATTTTGAAAAAGGAAAAAAGGATAATAATCGAAGTATAAAAAACTACATACTTAATATTACGACAACTAGAATGGAAGGATAAGATTTTATTACCTAAAAAAATAAATGAATTGAATTATTTTGAAGATATTTCCATTTCATTATGTTACTTCCTACCATAAAAAAGGAAAAGTATAAGGAAAAAAATTGAGTAATATAAAATAGAAAAAATCCAACATTATTTTTTGTGAAGATCAAGAAATTTTATAATAAAAAATCCAGATTGGATCATACTGAGCAACTAGTCCCCCACCTACCATTTGGCAATACCTATACGTCTCATAATAAGTGTCATTTTAATAAAAATTATGTTCATTAAAAATAAATAAAAGATAATACATAATAAATCAATGAAAAATAAATACTATTAAAAAATTGAAATAAGTGTATAGTTAAAAAAATATACTTACTTATTTTTATTTGAATATACAAAATGACACTTATTTTAAAACGAGATTTGCTTCTAACGTAGCCTAAAATATTCTGTATAAAAGGCACAAAATCCGGCTAGTATATTAACCTCCCAAGCTTTTCTATTCTCCACTTTTCTCAGTTCTCAAATTTTTTACGCATTTTTTCAATTACTATACAAGTTTTGATCTCGTCATTGCTTATTCTTTGTGGGGTTTTTGAGATTTCTTGTTTTTTTTTTTGGTCTTAGAAAGATAAAGATCATATTTTTTTTTCATTTGGGTGTTTCTTGTTTGGGTAGTTTTGTTGGTTATAGAAAGAAAAAAGATGACAGTAGGAGCAGGAATTTGTGTAGCTGAAAGGAAGCTTAATGTATTGGGGCAAAGCATTCTAACTGATGTTGATGAAAATATTATTGTTACTCAGCCAAATGGTGAAGCTTTCACTAATGGGGCATTTCTTGGTGTTAACTCAGACAGAGTTGGTAGTCATAGGGTCTTCCCTATTGGCAAACTACAGTATGTTCTTCTTCTTCTTCATAGTTATTTTCTCTGTCTGGTTTTAATTTTTGAATTTTTGTTTATGAATCTAAGGGTTCTTTGATGATAATGGTATTTTTTGTTTTTCACTTCATTTTAAGGTATCCCTGTGTTTTATCTAAGTGTTTGAGATTGTTTGGAGTTCTTATGTAAAGATTGCATTTTTGTTGTAAAGATTGTATTTTTTTGTTGTAAAGATTACATTTTTGGTTTTTGGTTCTTTGATTTTCATGTGAGGTTTTACTAGGAAGTTATTTACTTGTTGAATGCTTGATTATGGTTTGTAGAGGATATTGTGTATTAACTTCATTAAGACTTTCCATGTTCTTTATCTAAGCTAGTGTTTAGACATAGATTTTGAAAAAGTATCTTCAAATATCTGTTTGGCCATGAAATTTGATCTTCAAATGTTTTCTAGTTCCCAAAGCTTGATATTTAACTCACTAAACTTCAAAAAATAAAAAAGTTCAAGTCAAATGCATGTGCAAACACAACTTCAAAAAATAAAAATTTCAAGTTTCAACTTTAAAATCTACGGCCAAACGGGAGCGAAATGTTGAGAATCCTTGGGAGTTTTGAAGTACAATTTGCAATTTTTTGGTTGTAATGATTGTGTTGTGATATTTTTGGTTTTAACAAGGAAATTATTTATGTGTTTGAATGGTTTGCAGAGGATTGAGATTTATGTGTGGTTTCCGGTTCAAGTTATGGTGGATGACACAGAGAATGGGTACATCTGGCCAAGATATACCATTTGAGACTCAGTTTTTGATTGTGGAAGGAAATGATGGTTCAAATTTTGATCAAGACAACCAGCAAAATTCAGCATTGTATGTTGTTTTCTTGCCTATTCTAGAGGGAGATTTTAGGGCTGTTCTTCAAGGGAATTCAAACGACGAGTTAGAGATATGTCTGGAAAGTGGTATGGATATTACAATCTCCATTGATACGTTTTGGATCTTGTCGTATGGTCTTTACCAATTTTTGTGATGCTAATGATGATGGTTGATTGCAGGAGATCCTGCTGTGCAAGATTTCGAGGGAAGCCATTTGGTTTATGTAGCAGCTGGACCAGACCCTTTTGATGTCATCACTAATGCTGTCAAGTATGTTTTAGTCCTTTCTTTCATGGTTTCCATTCTTGAAATTTCCTTATTCAAATGTTCAACTCATTTTCCTCTCATAACTATAGAGTCATCCTATAGATTTCATATGTTGCACCAATTTGATAACCGTACCATAGACATTTTGCCTTTCTGAAATGGTTAAAATACTTTATCAACACAGGACGGTGCAGAGGCATTTACAGACATTTTGTCACCGTGATAGAAAGAAGGTACTTTTTGAATGTCTTCTGATTTCTGCAAGTGCCATTGACATCATAACTTCTGAATATATATAACTGTATGTTTTTGTCATGATTCAGATGCCAGACATGTTGAACTGGTTCGGATGGTGCACGTGGGATGCTTTCTATACAACTGTTTCTTCAGAGGGAGTGAAGCAAGGACTACAGAGGTAATCAACTTCAATTTTTAGATACTGATTAGCATTCTAAATTCCTGCACTGCATAGGGTGCTGAAACTTTTATGTCTTTTGCAGTTTGGAGAAAGGAGGTATTCCCCCAAAGTTTGTACTCATTGATGATGGATGGCAATCAGTGAGTATGGATCCCAATGGCATTGAATCTATTGCTGATAACCATGCAAAGTGAGTAGATGGAAAACAAGTAATATCATCATCAGTGTTTAGCAACCCCTTAAAATGTTCTGATCGTTCTTTGGCCGTTTTCAGCTTTGCAAACAGGCTAACTCATATCAAAGAGAACCATAAGTTTCAGAAAAATGGAAAGGAAGGTCATAGGGTTAACGATCCTGCAATGGGACTTCGACATGTTGTCACCAATATCAAAGACCAACACAATTTGAAGTATGTTCTTCAATATCTTCAACTATTAGGTGCTGTCCTTTTAATTATCAACTAAGTTTTTTCCTTCTTTGGATCATGCACTTTAGGTATGTGTATGTGTGGCATGCACTTGCTGGTTACTGGGGCGGTGTGAGACCCGGGGTCCCTGAGATGGAACACTATGGATCCAAGTTATCTTTCCCAGTTTCATCTCCCGGGACTGAGTCACAGGAACCTGATGATGCTTTGAGTAGCTTGATAAAGAATGGTCTTGGTCTAGTGAACCCTGAGAAAGTTTTATACTTCTATAATGAACTACACTCATACCTTGCTTCTGCGGGTATAGATGGGGTTAAAGTAGATGTTCAGAACATCCTTGAAACACTTGGAGCTGGTCACGGTGGAAGAGTTAAACTCGCAAGGAAGTATCATCAAGCATTAGAGGCATCTATTGCTCGAAATTTTCCTGATAATGGAATTATTTCATGCATGAGCCATAGTAATGATAGTTTATTCAGGTAATTTTGTCTCGCTCTCCATCTCTTACTAGTAAATGTTATAAGCTGAAATAGTTCTAAGAAATGGAAAATCATCGTAAAGAGATGCTAGATACTCTTACCATATATATTCTGATCCAGTTTTATTTCTCTTTCGTTGTGTAGTGCAAAGCGTTCAGCTGTTATAAGAGCATCAGACGATTTCTGGCCACGAGACCCTGCGTCACACACAATTCACATAGCATCAGTGGCGTACAACACCATTTTCCTTGGTGAATTCATGCAGCCTGATTGGGATATGTTTCATGTGAGTTGATGATATGAATCTCAGTTTCTTAGTATACTTCCCAACTTATCAAAAAAAGGTTCAACTGACTAAAATGCTTGTAATATGTTTAGAGTGTGCATCCCATGGCTGAATACCACGGAGCAGCACGAGCTGTTGGAGGCTGTGCTATTTACGTCAGGTACTGCTTATATATACCTTAAAAACAGCTAGTTATTTGGTGTATGATCCAATTTTCGTTAATATTTTCTCATCGCTGCCTATTTGCAATGTAGTGACAAGCCTGGACAGCACGACTTTAATCTTCTAAAGAAGCTTGTACTTCCAGATGGTTCCATATTACGCGCCAAACTTCCAGGAAGGCCAACTAGAGACTGCTTGTTTTCTGATCCAGCAAGAGACGGGATAAGGTAATTGCTTGATCAGATACATTTTCAATTGAGATATATTTGTAATGTACATTAATCTCACTCATGTATATGCAGTCTTTTGAAGATTTGGAATCTCAACGATTTCAATGGAGTAGTTGGTGTATTCAATTGTCAAGGTGCTGGATGGTGTAAGGTTGGCAAGAAGAATCTAATCCACGATTGTCAACCAGGGACGATAACTGGAATTGTTCGCGCTAATGATGTCAATTACTTACCAAGGATTGCTCATGATGGATGGACTGGCGATGCCATTCTGTATTCTCATCTTCATAGTAAGCTGTTTTAATCACTTCTATTACCTGCATTCTGGTTGAAGAAATTGCACATTTTGCTGACCTAATTGTAACCAATGCAGGGGAATTGATCAATCTTCCTAAAAATGCCTCGATTCCAATTACTCTAAACGCGAGAGAATATGAAGTCTTTACAGTTGTTCCAATCAATGAAATGTCTACAGGATCAAGATTTGCTCCGGTTGGTCTTGTGAATATGTTCAATTCAGGAGGAGCAATCAAAGAGCTGAAGTATGAAACAGAGGGAAAATGTGGATTAGTTTCCATGAAGGTTCGCGGATGTGGCATGTTTGGAGCTTATTCATCTGGGAAGCCAAAACGAATACAAGTTGACAACGAACAAGTACATTTTGATTACGACGAATCCTCTGGATTAATCACCATTAATATTAGAGTTCCTGATGAAGAATTATACCTTTGGGATGTAAAAGTTGAAATGTGAAAAGTGCAAGATGATCATAAATGGATGAGTTGAAGACTTGTGAACAAAGTCTCTCTTTTCCAGTTACTCATAGTTTTTAAATTTAGAGAGCAGTGTCTGATTATTATTTAAATTTTATTACATCATAGGTAACATGACGAAAACTCTCATTTTATATGATGACTGATTTTGATCTGATCATATTGTTATCTTAGTATATTTTTCTAGTTTTATCGTTATTTATTAGTACTTAACAATCATATTTTATCTTTTTTTTATAGTAATTCTATCCTATGCTCTATTTTTTGGTAGATTTACTATTTATGATTGATCCAAATATAATCAGATAACATATATTGCACTGGATAAACAATGAAACTATGCTCTATAATGCCACGATAACTTCAAATAAAATCGACTCTGTTTGCGATGCACCACGTATAGAAAAGTATCAGACACGTGCCCTGTTTTCATAAATCCTCCAAATATGGAACATAATATATGATCAGATAATCATTATACAAGTGTTGAGAAAAAAATATTATGGCTGAAAACAGGGAAATGATGGAGGTGAGTCCGACCCGAAAGACGAAGATTTGGGCAACAATAGCTGGAATTGCAATTGAAGTTCCAATTTTGGGGCTAATGGGTTTTAGTTTTCTCGCTTCAATTATACTTTTGGTAGTAACTTCTCCGTTGCTAGTTATATTTAGTCCTCTGTTAATTGGTGCTGCTGCGGTGTTTGGAGTTGCTATGGCGGGATTTGGGGTGGCCGGAGTTACGGCAGGTTTAGGATTGTCGTCGTTTGTTTTGGTGTATAGGTCGGTAATTAAAGGTAGAATTACGGGCGGAGAGTATGGCGGCGGTGCTGATGATGCGCCGGTTATTGTGGATAAAATGATTCAACAGGAGGAGACAGAGGAGGAGGAGCATGACACTGAAGTGGCAGGTATTTTGAAGCATATTTTAATTTGATGGTTCCATAGTTATATTCGTGTCGCTACGATAGAAGCTTAGTAGGTAGTTAAGCTGTCTACCTTTTAGGTGGGGTAGGTTTGGTGCTAGTTTGGTGCATTGTATACTAGTAGTAGCATTTTTCTCGTAGTTGCCTATGGTCCTCGTTGTTTATTGTGTTTCAATTAGCGCATTATTTGGTTATTCTGCCTTCACAAACAAGAAGATAAGGGAATGTACAATCTGTGTACACTTTATTCTTTTTAGACCCTGCATATGGGGTGGTTGTATATCGCTATTTTTTTTATCCCAACTTGGTACTTGGGTGAGGTTTTAGTAAATTTTCACATATATATGCTAAAACCGTTTCAATTTCAATTCATATGATAAAGAAAGTAGTTGGGTAACGCCAATATCCTGCCGAGAGCTAAGCCCAACTGATGGCTCGAAATAAAGTCATGGTCGAACATGATGCTTGGTTCCAAGCATTTAATCCCCAATAAATAAATATTAGAGCCAAAGTGTGGCAGGTCTTGATCCTAACAACATCAACACTTTTGAAACTTTTTAGTCATAAACATACTAGAAGTATTAACATTGATGGGCCATTGAAAACCGTTAGAAACTTGTGATCTTAAATATGTCATAATATTTGTACGACAATACATTATATTTTCCCCTGCAGGTACTGAGGATAGAACAGAGGCTATAAAGCAGCAGCAGCCGCAACAGGGTAGCACTAGTTCAGAGCCAGTTCATGTAGATAAAATAGTTGAGTTATTTGAGTCTTTAAAGGAGCATCCACATGATCAAAATGAAACAGCTACTATTGTCCACGTAGTTACTGTAGAGGTTGATGATGATGATAATGATGATGAGTTGGAGGAGAATCAACACAACAAAGATATGGCCACTTCTGCCGACTATTTGCAGCAAAATGTGCCAAGACAGATCCCACAAGAGACTTAATTAAGAACATATATGTATGTATGTTCAGAAGTGGCTAGTTTATAAACTTTGCTTTTTCACTGAGTTGCAGTTTATGATAGATGTTATTTTGTCTTTCATTTCTTACTTAGTTGTTGTAGCACTGTACATATACTTTTTAGAGAATGTGTTGTCATTTTACTTCCTACTTCTTTAGGTCTCTACAGTATGTACATATTTGGTGCTGTTTTTTCAACATGTTTTTAGTGCAAGGATTTTGTTTGCTCTATACATCTATGACTATGAGCATGCGAATTCGTGACCTATATAAACTTAAAAAGTCACACAGAGATAGACTTTTGAGTTGCATTCGAACTCGTGATTTATAAGTCATACAAAGATAATTTAGCTTCAAGTTTCTTTTTAAACCTGTTTTATGTTATTTGAAAGAAGAAAAAGAACCCCAGAATATAGCTAGACATTTTTAGATACAAGTACAGAGTATTATCCATGAGTTCAAAATTTTTCTATTTGGAAACAAAATCTGAACTTTCTTGCTTTGGGACTAAATTGGTAATGTCTTGTCATTTTAAGTGAATATTTTAATTATAAGTAACACTATACATTAAAAAAGGTTAAAGTTGTCGGATAGTAAAAAAAAAGTTCCCAATGATTGAAAAAGTTGATGAGACTTGATGGTTGGCTGGATTTTTCCAAAAACTTTAGTAGGAGGAGTAATTTCAACTCTGCCGCGTGAAGCTTGTCTAGGTAGTTTTTTTTCTTGGATTAAAATTCGCCTAGTTTCATTAAAGCTAAAACGCTCCCCAATGAAGGTAATTTTGTACTACCTCGTAGGATTTGAACTTGAGACTTTTTATAATAAAGTACTTATCAGTCCACCACGAATAGCATGTCTAAGAGTTGCTCGTAGGTTTCTTTATAAATAATTACTTTGATTCATCGTTGGTTTTCAACAGTATCTTTTTTTGTAGTATAGTGACTTGTGTCACGGAGTCACGGACTTAGAGTCTCACTAAAGCTCCGTGCGGCACTTGACAACTTACTCACTATTCTTTCAAGATCTCGTAAGCTCAAGTAAACCCTTTGAAACTAAGATCCCTAAGAGAGGGCATCCCTATTTATACTAACTCCTAAGGGCCTAAGTATAATGTAAAATTACTTACAAGTCCCTAACTTATTTACACTTTGGTCCTCTTTCTAGAGAGTTCTACACTTTCTAGGATTTTCCAAAGATTTCTTGGAAAATATCTAGTCCCTCTCTAGAATTCTCTACACATTCTAAAGCCTTTTTGAAATATTTAAGGGCTTCTAGAGTTCTCTATAAACCTCTCTACAACTCTAGACCCTTCCGCCCCTATCCAGTGGCGGCTCTACAGCTTTGAAAAAAAGGCAACTGCCTTAGGCCCCAAAATTTGAGGGGCCTCATTTTTTAAAAATACAATAGGTTATACATATTATTTTTTTTAAAATATCGCGTATAATTTGTAGAAAATATAATTTTTTCATAAAAGAGCAAGGAAATAATAGAAGTTTGATAAATTATGAATATTATGTCGCAAGAAAAATTAAATAATTGGCTATAATAAATTTCATAAAAAATATATATTCGAATTTAAGGCCTCTATTTGGATTTTGCTTTAGGCCACCAATTTATTAGAGCCGCCCCTGCTCCTATCCAGACGCATAATTTAACTGTGATGTGGCAGGACGTGACACTTATCTATGCATAGTGATCTAATCTCAAAAACTAGACAAGACTATTTGGACCATACATAAAAGGAAGTTTCAAGATAAATGTTTCAATTATAATAGCTTCAGTAACTATCACCAAATGTTGCCGTATCATAAAATGTGATACTCTTGATGAGAAAATTTAGATTTGCGTTCTAAAAATGAAAAGAATTCTAACAAGTAACGTTTCTCTTTTAATAGGTTTTATGTTGATAAAAAACTAAATTTGACAAGTCTTAGACGACACAAACACATTAGTGTGACCTAACTTAAAATCTTAAAAATAAAACAATTCGGTAGGAAATGACTCCCTTTATGAAAAATTAAGGCTTTCCTTTTAATGAGCCTTACGTGGAGTGAATTCAAAATAATTGAACCTAATTGTAGACATAAACTGAAAAAGGAAAAAATTGCATATCCTGAAAAACATATAAAATGTATTCATGAAATGTAAGTTCAATTTCAAAAAATTCCGAAACATAATTACATTTTAAAATTTTGTATCAAATATACATGTGTTGATACAATTCTTTTGCGCGATACGTCATATAACTCTTTCACTACACTTTCATATTCCTTGTGATATACTACTCTTTAACATGTACAATTATACCTCCAATACAACTCTTCCACCTTATACAACAATTATAATTATGTTTGGCTAATACATAAATTGTAATTATAGCTATTTGTCAAAATTTTATCATAAATCATGAGATAAATAGGCTCACCTATTGTCAAAATCATGACCTAAGAAGGCCCACCTATAGTTAGAAGTTTTAAATAGGTGACGTGCAGAGAAAAAGTTGTATTGATATTAATTGCTCATATTAAAATGCCAAACATTTACCTGTATAGGCCAGAACCAATTGAAAAACAACAACAGGACCCATTATTATTCATTATAATATATTCTTATATATTGTACGAGGAATACATTAACAGAAAAAAAAAAAAAAAAATTATGGTTGGTGGAATAGAACATTATCCAGAAACCCCATTACTGCCGGCAACATTTTCTGGCTCTTCTGATTCAAATGGTATCTTGATTTTTCTTAAAAATTCTGCTTGATGACTTTGTATGGCTAACTGTTAGCTTGATTTTGTTAAAGATTCTATCTTTTTGAATAGGGGTAGTAAATGGTGTCTTGATTTTTGTTAAAAAATCCATCTTTATGACTTGGTGTAGCAAAATGGTAATTTGATTTTGATAAAGATTCTATCTTTTTGAATAAGAGTAGTAAATGGTGTCTTGTTAAAAATTCCATATTTATTACTCCCTCTATCTCTATTCCATATTAATTGAGTTTTTGAGGCTTTTTTCATTGTTGAAAGTTTAAGAGGGATGTTTAAAGCTTTTTCCATATTTGTCATTTCCTTTAATGAAGTTTGATTATTTCTAGGAGATAAAGTGTACTACTTGCAAAGTTATATTTATGATTTGACAAAGAACAATAGTGGAAAGTATGATTTAAATTATATATTTGAATGTTTTTCTTAACAAGTCTGTATTGCCTCACAAATTCAGTTAATATGAAATAGAGGGAGTATGACTAGGTGTAGCAAAATGTTATCTTTATTTTTGTTAAAAATTGCATCTTGATGACTTTACGTAGCAATATGTTGTCTTGATTTTTTTAAAGATTCTGTCTTTTTGAATAGGTGTAGTAAATGGTGCCTTGATTTTTGATTAAAATTCCATCTTTATGACTTGTTGTAGCAAAATAATATCTTGATTTTGCCTCGAACTTCTGTCTTTCTGACTTGGTGTAGCAAAATGTTGTCTTGATTTTGTTAAAGATTCTATCTTTTTTTGAATAGGTGTAGTAAATGGGGTCTTGATTTTGTTAAAGATACTATCTTTATGACTTGGGGTTGTTAGTTTACTAGTACTAATTTGGGTTTTGGTTCATTTTTTTTTTTAGTTGTATACTCAGATATTGAGAAAAAAGGTACAATATGGACTGCAGCGGCACATATTATAGCAGGGGTTATAGGGGCAGGGGTACTATCACTTTCATGGAGTATAGCACAATTAGGATGGATAGCTGGTCCATTGGCTATTCTACTCTTTGCAGCAGTGATGCTATTTGCAACAACCATACTTTGTGATTGCTATAAGTCTCCAGATTCTGTGCTTGGCCCTACCACAAATCACTCTTTATTGGAAGCTGCAGGGTTTTACTTTAGTAAGTTACTGTTCACTGTATATCTTTTACCTTCTCATTATTGTCTTGTAGTGTTCAGGCCTAGTAGCAGAGCCAGCTAGGGCCGAGGAGGTTCATTTGTACCCCTTCAGCGGAAATTACACTGTTTATACTTTATACATGGTTAACATTATTTTTATGTATATACATGTTTTGGAATCACTTGGTGAAAATCCTGGCTCCGCCACTAAATCGGGCTAATTTACCCACCTCGGCTATTTGATCGGTACCTGCTACCTACCACTATCACATATGTTGGATAACTCTATCACTAAGATTTAGGCAGAAGAGAGAAATCACTCTGTTGGGATTTGATTTACCTTCTCATAAACCGTTTGTTGTTATCATCATCGTCATCAATTATTTTGCATATGAAAGTTGGATGACTTTCGGAGAGAAGGCTGAACAGTTATGTGTAGCTATTGTGACTGAGCGTTTGCATCCTGGAAATAGATAGAAAAAATAAAAAAAGTCTACTAAGAAGAACAGAAAATATAAATATAATCATGTTATTGAGAACTCATGTGGCTTTAAGAAATTGATAGTTACTGTATCATAATTGAAACAATGTAAAGATTGTGGAATATTTGACATACTCTAGATTTTTGTTGACCTTATTGTGACATTACAAGTTTTCATGAAGGCTTGGTACTCTAGTGGTCCCATGGTCTAGTGATCAGGACATTGGATTCTGAATCCAGTAACCCAAGTTCAAATCTCGGTGGGGACCTTTAGTTTTGGGTCAATCGGAAACGACCTCTACCCCAGAAAGGTATGAGTAAGGTCTGTCTACATCCTATCCTCCCTAGACCCCACTAGTGGGATTACACTGAGTGTGTTGTTGGTGTTACTTGGCAGTCCGAGTCACATCGACCAAATTTGTGATTTTCCATTGATTTTAATATTTTTTTTTTCATACTAGAATCCAAAAAACCCAAACACTGATTTGAACCTAAGTTTGGCTTGACCTGTTAGGCCTTGAAAAAGACATGCACATGGAGTGTGTGAATGTAAATATGTTATGTACAGAGCTGGCCATACTGATAAGATCCAAAATGGGTAAAAATTATTGGACTCTATGTTTAAATAGTCACCCCCCTTGTGAAAGGTCTATCTCATTGGTAGGTTCAATTTGGACTGTTGCTTTTATAATTATATGGCAAGAAGATATTTTTTCTTCAAAATTTGTATCTATTTGCAGTTAAAGGGTAGAATTACAGCAAAAGAGCTACAACTACACATTTCTTTATAGTGGAAGTTCCATCATTGTTGACTAAATTTGTGGCTAACTCCAACAAAGACATTCTTTCCCTCTATCCTTTTCATTAATGTGATGACTGATGAGAACTTAGCACTACTACATGGTACTATATAGTGCTGTTGTTGTGAAGGGAGGAGTATAAGCGAATTACGTCTTTGAACGTTTCTACTAATAGGTGAAGGCTTTATACAGCTCATGTTTTATGTAATATCTATTAAGCCACTTGCATATTTTCAAAGAGTTGCTTTGAGGTTTTTAGTTTCCGTTGTCTAAGAATATATCAAACGGAGATGGAAGCTCAACGTTCTCTAGAACAAGAGAAAACTTCAGGCAAAGAGGATGAAGATACAATTAGAACAGGTAAGCTTAAAGTTGTCTCAAAATTTTCTACAGGGCCTGGGTTTTAACATTGACTAGGATTAAATCTAAGAAACAATAGTCGATATGTATTTTCCTGCCAGGAACTTTGTGGACTGCAGTTGCGCACATCATTTCAGCTGTAATCGGAGCTGGTGTTCTCTCTCTAGCCTGGTGCACAGCACAATTAGGATGGATTGCAGGGCCAATCACCATGCTTTGTTTTGCAGTTGTTACATACATATCTGCATCTCTCATATGTGATTGTTACAGGTCACCTGATCCCATAACAGGAACGCGAAATCCCTCTTACATTGATGCCGTTAGAGTTAATCTTGGTAGATTGTTCCATCCTACAACATAGAATTATCTTAGAAACTCTTTTAAAAGTTTCTCATATGAGGATTCCTCTTTTACATTATTTTAGGGGAGGGGATTAGATGCGTCTTTTATGTATTTTGACTTATACTCGTTCAGGCAAGAAATGGACGTGGTTGTGTGGTTTGCTTCAGTATGTGAGCTTCTATGGGACTGGTATTGCTTATGTAATTACAAGTGCAACAAGTATGAGGTTAGTTAGCTATATACATATAACAGTATCTACGACATTTTTCTTTGCTCATTTGGTCGAGTTATTAGATAACATTATATCCATTATATTGATGCCTAGCCTGCAAGAGACAGTGTATACAATTCAAGCTGAATGAGATATGCTTCTGTTAAGTTATTCATCCGACCGGCAATTTTTGCAGAGAAATTCAGATATCAAATTGTTACCACAAAGGAGGAGAAAATGCTGTTTGCCAGACTGGGACAAACAATTTCATGCTGATTTTTGGCATTATTCAGATAGTAACGTCGCAGATACCAAATTTTCATAACATGGCGTGGTTGTCCGTTGTTGCTGCGTTAATGTCATTTTGCTACTCTTTCATCGGATTGGGCCTTGGATTTTCTAAAGTGATTGGTAAAGCCTTGACTGTTCTTTTTCTCATTCTGTTTCTTGTTTTTTCATCTCGATTTCCAAAAATATATCGAAGAATCTTGTGTATTTTGATCTTAGTTCCAAATTCCAATCATGGAGAAAAGCATTTTCTTTGCTCATTTCCCCATTGATGTTGGGTCTGCAGAAAATAGGGGTATCAAGGGAAGCATTGTGGGAGTACCAACAAGGAGTGCTGCTCAGAAGATTTGGTTAGTTTTCCAGGCACTCGGAGACATTGCTTTTGCCTATCCTTATTCGATTATTCTCCTCGAGATACAGGTATTATGTAATGATATTCCACAACTTTACAAGTTTTAACTTCTGGCATTTCTTAATATATCATAGTGAGATATAAATAGATCCAGCTCTTACAATTTGTCCTGATACTAGATCATTGCATATTGATTTATATAGTAGACCTCGACTTGTTTGGGACTGAGGCATAGTTGTTGTATAGTTTTTCTAAAATTTGCTCAAGGGTAATTATCGGAGCGTAAATATCAACTTAGCTAATGTTTCTGAAACCAAACAAGACATAATACTAACACTCTGAGTAGGAATAGTTACACTAAAAGTATCACAAAAGACTGATGATGTTTCTCCTAATATTAAAGATGTTCTTTTTTATGGAGTGAAGGATACACTAAAATCGCCTCCACCAGAAAACCAGACCATGAAGAAGGCGTCAATAAGCGCGATAGTTATCACCACTTTCTTCTATCTATGCTGTAGTTGCTTTGGATATGCAGCCTTTGGGAACGACACACCAGGGAACCTCTTGACAGGTTTCTATGAGCCATTTTGGCTTGTTGATTTTGCCAATGCCTGCATAGTCCTTCATCTGGTTGGAGGGTATCAGGTAGTACTTAAATTCAAGTCTTTTCCTTCCACCCTTTACTTGGTTTACGAAAATTCTAACCTTAACGCGAAAAAATGCTCGTTTCCTTAGGTATACAGCCAGCCAGTATTTGCATTTGTTGAAAAATGGGCAACTCAGAAGTACCCTGAGAGCAGATTCATAAATAAATTCTACGCCATCAAACTCCCGGTGTTGCCAGCTCTCCAGTTGAACCTCTTCCGGTTATGTTTCCGAACTCTATATGTTATATCTACAACAGCAATAGCAATGGCATTTCCATATTTCAACCAGGTATTAGGAATCTTGGGAGCATTGAACTTTTGGCCTATGACCATATATTTTCCAGTGGAAATGTACATTGTGCAAAGAAAAATTGGAGCTTGGACAAGAAAATGGATACTTCTTGAAGGTTTCAGTATGGTTTGCTTGATTGTATCTTTACTGGGCTTGATTGGATCAATTGAGGGAATAGTTAGTGCTAAATTAGCTTAAATTGTAAGATCTTACTATTAAATAGCTAGTAAGATTTGTAAGCCAAAAGACACTGTATTCATGCCATTCTTCAAATGGAATTTACAAATCTCATTTAGTAACTTAAATTACATAAGTCTTTGGTTTTTAATATGCTTTATTTAAATCGAGAGTTTATTAGAAACAACTTCTCTACCATAAAGGTAGGAGTAAGTCTATGTTAAACACCATCCTCTCTGGACTTCATTTGAAATTTTTTTCATGTTTTTAGGTAAAGTATGTTCAAACAACTAAATATTATTTGCAAAAACTATAATCAAACACAACTCCAACTTCAAAATTTTCAAATAAAGCGAAAATATTTATAATAACATGTAGTAGCTCGTATATGTGATTTATTGTATGACATTATATGATTATTTATTTTGAGAAATTATTCTTTTAAAACATATTTGATTGTATGTTTTAAGGTAAATTAGTCAAGTTTAGTGATTTTGCTAGCTTCTAAAAATTGAGGGTATAAATTATAATTAGGAAAAAAAAAATATGAAATTCTAAATATTGTTACTTCAACGCTAAAAATTCCAAACAAAGAGGAATATTTAGTTTTCATGGTCGAACGATCACTTAGTAATTCATTTTTTTGACGTTTCAAAGATGTTGAAAGGCACCAATGTTTTCTATCATACAAAAAGTTGTGGCCTTTCCTTTTCAATTTAGAAAAATATCCTACCCCATTATAGGTTAGATTGAAATACGAATACTAAATAATTTTAAAATAAATAAATAAGCATGTGTCAATTTCTTTGAAATATTAAAAAGGAGTAATCGCATTTTTGTCCCCTCAATCATTAGTAAATTCCAAATTTGATCCTTATAATACATCATAATCATATTTAGTCTTTCAAAATATGCACCTTTAGTCTCATGGCTAGTAAATATTTACAAAATTATAACAACTATTTAATTGTTCATGTATTGTACTAAGCTTATAACGTTACTTCGTATGCTACGGTAACAAAATTCTAAATATAATCTCAATATAACATACTTTCTTCCAATATAAGAGGACTAAACATAAACATTTTAGTTAATTACTCCCTCCATTTCATTTTATTTACTTTATTTTTTTTTTATTTTTATTTTTTAAAAAAATTATTTTTTTTCTGATAATTCTTTAATTCTAACTTTCTACGTGATATGTTTAAGATCATGAGATTATTTTTTTTTGATATATTCTACTTAATTTATTTTTAAAATCATATGACTCAAAAGTTATCTTTTACGTGCCTAAACTCTATATCACGTCAAAATCAAACAAACAAATTAAAACAGAAAGAATTTTGAACTAAAAAATAGTATTATCTCTATTTAAACAGTAATAGTATCAGACAATTTTTTGTAGAAAGAACTTTCCATTAAATTTGGAATATTCAGAAATAGATTCAGATAGCTGGGGGGTATGGGGTTGGATGAAGAAAGTGACTCTCAAATGCCATTTTTGGACCCAAATTATGTTTCTTCTTCTTCTTCCCACTCATCTAAGCTTGCCCTCAAAAGAACAGGTAACAAAAGTTCCCCTTTTTTACATCTTCTGTTCTTCAATTTATTACATGGTATTTTTCCCAATATATTACAAGGTCATTTTATTTTTTTTGAGTATCATACTTCACTTTTTCCTGTTTTCTTGAAACCCCTTTATCTCCATTTTACCATTTAAACTTCATTTTACAAAAAAGTTTGAATCTTGACAATAACAAATTGGGTCCATAGTGAACCCATCTCAAGAATCTTGATTTAACTTGTCCTCTGCAATTATTGCTGTCCTATCTCTGTTTATTGAAGGAGATTTGTCTTAAGCTTAATTGGATGGTTGTTGTATTGTATTTTACTATATTGTTTTGGACTTTTGGTGAACACATATTTGGATAGATTGTATCGTTTTTCGTAGTTTCATAATACTGTGCACCAGCAATATGAAGTATAAGCTTAAGGTAAAGTAAAGTTAAGTAAGAGCAAGTTGAAGAAAAAAAAGGCAACGAGGGGATCACACCAAATCGATCCTTACATAAGATGAAACTTTTCGTCTTTACATAACAATGAATTTGACAATACAAAGCAGTAGAGTAAAATTTAAGTAACAATCAAAACAAATAATGTATTTAAAGCAACAGTAGATAAACCATCCAAACAAGCTGTAAAAAGGGTAATCATCTTGATCTTTTCTAACAAAATAGATAATTTACTAGTATTAGTTTCTAATAGTTTCTTTCAATAATTGAAACCTGTACAAGCAGATGATACTCACAGAAGCTAATATGTGTACTAACCGTGAGAATTCAGGAAATGAATGGACAGCTTTGGCACATATAATTACAGCAGTAATTGGTTCTGGTGTTCTATCACTAGCATGGAGCATGGCACAGCTAGGTTGGATTGCTGGTCCATTGACTATGCTCATATTTGCTTGTGTCTCTCTTACTTCTGTATTTCTTCTCTGCAATTGCTATAAGTCTCCTGATCCAGAAACTGGCCCTGATAGGAATGGCTGTTATCTTGATGCTGTACAGAAGATTTTAGGTGAGAATTTCAAGCTAAGAAGAAATTAGAAAAAATCCTATGTCCTGCACTTTTTCAGTTCAGATGAACCATTTATTTACTTCTCGTTTTCCTTACTTTTCGTGGAAATAAATTATGTTCAAGTAAGAAAACATGTCGTTCTTCCAGGAGTCTATATATAGATTTTAAGGACATGGTGGCCTAACCATTGTAAAACTTCTCTTGATTGGATTGGAGGACCAACTGAATAGTTTATGGGATGCCAAAATTAACTGTCCTTATGTAGAACTTGGCTTGGCAGCAAGTTTCTTCTTACCTTGCGGAACTCAAGTGGGCTGATATATACTTGGGCTTACACAGCAAATTCTTTTTTTCTGGCATCTCAGGAAAAAGAAATGCCTGGTTTTGTGGAATCGCTGTTCGTATAAATTTCATCAAGCTTGCAATTATATATACGATTACATCCGCCTCCAGTATACAGTATGTCATTGATCTTTGCTCTACTAGTATTGTTTATGTCTCCTTTCGACAATTTCTGCATATACATTTCCTTTATGAGCCTTGCTGCTTATCATACTGAATTTTTGTTTGGGTTATCCTAGATTACATGTTTGCATTTCCATACTATCAGACAACTTAGTTTTTGGATGATTTCTTTATGAACTCTTGCCAAATTCATGCTTCAGACCTATTATCTTCTCTAAAGTTCAGTGGCGGAGCCAAGAGTTTGGCAAAGAGTATGCAGATTTTCTTCTCAGTTGTGTTAAGGGTGTGCAAAACCAATATACACTCATAATAGCTAACAATTAACATTTAACCTTTGTACACCACATAATATTTCAGCGAAAGGTGTGCACCGGACCATCCTTCGCCTAAGGTGGTGAGCCCATGCTCTAAACTAGTGAGGTTTTCATTTTACACTATCTTCTGAGATTTTCCTTTAACCGTTAACAATTACAATATAAACTTGTTAAGGATTCGTAAGGGTTCAAGAATTATCGAACAATACGGTCTGAAACTTACGAATCTAGCTATAAGTAGAGATGTGTATTCATGTCATCATTCTAATCAGATAACTAGAGGGGGATAAGGAAAGTATATATCATAATTAGTGAAATTAGGATAGGTGTTCCATTATCGAGGAGATAAAGTTCCATAACCAATGGGATTTGGAATATATTTAAATAGGACACACATTACTTAGTATAATTATAAAGTTGATATTGCTATCATGTATTCTTAAAATTAAACTTACACTCGATATCTATTATTGGATTAAAAAAATGTGTCCCTAAATGATATTAGGAGTCTCATATAACCAATGAAATAAAGGATCATAGTAAATAAGGCTATGTTGCATAGCACATATGCATAAGAGTTGAGAGTTGTTACTCGCGTGCATTCTCAAATTATCTATTTGGAGGGTTTTTTTCTAAAGCTGATATTAATAATGCATCCTCTAAATGCTTTCAGAGCTATCCATAAATCAAACTGCTATCATGATCAAGGTCACAAGGCTACCTGTGGATATGAAAGTACTAGGTATATGGTAATATTTGGATTAATCCAAGTTATAGTGTCTCAAATTCCTGATTTTCCAAATATGAAGTGGCTCTCCGTAGTTGCTGCTGTCATGTCCTTCACATATTCAATTATCGGATCAGCACTTGGCTTAGCCAAAGTAATAGGTAGGTTACCTTTTTGCATGCCTTTATAGTCCCAAAATCTTCACAATAACAAGCATGTTCAGGCCTAGCATCTCAGGTAATATAGATGATCAAACTTGCCATTATCTTAAAATTCCATTCCGGAATCTTGATATGCAGAAAATGGAGAAATCAAAGGCAGCATTACAGGACTGCCAAGTTCTACAGCTGCTGAGAAAGTGTGGTTGGTTGCTCAAGCGCTCGGGAACATTGCCTTTGCCTTTCCATTCTCTCTTATATTTCTGGAGGTTCAGGTGCTGCAATTTGGCTTTCTACATTAAATAATTTTCTTAATCAGCATTAAGCAGCACTAAGCAATTAATGAAAACTTCCAAAAATATGTAGGACACATTAAAGGCACCTCCTCCAGAAAAGATCACCATGAAGAAGGTCTCAATAATGGCATCCTGTATTACAACTTTTTTCTACCTTTGCTGTGGAGGATTTGGTTATGCCGCCTTTGGTAATTCCACACCAGGGAATCTCTTGACAGGATTCGGTTTCTATGAACCATATTGGCTTGTAGACTTTGCTAATGCATGTGTTATTCTTCATCTTGTTGGTGGATATCAGGTACGTTTACTTAAGTGTTCTGTCAAAGTCTTAACATTGTAGCCCCATGTTTTTATTCTTATACAATTTTTACACCTTCACCTCCTAACTTGTTTGGAACTAAGGCGTAGTTGTCATTGTTATAGCTTTTATGCTTTCACAATCTTTTTAACAGAATAACTCTTCCTTGTTAGTGGATATCTTTACTTTTGACATCTTCTTCTGCTAAACTTAAAGTGTCCCACATTGGTTGAGGGAATGGGTTGTTGTCTCCTTGCATGATCTCAGAAATATCCTTACCTCACGAGCTAGGTTTTGTTCTTGAGTTAGGCCGCAAGTCCTTTTTCTTTACAAAGCAAATCCATTCTTCTTGTTGTGTTTCACAATATTGAGCCCCTAAGTCTCCTTCTATCATTTTGACAATTCTCATCTCACTAGCTAGCTTTTTTTTTGAGTTACGCCCATGGGCAAGCTAGGGGGACGCAGGGGGTTCAACTGAATCACATAGTAGATGTTGAATCACCTTGATTTCTTTGTCTTTACTTCTTTATATTTTGGATTCCCTTAGTGAATATTCTAGCTCCATCATTGGTTGCCTAAGTTATATTTTCTTTACAAAGCTACAAATTGCTTTCTTGTAGTTGATCTTTTTCTGTATTGACTTGAATATGCTTTACAGGTTTTCAGCCAGCCAATATTTGCAGAAGTTGAGAGATGGTTTGTCAGAAAATTTCCAGATAGCAAGTTCGTTCACAAGAATCACACTCTGAAACCTCTATCAATGCTGTCATTTAGTTTGAATTTTATGAGATTATTCTTCCGAACAGCGTATGTTGCAATAATGACTGGGATTGCTGTCCTGTTCCCTTACTTTAACCAGGTCGTAGGGGTGTCCGGAGCAATAACATTTTGGCCTATCGTCGTTTATTTCCCTGCAGAGATGTACTTGACTCAGAAAAGAATTGAAAGTTGGAAAAGCAAAGCTATCGCGTTTCGCGTCTTTACAATGGTATGTCTGGTTGTGATATTGTACGCATTTGTTGGGTCTATCAGAGGAGTTATTGTTGCTAGGTTCGGGTAAAAATGCTTCTTCACATCCCTTCTAGAGCCAAGGGTCTGTCGGAAATAGCATCTCTACCTTTCAAGGTAGGGATAAGCTTTGCATTCACGCTATCCTCTCCGAACCCCACTTGTGAGATTATACTAGATATGTTATTTACAGAAGAAATGTAAATGAATTCTTAATAGTTTTAAAATGCTGATTATGTAAACAATGCTTTACTTTTTCAACAACCAAATATATATTATGAAGTGTACACTACATCCCTTCGCTGTATACCCCTCTAGGCTTGATAAAATCAGCACAGCTTGCTGCTGATCAATCAAGCTCCTCCATTGATGGAGCTTGAACTCACATGAGAAAAGAGAGAAGAAGAATCTAGAAGAATTGCATGAAAATTTGTATTTCATTTAATGTGAATTAAGAGAGCAACTATTACATGTGATTCTATAAATATAAATACAGAAATTAAAGCTAACTAACAAACTATAACAAAAATTGACTTCCCTGTAACTGACTCTAACTAACAGTGAGCAGTACTAACTAACTTTGTGACTAGCTAACAGTAATAACTAACTAATAACTAACTTATATTCTCATCGCCCCCCTCAAGTTGGAGGTAAGTGAGTTTATAGACAACTTGTTTAACAATGTAGTATGCTTAATTCCAGTCAAAGCCTTTGTAAAAATGTCTGCCAGACTCAATGAGTCTGTGCAAAGGTGATGAAGTGTGATCAGGCTCTGTTGAAGTTTATCCCTAACAAAGTGGCAATCGATTTCTATATGTTTGGTTCTTTCGTGAAAAACTGAATTCTTGGCAATGTATACTGCAGCTTGGCTGTCACAAAAGACCTGTATTGGTAAGGGGCATTGTATAGACAATTCATTCAGTAACCTTTCAAGCCATACCAGTTCACCTACTACTTGTCTCACAGCCCTGTATTCTGCTTCTGCAGAGGATAATGAAACTGGGCTTGTTTCTTAGACTTCCAGATGATAGAACTGTCACCCATAAGCACTAAATAACCACTAACTGACTTTCTTGAATCAGGACAAGCAGCCCAGTCTGAGTCATAATATGCAGTGACGGTAAGGTCATGCTTGTTTGAGATAAAAATGCCCAGTGTAGGATCTTTTCTCAGGTATCTAAGAACATGATAAGCTGCCTTTAAATGTGGTTCCCTGGGTGTTTGCATGAATTGACTGAGGTGTTGCACACTGTAAACTATATCCATTCTAGTATTTGTAAGAAAATTGAGCTTCCCTACCAACTTCCTGTAATGAGTGGGATGTAATGAGTGGGATCTGATAGCAACTTCCCATCAGTGGCCCTCAATTTCTCAGTGTAATCAAGTGGTGATGCAACAACTTTGCAGTTCAAAGAGTCAAACTCCTTTAACAGATCAGTAGTGAACTTTCTTTGTGAAATAAGGACACCATCTTGTTTGTACAATATTTCTAATCCCAGGAAGTAGTACAGTTTACCAAGATCTTTTATTTTGAATTGATTATTCAAAAAGGATTTCAAAGAGTTGATTTCCTCATGATCAGTTCCGGTTAGAATCACACCATCTACATAGATGGCAACAAACACCAAAGAGCTTCCCTTCCTCTTATAAAACAGTGAGTAATCACTATCTAAATGTGTGTATCCTTTTGAACAAAGACTGCTGGCCAATTTGTCATACCATTGCCTGTTAGCCAGTTTTAAACCATACAATGATTTTCTCAATTTACACACCACATTTTGACTGTCCACAACAAGACCTTGTGGCAATTTCATATACACTTCCTCATTCAAATCACCATGAAGAAATGCATTATTGACATCTAGTTGATACAAATTCCACCCCCTCTTGACAACCAAGGTGATGAGGGTCCTAACGGTAGGCATCTTTACTACAGGAGAGAAAGTTTCATTGCAATCTATTCCAGCGTGCTGAGTACACCCTTTAACCACCAGCTTTGCCTTGAACCTTTCCACACTACCATCTGCCTTATGTTTGATTTTGTATACCCACTTACAACTAATTGCCTTCTTATCCTTGGGCAAAGGTACTAATTTCCAAGTATTATTTGCATATAGAGCTTCAAATTCTTGTGTCATAGCCATTTGCCAGGCAGGATACAAGATTGCTTCTTCATATGAGGAAGGCTCACAATCATGAGAGATGGTTTCAACTAACTGCTGGCTATCAGAACACAAAGTGGTAAAACAAATGCTCTCATGGTTGGTTAAGAAGGATGTAAGGGAAAAATGACGATCAGGTGCAGGTGTGGAGGAATGCAAGTTTGGTAAATTGTATTTATATTCTTTGAGGTAGTTGGGTGTATGAAGTGACATGGTTGTTCTTCTAAGAGCAACTAGAGCATCACATGGTGAAACTGGTGTGTTTGGGATGACAGTGCTGGATGTATTAGTAGATGTTTGGATATTAGAAATTGTATTAAATGTTGTATCTACTGTTGTTACTTCATTAGTAGTGACTTCATGTGGCATGCTAAAATTTAGGAAGTCATCATTAGAGAAAATGCTAGTTGTACCAGGCATGCAAGTTAGAGTTTTAGGACGATGGACAAGACACTTTAAGACAGATACAAAACTATAGAATTATCAGGAGCAATGACCAAAGGGAAGACAGACTCATGAAAAGAAACATCTCTGCATACATGAACTCTCTTGGTAACCATGTCCAAAACCTTGTAACCTTTTGTATTGAAGGGGTATCCAACAAAAATGTGTTGTGTTGCCCTTGGTTCAAACTTATCTTTGTGGGTTTTCAAGGTAGTGGGAAAACATAAACATCCAAAACTTCTAAGGTGAGAGTATGTAGGCTGTGTTTGGTACAACAGTTCATAAGGAGATTTGTTTTGTAGAATCTTGGAAGGTAATCTGTTAATAAGATATGTGGTTGTTAGACACATTCTCCCCAATATCTCATAGGCAATTTAGACTGAAATAAGAGTGCCCTTGCAGTTTCAAGGAGATACTTGTGTTTCCTCTCAGCTACACCATTTTGTTGAGGTGTGTAGGGACAAGATTTATGATGGATTATACCTTTTCTTGGAAAAAATGAGTGGCTTCATTAGAGGTAAATTCCATACCATTATCAAACCTGATGGTCTTTAGCTTAGTCTGAAATTGGTTTTCAATAAGTGAAACAAAAGTCTTAATTGTTTGCAAAGCTTTGCTCTTACACCTAATCAATTGTGTCCAGGTTGATCTAGTGTGATCATCTACCATGGTTAGGAAGAAGTGAAAACCATCATGAGTGGGAATGTGGTATGGTCCCCATAAGTCAATGTGAAGTAACTCAAAAGGCTTGGTGGTGGAGGTTGTGCTTTTTGGGAATGGCATTCTTGTCTGCCTAGCCATAGGGCATATGGTACAAGTGAAAGGTTGTTTGGTAGAGAAATGACAAGGGATAGTGGAGATGCCCTTCATTTTCACAAAAGGTACATGGCCTAGTCTAGCATGCCACAAGAGATCATTATTATAAATGTTATCAGAATTAACAGCAAGAGAAGAGCATTTTGCAGTGGAGTAGGAAGAAGAATTAAAATCAGAACAACATTTTTTATTGATATGAGAAAAACCTTTTTACAGTAGAGCAATAAATGTTTTGAACTGGACTGTTAGTACATTTAGCTAATGGAGTAAAATGACTTGAAGTGACATGAGGACCCTTGGTGCCATCAGGAGAAGAACTGTGGCATTGTGTACACAAGAAATAGAGACCATTCTTTGCTCTACCAAGTTCCAGAGGGCTCTTCAGAAGGGCCCTGCAACAAACAAGAAACACAATTAAAATTGACTACACCTTTAAATTGTAATGCTAGACAATGAACTGATATGAGATTGAATTTGAAACTAGGTACAAATAGAACTTTCGGCAATGTTAGGACTTGATTTAAACATACATCACCAATTTCAGTCATTTTAACTTTGTAACCATTAGGTAGGGAGATGAGAAAAGGATATGGTAGTAGTCTAATATTTGTGAGAATGGCTTTGTTATATGTCATGTGATGTGATGCCCCAGAGTCTATGATCCAAGAACCATCAGTTAATCTATCATATCTACAAGAAAGGTCGCCTATCTCAGTAATAGAAGAATAACAAGCAAGTATACCTGCCAGGTTCACAGCTCCACTTAGCACATTGTCTGAGTTGGAAACTCCATGTCCAGCTTGTAGAGATCCCAAGAGGTTCAATAACTGTTCATACTGGTATTTGGACAGGTTCAATGGCATATGCTTCCTCAACATAGAATCTTCTTCACAGTGGTTTCCATCAATCTCACTACTGCATACATTTGCCATTGCAGAGTTGGAACTTTTGCCTTTAGAGAATTTTGAGTTGGGTGGATACCCATTAAGCTTGTAACATCTCTCCCTAGTGTGGCCTTATCTCCTGCAGAAATCACAAAACAAAGTAGACCTGCTGGTACTAGAGTTTCATCTAAACATGTTGGTATTATTCAGGTTTCCAGAATTGTATGTATGTCCCTTAGAAGAACTATAGTTAGTTCTGAGACTGTTTACTCTTGCATTGTTGTGAGTTGAAGCATAAGCATTTAGGGAAGTGGAATCCAAAGCAGTGTGGTTGTGAGGCTTCACTTCTCTCTGTTTTTCTTCTTGGGACAATATGGCAAAAGCTTGAGCCAATCTAGGTAAAGTACGCATCATGAGAATGTTGCCTTTGATGGCAGTATACATCTCATTTAAACCCATTAGGAAGTGTATAAGCCTTCTATCCTGCTCAGCCTTGATCAATTTGACTTTACCCCCACAAATTGCACACACAATTGCACTAAGAACTCATATCAATTGTGCTTATTTCTTCCCAGAGCTTTTTCATTTTCGTGTAGTACCCAGTGACATCCACAGTGCCTTGAACAAGATCATTGATTTCTTTCTGAAGCTGATACAATTTACAACCATTGGTCTGGTCATATCTTTCCTCCAATTCAGCCCATAATTCATGTGCATTGTTAACATACTGCAGACTATCTCTTAGATTAGGTGACAAGGAATTCAGAATCCAAGTGGTAACCATGTCATCACACCTCTCCTACTGTTGGAAACTAGGATCATCTAGATTGGGCTTTACTAATTGTACATTGATAAAACATGTTCTACTCTTAACATATAAGGCTCTAAGAACAGCTCTCCTCCATGATCTATAACCAGTGCCATCGAAAACTCCAGACAATAGAGATGAACCTGCATTTTTGGAAGGATGCAGATAGAAGGGACTGGCAAAATCCATCACAACATTGGATGTAGAACCAGTCGAAATTGAATCAACTTGATTGTTAACCATGGTGAAATCAGATTGCGATGGGATTCAAAACACAGAAATAAGGAACATATACAATTTGAGCAACAACAGAAACTCAAAATTGAAAATGAAAACTTCGAAAACAAAATTGAGAATAGGATGAAAAACTCAAGGTTCAAAACATGAACTCGACAACAATATTCACAATGTAACCTCTTCGAAAGAGAAAATTAAACTCACAGATGTGAATGCGAAAAATGAGCAGGATCTATGTCCAATGCTCTGATACCATGATAAAATCAGCACAGTTTGCTGCTGATCAATCAAGCTCCTCCATTGATGAAGCTTGAACTCGCATGAGAAAAGAGAGAAGAAGAATCTAGAAGAATTGCATGAAATTTGTATTTCATTGAATGTGAATTAAGAGAGCAACTATTACATGTGATTCTATATATATAGATACAGAAATTAACGCAACCTAACAAACTATAACAAAAATTGACTTTCATGTGACTCTAACTAACAGTGAACAGTACTAACTAACTTTGTGACTAGCTAACAGTAATAACTAACTTATATTCTCATCAAGGCTCCAACTATGTTCCAATTCCAAATTGGTCGATATCAGATACATACATGAGTTCTTATATTCATTCTGCTTATTAGAACCAGTTTCATTTCAATACTATATTAGGTAACTCTCAAAAGTCAATTCTGCTTATATTTTTACCTTTACTAGTTTTGATTACGTATGTTGCACATATATTTCTATTAGTTGGTGTCAAAATCATATATAAATTTCAATTGATATGTTAGATGATAAAAATAGATATTAAAGTATATCGAAAAATACAAGTTTCTAAGCATAATGAATATTAATCTTATATTTTAATCTCCTTACGCTTACATTCAAAATGAATTTAATATTTGTAAAGTTAAAATATAAATTAAGGTAGTTTTGATACTATTTATATAATAGTTACTTTATATTAAACATGCATACATGTTTCTCTATGATGTAAAAGAATACAATATTTCTTTATAATATTTTTTTATAGAACATTTCACACAATTTTTATATTAGATTTGAGATACATTTATCTACCTATAATAATTTACACGTTTGTCTACCTGAAAAAGATAATGCAAAAGAAAAAAAAATTGTGTTTAAATGGAAACCAATTGAATTAGTATTATATGTGGTATTAAGTGGTTATTTGGTCTTTTCTCTTAGAGATATTGCTAGTGGAATTTACTTCAATATTTATAGTGTGGGCATTTTATTAAGTCATTAAGGTAGTAAATATTATAAAAATGGTGAAAAAAATGTACAAATATGATATTATGATTGATTGTAATGAAACTTTTCATTTAAGGTCTTTCCACTTGTAATATGATACATGTTTTATTATTTAATGATTAATTAAATGATTTATAATATTATAATTTAGTGTAGGGGCAAAATTGAAATCTTTTGCATTTTAAAGCTTCCTACTTTGGGGACGTGCGTTGCACGTGTACTCCATAACGATGAATATGAATTATTAAAAATCACATAATTTTTTTTAAAATTGTGTTTGAGTTACAACAGAAATATGAAAAGTAAAATGATAAATGTTTATAGTGTATAGTTAACTCATAAGAAGAAACTCTTTTGTATTTAGTCATCCCCTTATTATAATTTCGATATATAAATTTTATATTTGTTTTAAAAGACAAAATAAAGTAGCAAAAACAAATATAGAGGCACACTACCTTATGATTAACTTCCTTAAAATGTCTCTCTTGTCTTATAGAATAGAGTAAAAATATTGAAATTAAATTAATAGTTATACATTTCAGGAAGATAAAATGTTTTAACATTAATTAGTAGAAGATGAAACTCTCCTTCTCATTAAGTAGAATGCAATTAAGTAATTCAAATTTATAACTAAGGAAACTTAATTAGAAGGAAATAACTAAAAAATTAAAGTGCAACAAAGACGACAAACTTGTATTTGGTAGGGATATATATTGAATTAGCTACAACTCTTCATATTCTTTAATTTAAGAATAAAGGAGGGAAAACCTTGATTCATGTACTTATTTAAAATTCTACAAATCCTAATTGACTCTTATTCTTCCACATTCCCTTTTTAATAAATAACTTACAAGTCAAAAAATAATTAAAATAATATTATTTAATTAATTAGAAAAAATGGGAAAACCTTGATTTATGTACTTATTTAAAATTCTAGAAATCCTAATTGACTCTTGTTCTTCTACATTCCCTTTCTAATAAATAACTTACAATTCAAAAAATAATTAAAATAATATTATTTAATTAATTAGATGTTTAATTTAGTCTAGGGGTAAAATGGTAATCCAACTTTTCATCTTTGGAGCTTCCTACTTTTAGTAAGACTACACGTACTTTGCACGTGAGTCCTGTGAAAGGTATGAATTACTATCAAAATCACATTTTAATCAGTATCGAAAGATATTCAAAAAAATATTATATAATTTAAAATGGATGAACAATCAATGTATTCAAATAACTTCTTTATTGTATATCAAATGATTAGACATTTGATGAACCTCCAAAATTTAGTTTGATAACTAAAATAATGAGTTACATTTTTAAGTTATTAGGTCCAAACATATGATATATTAGTATGTGCAAAAATGAATAACAAACATGATTAATATTTCTCATTTAAATGCACAATTAGAAAATTTCTACATATACCTTAAATTGATATTTATACTTCAAGTCCAACACACATACAATTCTAAAATGCTTCATGGAAGAAAAATTCTATAATGGATAAAGAAAACAAGAACGAAAAGTTGAGGATATTGCAAAGAAAGTCCTCATGCTCTGAAAAGAAAACTTTGCTATTGTTAGAGATAACATATCAACATAAAATTGTTCACTGTTTAATACTACACATGTATTAATTTACTCTCTTTTTTTCCGCTGCTATTTTTTCTTCTTGATTACCAATTTTCAGCATTTTTTGGTTATCCTCACTTGCAACTTCTAACTCTCTTATCTTCTCATGTTGAATTGTGCAATTTCCATAATTCGATTTCCTATTGTGAGTTTCCATCTTTGTAAGTTGGTTCTTAAATAGCATTAAGAAATGACTCTTTAAATTCATATTTTAATTCTAAAATTGATTTCTACATTAAAGTGATGAATGAATTTCCATATCATAACTTTTCAAATTCTTCCATTATGAGATTTATAATGGTTATGATTCAAAGCAATATCAATGTACTCATTTATCAAGAAAATGATAATTTAATTATTAAAGGGCTTAAGAACTTCAAATTCTACCATTATATAATTAAAATATTTATATTTAATCAAATTTTAATTTAGTAGAGGGGCAAAATGGTAATTCAATATTTCATTTTGACACTTCCCACTTATAATAATACTAGTTTTCGAACACGTACAACTCATGTTAATTATTATAAATACTTCTAAAATATAAATGTACGATGTGTAAAATACAAGCTCAAATCAATGAACGGTGAGCATATTCAACCGATATTATGATCATTGCAAGGCACATCATACAAAAATATTGTTATCAAGTGAATTTCAAAACTAATAGTATATAATGATTTCAATTATACAATTCTTATAATATATCAAGTATTCAACTTGTTAAAAGTTCTTTTTAATATGTTACAACACATAATTTAAATGTCGACATTATAGTTACAAAAGATTTAATGCCTTAAAGTTTCCACCTTTTTTTAAGGAATAATACCCTCCACTTTTTTACAAATGCATACATATCGAGAACATGTCGTCGAAGGAGCGTGGTGTTTTGTAATAGTTGTAGAGAAATTCGATCAACATATGTCTTCCTTAGGATGACTAGTAGATCATTATCAATTTCATAGTCTAAACCTACAAAAAAAAGTATTTATTTGTTATATAATCATTGTTTAAATATTTAATTGACATATATAAATAATAATTACATACGTACTCCAACTCTATCTATTATTGAAGGGTTGACAACAATACACCGCAGTATGTGTGAGTCTAGATTTTACTTAGTGATCCGAAGGAGCAATTTGAATATATATGTACCCTTTGTCTTCTTTGGCTCATTTAAAATTATTAATTCTATCATCTGTAAATTTTGACAAAAGAAATTTTTATCAACTTATATACATGTAATTGAATTATGAAATACAACACAATCATTTGTGAGATATTAACAGTATGGTAGATAAAAGAAAACAATATAAACCAAAAATTATATGGTGCAAAATAAATGCATATAAAAAAAAGATAACTTTGAATATATATATATATATATATATATATATATATATACCTTATGGACCAACCTAAAAAACAAATGAATTGCATATAAGAAAACTTGAAATCATCATATATTACTAAAATAAACAAATAGAGCTACATAAGAATAAGATAAAAGGGACCACACAAGAAATAGAATAAATGAGAGGATTTAAGCTTTCAAGTAACAAAACAAAATGAAAGAAGAAGAGGCATACTTGTTGAGCTTGTTTCATCCAACTATTGATTAGTTTAAGCAAAACCAAAATAAAATTAAAAAACAAAATTCTCTCTTGTGTCCATTTGTATTTTTATAACATTGTAGTTATGAACATAATAAGTATAACTATTAAAAGTTAGTTGAGAATATCAAAATTACTCCAAGTCAAATAGCACCGGATACATCGCAAGACAATATGTATAGTGATTTTACATTTCTACACAAAATCGTAACAAGAAATTCTAGAAAGAGAAACAATCATTATAAATAAAGAATTAGAATTGAAATAATCCTTTCTAATTTGAAAAAATCTATAAATGATAAAAATCTTATAAACAAACAATTGAAGATGGAAAAAGAAGGAATTTTACCATATGAGTACGTAGAAATGGTAGTGGAAGAATTCAAGATAACAAATTTGTATTTGGTAGTGATATATATTGATTTAGCTACAACTCTTTATATTCTTTAATTTAATATTAAAAGGAGGAAAACTTGATTCATGTACTTATTTAATATTCTAGAATTCCTAATTGACTCTTGATCTTTGTCACGACCCAAAAATGGACGTGATGACACTCGTCTTATCCCACCAAGACAAGTCAGCCTAAAACTCAACCATTACAATAAAATGCGGAAATTTTTATAATCAACTCAAAAATACCCCCAAAAATCTGGTTGTCACGTGTACAAGCCTCTAAAGCATTACAATTGATTCAAAAGAAAAACACAAGTCTCAAATGATCTTGTTTCTGGAATAGAAGAAAATCATAAATAGGAGTAAGAAGGTCCGCTGAAATGACAAGCAGCTACCTCACAAACCTCTACAAGAAGCCTCAGACAAGGAGAAGAGAAAAATATCACAAAGGTCCGGGCTAGTAACCTACAAAAAAATGTAGTAGCAAGGGGTGAGTACCAAACTACACGGTACTCAGCAAGTAAACCTCTAAACACGAGCTAAGGGGATAGAATACAAGTACTCCTTACACCCCAACCGAACCTTCACAACTACAACCTGTATAAAACCAGCCCAACCTAACAGTTCACAATTTACAAAGCACATAGCTCAACACAACACTCTAACAATTTCATATCCTCAACAACAACAATAGTTTCATACCTTCAACAACAACACTTTAACAATTGCATACCTTCAACAACAAGCTCAATATTCATCAGTCACAAGTTCCATAGAAAGGCACTCACAAGATCAACAACACACAAGATCAAGTTCACCAATAATAAAGAAGTGCAATGCAATGAAATGCAATGTCAAGTATAGTGATGCATGTCTGACCTAATGATACACACCCGCTGTCTCTCAGTCCGGGACCCATGGGGGACATATCTGTCCATGCATCCATCGCGGCGCGCGATACGACCCTCGATAATAGTAACCATCGCGGCGCGCGATACGTCCCTCGAAATATAGTATCCGTCGCGGTGCGCGACACGTCCCTCGAAATATAGTATCCATCGCGGCGCGCGATACGTCCCTCGAAATGGTACATCCTCTTTATTTTCTTATTCTTTCTCAATGCACATAACACTTGTCACAACCATGTCTCAGAACAATGCAAATGACATGTTCACACAAATAATGAGGAAATGACCATTTTCATAACATTGCACAATTCACAACAACACAATCAGGATACAACATCAATAATGATTCAACAAGCCTTTCAAACAATTCTCAACACATCACACAAACAATTGATCACATTGCCTTTTATTATCCCTTTCTCATCATTAGAATTAATCAATGTGGACAAGTCAACCCATCATCAAGCCTCATTACCCTAAACACATATTACAAGGAAATACATGAATTCCATACACTTAACAAGGGTTTAGAAATCCACTTGCCTCAAATAGTCGAACAATCACTCTGAGACTTGAGTCTCCCTCTTTCATTGGGCTCCAAATCAATACAATCTATCCAAACAAATTACCACAATAAGATTTTGAAATTAACAACACCCACATTACTATGTGTTTAGCCTTGAACCAACAATTCACCCAAATTCATAATCAAGTTTCTAAGTTTCAAGTCTACGGTTAAGCTTCAACTTCTCCAATATCATAAGTCTAATGATATTCATATAATTCGATAACCCAATAGTTAATTACCTATCTCAATATATTAGATATTTAATTTATAATATAATATTTAAAATAGGAACAACTAACTATACAATCTACTGGTCACGCAAATTCATGGCAGAACCATGAAAAGCACACGACAAACCCAACAACTTATCCATTCATGACAATGAGTACATAATTTCATTAATAACAATTACACCCACCTTAGTTTCAATTCAAATTTCCCTTTTGTTCAACCCCAACAATGTACTGACAATATTTTTGTCTCTTTTCTTTTAAAAACCACAAATTCCAACCATATCCCTTAACAATAAATCACCCTAAGATATATATATACAATTTTACAAAGAATCTTGATTAAAACTAACCTGAACCACTTGAATTTTCCTGCTTCTTTGCTTTCTGTCACACGTCTAGGTTAGTTTTTTTTCTTCCGCCTCTTTCTTTCTTTTTTTCTAAATTAATTATATATTAAAAGTAATAATTTCTACAAACCTATTTTAACAATTCAGACTTGGTCCATTATTTTTAATAATAAATAAATTACCCGCAATTTAATTAATTATAGATAAATGACTATTCAAAATTATCAAAAATGACCTTACGGGTCCGGGTCATTACAATCTTCCACATTCTCTTCCTAATAAATAACTTACAATTCAAAAAATAATTAAAATAATATTATTTAATTAATTAGATGTTTAATTTAGTCTAGGGGTAAAATGGTGATCCAATTTTTCATCTTTGAAACTTCCCACTTATAATAATAATAATATTAGTTTTTGAAAATGTGTGTTGCACGTTTATTCCAAACAATAATGTATTAATCTCATATTTTTCACGCAATCAACAAATATAGTTAATCATTGAACTTATCACATATAATTATAGTTATACACTATATCTTGTCCTATATTTATGATTTATATGATGCCACCAAAATTGAGAGAAGGAAAAAATGGCACATAAACACAACTAAATATGGTAATACACAGATGAAGATTGAATCAAATAAAAGAAGATTTTGAAATTAATAATTAAATACTACCTTTTCTTATGATTTATAAGATATTATCCAATGCTTAATTTATAGTTTGCAAGTCCAATTTTTTCCTTCATTCAATATGAGAGAATGAAAAGATAAAATTTTAAAATTTAATTTGTAGAAATGAAGAGTCTTGAAACCATAATCTTTTCATTTTCACCTTTCTTAATGTTTTTCTCATTTTATTGCAGTTAAAAGTTGATTCAAAATTTTACTTTAACATCTTTTCACTTTTCGTATTTAGTATAATATATATGATATTGTTTACTATTTAATTAATTAGATATTTAATTTAGCATAGAGGTAAAATGATAATTCAACTTTACACTTTGAAGCATAATGAAACTTAACATACCTAATTTGCACAATTTAAACAAGATGAAATAAAAATTTTAACATGAGAAGCTACAGAGTCCTTAAGAGAAGAGTATCAACAACTTTCTTCACTCATAGAAATTTTAATCTTATTTATTAATGTATCTTGTTGACTCTTATTTATTAATTATTTGTATCAAATAAACAACAAAGCCAATGTGAGACTTGTGACTTTGCTTCATAGTATAACTTTCTGAATACAATTTTTGAGTCATCATCTTTCACACAATATATTTAAAAGCATATGAAACACTACTATAAAGAATTTCTAATTCATAATTTAATCCCACGTCTTCTATATTAAAGTGCAGAATTACAAAAAGGGAAATTCTTGACATATAATTCAAGAGATTATCACCAAAAGCCTATCAAAAGATAAAAATAATTGCAACCCAACAAATCTTTTTATCATAATATACAAAGCGAGAAAATAAATGGTTAATTTATACAAAGGGAAAAAGGAAGGGATTTTCAGCAAAGACAATTGCAAGGAGTAATAGTAAAACATGTATAGGACACAATTATTATTACAACCCATCCTAAAAGAAGTATCATATAAACCCAAAAAATAATTAACAATATTAATACATAAATTATGGGATTACAACCGGCATATTTTTGATACCCAAATAAAAACTCATACAATTATCAAAACCCAAAGAAGCATAATAATTTTTTGCACCAACATTCTCATACTTGGAACGACTTGCTATGGAAAGGATCAATTCGGCATCAAAATAGACACTTATGAAAAGGTTTCCAAATCTAAAAGGATTGCTGAGAAGTGAAGGAGAAGAGCAATTCTCTATGCTTGAAGAAACAAATATATAAAATTGTCTTATGATTGTTTTCCTAACATTGTTTTCTGTCAAGAAATTAGATGTTTGGGTGATAATTTGATTGATCAATGTATATATTTTTCTATGCAAATTTATAGAATGTTGTAAAGAATATGAAAAATCTATTACTAACATGGAAGATGAAAGAAACAAAACATTAAAATTGAAATAATTACTGGTGATAACTAAGCAATTCAAACATTTAATAATTGTGGGAAGATGAAACAATTTTCTACATTCAAATTCAATGTAGAAAATGAATGATTTTCTGTCTAAAAGTTTTTTTTTAATTTTTAGTGTAGAACAAAATTGTTAATAAAAATTTGTATGGGCATTACTTTTGCCTAACATTCTTCCCACTTATATAGTATGATATGATTCTCTCTCTCATGTAAGGCACACCATGAATGTCAGGCAAAGTATGATGAGGATGATGATGTATCAGCCAGGACCTGCAAAGATGTCACAAATGATCTTGTTAGCTAAGAAAGCACCAATCATCAATTATAGAGGTGGCTTGCTGAACTACTAAATTCTTCTAGTTGTTTTGCCAAAATCTCTCATCCCCATCTGCAACTAGGATTTGATATAATAAAAGTTGAAGTCTTTTATAGAACTTTAGAAAATACTTCTTTTCACACTAAACAAGTAACTAGTTTTGGACGGAATCCAATATAGAACCCTCTTGGCCATAAGAACTCAACAATGTCGTACCCATGGATCTAAATTTTGACTTTGCCCTTACTTGTATGTCAATATTTTGGTTAAAGAATTAGATTGGAGAGGAACCTACATCAGCTAAATGTACATGTGAACCATACCTCAAGTTGTTCTTCAGTGAAGGAATCTTTCTGAACGTTCCATGTGTCCGCATGAGTGCGTCGAAATTCTGCCACAGCTTTTGTCACGGTAGATTTTACAGGTGATGATTCAGAAACAAATTGAGCCAACAGTGTAACGTGTTCTGGCAACCAACTGCGATAAAATTTGGCAATTCGTCACTAATGAGAAACATTTCTCTAGAGTAATCCATACTACTGGTAATATCTAAGTTTAATAGTAGTATACTATGGACCATCTCAAAAAGAATAATGATATCTTTCTACATCTAGAAATAATTTAACTTTAAAAGAATTATATTTTGAAAAGGTAATAATTGTATTTGTAAACAGCACAAAGTCAGTGCTGGAATTTCTGTACAGTGAGCAAAAGCACCAAAATACAGCATTGCCCTCTTCTAATCCTTGAGAACCTTTATGAGTTCTAGCAAAGCTTCTGCCTCATTTACATATTCCTTTTTACAACAAAAGTGAAATAACACAATACACTCTTAACTAATAGACTGATTTGTGTTTTTTTAATGAGATGATTTATAGCCACACAAATATTTTTGGCTTGTTTTACACGACAAGTTTCAAAAGTCTTTCTTCATTTCTTTCTTAAACTTCATGCATAATCAACAACATCACGTAAAACAATACAGGAGACAAATACAGTATTTCCATCAAGTATTAGAACTTATAATTCTCTAAATTAAAGAAAAAACTTGCTCCTATAATTTTTTTGTTTTCTTTTCTTTTAACAAAACTTAGTTATATAATTAAAACCAAAAAATTGAAAAAGAAAGACACTAGCTAGCAGCTACTATTCAATACATTGAGTGGCATATGAAACTTGACTAATAAAATGTAATGCATGGAAAGTAACTTGATTCTTTTGTATTAACAAAATTACTAACTCCTAATTTGAAAGTTTTGAATGTCAAGCTACATTCAAGTAGATATAACAAAATAAAATTGATTAGGTGATACAATGGAAATTTAAAGCAATATACCATGTGGAAAAAAAGTTGACGTCTTGTTAGTGACAATTATGACCCCATACTTAGGAATGTGAAGTCCATAAACATGATTATCCTACACTTCTGTAAAGACTGCTTGAAAGAAACTGTCTACTAGAATATTTCAAAATGTTAAGCACGATCTCCACACATACTTGATTAATTTGGACCAGCATAAGTTGATCAATTTCATATTTTATCATATTGCTGGCCCTAATCATCAGGGTCATCTCAAATGCTATTTAAGTTCCATTTCGTTTTATTTTACTTCATCTTTTGTGACAAGTTAAAATGTATCATTCCTGCAGTGGATTGCTACTTCCACGAACTTCCTAGGATAACACTTGGTCATATATATCTTTGAACATATGAGTTTATGTTAGGTAATGGGCAGTGTGCCTGGGAATATTATAAGAAACTGATAGTGAAATATATCTTGAATATATGAAACTATATCAGACAACTGACATACCTGGGAATATCATAAGGAACTGATAGCACGCAAGCAGCCAAAGCAAGTATCTGTCCATGTAGGGATGCTACAGAGAATCCAGAACGCATGCTTCTGCAATAGCAATTTTTTTTGAGAATGGTAACACATTGTGTATATATATAACCATCAGCACAACAATTGTGTTGCAATACAAAATGATAGTTATATCATCCTTTTTCTTCTTACAAGGATCCTAACACTACTGTGTTTGCAAGAAAATCTACACATACAACATCCGGTGACATGTATGATCCTTCTCTTCCTACGATTCTTGGTTTTCAGTATCGCTCCCCTAGATGCCAAACACACAAAGAAACACACTTTTCTAGGTGCCCTAGGTATCTAAATCGATTAGTCGCTTAATTAATGTTTGTGTAATATCTTTGTAATTTTTAGCTCCTACAAAACCAAAACAATTCACAGGAATTCTTTTAGTAGAATTTTGCACATAATTATTATATATATGCGTCTTGAGCAATCATATGCAGAAAGGCTTGATCTCTCTACGATGATCATCAGGAAGGACTTAACAAGCACATGCAAGGTGCATGGTGTTAGCATATTGTTAGAGTGGGTTAAAGTCCCACATCGGTTGGGGAATGGACCGGTGGTCTAGACATGGTATCAGAGTCAGGTCCATCCCCACCACTTGGGCTCCCGGTCCATGCTCCAATTGGCCCTAGGAGTGAAAGGGGGCACTATAGTGTGTTTAAGTCCCACATTGGTTGGAGAATGGACTGGTGGTCTGCTTATATGGACTTGAAAAATCCTCCACTCATGAGCTAGTTTTTGGGGATGAGTGAGGCCCAGGTGTCATATCTCACATAATAAAGACAAGCTTGATCTCTCTAAGGTTATCATCACTAATGTAACAAGCCCATCCCAGGCGAATGGTGTTAGAATATACAGATAGGTGTGACTTCTCTAGGATGATCATCAGTAATGACCCAACAAATAATAAAAGCACAGTAATAATAACTAGCCAAAATTGAGTAAAACTAAAACAATAAAAGAACCTTTGTTTTCTCTTCTTCTGAATGATATTTGCTTCTGTATAAGCTCTATGACGGAAATCCTGGGCTAAATCTTCATCTCCACCCTTCATTAGGCCAGCCAAGACTGCTGCCGCATGCTCTCTTACCTGACCAAAATGTTCAGAAGAATTCAAATGAGTCTCTTTAAATCACCATAATCTCCATATCTAAGTAATCAGGGAGAACTAAAGCTATTTTTATAATCAAAAGGATAAAACATGACTACTTGAAATGCACCTGTCTTGTTTCTTAGGAAATAGCAATAAATGCATTAACACTTGCGAACATGTTAAGATTTCATCTTGCAAATAAGAAGTGTGCAAAGCAGGTCCAACTTCTACAAACAGAAAGAATGTCTTAACTAATTGTTTCTTATTTGATGTGGGATGTGACATCATATTTCTCCTGGTTGAAGTCCTGATGTTTAATTAGACACAAGCATGGACCACCAAGGCAGCTCTAGAGATGGAGGCTCCCACCACTTAGTAATGGGAGCATGAAGCCTTAAGTAGAATGGGGGTGCAATAATCAATTGTAACTTCAAGCAAAAGGACTTTCAGACACCAAGCAACTTAAAAGCATAATAATCTCACTTGATCTGAACAGGAAGGGTTGAAAAAGGACTATAATCAAACACATAACATCTACTACCTATAAGCTCATGGTACTATTTTAAGCACATGACACACTTACATGCTACAGCAATAGAAGAGGAACGGCCACATGAAAAATGGATGAATTTGATAATACCATAAAGAATTGAACAAGACATAGGATAAGCCGCAGTGATCTTTGAAAAAAGGTTGTCTTTTGGTGCATCAAACATATGATAGGTTAGACAAAGAGGTAAATTGTATTCTATCCTAGCCTTTCCTATTCGATGTAATCAAACATGACCTAGTAAGTTTAGGAAATTAAAAAAGCAAAAAAAGCTACCTAAATAAGCTTCGACCGAGCACCACCAGTTAATTCCGCTTTGGGTCCACCCCTTACTCCACCATTATTATAGGGGTATGGGGTTTGAGAAATCAAGAATGTATTTGTTCTAGATCAACCATTGAACAAAACAAGCAAAGAGCATCAAGAGATCTACTTACTTTCTCCAAGACTAGACATCATATGATAATGCACAACATTTTAATTATTTACATAGTTGATACCATAAATATTTCAGCTAAAATTTATGTGAACTTACCTCAACTTGATTATCTGTGAGTAGCTTCTCAACAGTTTGCCAAATTTGTTGTTTGTCCACCTTAGAGAGGACGAAAGTGTGCCTGTATGGTGCAACCAGATAGCAACTCATTTATTTAGGATAGTACAAGTTTATTTTTGCATTACTTAGCTATTCTAGACCACCGTAACACCTGAAGACTGAGTTTGAAATAAAAATGACAATGATTCAGTTTAAAGTGATGATAACAACACTTTTTTCTTTCAAAGTACCTCATTTTCTCTTCAAGAACCAAAATAAGGATTTTTTCCCTCAAAGGAGGAGAAAAGGAGCGAAGATCAAAATGGAAAGATCATACCTATACATGAAACTCCGCAAATAGGTCAGAGTCGTAGATCTTGTGCGCCAATTGGTATCATTGGCTATAGAAAGAATGGTGAGTACAACTTTCCTTAAATGGGACTCTGAATAAACTCTCCACTTTAGCAATTCAAAAGCTACTTTGGCCAGTGTCGACAAATCCTTATTTGACGTCTCCTACAAAAAATCAACAGTATCAAAAGAGAAATGCACTTCTATTATAAACATCTCCAATGAGAATATATTAATTTATATAGTGTATCAATTTCTTCACGTGTGTAACAGCTGCAAAAATGTCAAGAATTTAAATTTTCAGTATCATTCGTTTGAACGAAATTTCAACTAGGATATGTAGATATAAATCAAGACTAAAACTGAACGAAAGAATTAGAGAACTAAACATGCAGATTTAATATGGTCTGGGAGGACATATTCACGGAAATATCACCATAACATGAAGGGAGCAGACACTCGCAATTCTCCTACTTTGTACAGGATACAAGTTCAATGGTCATGGCTCGTGTACCAAGCATAAAACCATGGGAAATTAACGATGGAGATGCCTTGCAGTCAGAATTTAATCCAGACATGAAACTCTTCAACAAGAGTCTTTTCAATTTAATCCTTTCTTGTTGATATACAGTAGCTCCAGTCAGTTAAGGGAAAAGGTCAGTTTAGTTAAAGACTCAGAGAGAGATAAGAATCAAAACTCGGCAAGGAGAAGTTTATGTGACAATAGTTTAATGCAATAATTCTTATATTGATTAATGATGTAGCTATACCTTCCCTAAAAGCTATGTTGTTAAAGTTGAGAGATTTATTTCTTTAAAGATTTCATCAATACCACTGATATGCAGGCTTAACTTTTATAGGCAAGTAAGGATGACGAATAGGAACGGAAATCAAACCTGATTGGTGTCACCTCATCTAAAATCTTAAGCCCTTAAAGAGAGGAGATATTTAGTTATTTTCTTAGGTCTCAACATTTCGTACACACTCATTTGCAAAAGCTTGAACAAGCTAGAAAGCAGTAACTCGAAAAAACTATCTTAGACGCCAAATGAGGAGAGGAAGAAGAAAAAACGTGTAATATTTCGTTATCAGCCTATTAACTTGGCTCACAGAAATTCCTCTTATCTTTCAACTATGGAAACAACTAACTCCAATCATCTATTTCCAATAATATCCTGCCTTCATAGATTTCTCCATCCTCATCACCAAAGAAAGGCAGTCTTCTAGTTCCAGCAGTATAAATATGTAGGTGGTAAAAAGAGAAGAACAACCAGCCAAATGTGAGGAACAGCAAGAAATAGCAGTTAAAAACAAGAAAAATACAGAAAACTTAAAGTCTAGCCTTTTGACCATGAGATAAACAAGATGCTTCTTATCAATTTTGTCAAAAATCAAAGTCAAAGTTTGTTCTTTAAGAGATCTCAGTCACAGGAATTGACGAAAAACAAAAATCAAAGTTTCTTTTCTCCAAGAGACCTCAGTTACAAGTTTTACCATTTTCATCCGTAAATGGAGGGGAAGTGTGTATATGCCAAGTTCTTCAAACAGTAATTTCATCCCTTCAAAATGTCAAAAACAACTAAAAAGACAAGCAACAGGAATGATGCGATGTTGCAACTAACCTGTAGAGATATTACAGGATACAAAAGACCAACAACAACATCCAGCAGAACCGAGGATCTTCCTGACTTTAGAGATGAGATAATGAAATGAAATAGCTGCACATCACCAAAACAAGCTAATCAATAAAAGGTCTTAGGAGCAAAAAGTCCAATAGATGAGTTGGCTGACTGTACCGTCTCCATCCATTTAACATCATCATGAGACTGTTCGGTTGATACTCCATTGTCAGAAATTATGTCCGATTGCACATCCAGAGTATCTGACTGGCTAAAACTTTGGATCTTCACCACAAGCTCAGATGCACGTTCTACTAGATAATGATCCCAATTCGCTGCTTCAACTTTCCTGTTCACATTACTTGTCCCTACTTCATGTGGATGAACTTGATTGCAGGACACCTGGAGCCGAATGTTTGAGCATAAAACAGAGAGGGTGACACCAATGGATTCCCTCACCTGTTCCAGAAATTGTATCATTATCTGTCACCACAGAGACAACAAACTCTACAGAAGACTTTGAAGGGGGTTGATGAAACTGTGAAAGGATCCATTCCTTTTTCTGGGGTGGTCAATTTTACCAATTTCCCTTAAACATAGATTAATTTGTCTTTGAAAGATAAACTTTTTTGTTAGAAACTAGATGAGAAGAACAATAAGTTACAATGTTCTCGTTTACAAATGAAGAAATTTTCTTAAACAAAAATAAAATAAGCGATGACATTATACATTAAAAAATTGTAGTCAAAGATCTTTCTTTCTGAACAGGAGTCAAAGAATACCTTTTTTATTCTCAAAGTTCAACAACTTTGGATACAAGGAATATAATGAAACTATGAAGTCGAGATTCAGCTCAAAGATATAGCCTCAATGTATGTACAACTTGGAAAGAAGAATGGTCAAAGAGAATGTATGTGGCGGTCATAATGCCTTTGAGATTAAAAGAGAGGAAGCACAAAAACAATGGGATCAAGATCAGATGTGGAGAAAACAATGGGATCAAGATCAGATGTGGAGCCATAACCATGAGAAGAGCCAAAAGATTATTGAAAAATATATTTTAAAAGATCTTAGAAGGGACCCAACAATGATGCTCAGAGCTGAACCTATTGATCTGGAAAAGCTGAGACTAACAAGCTTGTCTTTCCGGTAGAACAACTGAGAAGAACCAGCTCAACTTGTAAAACTAAAACTGGTCGAGAAGGAAAGATTCTATCAAGCAAAGCAACTCATCAAAGAGGTATGCAATTTGAGTTGATCGACAGATAAACTTATGCTATCTTTGGCAATCAATTCAAATATCAAATGGCTCATGTAACCAAACAACTCTTAACATAACCAGAAAAATAATAGAGAAAACTGAATAATAAATTGTGATCCCAAGCATAAAATCGAAATGTTGAACACTCACTTGTGGAGATGAATGGCTCATACGGCCAAGCAATTCTTCAAGAAGCTTATAGTGAAGCGCTAGTTCAGTAACTGGCATTTTTGGTGGGGAAACTTCTATTAGTGCAGCTGAAAGAAACATGTATCGCTTGGCAACTACAGTAGTACTAACTGTTTCAGGCAAGGGGTTCATTAAACAGTCCATGACCTTTTGTCTCAAGAGTGGAATTTTTGTTCCATGTTTTCCTTTTCCAGTAACTGCATAACGAATACAAGCTGCCCACTCAGGTATGGACTCAACTGTTGGTGCTTGAATAATACTCTGAAAATGGGTCATCAACCAGCTATCCCATGCTTCTGAAACACCGAAAACATCAGAATGTAGCACACCTGCCACTGCCTCAGCAGCAACACACTGCTTTGTCCTCTCCTTTGCATTTATGTAGTCTGCTAATGCATCTTTTAGTGCCAGTATAACAGGAGCACCACATTCCTGTACTAGACGTTTAAAAATTCGGGCAAAGCTCGAGTAGAAAGTGTCATTTCCAAACAAAGATATCCAATTGGGAGTACGGGGCCATGATGAAGAAAATTCAAAATAAAAACGAGTAATGGATTTGTCAGCCACACTCTGAAATGAAGAGGTTCCATGATTTCCTTTAGAAGAAGCACCATCAGTGTCAATTATATGAACATGAGAAAGACTATTCAGGGTTTCATTGAAAAAACCCTCTTCCTGGAATATATTACTTAAAGCTTCTTCGAGAGAAGACTTGGATTTATCCTGCCGGTTAGTAGAGCAAATGGGTCGGTCCTCAGAGAGCTTGTAAGGTGATTCTTTCAGCAAAGTATTTAGAGCTGAGATTGCCAAAATTCTTGTCTGCGGTAGTTGGCTTTTTAAACTATGTAAGAAGTGACCTGACAAGATTAATCATAAGATGAGAATTTCTCAAAATCTATACGTAAATTTAAACATGAAACATATTGCTGCTTACTTTAGATCACAAAAGAAACACAGTAATAAAGGTGAATTGAAGATGGCAATCATTTTGACTGCTTGTTATGATAGATCATATTCACGGAACAAGAATACTATAAGGAGAAAGATACTGACCATAAAAAACAAAAAACAATAAATTACTAGAAGGAGTTCCTATTTCTACCCTATTGAGGGAACAAGAATACTAGCAGAAATGTTCAACTAACGAAATGCACTGAAGCATAACCCATGGACAAACTTAACTAACCAGCAGTTTCACTCAGAATTTTGGAGGACGAGTTAGGATCATTTCTGGAAGCCATAGCCAACAGCAGCAGTACTCGGTTAGCCATCAGATTGTACCTGAAAGAAATCGGGGAAATAAAATATATTTTATGCATAGAAGGAAAAATGAGTGTTGATTGACAATAGGAAGACAAAACCAGTCCTGCAGCTAACCTACCATCTACGTATCTATAATTAGAGATGGCAGTAGAGGCAGGTCATGCGAGAGAATATTCTTTTTAAGAAAATGTTGGGGTGCCCCACTTCTGGGATTACACTGGGTATGTTCTTGTTGTTGTAAGAAAATTGTGGGGCAAGGGCTGGTTGTGGCATTGTGGGCAAATGCTGAAGTAGGGAATCTATATCTCTAAAGACCTATTCATCTTTTATGACAGCAGCGACCAAAGGTCATGACTGGTAATACCACCCATTGCCTGTAATTAGCCTCCAACATTATCCGTGTTTGAACCACTCATTGAAATCTCTCTACCAACAACGTTTTCTTTCCCCAAAATTAGTATTAAATTTCACACAAGATAGAGAAAATGACAAGCTAATATGAAGCTTAGAGTTCTTCAGATATTAAGAAGACGACATAAAGTTTAGGCACAACGTCATTCACAGAATTACATTTTAGATCACAATGAAAACTTAATGGTTTTTAATGGTATTATTGGTTTTGATATCTATTTCCATTTCCTTGATCTTTTGACAATCTTGAAGCCTTATGTTGAACTTTTCTTAATATTCACGATAGGTATGCTCAAACAGAAAAATGTTGCAGCATGCAGACAGTATGGGGCGGGGATTTTGCAGGAAGAAAAGAGGGTGTGCGGTGAAGAGGGGTAGTGTGGCACTGTTACTGCGGAATTCGAAACCTGCCACACCCTCCCCTATACAAAAAGCTTGTATGGTGAAGTGGGCATTGTGACGCAGCATTGTTGCAGTGCAAGTTAAAATCTGCCACACCCAGCCCTATTGTCATTCCTAGGTGTGATGGTCCAATTGAGACACATACACTTAGAGGAACTCATGAAGCTCTGTGTGTGTGCGCGCGCGCATGGGTGGGGTGGGGTGGGGGGGGGGGGGGGGGAGAGGAGGACATTACATAAAGCAAGCTTACCGCCAGTGCAAGTTGGAGCTCTCAAAACTCAAAGAACCTATCTCAGAAACCAACACTCCAAAATCTGTTCCTTCTGAATTGCCTGATGCCTTTAGCATGTTTCTGGATACTCCAGAAAAATGAATGTTGTACTTGATGAAAAGCTGTTAGATATCCAATAAAAATATAAACTTTCTTTTGTCAACATAGAAAAGAGAAATGAAAAGACTCGATTTTGAATGTATATCTCACCTCATTGATGGCTTTCTGAGCTTTTAGTGTTTCATGATGAGAGCTTGAGCAAAAAAGGTTCAGTAACACACAGTCAACACCAACATTGTGCTATAAGGAATCACAAGCTAAACAGATGCAAGCATAAAAATTTACCTTGACAGAATTCCAAGCAGGAAGGAAGAAAGTGCCTTCAAATCCTTGTGTCATGAAGAGCAAAAACAGAGTCAGGTACTCACTTCCTAAAGAATAATGCATGTAGTATGAAGATCAATACCGTTGTTAAACATTTAAGAACAGTTTGTGTTGCAAGGACTGCACAGGAACCTAAGACTGCACATTCTGGTGAGCTAGAATTTTTCAAGTTCTGACTCAGACTGAGCACACATTTTGAGATTGTAGAGGGCCATCTCTTCATCATCTTCAAGAGAGATTTTCCAGCAAGTCTGAGGAAATGGGGAGTAGATAGATGAGAAACAAAAAATCTTCCAGAAGATGCAAACGTGGTTATGGGACCTAATCATTAGCAATCAACATAAAAATTGTCTTCCCAATGGAAATTAAGAATGACAGGACAATGACCATGACCATGAGAGATATGCACACAGTTAGTACTCCTCATTGTATTGCTTAAATCACTCAAAAGATTATATCATTATTCTACTTCCATGACTTCTCTACAACAGGATAAATTAGCATGGATTTATATTAGCTTAAGCACCTATACAATATATGAGTACTAAGTGAATGAGAAAAAGGTTTAAGGGCAGGAAGTATGTCCAATATAGAGCGACTGTGAAGCTCCTGTTGCGGTATACTATTTGTTGATGTAGAAATATTTTGTAGGTCAAATTCACTGAATTTATAAACTTTGACCTCATTTAAGGCAAAGAGGACACATGTTCAGACAATGTGCGTGAAAGATTAGAACTCACCCACGGACTGTTTCATAACTATGCAAGGAGAGATTAAGTAGATCATCCGTCAAATGAATGATATGATCTGAAGGAGATACATTTGCACTCAGCCGGAAGACATGATATGATGATTGTGAGGCTCTCCAAGTACTATGCATGTATGCTTTGTCAATAAGTGCCCACCTAGGCCTGCAAAATTGGTGTTATCTTCAAATACGGAAACGCCATATTCAATATGGCAGTCAGTCCTACATACAAAAGCATAGCTAAATTTACCTTTTTTTCCCTTTCGAATGAGATGACACAATAAAATTAACTGGAGGTTCTATTATGGCAGAGGATTCTAGTTTCCAGGACTGCCTGTGATTTGACCACTCATCGTATTCTGAACTCCCTGTTGACCATCTCAATAACTTAGGATACAAGTTATGGGAAGACCCATGACAAGAAAAAGAAGATTGTACAAAGCAAATTCAATTACCGTAGTTCCCCAAGGAGTCAATTATACGAATCAGAAGCAGCAATAGAATGCTATCATCTGATTTTTCCTCCAGTAAGTATCTGTCACGACAGTAGTGGTCAAATTCACCACATGAAATCCAGGGAGAGAAGCAAGAAAAATTTATAAGAGATAAGATGAATACTGGCAGGTTGCATGAATAATGTCAGCAGCCTTTGCTCGCAGTTCCATACTGCCAACACATGAACCAGTCGCTCCAGCAATTACGAAAGGAATGTCAGGTTGCTCTTCAGCCATCCCGTTCCTATAGGATGGTCTGAAATCAGGTAGACACGATAAAACACCTTGAAGTGACGAATCGATACGTAGAAGGGTCACTTTCAAGTGTTCTTTCTCTATGCCTGCAAGCACAAAGTATAAGAACACTAAAACAATGACTTACAGAGAAGGATACATAAACAGCACATATTTTCAAATGGAAAAAAGAAAAGGTTGACAACTCTTCTTCTTCTTTTTTTGAGAAGATAACAATTGTGTATATTGACAAGTCAGTACATGAATTGCACTGAAACCATATTTACAGCATAATAAAAAAAAAACAGAGAGCTGGCTCAATTACTAACAAGATCCTAGGATGTATATAATTGAGTCAGTATCCTCTAAATATATTTGTTTACACCAGAAACAAAAAAGTCTAATGCAATTTAGTAAGACAACTCTTAACTATACTTTTTTCTTCTTTTTTTATGCATGCATTATATCTTTTTCTAAACAAATAATACATGTTTTGGGTTTGAATAGAGCAAAATTGATATAGAGAATTTATCTAATTGACCATAACTTCATATTGGAACCAATACCTAACAAGTTTAGATCTTCCGACAATAAATTTAAGGACTCATTCCAAGCTTAATGATCTATGCAAGTATCATTCAGCAAAATGCTATGCCTTCATTCAGTAGAGGAATAGAAAATCTCCATAAAGTCTATCATAACAAGTGTTATGATTCATCCAATTGGCAGATTACCCTTTCAAGAATCAGAATTGTAATAAAAAATAATAGTTACCTGGATCAGAATGGATTTTGGATTTGCATATTTTCAAAAGGTCATCTAAAGCAGAATCAAGATGCAGCTTCAAGAGTTCATTTGCAAAATGAATTTCTTCAGAGCAAGGGACATGCCACTTAGGGGGTAACCAGGGTTTATCTTCGGTAAAATCTTTTGTGCTGATCCATTCCTCCAGTGCAGGGGCAGCAGCATGGTGCAAAACACACCTTGTATTTGGAAGTGGAGCAATCAATAGATACATACATGAAAAGTCATCTAGTAGAAAACACTTGTCCCGTATATTTTGACCAAAAAATTAAATAGAAAAGAAACTGAATGGTGAATGTATAAAATTCTTAACCAGACAAAAGTTTCACGTACTTGTACTGATTGATGGGATAGTAAAGAACAAGATTTCCAAGGAGAGATCGAAGGAGATGATCACCAGCACCATTAACCTGTCATGTACAACTAAGCTTATCAGATAAAGTTGAAGGACCAAGAATACTTTGGTTCAAATCTTCATATGAACAATGGTCTGCCAAGACTAACTGGACGATAAATAAACATATATGCTGTTAACTGTAATTCTCAGTTTACTACTACCCAAGACAAAATTTAAGAAGCGTCAACTTCTAAGACAGGTGAATAACTGACACTGCTGCAAATAAAATGAAATGATTAAGGGCATATTACCTTTTTGGGATAATTATTCTCGAAAATACTGACTTGTAGCTTAATCAAGAACAAAAATTGGCTCATAAAGTGAGGATTGTCAACAACCTTATATACTTGACTAGTATTGGACACTAAGACCTGAACGCAAGCACTACATGCCATGGTTGGACTTCTGGAGCACGGAAGCAACATAATATAAGGTTCCAACAGTGGAAAACCAAGAATAAAGATGGATCTAGTTTTGATATCGTGTTACAAAAGCGGACCTTACGCCTAACTCGACCCAAGAGGTGAGGATTGTCCAACACTGTATAATGAGACAGCAACCTAAATATTTGATTAATGTGGGTACAATCAAGGGTTTATAACAATGAAAAGGCAATCATCAGAAAAGGATGTATAGTTTTAAAAAAAAAGACCTTCCAAGATGGTGAATCGAAAGCATAAAAAATAGCTTCCTTGAATTCGTCTTTGTAATGAAGAAGTGATGGACCTCCATAACTAATTGCAATAGATAAAACTTTCAGATGATATTCAATTGCAGTTTCAAGAGCGGGAGAGACCATTGGCTTTTCCTGGAGAAATGAAAAATGAGAAATCAATGCAGACAGTAAGTGGAATCCTGAAGCATATTACAATAACATTAGTTAAAGAAGAGAACCTTGCTTGCTTCAGAAGTTTTAAAAGCTCCTCTTCCACCAAATCCTGTAACAGGTGTTCCTTTTAAGGATGATAGAGCAGACTCCAACAGGGGTTTGATAAGGTGAGAAATTGCCTCATCGGGGTTAGAGTGAACACATGCACAGCAAAGCAGTCCAACCTCTGCAATAGCCCCAGGAAGAATATTTGTTGTGACAAACTTGGAAATTTTTTTAAGAGCCTGCTCAGTAAAATAGAAGTTTACATCAATAAAAATCGTAAATCTCAGAACAAACATAATCATTTCGAAATCCAGAAAAAGATACCTTCTTGAATAGTGATTCTGAAAGCCTCCCAAGCAGGATTTCCAGCATGCAAAAATAAAATGGACCATCTTCTACCAGGAAAGTTCCTGAAGTTGCTTGCGAATGAAGACCTTCATTCCTGAAGCACCAGTTATTACAAAGCCTTGAGCATTCAATTGACTTCATTTACTTGTGCTCAAGTTTTGTCCCATTAAAAATGGAAAATATGATGCAAAATGGAGAAGAATCTAACAAGTGATACTTACACAACACTGTTAGCTTCCAAATTCTGAAGTAACGAAAATAAGCGGAACAAGAACTCATCAAGCCATTCTGAAAAGTGAAATCCCGGCATGATTGAGGACTGGTCCATAGTATCTTCCAGTATAGCCATCTGCAAGGTAAGACAAATAAGTATAATCCTTTTGTGGATCAAGCCATAACTGGGAAGAACTTATAATATTGGTACGTACATTGGAGAACAAGGAGCCAATTAGTTGCATTGTTGCTAAGGTTTTAGGTGGGTCATTGGCATCCATCCCAAGTAATGCATTAGACAAGGAAATCATCATCAGGTCAACAAGTGAATCAGAAGGATCAACAACGTCCACAACCATGGATGAAGCTGACAAGGTAGTCAGGAGAAGAGATCGACCAGCATATGCTACAGACGTCACAGCACTTTTCAACTGGTGAGTGGCTGTCACCTATTCAGAAAATTGTAGTAAGGGAGTAAAATCATCAGCCTAACTCAAACAATATTAACTCTTCAGCCAAGTAGGAGCATTTGTAATGGTTCAAAAGGAGTGTGAATCCAAATTGCCAAGATTCATTCTTAAACAAACTAACCGTCTCTAAGGCCATACGAAAGCGAGATGATAGAAAGGGAAGAACCAGAGATGGTTCAACATATGAAAGGATAGAAGTGGCAGCTGCAACTGTTTCAGAAAGATGTTCATTTTTGCTATACTGTCCACGATCAATTAGCTTGAGAATAGAATTCACAAAAGCAACCCTCTCTGACTGCCCTAGGAAGATTTCAGACTGCTCGCCATCATCTTTTCTCCTGAGCCCACAGTCTCACGGTCAGACAAAGGCTACATATTCTCATATAGAATCTAGAATTACTATGATAGATTAAAAATTCTTACTGTTGCTCATTTTGCAAGCGTTTCTGAAATATATTTACCAAGTGGAACAAGAATCGCTCCAAGGAATAAGTCCAGCGACCACCATTAGAAGGATGGTAATACCTAAAACAACAAAGAGAGATGATTTACAAAATTTTACCAGGCAAATTTTTTTAAAGTAAGGTGATATAAAATCTGTCTAGAAAACAAACTGTTCCAAGAGGTTGACCAATTTCTCCAAATGTTCTTGCGCAGAACCACCAGGTTTTAATAGATAAACCTGCATTTACATTGACAAAAACAGAGGTCATTTTGGCCACATGCAGATGTATTTGTATGATCACGATCACTTATACAAGTGCGCTTACTATAGATTTAGCAATGGCTTTTGATGGAGTGATTGTTCTATTTGAGAATAAGAATCTTGTGTTTCTGGGAACATCCACAGAGAAAGGATTTGACCCACCGACATTTGCTACTGGAACCTGTGAACAAAGATGAATGAAATATTACATGAGAAACACCAGTGCGACGAGTGCCATTCTCTCTAAAATAAGGAACCTTCCAATATACAACTATGATGGAATATGATCTTCCATACAAGGCATAGTAATAAGACAAACTTGTTTGCTCCTGTTCATTTGCTAAGAAAATTTCTTCAAGCAACAAAGATAGAGTCTATGCAACATAAGTACATAACTTACCTCGAACATATTCAAATATTTATTGAAAATATCTGGTAAGAAATGTTCCCAGTCAATGAAGCTATAGTTCTTTATGACACGAGCTGTAACAGATGCCCACTGGCTGTTCCAAAACTGGGAATTTGGTACGGAATCCCAGTGGACTAAACACGTAACAATCCATGTGCTGTCATAACACCAAAAAGAAAATTAGTATACTCATGTAGTGAGATGAAAGTGAAAATATCTTCAGAAGAAGTTGATCATCCTTACTGAGAAAAGAAATCCTGGTTGTCTCTATTGGTAGGAAGGAACAGTCTTACAAAACCAGCACCCTCAAAGGATGAATTGTGCCATGGATTTTCAAGCAAAGATCTGCAAAATGCTTTCCATTAATGAATGAGGACCTAAACAAGCCAAATTCAACCCTAAAAATTAGCTCATGAGAGGAGAGTTATCCATATAAGGAAAACACAACCCAGTCTTAAACTCCGCACACGTGCAGGACTGGAACTAGACCGTGGATAACATACTGTGGGGCCCAACATTGAGAAACACATCAATAGTGGTTGATGGATCTTGGCCTAGGAAAGAAGTACAACAAACACCCTAAATTACTGTCAATTTTAGCACTCCCAGAGCCTAACCCAGGAAGTAAAATATTACCTGAACTCGGACCATATCTCAAATGCAGAGCCTGGAGGGAAAAACCTCCGGCAGGATCGTACAAGAGAAGTAACGGTCTCAAAATGTCGCTGTCTTATTCTCCACCCTTCTGGGCCTGTATTCCTTTAGCAAATAAAGTAGTTCAACAAATCAGCATATAAGTGCATTAAGAAGAACAGTTGCTGGGTTAACGATACAAAAGCTACATATTAAGTATCTGACGATGAGATTTAGATTCGTAATAAACTGATTAAAGTACAGATCCCACTAGTTACGGTAGAAAAGTAGTAACAGAAAAGAAACATGTATCACCTCTAACCTCCAAAAACACAGAAATATGTAGTATGTGAGCAGTCAGATTTATATGATATGATGCATATAAACATCAGATTTCAGAATGGGTTGAAAATGCCACTTTTTGCAAACTTAATACACTTCTAATATTGCTGCTGGTTATCGTATTTTTACTTCCCATCCAGATTAACTAATAACATCTAACATTCATTAAATTGTGACACATTGACAAAGACCATCAAAAAGGATCATTCCTTTTTTGATTTACTCTCCCATCAATAAATCTATGGAAACATGAGGCACCCAGTATGAGTTAAGAAAGATGAGAATAAGAGATGAATCTTCAAACTCCATTTGGAATTGACAGGGAGAGACATGGATATTTTTGAACCCTCAACTATTTGCGAATTTTTACTAACATTGAATACAAGATTGAGGAATAATTGAAGGCTCTTATCACTTTTACATCACACCCATTAAACAGCAAATGAGTGTGAACCCTGATGAGGTTTTCAAAGCCATGAAAGGAGACCATACTCCTAAGCTATTGACCAGCAACTATTAGGTTTCACAAACTTCATGAGGGTATATCGCATATTAGCTGCAAAGGCATTCAGATGTAGGTTCAGGAAAGAAGTTGTTATCTGATGTAAAATCCAGGTGTCTTAGGTGTGACCACAAATGAATCAATTTTTGAGAATGGTAACAAGACCACCAAACGAACTAATTACAATGTCCATACAGAAAAGGCAATAAAAAGCAAGCTAATTAAGGAACAAAAGGTTACAAATAAAAGAAAAGCAGGGACTTGCCTCGTGAAATGTGTGTGAATCAGAGTATCATATAAAGGGCGCCACTGAACTTCCAAGGACAACTTTTTCCGGTATTTATTCAGTAGCTTTACCAAGATATTTCCCCATCTAACCTGATGAGAGCAAATGACCTTAACTCTGTCGATAGACAGCCATCAAAAAGGATATACATGAATATGTAGCTTTCTGAAGAAATTACCTGAGCAAAAAGTTTATTTTCTGATATACGGAACAATTCCAATCCAACTTCAACTACTTCTGTAACATCCTCCAGAGATAGTTCGCTTTTTGCTTTTATGAAGCTGCAGGTAAGTCCATCAGTAAATAGGTTTATATAATTCAACAAGTCTGTGTTCTGTTTGTGTTAAGTTTGCACAGGTTTCAAGATATAAGTTTTTCTTTAGACAGAAATAACAAGTTTTTTCTAAATCAAGATATTTTTTCTTAAGTCGTGCCAAGTCTATAAATCTTGTTATCGTATCAGGATTAGCATGTTTTTCAATTCTGTAGACAAATAAGACAGTACAATTAATCATGTTACTTGAATTGAAGAAATTCAAAGACCCTAGACTAAAAAAATGAAAGAGAGAGCAAACCAGGGAGTAAAACCATGTAGCACCCGGAGATGGTACCTCAGGCATTCTAGCTTGTACGTGGCCATTGATAGTTAAAATATAAAATGAGATTAGTTATGTATTTTCTACTATTACACTTAGTCCACAATTATGTACTTAGTCCATTTGAGTCCTGGTGAACTGTCCAAAGTGCTATCAGTTTGTAAAAGGTTTCACAAGTTCAGTGAGGTCTTATACATGATTGTAATAGAAATTGGGTTTATGTAATGAAATTTGTTCCTTCACTTTATTTCTCTTCTTCGCTGTTTATTATTCTGTCAATTCCACTTCTGGCGAATTACACTGATCCTGGTTAGTGTAACAGTTGGTATCAGACCCATCGATTCCTTCCGGACTCTCTGCTAGACTTAAAAGTTTGGATGAAGGACGGAAGAAGGTGGAGGCACAACTCTCCCAGGTTCAGAGGTCGGAGAGATTGGAGAAGCCTTAGTATGAGAATCCTGAATTTCAAGTGACTGCACAAGAGATCACAGAAATTCATTGGATGATGAAGCATTTGATGAGCCAAGCAGACCTCATTCATCGAACTGAGGAAATGAATGCCTCAATGTCATACACAGCTGTAATGTTGCAAGGCAACACCTCCTTTAGTTCCTCTAATAGTAAGGAAAATCCATCTACTGTTGGTCCTATGTCTGTCTACTTCTACTGTTCTACGGCACACAAGTTCCCTCAACTAGTAAAAGAGTGGTACTTCCAACTGTTCCTGCATCCATTTAACCCCAAGGGGAAGGTCAACAAACACCTACTATACCTTTTCCACAACCTAATTTCTCAACTGTACACTTTCCTTCGCAACCTCAGTTCCAATACCATCGCCTATACCCAATATTCCTTTTGATACTTTAATTAACTTTTCAATGGCCATAGTGCTAAACTCGATTTCCCTGAATTCAATAAATGCAATCCTAGAGATAGTGGTAAGGTCTGCGTCCCCAGTGAGATTTGTTGTACTTGAGCCGAGAGTCTATCTCCTGAAGGAGCTAAATGTGAAGACTACAATTTGTGAAGTTTTAATTTCCAACTTCTCGGGAGTAGAGTCTAATGTTTCAAAAGGAACTGGGATGTAACATCCAGAGATGGTACTTCAAGCATTTAGGTTTGTACGTATCCATTAACCATTAAAATATGAAATGAGAGTAGTCAAATATTTTCTATTAGTATCCAAAACTAGCTCCTTAGTCCATTTGAGTCCTGGTAAGCTGTCCAAATTGCTATTAGCTTGTTAGGAGGAGCTTATACACATGATTGTAATTACGGGGTCTACGCGATAAAACTTTTCCCTGTCCTGTTTATTACTCTTTCATTTCCATCCCGGACAGTGTAACAAACCAATCAGTTCACTTAAACTCAATAAATTCAAATACATCAGACCACGAAACCAAACAAGCAGTACAATTCACACAACACCACACTAAAAAAGGTGAAAAAACTGCAAACCCACATGCCAAAATCAAAAACTGAACTTGCAAGTGACTGATCAAAGTCAACGAGCAAAGCAATTCAGCATACACATAAGGAATTACGTAAAACTAAGAGTGAAAACTGAAGCTTACAGGTCAATAACGGAAACCCATTTGAGGGTAGCATAAACTGAATCGGGATCATCCGACTTGTACGATTCTTTAACTGATTTCAGTACTTTAGCAAAGGATTGTTTCTCCTTTTTCGTCTCTTCTGCCACCGGCGGCGGCAACCAAGCGTTATACAAGTGCATTTCTACTGATGTTTACAGTATCTGATAACTGAATTGAATTCTGTTTACAATGGAGAAATGTAAAATGTGAAAAACCCCTCTCCTTCAGCTGGGATATTTATAGCGAGGGTCTTCCTTTCTTTCTTCCCAAGACAAATTTTGACCAAAACCCAAAGTACCAAATTTGGAGTTTGGCTCAAGTCATTTAATTTGAGCTAATATTAGCCGAGACGGAGTTATAATTTTGAATTTAATGATATAGAATTGGATATTTAGAATTTATTATAAAGTTGTTGAATTTTGTCGAATTTGTAATTGAATTAGTGCAATTCTTACCATTATTTTTTTCCAATTGTATCTTTTTTATATGATTATAATATTCGAATCAAATTATGTGTATTGCGACTAATATTATGAAGATTTTGTTTACTAAGCTTTTATGGATGGAAAACATCACCTATTGTGTTTGTTTTTAGAGTAATTTTTTCTAAAATCTCATTATTTAAAAAAAAAATCGCTTTATTAATCAATAAATCTGCACCTTATTCTTATAAACTAATTTCTCAATCATTTATTTGCTACTCAGTAAGAAAAGTACCCTTAATCCTTGGTGTCATGACATGATATTTAAGATGTTAGTTGAGGCGGGCCATGGATTTGGAGACAGCGGGGTATTATTATTAGCTAACTTATTTTGGGTGTTTTTAAGATAAAATATATATTTTAAGTATTTTTGAAATATTTAAACGATATACAAAAATTATTTTTAAGCATTCATTATAAGTCAAAATAATAAAAATAAATCAAATGTTATAAGTTAAGATTTTGAACTTATGTCTCTTGAATTATAAGTCATAAGATAAGATATAGGTTCATCCAAACATACTTTAAGAACAGATGTACATTAGTTAAAGCATGTCACACAATATTGTTCATCTAATGAATTTATTAAACACGCATAATATACTAACATATAACTATAAATTAAATGACATTAATTAGTAATGCTTACTATGTTCGGGTGATGGTTGTATACACCACTTTTCACCCATCCAAATCCTTCAAATCAAGGAGGAGAGTTAAGGGGTGATTTCGACCATTGCACCTAACTTGTTTTTGCGTCTTAGCATGCGTAATAAAATATATGTTTATATCTAAAATTAAAGAATGCACGTGATTCATTTATCACCACGTGGATCCGTCTCTAGTTGAGTAACTAAACCATAAAATACACTTGGCACATATGTGATGAGTTGGATCCGAGTCGGATGAAAGCCACAAGAAACTATGATGCATGCCACGTGTAAATGTATGCAGTATTTTTATTGATTTCCAAATATAGACATTTGCCACTTTTTTGAACTTTTATCCTAAGTCTTAAATTCGATGCGCATTAATATAAACATCAGAATATCACCAAAAAGATTTCCCATTAGCCTTTTTTGCTTTACAATTCTCCTCCAAGTTGCAATATCTGTGTACTCAAAAACTGTGAATTACGTTATGATCATAAAAAAAAAAATGAAATAGAATAATTTTTATTATTCGAATATCAATATTCGTCATAAAAAAATTTTAATTTAATTTGAAAACGTATTATAAATTTAGAAAATAGTTTTTTCAACTTTCTTTTACTTTTGAAGGCATTAACGAAATTTATGAGGAATAAGTACGTCCATAGGTGGCCAGTGGGTGTTAATAATGAAGATGATTCGTCTAAATTTATTCTTAAACTTTGCAAAATGATTCAAACTTACTTTTGAACTATGTATTTAGGTAGACATTAGTCAATAATTGACTATTAGCCGACAAAGACAAATCTAACCTTATTTTCCTTTGAAATAAGAAGAGATAAATGGTTAAATCACGAGAAAAAGTCCAAAATAGTCCTTTATTTTTGAATTAAGACGCAAAGTTATTCTTTAATTTTCATATGAAGCACTAATAGTCCTTCATATTTGTAATACTGATGTATTTTTGGTCCTCCTTCAAATTTTTGTCCAAAATAGTCCTTTATTTTTTTATTAAGACTCAAAGTTATTCTTTAGTTTTTAAATGAAGCAGTTATAGTCCTTCATATTTGCAATACTGGTGCATTTTGGTCCTCCCTCAAACTTTTGTCTATATTGATTTTGTCCACTATTTTATGTATGAAATGTTCAATATTCTTTTTATATATTTAATAGAAATAATAACTTCATGTGAGAGAAGGTAAGAAGAGGAGCAACTTATTATGTTCGGTAGAAATATTATTGCAGCTAAACTAAGAATGCATTTACATATGCCGCAAGAAAAGAAAAATTTGTACTATTACAGGTGAAAAGGACAGGATGAACCTCTCGATTTTAGATGCAATAATATTTCTATTAAACAAAACAAGGTATTCCTCTTCTCACCTCCTCTCACATATAGTTATTATTATTTCTACTAAATGTACAAAAAGACATTGGAACATTCCATACACAAATTGTGGATAAAATCAATATTGAAAAATAGGCAAAAGTTTGAAAGAGGACCAAAAGTGCAGCAATATTATAAATATGAGGGACTATTACTACTACATATGAAAATTCAAAGATAACTTTGAGTCTTAACCCAAAAATAAAGGACAATTTTGGATTTTTTCTCATTAAATCATACACAAAAAAGTATCACGTTTTAATGAGTTTTCTATCTGAACTATTGAGTTTCATTTTTTTCTATATGAACTATTTTATCAAAACATACGTACATTAGGGAATTAATATAATAATTCATCAGTCCACTTTGACTTGTACGCTATATTGTAAATTATTGTATTCTCGTTTATCTTTTTCCATGATCCGACCGTTGGGGTTTCCACCAATGGAGAACAGAAAAAGTGACCGTTGCAAAACTCAGTTTAAATATCTGGTTATCCCTTCTATTTCGGATATCAAAAGCTATCACAATCTACTCTTAAGCTAACTGCAATTTCGTCTAAAGCTCACTAATCTCTTTTTAAGCTTTCTTAATTCATCTTATTGCTAGTATTTCTGTTTAGCTGTTCTTTCATTTCAGTGTTTCATTAATGGCAGAATCAAAGGATTGTCATGTTATCGTTGAAATTCCGGTTGATGAAGAGCATCAGCTTAAACTTTCTTCAGCCATTACTACCATAACTGCAATTCAAAACCATCCATTAATGGAAATCTCAAAAAGTCCAGGGCATCTCTTGCTTCTCAAGCTTTGGCAAAGAGAAGAGGATCTCTCTGGCCGTAGAATTGCGGCCAAAGAGACACGAATGGACAGTATTAGGAGAGAAATATTTCAGATCTGTTGTTTTTTCTTTATATTTCATGCTCTGTTTTTTATGATTCTGTTCACCTCTGTTTCTGAGGACCACCTTGATGGTAATGTTGTGTGTCAAAAATGGTGGATTCCTTCGATTCTATCAGTTTGTACTTCGTTTTGTATTGTGTTTTTGGTGCAGGTGAAACTTTACAGGTTTTGGAAGGTGTCGAGGCAATTGCAGAGGGAGAGAGGGGATGGTAGAGCACTGACAAGGTGCATTTCGGAGTTGAGGATGAAAGGGGCGAGTTTTGATCTGTCGAAAGAGCCACAGATTGGGAAGAAGATGAAGAGCTCTAGTGTGGAGATCAAATGGAAGCCATTAACTTGGTTATCTCAGTATGCTGTAACTATTTGTCTCATTTGTTTTACAGGATTGCTCTTCCCTGCTTCCAAGCTCGTCCTTTGCGCTTGATCTTTTTCGTCTTCAATCTCTGTTCATACACAAATCAGCAAATTTGGAATCTGGAAAGAGTCGTTCTTGCAGACATCAAAGTCGAGGCATTCGTACATGAATAGAAATGGTAAATGATTATTCTCAGATTGATTAAAGTTTACCTTCTTCAGTAACCAATTTGTGATCTCATTTCTATTTCACCTTTTTCAGGGAATACACAGTCTCAAACCTGATGTTTCCCACATAGAGCCGACTGGCCGGAAAAAGAACCCAAAAGCAACAGGAGAAGATCTGGCACCTTAATTTAACAACAGCAGAAGGAAGTTGCCCGCCAGCAGAGAAAAAAGGACAGTCCAGTGCACAGAACATTCAATATTCAGGAAGGGATCTGGAAAAGGAACAGGGGAACCCGTGTGGCACCACAGCTCAAGCATCACATGAAAACTTTACCGTTGCTCCAAGATCCTTTCAAGGTGCTAGCCAGTGAAGCTACACACAATTTCTTTACACCTCCATATCAATCATGCTGCAATGACATCATTATTGGAAACTTGCTCACCATTTTCTTGCGGTGTCTCGACTCAGCTATCAGGCTCACTGCTCTGCCCACTGCATGAGCAAAAGCGCAGAGATCTAGAGTTTCAACAGCCAGCACTTTTGAAGTTTGCAGATTTGGGCAATACAGCTATTTTTAATAATGCTGAAACACTGCCCATGTTCTAACATCTCTTTCAGAATTTTTCAAAAATGACATGTAATAAATGTTACAAAATCAATGTAAACAATTTGTTCATCTGAAAATTTTGCGTTCTTCTTCATAGATTATACAAAGATTTTTTTCAGGCCTTTTTTTTTAATTATAAAGTAACCTTTCAGGGCTATGCACTCTCAAAGCCAAATATGCGAAACACACCTACATAGAAAAGAAGAAGGAAAATATTAGGCCTTGTAACTCGTAAAGAGAAGGAAGAGTCGAGTTCTTTCTTAGGTCAGAAAGGCACCTTCATCAGCCTGGTATTTGTTCTTATCATCCCCAGCAAAGGCAAGCAAGTTCTGTTTTGGATTCCATTCCACACTGTTCATGGCAGCACGACATGGAATCTGGTGAACTGACCGTCCAGTTTGGACATTAGCCTGTCGAAAATAATGGCCAAGTTATTGAAAGGTTAAAGAGATTTTCTATGTAGAAGAGAGTATAATGGCTAAGTTATTGAAAGGTTAGAGAGATTTTCTACGTAGAAGAAGAAAGAGTAGGTTCTCAACAACATACAATATCAATAAACAAATCTTCACTAGCAGAGGCAATGTAGTCTCCTGTGTGATTGAAACTTATTGTCCGAACTGGCCACCTGAGTAGCAAGAAAAAAAAATTAAAAATCAGACACCTGTCCCAGGAAACTCGTATAAATTATAAGATGGACGAAAACATACTTGAGAACTTACTCAAGTTTTGTAAATGTTCGAAGACATAGCATCTCCTTGATGCTCCAGAGGCTGACCAGTGAATCAGCACTTCCAACAGCAAAATATCTTGTGTAATATTGAATCAAAATAAGGTATAATTAGTTCAGATGAAAACCCCCACTCATGGTCTGAGAGCACCTATGAGTGGTCCTTCAACAAAACTCATAATGACATCATAGAATGAGCCCTATGCATGGTCCTTTGACATCATAGTGCCACAAGGTACTAGCTACTTGGAACTACCGCCAAAGAATTTTCCCATTACTAGAAAGGAATGTCACATATTCTTGAGCTGTTTGAGACCTCTTTAAGTCTCATTTAAACCATAGCACAAAGGAAGCATACTTACAGCAAAATATCAAGCTCACCTTCCTAGTGGATCAATTGCAATGCAGTAACAACCAGCAGTGTGAGCATTAAGCGTGTTAACAGCTTGTAGAGATGGATAAGCTAAGACTTCCACAGTTCCTATATGACAAACACGAAAACTTTGACACTGAGAAAAGTTCATATTGGAAATTCAAGCCTTTTCTTACTGAATGCCAGCAAAACCAACTCACTAATTTGTACTCACCATTTCCTGTTGTAAGAAAGAACATATCGCCACCTGTGTTCCATGCAATCTCATTTACCTGATGAGGCAAAAGTGTAACAATGGGAACTTGGGGGAGTTCAAAAGTGTTAACAGTATGGAACTCATCACGCTGAATGCCCGAGTAGGAATATGACTCAATGCATTGAGCAACTAATTACTTTTTTTTAACAGGTAAACTCTTTGCAACTAATTCCAGAAACAAGAGGCTGGTTACATGCATGGTCAAGAATACGGATGAAACGAATAGATATGAAGAGCTTTAGCAAATTAGAGTTAAAGACTTGTCCTGAGAAGCAGAAGCATTCACCCATACTTCAAGAGCATCTCTAAGTTTAAGAGGAAATGGTTATTTACTCATACCACAAGAAAATCAAGTTCGGAGAGAAATACATGCATCACACATGATTTTTCTGCATTAACAAGTAATTGTCTCTACACCCTTGGAGGGGAAGAAAAGATCAAGCCCAAGAGGAAGAACTGATGTTCTGTGATTTCAAGTCCTTTTTCAGAATGTCCAACAGATCCCTACTTCGACTATTAGTTACACACAGCAAATAAAGGTCAAAACTTGCAGCAACACATCTGAGAAACTTGATTCACATTGAAACACTTGCAACACAAAAGCAAGGGCCAGCAGTAAGAGAAAGAGACGGACCAAATGCAGTAGGCTTAAACCCAGTACAGCACAAGTCAAGTTTACATAACTTTTGATAACCTACTATATGGGCTTATGAATCACCGTAAACTTAGCTGGGGAAGCGACTACCTCATAATTAAATTTGCGCTTATGAATAGGCTTAAACTTGCGAACATCCAATATTGTTAGCTCATCATCCTGCACCATAAAATAACTGAATAAGAATATGCACCGAATTAATTTCCATGATAGGCAGATAGTAGGGAACTCCACAGAATATCACCAATAAAACTCACCATCATAAATATGAATGATAGAAAATACATGCAATAGAAAGAGATGAAGCTAAGATACATATCTGTTTTGTGTCTGCACTCATTTTGACTACATACATATCTATAAGCAGCTAAGATAATAGAAGATAGAAGTGCTGATTTTAGGAACTAATAAATGATAGAAATAATGAGTACCCTGTTCCCAACAGCTATATGTGTCCCATCAGGCTTGTAAGTGATATTGATATTTTCCCCACTGAGTTCAACTTGCTGTGAGCATTTCCCACCTGCCAATTGGAGACCAAATGTTTTAGCATCTGCAACACCCTGACCAATAATAAAAAAATAGGAATATCTTTAACTTCCTGGCAATTGACATGAAACTAGGCTGTGAAAGTGTACGTAGAGTTTTTTATTAGTAGTTATAAAGAAGAAAGTGCATGTTGAGTTACTTGACTCATACCCACCCCCAATTCCAACCCCCCGGGTTCCACTTTACATGACATGTTTCTAAGCAGTCAAATAACCTTTTCTTTGACCAAAAATATTTTCATATTAAAAGGTGTAATTTATAGTATTCTTTTTTCCAGTTTCTAACTATATAAGATTGTTCTAGACATTAGAAACTGATGTTAGAATTGAGACCGGAAATTTTAACAGGTTTGACCCACTTACTCTAGACCGCTCCAATTATTTTCGAAACAGGAGTAATATTGTTCTTGGAATGATTACTTTATGGGAATAAATATAGTGGAAGTCCTCAAGTAACCAATAGACATTGGCTCTTATAGCATTACATTCTTTAAATTCCAACTCATTATTTCATACAGTACTTTGGCAGCTTATTGCTGGTGCAAAATAACTTAAACTTACTACGGGCATCCCATAATCGAACTGTCTTGTCACCAGATGCTGTAGCTATCAATTCTGCATGTTTTGGATCCCAACATAACTGGTCCACACTGTCGGTGTGACCCTTTAATTCAACATCTTTTACCTTTCCCTGCAAAAGAGCTATCAGAGACTTGGAGTGTATCCAGACATAAGTGGTTTCATACTCCACCTCTCAAGAATGAGAAAAGACTAGAATATTGAAAACATAGATAGGGCGCAATCATTTTAGGGTAGTCTTATGGTGGCAAGCTATTAATGGTCCAGGTTTTTGCAAGCAAAGCCAAAATATACTACATTCTTCATGCAAGTTCCAAAGTTGAGGAACTTGGGATCTGTGACTATGAAACAAGATAAAAGTACATTTATAGCGTTGATACAGAGCAACAAAAGCAAAATATCCTTCAATCTTCATGCAAATTCCAAAGTTGAGGAACTTAGGATTTGCGACTATGAAACAAGATAAAAGTACGCTTATAGTCTTGATACAGAGAAATGACACATGATATAGAGTTATGGAGCACTCGATCCACTAACAAAGTAAAAATTTATCTGGTCCTGCAAAGACACTTCAGAAACCCCCCCCCCCCCCCCCCCAAATCCTCTTGTGAAGAACAAGCCTCCCATTTGCAAGTGGCCATGACAAATCCATCTTTTTTTTCTATGACCAAGTTAAAGATTTAATTGATAATAACAAGGCCATCTTGGTCATATAAATGGAGTATACCACAAAAGGAGAAACCTATAAAATATGGTTCTCCAAAAGACACCTCAATCCTCTATACAAACTGAAATTACACCAAAAGAAAATAAGGGATCGGAGACTACTCCTCAATTGAGCAAAGCTAACTCTCCAGTTCTCCATCCTTTCAAAAGCTCTCCTATTTCTCTCTTTCCAAATGACCCACACTACTGCAAGAGTAGTAACATTCCACACCTTGTGTCTTCTTATCCTAACTCCACTCTTCCAACTGAACATCAACTCTTTCACGGACCTTGGGATTGCCCAAGAAATATCAAACCATCTAAGATATCCTACCATAACCTCGAGATGTTTTGCAATGTAGCAAAATATGATCGATGTCCTCTCCTGCCTCCTTACACATGAAACACCAGCTTATGCACACCACCTTTCATTCCCTAAGATTCTCCACCGTCAATATCACCCCTCTAGTAGCTAACCACAAGAAGAAATCACCTTCTTCAGCACCTTAGGTGTCCATACCGAGTCATACGGAAAACTAACTTCCACCCTAGCCAGAAGCTTTCCATAGGACTTAATAGAGAAAACTTTTTTATTCCCCAACTCCCAACTCAAAGCATCAGGTCTATCTACTGGCTTGCATTGCTTATGGAGTAAAACTAGAAATCTTTGAAGCTCGGTCACCTCCCAATTTTGGAAATCCCAGAAGGTCCCACCTCCCTTGTACCCCCCTAATTTGCTGAACAGACAGCTCCATTTGGCCAGAGACCCTATACAACACCGAGAAATCATTCTTTAACACCAAATCTCTACACCACTTTTGACCCCAAAAACTAGTCTCCTCCCATCCCCAACCTTAAAGAAAATGTTTTTATTAAAGGCTTCCCACCCCTTCATTATATTCCTCTACATGCGACACTCGGAAGGTAACCACATTTGTTCTCCATCCCCCTTCCATAACTCCATATTTGTCCGCTCTCACCCCTCCCATAAAGCTTCTTCCTCCATCTCGAATCTCCAAAGCCATTTATCCAAGAGGACTTTGTTAAAAACCTTCAAGTCTTTAGCCCCAAGTCCTCCCCACTGTTTAGGAGATGTCACGGTCTCCCGTCCCACTAGGTGAAACTTCTTTGTCCCATCCGCCGCATCCCAAATGTTCCTTTGCTACCTTTCCAGCTTTTCTATCACTCCACCAGGTGCGTTGAACTGGGACATGCAATATTTCGCCATACTGTGTAATTCTGGAGCATTTCTGCATCTTTTTACCCATTCTCCCTTTTCTTCCAATTCAAACCTCTTTGTGTATCTATAACATTGAGTTCATATGACCTCCCACAAATGAGGTTACGCATACCTTACCCCTACCTTTGATAAGTAACAAAAAAAAACTTTTTTTTTAAACCTAACTGCAACAAGTATTACTATCATAGCTTCCTCAACTCATACCACATAGAACTAGACTTTGGTAGAGGCAACTAAAGCGAGAGACCAGCTTCTTAACTCTGGATCTCAGGTACCTAAGTTCATGCATATATCATAAAAATCTTGTTTTGCCTATTGTAAACGAATTTATCGAGTTTGTTTACTACACCCAGTTTCCCACTTCAGTAGAACCTTTAAAAAATCAGAAAAGGTAGGCAGGAAAAGGCAACAATAACAAAAAGCTATCCTTATTTCAGCATATAAACTTAACTGAAAACAAAAAAGACGAGCTCATGAAGCTTACATGACCATGAGGCTCAATTTGCCAAATACGAGCTGTTTGATCCACAGAACCTGAAGCTAATTTCGTGCCACTGCAGTTCCATGCCACCGAATGCACCTTTAATAAATAAAAAAAAAACATAGAAGATAAAGTATCACATAGTCAATTCATCTAATCAGAGTGTTCATAAAAAGGAAAAGCGAAGTTAGGGTTGTTGTTGTTAACAGTAAAATGAAGGAATGGTTTTAGAGAGACAAACCTTCTTCTTGTGTCCCTGGTACTCTCTGCTATGGAGGGTTTTGAAGGGTATTGTTTCCGCCATTACTCTGCTTGTTTGCTCCGTTTACTTCTCTGAATATTTTTCTTGTTTAGAAGACGAACAAAACGACACACAATGTTGTCGTTTCATGCCAACCCTGTTGAGAAAATTATAGACTAGTCCCTTAAGTTTGAGAATGGTCTAAAATTGTCCTTTATATTGTCGAAATTGAGCATTTTTTATATTAACAGCTGATGGTAGCTAGTAGTTATTTTTGTTGAAACTGGCTCGTGAGAAATAGGTGAGCCCTTTAAACTGAAAAAAAAAAACATCTAAACAGGATTTATCTATGTAAAAATTTGTCTCGATAATTTGCTTTAATTTAATACGAGTTACATGCTTCTCATAAATCAATTCCATCCGAGATAACATTGTTGTGTGTTGTAACAATGACAAAGAAAAGTGTTCAACTTTAATTAACACAAGGACTTCAATTATTTAGGTGTATAACATTTAAGATCCATTGATTTATCATAATTATAATTCATATATAATAAAAACAACATAAACAATTCATATATTATATATACAATGAATAATGAAATATTAAGGTGAAAATCAATCCTTCATATTATTTTCATCCAATAATTGTGAAGGAGCGTTAATTATATAAATATTTATCGTACATTTTTAAGTTGGTTAATGGTGATATTATTCAAAAATACTTGTGTGGCACTAACATGTGTTTTACTTTTCTAAAAATATAAATAACTATTTATTTTTTCACAAGTGTAAGTCAAGTGTTCTTCAAAATAATATTTTTATATTATTATTTATCTGGTCTATCGATTAAAAAATACATATGACAAAATATCAGTACCTTTCAAATAATTGTCAAAACTGTACAATTATGACTTTTGAGCAAGACAACATTTTCAATAATTTAAAATTTGATTCACAAGTTTGAACAAATAATACTTCTTATTTCCCAATTTTTCTGGGGATTAATTGATGTGATTGGGGATTAGATATAAAATTAAATAAGTAGCTTGCCCATCTATTCAAAAAAGCAATTTAAAGAAAATAAGATATATTAAAATAAAAAGGTTCAATCAACTTCCTAAATACGTGGAGAAAGTCCAATCTCATCTATTTAAAGAGTACTATTAGGGATAATTCTACTTTTATTCCCTCAATTATTGATAATTTTTGTCATGATTGAGTATATTTAATTTGTAATGAATTAAAAGCGCGTTCTTTAGATTATATTTGAGTAATAATGTAAAATTAACATGATACTTTGGCAATGAATGATTTAACACTCAATCATTCGTGAATATTTCAAAAGGCTCACAATTAAAAATGTCAAGTGCTTCATGAAATAAATCGAAATATGCATCGATTTACTCGAATATTATAATCATTAAAAAATTTAAAATTTCGTTACAGTGTTAGTTTCTTAAAGTTTAGCTAAGCTATAGACTATTTTGACAAAATTCAAAGGAATTGAAGTTAGTAAAAACTTTAAACTACTTAATAAATATACAAGTGTTAGTTAAAAAAAAAATCACTAATAAAAATTATAGCAAAATGATAAATATTTTTTTATTTTTAATCAGAAATCTCATATTTAACTTTTGAGTATAAAGCCATCTTTATTAGAGACTAGTTTATTTTATGTATGAATTTTCAATAAAAAATCAAATTTAATAAACACTAAATAAAAAAAATAAAAAAAGTAGATGTTAGGTCAAAAGTAAAAATTCCCAAAGGCCCATAAATGGTTGAAAATTGAGGAACAAAAGTTATGGAGAGAAAGGAGCATTAGAGAGCTAGGATCAACAGTCGACCAATAAAAATTGTGACAGACGGATAAAATAATTTGAAGAATATTTTTCCTTAAATGAATTTTATATATAATATAAATTTAAATCGAAACTAAATAAGAATATCAGACATAAAAATAATTAAAAAAAATTTAGCCACCTACCACAAAATCCACTAATTTAAGGTGTGAGGCACAAGGATGGTCTTTGGTGATACAGTCAAAAGTTGTAAACTTTTTCCATTTAGCAATATGTTTACTTTTTATTTTCTTTCTTCCGATGAATTTGAATTAGTCGTATTAATAAATTTTGAACAATGAATTATTAAGGAAAATATCATAAAATAAAGAACTATTTACATGGTAATTCATATACAATATATTTATTTTCATATTTACTTATCATAATTTTTATATTATAAATTTGTATGATTAAATTGCAATCATCAATTTCTTAGAGGTTCTTTTGATTAATTTTCAAAAATAATGTACTCAATTGATGAATATAATTATAACACGACAAGTGATATGGATTTGACTTGTCACAATATATTCAATTGATGAATATAATTATAATAACATGACAAGTGATATAGATTTGATGTCTCATTTATGTGAAGATTATTGAATTTTAAGTAGGTATAAATCAATAATGAAAATTTCAATATATTTTTTTAAAATAGAAACTTTATCGTTTATCTACTAAAGAGATGAAGTTTTTTTGTGCTTATATATAGAAAAACACATTTTTTAGATCGTAAAATATTGAGAAGAAAACAATTATAGTGTAGTCATTATACTCGATTTTGGTCAAATAATTTGATTAATCGATAATCTTTTCAGATTAGTGAAATCTTTTTAATGTTAATTTTGTGGATTGTATATTTTATGTTTTCTTTTCAAAACACACATAATATCCCTACTTCAATCACATATATATATTCGTTTTATTACGAGAGAGAGTAACTAATACCTCATAATCTCAAATATAATAAGAGAATTTTATTCCTTAAGAACGCACATTGAATTTTATGGCTTAGATAATTAGTTAACGATTCTAGATTATATTACATATTATGATTTACTAACGATGAGACTTTATTTTTAATGTGAATTTTTTTTATGTAAATTTTAATTAGTCGAATTTCAAAACGGATATCAAACTATCAAAAAATTCACTCTCCCCTGTCCACCGACGATTATTTTAAATCTACTAATACCAGGTCATTGCCAGTCCAAAAGAAAGGAAACAGAGGGACTCCTTTTTGGAAAGTGAAAAGTAGGTGAATCTGGCCGTCATCGGATTCTATCGCCGCCGGTGAAGATGTCGTCAGGAAGGTACATGGCCTACTCACCATCTCCATCTGCTCCTCAGTCTCCTCATATCGCTGGACTTCGCTCGGCTTCCTCTGCCATCGCAGAGCAAGAGAAGTGCGTTTTTCCTTTTTCTCTAACAACTTTGTTTTTTTGTTTGAAGTCTTCGTCTTTGTTGATTCAGTGGATCGTGCTGAAATTGGCTAAGCCTATATCCGATCTTCAGTTTTTGTGTTTCTCAATCTGTTGCTTTAATTTTACTCTGTGGTTATGATTTGTGACTTGATTTTCATTTTTTGGTTTGACGATTTGTAAGTTGATTTCTCTAAAATGAAAGATCTGGTTTAGCTGTTTTCTTACTTAGTTAAAAGCATCAGTTTAAGGTTCAATAGTCTTTACCGCAATTTCAAACAGTCTGGATTGGTTCTATGAATTCCTTGTATCAATTTGGATACTTTGATCAGGTTTGTTCCTCCAAAAAGTTGTTTTTTTTTATGTTATCAGAAGTTGATCGTTACTGTTTCTTCTTCTTCGGATCATTTTGTCAATTCAAATACTTTTTTGGGTTGGTTGCGTCGCAAAGTTCGTTTCTTTGCTTCTATCAGATGTTGATTGTTGCTGTTTCTTCTTCCTTCGGATCATTTTGTCAATTCAAATACTTTTGTTCGGTCTGTTGCTTCAAAAAAGTTGTTTTCTTTGCTTCTATGGGATGTTGATTGTTATTATTATTTCCCCTTCATTCAGAGCATTTGGTCCAATCTTCTTCTGAGAAATTAAGAGAGTAGCAATTGTAAAGAAAAGATTCAAACTACTCTGGAATTGATAACCGAAGAAGACTATAACACTTCAATCTTGCAATAGCATTGTTTCTATGATCCTTTTTTCCCTACTTTACTGATCGATAAAGTGGATCCGGGATTTTGAGTTGGCGGACGTGGAGTACCACTGCACCCACTACTACTTTGTGGTGGTCGATGCAACTTTTGGTAAATGATTCAATTTGCTGCAGCCACTGACCAAATACTGCAACTCTGTCCTTTCGATTTGCATTTTGGTTCTATCTAAGTGAACTTATTTGCTTATTTTTGCTTATTCTAGTGCATCTTGTGTGATTGACCAAAATAGGAGGACTCGTTTCGCTATGCACATAGTTTTTGTTCGATCTTCAAAATACTTACAATAGCACAAACCAAATACATTGGACGATCAAACTTGGAACACCTGTTTTTTTGATACTGATGGTTTTCTTCTTGTGTGTACCTATACCATAAATTACTGTGAGTATTTAATTTGTCCATGTGTGTTAACAGGTATCTCTCAGAGTTACTTGCAGAACGCCACAAACTCGGCCCATTTGTGCCTGTCCTTCCTCACTGCTACCGATTGCTGAATCAGGGTGAGTAGGAAGTTGAATTTTGATTAGTTCAGCCACTTGTGCTTCTGATATCAAAAAGTAATTTTTATTGCTCAACACGAGAGAAGTCAAAGATTAGAGAATGAGGTTGAAAAATATTTTAAGTTGATGGGTACATCCTTTTCATCTGAATAAAGATGATAAATCCATTGTATACTTCTGTTTTTGCTAATTGGGTGGAAGTTTAGGTCAAGTTTGGGTCTTCTATTTAAAGTTAGTCAGCACTTTTTTTCTGGACGACTCCCAACACTATTTGTATATTCCATGATTGTCTTTTTGTTATTCATGTTTAACTAGATATTTGTCCCATAAAACGGGTATTAGTATCTTTAAATTCCTCCTTCTATGCAGTTTCTAAATAAAAATAAAATATTCCTTCTTCTATGGTCAGCTGTGGTTCGCTTACCGAGAGTGTATTAAAGACCTACATGTCGTAATAGGTGCGAGATTAAGGGAATTACATTTGACTTAATTGGGGAGCTTGTCACAAATTTGTTTATAAATAATGTTGTAACCACCCCCTGGCAAGAATGAGAAGAAGTTGAGAGAGTCATGGTATTGAATCCATGTTTATTTCCTATATGTTGGAAATAAACACTTCATTGTCCCATTCCAGTTCAAAAATAAAAAAGAACTTCATTATCCATTTTTTTATCCCCCAGTATCCTATAGGTTTGTTTCTTCACATTTATGATATGCTTCATTGACAATTTAAACTGTGTTACTACACATATATCATTGTGAGCCTCTAAGTTTTACATGGAAAGTGTTATTGAAATCATCTTTTGGCCAGATCGTGGAAAGTTTGCTAATAGTCTTCAATGCAAATCCCAGCTTATTTCATCAGCAGCTTGCCATATATTCTTAGCTGTACCGGGAAGTTTTCAAGTACTATTTAGCGGTGTAGCCTGTAACGGATCTGGAATAGAAGGAAACACGACACTAGTAGTATACAATATTAAGATGAGGACTATGAAATTGATCCTTGAAGTATAAGAAGCATGATGTGCATTGTGTGAAGCTTGTTTAGTATTAAGGGGAGGGTTGAATCGTTGAGTGATTAGCAATAACGTTCAAGTTTGAGCTGTGGACCTGCATTTTAGGAATATCTATATCATAGTAAGAGGTCATACTGGGCATGTTATACCTCTTGTAAATGTGTTTGGAAATGGTGGATTGCATGGCCAAGGACATGTTAGACCTATAAGGAAATTCTTTTCTTTTCATATATCTTCTAAATATATCTTGGAAATGGCGGAGGATATGTCCAAAGACAAGTTGAACCTTAAGGAGTAACTTTTTTTAAAAAAATTATGACCAACAACCTAGGACTGTCCTAACATATATTCGATTTTTTTACTGTTGTCTGCCTAAATTCTCTCCTTCAATTAGGTTAGACCTCCTCCTCCTTCCTCCGTTTGGTTGTCATCTTCGGGACTTCTTTTAATAAAAACGATGTTTTCTCCTAGTTGCTGTCTAGCATCACACCAAATCAGTTAAATGGCAGGGTTTTTTATTTGTTATAGAAAAGATTGTATATACCTTGATATCGAAGTTTGGCATCTTCACCTGCAAAAAAGGTGCCTTAAAGTGACAGTATTAATGCCCCTCTAATCAGTGGCGGAGCCAGGATTTTTAATAAGGGGGTTCAAAATTTGAGAAGTAAACACACGAACTAGTGGAAGGGGGTTCGACATCTATTATATAGACCTAAAAAAATAATTTTAACATTGTATAAATAGTAATATTTTCCACCGAGGGGGTTCGGATGAACCCCCTAAGTATATGCTGCCTTCGCCCCTGCCTCTAATTGTACCTTTGCGTCGTAGATTTTCTGCCCTATGCTTCCCATCTCTACTGTTCCCCGTGTTTTAACCATTCATCCAGAAATTAGGTATCTTAGGAGTTTCTTTTGTCCATAACATTTAACTGATTGCTTTAACAAATCATTTTTTTTCTATAAAATCCGTGAGATAACTAACCAATGAAGGATCCGTCTTGTTGTCCATATTATGGTGGCTGCTAACTGATTTATTAACCACTGCTAACTGGTACGTCTTATTCTTGGAAATTGACCTTTTTGAAGCAGAACTTTTGCGTGTAACTACACTGTTGGGGAATGCATCAGTTTTAGATCAAAATGGGCTTGAACATGCTAGCCCCCTGGCTTCAGGAGGAATGTTTTCAAATGGAGGAGCTAATGTGGACAGATGGGCATCACCATTTCAATCAGAAGTATGGATACTAACTATTAACATAACCTCTTTTAGATCTAATTTTTTATGTTTGAAAAGCTTTTCTGACAAAGGTTTCTAATTTCCATGCTAACTTGATTTCTTTTTTAAGTGTTTTAACTTGAATCTCCACTTGTCTCGTGACAGATAGGTGAAGCTAACAACAACAAGATTGATAAATAGTTTAAGCTGAGCATCTGATTTAGAATTTTGCTTTTAGTTACTAGGAGTATTGACAGCCAGCTAAGTTTTCCAATGAGATCTAGATGTCTATGATACCACACAAGCATCTCCTTCTATGTTGATTCAAATAATTATCTCAGTAGAATGTGAGGGGCTTGTTCCACAGAATTCTGCTAACACATGGGATGCGATCTAGATGTCCATGAGACTATTTTACGATGAGATCTAGATGTCTATGACTCCACAGGAGCATATCCTTACTTTCAATTCTGCTAACACTTATGGGATGCTTTGATCCATTCTGAAACACTGGAAATTGAAAATCATAAGCTCGTTGTTTCCAAATTTATTTGAGTCATCAAGATCTGTTATGTTTTTAAGGGTGTGCTTTCTTATTCCTCTTGTAGTATATGTCTATCTTATCTCTGTTAATGTTGCATTTGTGATTAGTAGATTATTGTCTTTATTTTGTTTCAACTTGTGTAGATCTACTGTGTGTTTTCTTATTCCTCTTGTAGTCGTGGATTTGGAATGTCTTAAATGTTCTGAATCATAAGGAGGTTCAGGGTTAGTTATCTCACAAAAAGGAGGCTTCCAGGTTTATCTTTAGTGTAGTACAAAAGAGAGGGCACAAGGTGTGGATTTCTCTGTTTAACCGATTTTGTGGTTATCATATCCAGATATCAGGTTTAATGCACTCCCCATCGACTCAAAACTGGCTTAATACTCAAAGTAACTCATCAGGCCTCATAGTGAAGCGAACACTCAGAATTGATATACCGGTGGATCAATATCCTAGTGTATGTACTATTATCTATTTTCTCATTCTGTTTATCATGATTTGGCTACATCATGTTGAATGTGTGTTTTAGTTACCTTTGCAGTACAATTTCGTGGGCCGACTCCTGGGCCCTAGAGGGAACTCTCTAAAGCGAGTGGAAGCTACTACTGAATGCCGGGTTCTGATAAGAGGACGCGGAAGCATCAAAGATCCAGTTAAGGTAATATTATGAACTGATGTAATATTTGAGAGGCCATGAAATAATCATGAGAGACAACTTCTCCCCACTTCTATAACCCCCACCCCAAAGATCCATTCCCAGTTGATTTTATGTGCCAGCGGTAGCTGTGGTGATAAATGAAGCCACCTGTTCACTTTTTTGGCCATTAATTAATAGCTTGAACCTCCTTCTAGTATGTTCTTATTTCTTATATAGGTCTCTATTCCAGTCTGTTCCTATTGGTTGATGTTGTTGAAGTTCTTATTAAATTTAGATAAGTTTCCCTTCTTCTGGCTTGTTTAGTTGATTCATCTGTGATATTAAGGTTGGCCCTTACCTCCATAGGTTGGTACGAAGTTAATGTATCAAAAGTTTTTTTGGTGGAGGTCAAGTTTTGATTCCATTCATTAGAATTTTCAGTAACTCTTGTTAGTGGCATTGGATAGTCTGAGGTGGTAATTTGTACTATTTTTCCATCTGGAATCATCTTTCTCAACATTTAACATAAGAATTTACTTTGTCATTTTGAAGGAAGAAATGATGAGAGGCAAACCAGGGTATGAGCACCTGAATGAGCCTCTTCATGTTATTGTGGAAGCTGAACTGCCAGTGGAGATCATTGATGCCCGGCTATTGCAAGCACGTGAGATATTGGAAGATCTACTCAGGCCTATGGTAAATTCAACATAGATTGCAAGTTGTCACTTTTTGTCTACTATCACACATTTTCAAAGTTGAGAGATGTTCATTATTATTTCTCCATCGCCCTCCAAATGCAGGATGAGTCGCAGGATTTCTACAAAAAACAGCAGTTGCGTGAGCTTGCAATGCTCAATGGTACTCTTCGTGAAGAAGATTCTCAAATGTCTGGTTCTGTTTCCCCCTTCCACAACAGTCTTGGGATGAAGAGGGCTAAAACCAGAGTGTGATCTTTGTCTAGTGGGATTTGGAGCTTGTGCATTGATACACACCACTAACCAACCAGCAGGTCCTATATGCAACAGATGTTGCTATAACGTCAGATGCCTCGCACTGCCATCGGGGCACTGGTGCTGTTCTGTGCCAGTTCTAACTTGTCTCTATAATGATATGAAGTGTGTTTATGTTCCGGTCAGGGAAGATTTAGTAACAGTAAGCCATAGTTGTGGACCGCTTAGAGGTTTGCTTGATGTCGCCAGAGCGCTGTCTTACCAATCATTGTATTATTCCATTATTTTCTAGTTTGTGATTTGAAGGTGTGGGAATGCCTGTAATGCTAGCGAGGCGTGTCTGTACTGATAAAAAAAAAAAAGAAAAAAAAAAAAGAGAAGGTGAGGTGAAGATCTATTGTTTACAGTTTTTCTGCAGTTGGTGCCTTTTCTGCTCTCCTTTGGAACATTATGTAATATTTTAGGAGAGCATTTTTATTAATGTTGTGAACATCAAAGCACTTGACACCATTTAATTATGGTTTAAGCTTAGTTTCGGTTGGTATACCTTTTTGGCTGTATTTGGAGTAAGCTTCTTTAACTAGCTCAAGTTATTTTATTCCTCCAAAAGTGAGACTTTTGACAAAAACATGTCAAAGCTCCCTAAAGTTCCTTTCTTTTCTCTTTTCCCTCAGCAATGGAAGGGTAAAAGATGAAGATGGACAGATTGAATATGGAACTGTCAGTCACAGAAAGTTAAAAGAGTGGGAAAAGGAATAAGTTCTTTAAGTTTTTAATTTTGATTGTCTTTTGTTCTTTACAGGGTGTCTAATTTCCCACTAAGCTTAATTTATTAAAATGCAATTTTGGTTCTTTTATTTACACTATATTGCATTTAAATTATTTTCACAAAATATAGTGGGGGTGTTAAAAGGATAGACCTACACAAATTTTACCTTTATCTCGTGAGCGTAGAAAGATTTTATCAAAAGAACCACATCAATTAATAAGAAAATCCAATAGACAATAAATGCTAACGTACATTAAAAAAACAAACAACACGCATAAGATTACCTTTTTGATCAACGGATTACTAACAATATACTCAAGATAATTTCTCAAGTAGAGTATGAAGAGATGAAATTTACACAAATTTTTGATAGACCTCCCAACTTAAATAAAGCATGCCAAATAATTTGAAAAAAGATATACATATTAACGCAAATAAAACACAAAAAATGCAATGTAGAAAACATTACACAACAAATATGAGAACAAACAATAATAATAAATGAAATAATACAATAATCGAAACAATTAAATAAATGAAAAACTACAAAATAATGCCAATATTACAATTTACAAAGGACCAAAGTCATAATTTTAATCCAATATGGAAAATTAGAAAAAACAAATAAATAAAGAGGCAAAAGCATGGTATTAACACGTGCATGGCATGAGGTGTCCACCGCCTAAAGGAGACCCTTCCTTTTCCAAATATAATTATTATTATTATTTTTATAAAGAAAAACCTTTTTTCTACCTTAAACTTAATAATAATAATAATATTTGTGAGTCAAAATTCCCTATATATATTCATTCAGACGTAAAATTCATATTTTGCAGCCTCCAACCAAAACTCTGTTCTCTCAAAAAAAGGTTCGTAACCCTTAAGGATTTTTTAACCCTACCGATTTCTCTTTTTTATTTTTTTGCAAATCGATCATTAGTTATATGATGTTGTTATAATTTGATGTTTGTTTGTTCTGTTTATGCTTTTGCTGTAATTTTTCTGGATTTATATGGTGGTTTGCCGATTTTTTTTCATGTGAAAAAAGTAGTGGATGTTCTCTGTTTCTGTTTTAATGTCAACTTGATGAGAAGAGAATTTATAAAGCTGATTCTGTTTAGTTTTGTATAGATATGTATGTAGTAGTACTAGTAAGTTGATTGTTTTTTGAGGAATTGATGTGCTGAATCATTTTTTAATTCAAAAAAGGTTGATTTTTTAAGGTTTCACTTTCTTCAACACAAAAACAGGAAAAAGGGACTATTTTTTTTGTTTATTTTTTGTTTGTTTGTGGAGTCCTGCAAAAAAATTGGATTCTTGTTTTGGGTTGGTATGCGTTACTGCAGGGGTGGAGTTAGGCAGGGTTAAGGGGTTCATCCGAACCCCTTTTCGTTTATGTGGGAGGTTAAAATTATTTTTTATGTATATATAGTAAATGTTGAATTCCTTTGGCTTCTTTGTGTATTTGCTTTTTCGTATTTTTGAAACTGTGTCTAGAAATTTTGGGAGGAAGAGGTTGTGGGGAAGTCCTAGGCGAATGTCTCTGATCATTATCTGTGTGATAAAACTGGGATGTAATGGTTGTCCTTGTTGTTGGTACTAATGGTTATAGTAATTTATTTGATTTCTTGTTCCAAGTCAAAATTCTGATCATTATCTCTTAGATAGAGACTAGGATGTGATGGTTTCCGTTGTTATTAATGTTTTGTATATTTTGAGGCCATTGATTATGGTAAAAATCCTTTCTTTAGGAAGGGGGAGAGTGTTTTACATTGGTTTGGAATTTCATTGTCTGTTCTCTTTCCCGAGTTTAACCAATATAATGTAATAGTTCTTTCCTGCTCCTCTGCACTTACAGGAGCAGCACCGGGGTTGCTTTCCTCAATACAACACTTTTACCTAAAAAAAGTGCATACCATTACAACTTCTATTAAATTATTTTTGAAGTGTCATCGTAATTTACTAAAAAAAATTCTAATTCTTGATTATTTGGCCTTCCTTTGGCAGTATTGATTTGGATTTCTTTTTGTAGTGATAAGTCTCTCAAATTCGTTATGGCTTCAAAGAGGATTCAGAAGGAATTGAAGGACTTGCAGAAAGACCCCCCTGCTTCTTGCAGTGCAGGTATATATGAGTGTGACTTGTGCTGCTTAATGTCTCTTTATTACCATGTTATAGATATCCCCTCTAGGCTTGCTGTTCCTTGAGAACTTGTCTTTTCTCCCATGTCTGCAGCTTGAATTTGTGTTGGAATATATTTAAGACACATCAGATATGTGCTGGGAATAATCTGATGATTTCTTTCCCCTTACCATCCGATGGGTAGTCATTACTTACTGTTCATTTGGTCGTCCTCTTTGTTTCCCTTTTCCCCCTTATGTTGGCTGCGGGTTGGGGTAGGATTGACAGAGTAACAGGTGACAATTCTTTTGGTTCTGTTAATATTTTGTTAGACATGTCTGCACTTGTGCTGGAATTTGTGAAAATTGTGTACTTTTAATTTGGATGTTGTTTTGGACTGAAAAAGTGCTTTGCTTCTTGCAGGTCCTGTTGGTGAGGATATGTTCCATTGGCAAGCTACCATAATGGGTCCATCTGACAGTCCGTTTTCTGGGGGTGTTTTCCTTGTGTCTATCCATTTCCCCCCAGATTATCCATTCAAACCCCCAAAGGTAGTTTTGAAGTCTTGCCAAGTATTTTGTGTGTGTTTTGTAAAATTTCTCTTGCTCCTATTTCCAGCATTCCTTACCTTTAGCAATTCTGTCTCGCCATGGATTAGAATTATTTACTGCAAGAGTTCCCAGTAGATTAAACCTGAACTTCAATGTATTTGTTTTACATATTTGTTATTTGATATGTTTTACCTGAGCCGACGTCTTATCGGAGATAATCTATCTACCTCCACAAGGTAGGGGTAAGGCTGCGCGCACATCACCCTCCCAAACTCCACAAGTTGGATTACACTTGATTTTTTATTTTATTTTTTTGTTGTTGTTGTTGTTGTATATTAGGTCTGATAAAACTTAATGTTCCAATATTTGCTGCGATGGTAAAAAATATTAATAAACCAAGTAACACAGAAATGGAGTTCTTCAAGCAACCTAGGGTTGTTCAGAAGACGCAAAATCCTGCATCTACCAGGATGGATGTTGGCTCTAGACAACCATTGGCGTTCAATTTTTTGTTTTGATGGACCTAAGAATGGATGTTGGCCGTTCTTTTATCTGCCTTTGATGTGTTTTCTGTAGTCCTTGCTTAAATAAAGCCAGCTCCCTTGTATTTCTCAATTCTTAATTTGTTGCAAAACCCTGCTTTCAGTGATTGGATTTTCAATGTTACTTTGTTTTGACTCTGAATTCTGTAGGTCTCTTTCAAAACCAAGGTTTTCCACCCAAACATCAACAGTAATGGTAGTATTTGTCTTGATATCCTAAAGGAACAATGGAGCCCTGCTCTTACTGTATCCAAGGTAAAGTATCTTATGCTCACCTCTAAAGCATCTGCTTTATGTATACATTTTGGTGACAATTATGCTGGGAAATTGCAGGTGCTGCTTTCCATTTGCTCTTTGCTTACTGATCCCAATCCAGATGATCCTTTAGTGCCAGAGATTGCTCACATGTACAAGACGGATAGAGCGAAGTATGAGAGTACTGCCAGATCATGGACCCAGAAATACGCAATGGGTTGAACACATTTGGTTCTACTCTCATGAATATCATCGGACCTTTATGCTATAGTAGTAAATAAACATAGGCATGGTGCACAATTTTTAAGATATTGGTGTTTTTTGTTTTCTGGTATTTTTCCCTTTAGTTTTTGACTCGTTAACGATTTATCATTTGGTGAAATTCAGATATGTTTTTGTTGACATATGAAAGACCGTCTCTTTTTTCGCTCATTGCTATTTTTTTTAATAACTTGTCACAGGATTTTATGGATATGTACCAGTCCAAAAACTTTCCTAGTGCCATTTTTCAGGCCTTGTTTTGGGCCTGGTCTGCTTCTCAACTAATTAGTTGAAAGCCTTAACTATGGCATGTTAACCATTCGCGGACATCGTCGTTTAATGTCTTAAAGAGTTACTTTGTGGAACTTGAGACTCGATGATAGTGGTTAATTTCCAACTATAAGGATTGAACAAATGACTATTTGTTCAGAGTTGGTTAACCAAGGTAAAATTGTTGGCTGTTTGGCTAATGGACCAAATTTGGTCAATATAGTTTGTTAGTTTTTGCTTTCTAGGCAGAAAAAAGAGGGGAAACTTTATCCAGCTACACATGGTAAGGTGAAAAAGTTAGCATGTAAAACAAGATTAAGAACAAACTTGGTTAACATTATATTAAATTACAGAAGAAGAAAGGGATTTTACAAGATCCTATGAATTGGACCACAAAATGAAATGTCACCTTCATCTTTCAAATTTCTTATTCTTATATACCAAGTATGGAGAAAGAATTCAAAATTCTTTTAACTTGTTTCTCTGGTTAACACAAAGCAAAAGGAATATGTACATATTGTAGTTAGATGTATACAAAAAGGTGAAGTGGTCCTCTCTATCTACTACATAAGAGTTTGTCATATTTTTAAGTTTAGCCAGCTATATATGAGTAACAAACTAACAACATTACAAATATGTAGGCACAAAATTGGTATATAGGAGTGCATGAGGCAAAAAGTAGTCTCAATTGGAGTAAAATCATTTTATTTATTTATTTCAAGTTCACCTCATACATTTGGTTGGGGGATATTAGTAGTTCAATTAGTTAGTTACCTGAACTCACCTCGTTGGTGAGGGTACGATTCCTCACCTTGTTATCCCCTCCCCATTTCCCCTTTTTCTACAAAAAGAAAACTTATACATTTGATTTTCTCAAAGATGTAATTTCATGCTTGTCCATCTTTCTAGAACTTTTCTTGAAATCTTACTTCAAAGACACTTCTTTTGTATTGAGTCGAGGTTTTAGTCATTTTAGCTCATAAAGATAAATGTAAGATATGCTTACATTATACCTTGAAAATGCTATTTTAAGTTCCAAACAATGTAAGGTCTGAGTTCGAATCTTAAATATGAAAGTACTAAAGCCGCTCATAGTGGACTTTTTACTATTTAAATTTAAATTAGTTAGATCAGTGAATTCTGCACCCAAAAAAAAAATCAACATAAAAACGAAAAGAGTTACTAATTTATGATTTGTCATCTACTTTAAGAAAAAGATATGAAAGACACGTGTCCCTACCTTGTCGATTGTGATATATATTGTACTTACATTTGAATTCTAATATTACACGAAACCAAAGTTAAGTGACAATATATTGGTGAAAGGTCAAATTAATTAGTAGAAAAATCTTCTACTATTTAACTTGCTGTAAACCTTGTATAAAATCAGTATATTTTGGTGATAAAAATATATAGAAAGTGACTTTGGGAGTAAAAGTAAGAAGAATATTATCAAAAATAGTCACAAAGAAACAAGACATGTGATGGGTGGTCAGATATAGTAAGGAGCGGCATGTTGGCTGCCCCATTTGAAAAGATACATCAAATATAGACTACACAAATTACCTTTTTAAAAATAAAATAAAATATATAGTAATAATTTTATTTGTGTCGGCTTACGTGAATCTTAATTATTTTATCAGATATTTAATACTCTTTGCTGACATTAAAATAATACTGAAATGGATAGAATTTCTTCAAACTTAACTACGTATTTCAAATTTGAGTTCTGAAAATGAAAAAAAAAAATTGATTGAAAATAGCGTGTTCCTTCGTCTTACATAGCGTACACAAACCTCACATATACTTGTTACTTTTCGCCAATAAAATATTATAAATAAACGGTTAAGATTTCTTCAAACTTAACTAGATATCTTGTCACCAATATTTTAACCAACCCCCACGCCCCAAAACCCCAAAAAGAAAATGATAAAGATATGATCAAAAGAAAGTCAATGAATATAGAATTTTTTCGAAAAAAGTTTACCAAGGTACCTTTTAATTAATATAGTGTCAGAAGAGAAACTATATGTTAAAAGAATTGTAAATATTATACTCCCTCCGTCCCTTTTTAGTTGTCCACTTTAGAAATGACACACAGATTAAGGCAACAATGATTAACACAGTGAAGTTACAATTTTACCCTTATGACAACTTTTCACTTCAAAATTACAACCACTTATTTGAATTCAAGTGAAATAAATTGGAGGGAAACAACATACACTTTTACAATTTTCAAGAAGTGTAAATAAGGGTATAATAGGAAAAAATTAGTTGTTCTTTCTTGATTTGTCAAAATGGACAACTAAATAGGGACAACTAAAAAAGGAAATATGGACAAGTAAATAGGAACGGAGGGAGTAATAGTGACACTACATTAATTACATTATTATAAGCTGTAAAAAACCCGTACCGTACCCCTTGTGAAAAAGATGGCTCAAAAGATCTGTGGTTTGTCCTCTTATTTTATTTAATGCTAACATGTGAGGGTGTCCATCTAAATTCTCATCTAGCTTGTCCTATTATATTTGGTATTTTACTATAATAATAATAATAATAATAATAATAATAATAATATATTCAGTATACGTAAATTTTATCTTTATTTCAAAAGATAAAAAGTCTATTTTAATATATTCTTTATTCAAGGAGTAAAGAAAATCAAGATAAAACATTAAATAAGACATGACAAAATATTCTCAAACACAATAGTCTAGCAAAAATCAAAGAAACAAGAAAATATAAGAGTAATACTACGACTATAAATAAAGAAGGATTAGCAAAACAACACTCAAGACTCGATTACCTAATGGAGTAACTTTTTTACCTTGATATATATTTTCTTGCGTAATGTTTTATCTAAGGTTCATATTTTCGATAAGTCAATGATGTATCAAGTCTAATTCATGTGCTAAAAGTAATCTTTATGGTAAGTGTAAAAAGTATAGTAATTTATGTTTGACATAAAATTAAAAAGAATGTATAGGAGTAAAAAAAGGAGGAATTGTGCAGAAATTTTGATAGAGACTAGATGAAACTGTAAAAGCAGACAGATAGGGTTGTTCTTTTACAGTAATTCTGTCTTTTTCTGTAATGTTTTGATTGTGACTTGTCTATCTCTTTCCATTTTCTCTCAATTCTCTGACTTTCTTTCCCTTTTTTAACCTCTTTGTCTTGGTTCTTGAACCTCATACTAATTAGATATCGTGATAACGTATTTAGTGTAATTTTATAATTGAGGTCTAAAAAGATAGGACGTACACATATCAATGTATGGTTGAAAGACTATTTTCAATAAACGTTCTATTTAAAAGAGAAATTTTCTAAAGAAGGTTACAAGAAAAGTGTGACTAGCAAGATACAAAGCGGAAAAGAAATAAAATTTCGGGTTTGAATCTTGCTCATTTAAAAAAAAACCTTGTAATGAATATTTTCGTTTTAATGAACGTGAATAAATAAATATGAGACATAGAATGAAAAAACCATAAATAAAAACTCTTAGACAACATGTTACAAGCTTTTACTTTCTTGTTAATTTAATTTATATACTAAACAACTCATTGAATTTCATCAGAATTTAAAAGTTAAATATGTTTGGATGAAAGTATTACTAGGATAGATAACCTCTTAAAAAATCCAGCGCATTCTTTCTAATACTATCAAATACGAGATGCTTTATACACAAAAATCTACCTTTTAGATTTAGGTTGGATTTTTTGAACTAAATATGGTGTTAAGATATAGAGGGAAAATGAGGTAACAAAATCTTATAGGGATTTTATACTTCAGAAAAGGTTTCAGATTCTCACATGTTATTGTCTTCTATGATGTCTCAATAACGTTTATGAAATTCCAAGTACATTATTGTCTTCTTTTTTCTTTCTTTTTTCAGTTATTGGAGCTTTGTTTCTTTTCTTTTTTTATTCTTTTTTCACATAAAAAAGAAGAATTAGTGGTGGCTTTTCTTTATGGATGGATATGGTTATGACATTATTTCAAGATTTGATCCCCTAATGAATTTTTTGCCTCTTTTCTTTCTTTTTTGGATTTCCGGTTTGAAATTCACATTAAAGTTCAACTAAATTTAAATTCACATTAGAGGTAAAACACTTCCTAATAAAGATGACTCTGTATCCATCCAGAGGGACTCATACTCTAGACTTTTGATTAAGACTGAAGAAATATTTATCACTTCACCACAATCCTTCTCGATAATTTTTTGCCTTTTTTCATTGTGCTCTTTTATTCCACCACTTGGCTACTTATGACTTGTGCCACTAATTAATGAATCATATTTTTTTGTGATTTTACATGTCATCCCAATATCCTTAAAATAATGTTCTTGCTTTCTTTTATCCACAAAAAAAAAAAAAAAAAAAATTATCGCGAAGGTGAATAGTATTAATTAAATATTGAGTGACGAAGAGATGATATAGCTTCTCACTTGAGTTCAAGCTTTGAAAATGAGAAATTTTATGGTAATTAACAAACATTTCCCCCTTAAATTATGCAAGCAAATGAATTTTGAATGATTAAATATATATATAAAAAAATTAAATGCCATTTTCTTTGAAGGTTTATCAAATATGACCTAATATCTGATATTTACTATTATGAGATGCGATTGGATAAATAAAATTCTTTTTATCTTTCATTATCGATTTTGAATTCAAATCCTAAATATAAGTAACTTTTTATAAAATATATATAATAATAATAAAAGTTAAATGGCATTTTCCCTAGAGATTGCCATAAAAGCTTTTTGTCAATTATGAGGTGTACCAAACCAACTAATATGACCATATTAAATTCTACTAGATAGGTTTTAGCCCACCAACATCATTAAATCAATCTGTTTTTCTATTTTGTAGAGTACTATTTTATATTTTGTACTATAATAGACAAAACTCGACAAAACTACCATATAAATACAAATAATAATGGCCCTAATATTTAATTTGCTAAAATTGTATATTAAAAGTGAACTTAGACATTCTGAGTCAGATAAAACATCGAAATGGTTTAGATAAAAGTACAATCAAATCGTTTTATAACAATCATGTATTAAAATCTTAACGAGAAAATAAATTTGTTAAGTAAGAAATATGTAAGACCTTTCTTATTCTTCGTTTATGTTGAGTCAAGTTTTTTAAATAAAAAAAGTATCAGAACACAAAGCTAATGAATTATCTATGTTATATTATATTATATACTTTTATTACACTGTTTTGCTATAATAACTCACAAATCTTTTGACAAGAACACTATTATAAAGAGGTTTGACATTATATGTTTGACCTATTATTTCTTATTGGTACTTTTATATTCTATTCCCTTTCATCCACACAATAGTGCAAAATTTCATCTGGAATTTCATTACTATAATAGACTTTTTTTAATTAGTCAAAGGTCAAATGAGTTTATTAGGTAACGTAACAAATTTGTTGCCATAATCCCAGTAGTTCCCAATAATTATACGTAATTTAATATATTTTTCGTTTCATTTTATTTAACTTATGTTGACTTGATGGTCAAAAGGAAAAATAAATTTATCATAATTTACTATAAAGAACATGCGAAAGGAAAAATATATTTTTGTAATATAAAAATCAATTAAAATGAAACTAAAGAGAAAAGTACTAATTTGGTTCTTATAATTTACTCCCTCCGTTTCAAAAAGATTGATCTAATTTGACTTGGCACGAAATTTAAGAAATTAAAGAAGATTTTTGAATCTTGTGGTCCTAAATTAAAGTTATGTCAAATGTATAAAATTGCCCTTAATCTTGTGGTCTTTAATCATGCCACGTGGAAAGCTAAAAGTAAAATGTTATCCAAAAAGGAAATAGGTCATTCTTTTGAAACTGACTAAAAAGGAAAGGAGGTCATTCTTTGTGAAACGAAGGGAGTACTTACTCATATACTTATAGTGTAAGCATTTACCTAAATTGACTTAAATGGTACAACCTCAGTCCATTTTTAATTGTTATAGTTTCCTTTTTTTGAGTCAAACTATAAGAACTTTGACTAACATTTTATGATATATTTTTTCATCATATTGATATACAAAAAATTGTAATTTATACTTTTTGTATAGTTTTTTAATATCTAAATTTTTTGTTTAATGTATCAAATTAATGTAATCTAATTTAACTTTGAAAATTAGTCAAATTGATTTTCGGAAAACACAATATGACAAAATTGGACGAAAGGAGTACCACTTTATTTAATAATCAGATAAAATTGAAATCTGAACAAAATTACATGTATATTAATTTGGATATAATTAAATTCACAGCTGAAATAATGTGAATATATTTAAGAGCTTCTTGCATTAATGACTTCCAAAAGTAATAGTTTTTTTTTTTTTTTTTAATTTCAGTTCCTTTCACCTAAAAATGGTATAATTTAATTTATAGAAAAAATACAAACAAATATTGAATTGAAAGGAAATAAAGTGAATATATTTAAGAGCCTCAAATAATTTTTTTAATTTTCATTTCCAATCTGGCAAAGTTTTCGGATAACGTAATCTAGACTTAATTATCATAACAAGGAAAACATTATCTAATATTTTAAATTCCTAAATCTAAATAGGTAGTAAATATTTAATTTATAAATAAAAACAATTTTTTTTTTATAATAGTAAAAAGTCAAACGAGGAGATTCAGAAAATAACGGCAATAGTAGCTCAACAGAAAAGAACTGTTTCCCCTTTTTACTTCAGTTAAATTTTTTTTTTATATAATAGAAATAAAAAAAATATACTACTTGTTTTACTTTGGATACAAAAAATTATACCCTTTTGACTTTGACCTACAAAAAGTAAACATTCAGAGTATTTTAAAATTTATTGTATCATTTTCATAATATATTTTTATTATACTAACATGTCATGTTTACGCTTAATTAAATATTAATACATAAATTTAAATGACCTTTCATTATATGAACACCCCATCAGTATTATTACAGAATAATTCGCTTTTAATTTTCGATTTTTTTTGTCTCATAGAAACAGGAATGGAGTATAGCTGTCTTTTCTATTACATTTGCATTATATTTCGAAAAAAATCTATTTTTGATGAATTAATGTTTTTAAAATTCAAATATATAAATAATGTTCGACTTGACTCGTTTTTTCTTCCTCTATTTCAATTATATCGCTTTATATTTTGAAAATAATTCAACTATTTATACCTATACAATATTAGGACCACATGAGATCCACATATATTGATTGATGATACCCTTTTATTGACAACTTATACGGTATAGTTAGATAAAAATATTATTTATATATATATATATATATATATTATATTGACGCTTCTTAACTTTTAATGATTTAACTTTTTTTAATATATTAATATTCTTTAATCGAAATTCTAACTACACGACTAAATAAAGAATACTTCTTTCAAATGGACTCTATATGATACGAATACAATACATTTCATATGGGAAAGGAAAATAAAAAAAAGTAGAAGATGAAATTAATATTTAAATAAAAGTATTTAAGCACGCTGTTTACTTTTTCTCTTATTTTGATTTTTATGCTTAAAAAGTGACACGTAAAGATTACAAGAAAAAAAGAAAAAGCAAATCAGAATAATAAAAAGTGGCGCTAGAAACTTCACCAAATTGGTTGAGTGAGAGAGAGAAAAATATACTCTCTCCGCATCTATACATATAGAGAGAGAAAACCTATATTTATAGAGAGAGAAACTCTAGAGAGAGACAAAGCCATGTGTTTATGTATATATAGGCTATATAGATTACAGTGAAAAAAACTCTCTTTTTCATTCCTCCATTATTCGTTCATTCTCTCAGCTGAAAGAACACAGAATTTTCAAGAAATTTATGATGCTTTGCAGTTAAAGCTTTGGTTTTTTGCAGATTTTTCTCGGAATTTATGATTTCAGAAAAAAAAAATCAATGCAAAAGCCCCGTTTAATGGCCGATTTAGCTTGCGTTTTGTTAGGGTTCAGGTGAGTTTTTGTTTTTGTGGGATTTTGTTTATATGAGTTAAAAACTAAAAAGTTTCTGTTTTTATTGTGTGTTTTGATGTTGTAGATGATTTTTGTTGTTAATTGGGATTAATCATGATGTGGGGTTGTGAGATCTGAGCTAAATTTACTGACTTGAAACAGTTTGGTTGAGTTTTTTTTCCATGTGATCAGCAATTTACTGATTTTTGTATTCTCAAAACCTTTTTTTAGACCTAAATTATTTTTGATGGATTAATACTTAGCATTTCAGTGAATGTAGTAATCAGTTTAAGAATTTTTCATGGTGGTCAATACAATTTGGGTTATGTGATATAGAAAATCTCAGCTAGTTTGTGATTTGAGGCATAGTTGATTGATTAATTGGATATATGGGTGTGGAGTGTTTGACAATGCACACATTGTGTGGTTGATATCTCGGATGGTAGCTCAATTAGAAGTTATTATCTCCGAAAGTCATCTTTTCTTTCCAATTGTCTCCAACAAAGAAAATGTGTATGCTTTTCTAGTGACCCTATGAGAAATCAACTACGCGGTTGTGCATTTTGGACTTTAGATCTGTGAAGGCAATTTAATTTATAGGGAGAGAACTGGCAGGAAATGGATTTTCAGTTTCCCAGTTTTTATTGGTTCCTGACAGCACTACTTCACTGTAATGTGTCTGCTGTTCTAGTCATTGCGTATGTTGTACGAGCACTGACATTGAAATCAGTGGGCTTCTAGTAAATGAAATAGAGGACTCTCTGCATAGGAAGAATGAGTTTCAATTTTTTAGGAAGATACATGTCACTTTCATCATTTAATATTCTTCTTATCTTCCAGACATTAGTTAATGTGTCATCTTTTCATTTCTTTCTGGTCTGTGTTAAGTTGAGATTTTGATTGGAGTTGCTTTTCTTGTCCCATATTTAGTAGTGAAACTTGAGCTCGGATGGTTTTCCTGCGGAACAGCATAGATTGCTTTAAACATTAAGAGCCACATTTCCTTCGTCATTCTTACATCCTGTTTGTTGAAAGGATGTCAGGTTTGTGCTTCCCATTTAATAATTGACTTTAAGAACTGTTATGGATGATCTTGTTTGTACATTTTATCTTTGTACTCACATACGCATATTCTGTGTGATATCTTGTATTCCAGAATGGTTGGATGCTTATGATGACGTAAGAGAAAGAAGATCAGACTTTGAGGTTTCAGAGGATGAAAGACGACGTTCAAGAATTGGTACTTTCAAGAAAAAGGCATTACATGCTTCAAACAAGTTCACTCACTCTCTGAAGAAAAGAGGAAAAAGGAAAGTGGACTACAGGTTCCCTTCAGTTTCGATAGAGGATGTACGTGATGCAAAAGAGGAGAATGCTGTCTGTGAATTGCGTCAAAGGCTCCTTGAGCGGAATTTGTTGCCATCCAGACATGATGACTACCATACATTGTTGAGGTGCATTTTTTTCTGAAAAATTATTCGGTTAATTTTTCATGTGTGTGAACACCTAGGTAGCAATGACAGTTTTCATTAGAAATATGGATGAAGAAGCAGTATTATTTGATGAAGTTGCATCCTTTAATGTATTTTGATTTTCCCTACTAATTTTTTTGAGGCTTTGCTTACAGTTGCATTGCTGTTTGTTTTCTGCACTGCATACTGTGTCCTTATATCTTGCGGCCAGATGTTTAACCTAATTTTTATTAACATTAATTTTGTGTAGATTCTTGAAGGCAAGAGATCTCAATGTTGAGAAAACTATTCCGACGTGGGAAGAAATGCTTAACTGGAGGAAAGAGTTTGGAGCAGACACAATATTGCAGGTATTTAATAGTTAATACTATTACCTCAACATTAATTTCACTATTGTTCTGTGTAATTGTAGATTCTAATTGGAACTTGTGACCACTCAGGATTTTGACTTTGAAGAGTTGGAAGAAGTATTGCAATTTTACCCACAAGGATATCATGGAGTTGATAGGGAGGGAAGACCTGTTTATATCGAAAGGCTTGGACAAGCTAATCCGAACAAACTAATGCGGATAACCACAATTGATCGCTACTTAAAATATCATGTCCAAGAATTTGAAAGGGCACTACATGAGAAGTTCCCTGCATGTTCTGTTGCCGCAAAGAAAAGAATCTGCACAACAACTACAATTTTGGATGTGCAAGGCTTAGTATGTTAATTCTATCAGTGGCTAATTTACTAAATTGATGATGTTTCTAACTTGTATATCTTTCTAATCTACATGGTCTGAACCATTTTGAACACTTAACTGCATTGACTAGAGACCTCTTTTTTCTATTACAAGGTCGTATTGACATGCATGAAACATCTGAGTGGTATTACAAATAGCTAGCATTCCCATGGGTGGTTTTACTTGGGTCTGGATCAATTATTTTCATCATTTTTCCAACTTGATCATACACAAAAGAGTATCAGATTTTTTCCCTCCAAATTGTTTTAGTAGTGCCCTTATGTAGCAATGAAGATATCATGAGTATTTTCTTGCATTAATACAATTTTGTGCTCGCCGTTTCCATTACCAATCATTCTCAATCAAGGAATTTTTCCCTGTGTCAAGTTTTTTGGAGTTTTGTTCCTCATGTTTTATTACTACTATTGGTTATTATTCAAGTTCAACTTCTAATATGGTATGCTGTCGATGCAGGGGATTAAAAATTTCACAAGGACAGCTGCTAGTCTTTTGGCGGCCATGGCAAAAATTGATAATAGCTATTATCCTGAGGTATAGCTGTTAACTGTGAACATCTATGTGAGAAATATAGGAAAAGAATATTATTGAATTGTTGTTGTGTACATTATTACATTGAGACCCTATTTATAGACCCTAGAATACAATCCTTTACCAAGTAGGATACTATTTAGTATTCCTATTTCTATTTCTATTACTATTCCTATTCTAATAGGATTGTATAAACCTATTCCTATTCTAATAGAATTGTATAAACATATTCTTATTCTAATAGGATTGTATAAACCTATTCCTATTCTAACACTCCCCCTCAAGCTAGTGCATACAATTCATGTACCTAGCTTGTTACAAATGTAATTAACACGAGGACTGATGAGGGGCTTGGTGAAATCTGCAAGTTGATCACTCGACTTCACAAAATTGACAATCAATCTCAATGTGCTTGGTCTTCTCATGAAATACTGAATTTGATGCATAATGCCGATAAAACACAGAGTGATAAAATTACAGTGTTGGAACTTTCCAAACCAAACTTGCAAAGACTGTTTCAGACCATAGAGTGACTTACGTAATCAACATACAAGGCTACTAAACTCCCCCTGAGCAACAAAATTAGGTGGTTGCTCCATATAGACTTCTTCACAATGCAACGGTCGTAAGTGCTCAAAATCTAGTGTAAAGTATATGGATCATGTTGGAATCACTAGACGAGTTGATATCAGACAAGTCACCGAAAAACTAGCCAGAACATGCTCATATGCCGGAGTATTAGATTTGATGGCTAAAAGTGGTCACAATCTAAGAAATAAAATTATATGGGTAGAGTCGGAATGATGTCACAACCCAACTAGAAAATATAAATTATATAGGATAGTTTGAATTTATGGAACGACCCCATTGAAAAAGAGAAATAATATGGGTAGGGTCAGAATGTTGGCACGACCCTACTGAAAAAGAAACGGGTAGGGTTGGAATGATGGCACAACCCTACGCAAATCAGATTTGAGGAGTCACCGGAAAGACGAATGGAACTATGCAAATCAAATCTGAGGAGTCACTGAAAAGACACATGATGCTATGCAACTCAGATATGAGAAAATAGTTCGAAAAAATCCACGGTACTACACAAATTAAATATGAAAAGTAGTCCGAAAAGATGCACGGTGCTACACAAATAAGATATGCAAAAAAGGTAGTCACCGGAAGGATGTCACGGTGCTACACAAATTATATATGAAAAAGTAGTCACTGGAATGATGACACAGTGCTACACAAAAAAGTAGACACCAGAATGATGGCACGGTGCTACAAAAATTAAATATGAAAAAGTAGTCACCGGAATGATAGCACGGTGCTACACAAATTAGATATAAGAAAATAGTCACCGGATAGATACACGGTGACCCAACTTTTGTTAACATAATCATTGGCCAGACGGGCAGCATCTATGGGTGCCACCCGCCGGCAGCGGAAGCTCTTTAATTCTCTACCAAGTTCGTAGAGGCTCTGATACCATGTGAGAAATATAGGAAAAGAATATTATTGAATTGTTGTTGTGTACATTATTACATTGAGACCCTATTTATAGACCCTAGAATACAATCCTTTACCAAGTAGGATACTATTTAGTATTCCTATTTCTATTTCTATTACTATTCCTATTCTAATAGGATTGTATAAACCTATTCCTATTCTAATAGAATTGTATAAACATATTCTTATTCTAATAGGATTGTATAAACCTATTCCTATTCTAACAATCTATAAATGAGACTGTCCAAATAATTTATCCAGACTCTATTGTCATGGCATACCTTTAATAATATCCAACATTTCTTTGTAGACACTGCATCGGATGTTCATTGTCAATGCTGGCCCTGGCTTCAAAAAGATGCTCTGGCCAGCAGCTCAAAAATTTCTGGATGCAAAAACTATTGCAAAGATACAGGTAGCAGAGGAATCATGTTTTTTTTTTGTGCACTCTCTAACTACAATTGACTGAATCTCTGTGTTCCAATCATTACTTTTGTAGGTGCTCGATCCCAAATCCTTGGGTAAACTACATGAAGTTATTGACCCAAGGTTCATTATTTGTTTTGTTCTATGTTTTTCCCTTGAAGAATAAAATCATTCAACCGTGTATCTGATTCTCTCTCTCTCTCTCAAAAGTCAATTGCCTGACTTTTTAGGTGGCTCTTGTACCTGTTCTGATGAGGGTGGCTGCCTCAGGTCTAACAAGGGTCCATGGAGTGATCCTGAAGTAATGAAGGTGAGCCATGCCAGTTCAGTTATATTCTTCTTCTATGATATATTCTTCATCTTGGTAAGCTTTATCTAGTCCTGGAGGTGAGAACTAGTTTGTAATAACCTGTTATTTTCTCCTCTATAGCTTGTGTATAACGTAGAGGCAACAACTGTGAAGGAAATCTCTAGAAAAATTGGTGACCAAAGGAAAATTGAATCCTATATACAGATACGCCCTTCAAAGGTAAATTTTCACTTTGGCATGCTCCTTTGTTTCTTTTTCATTTGTCTTCCTCTGTATGACGCAATTTATTATGTGTTCAGGGAAGGAGTAGAGACACATCCACAAGTGATTCAGTATTGGATGCTGATGACTTGTGTTCACCAATTAGAGGAAGTAGTAGCTCAATTTTGAGGCTGACCCCAGTTGATGAAGAAGTGAGTTTTGCAAAGCATAATGCACTTTTGTTTTTTTCATCCAACTCCTGTACTGCTCCTCCGCTAATATGTAGCTGCAGTGCACGCATGTGCACTTTTGCTTCTTTATATATCACACTTTTTTTGACTTATAATCATTGGTTTCGTAGGTTAGGTCATCAGATTCAACAGCCTATTGTAGCTGTGATGATGAATTCAGCCTAGGTGATCGAGGTGTCACTAATGAGCATGGATTGCTGCATTGGCAAGAGCAGTCTCCTGTGAGCAATCCAATGAATCCGTCCACTAATACATTGCCTCATTCTGGAGGTATTTGTCTTGTTAATCATGAATTCCATCAAAAGATCCTTTAATCGATAGCTACCTTCACTAATCACTAGTGTGTTGTAAGACGTGGCTTGGTTTATAGAGACACCATGAGAATTATAAAATGCTATTAGTTGAACCAATTCTCAAATCCATGATGTAGGCACATACAAGTTTTCCACTAGAGTGCAACTCCACTCCAGTAGAAAATGTTAAACGACAGTAGAAATCATAGGGGAGAGAACATGATTAGCCTCAGTTCTGTTTCAAAAGAAAAGAATAATTTTTGATAGTACTAGCAAGAAAGATAGTGGAATTCCATAGTGCAAATGAGTAGTGTCTGAAGTTATAATAAACTTGAGAGGAAGTTATGCTGCCTCGCTACACTTCTCCACCCTCCAAGGAAAAGAAAACCTTAAGGAAAGAATGACTCTTTATGAGTTTCAGAAGCGGGATTTCTCTTGCCTCAAAACCTTTTCCTTTTGGCATGTGAAAGGAATGTGGGAAATGAGAAACTTCTTGTTTTAAGTCTTATTCGCCTTGCTAAAAGTCTCCTTTGGCTAGTGGATGTGCTCACCTGGTTTGTTTTTGGCCATTGTATATCCACCTAGTGTTTTTTTGCTTATTGAAGACTCCACAAAATCTATACTCTATCCATCTCTTGCTACTCATTTTCATCATTTGTGTACACACTCTGCCATGACGTGCTTAGTCTTGTATATATGTAGTCTAGTCAATTGAACTCTGAGTTCTTCCAAGCTAAAACTCATGCTAGAATGGTAAATGTAAATTCATATATCGTGGGGTTCATGTCCATTATTCATGTTCTTTTTAGGTACCTGGGCAATTAATTGGTGTGAAAGAATCCAAGAGAAGATTCTGAGCAGCTGTTTCAGTTGTTTGGAAAGGAAACTGATTCCTTTCATACTTAAAATCTTTGCATTTATTCGTAGTCTTCCCTTCGAGTACTGGAGGAAACAGACAAATGTTTTTCCAACTAATGCATTGGAAGAACGACAAGGGAGCAGTTCATCCATTAATGACGAAGCAGTTCAAAGAGTAAGGGAGATCCATCCATGCATGCAGCGTCTTCATAAATTGGAAAATTTATTGGAAGAAATAAACAAAAAGCCCGCTGAGATCCCAGCAGAGAAGGATCGAATGCTTCATCAGTCACTTAACAGGATCAAGTCTGTAGAAGTTGACCTAGAAAAAACAAAAAGGGTAAGGCTCATTAGTGAGGCAGGTCAAAAAAATTCCACATAAAATATTTCCTTATAAAAAAGGTCTGTAAAACTGTGAGCTTAGCAGTGTTGTCTTATTATGTTTTATATGTTCAACAGGTATTGCATGCGACGGTGTTGAAGCAACTTGAAATTACAGAGTTAGTGGACAACCTAAAAGAGTCGAGCTTTCATGTAAGCATCACATAACAATATGAACATATTGTTGGTCATCATTATCTTGTCAGCTCTACAGTCAATCACTATATATGTGCTTAGCTGATTTATTGTCCTGTCATGTGATACTGTTTGCATCCATCTTGATACAGTTTGTGTCTTATCTGTCTGCTGTTTTATTTTATTTTATTATTCTTCCCATGTTTGGCAAAAAGGCTAGGGGGTTGTTGTCATGTGATCCAATTGGAAAACTAAAATGAAGGCAATTCATTATGTTGGCTTCTTACCGTTATGGTTGTCTATTATCATGCTTTAGCATCCTTCCTGCAAAGGCCTGGGAAGTAGATGGGGGTTAGACTCTGAGCGTATCTGCTGCTGGTAACATTGCCATCATGGTGGTGAGAACGGGAAAAGAGGAAAGGAGCGGGTGAGATGAGGCGGTGAAGTTCTAGTAAAATGGTATTTCATGGGGTTCATCTGATACTCTCTATTGATCCACTATCGAATTGATGATTGAAGGATGAGTTTATACAAGGCCAGGAAGCATGGCCTCATTTACCAGTATATTGGCTCGATATGTGTGAGATACTCTTGAGCTACTTGCAAGATATTCATTATAAATCCTGAATCTTTTATTTAGTACAATCACATTTCTACCGATAGGACACATTTTCTAGTCATAACAAAATGTGAAAGTTAAATGGTGGGTGTTTCTAATATGACTCGTATCGATATGGCTGCATATGACATATCATATTTTCTTTACTATTGGCTCTTGCAACTTATATTATCTTTCTTTCTTTCTGAAAGTATATTGTTTCAATTAATCCTTCGCGGACACAAGTCTGAGTTCTGCTGATGTTTTGTTGCAGAGGCGGAGATTGTGGTGTTGAATATTGAAATGTTGGAGATTCGAGTACCTGACAATGCGATGATAACTTTTTACTGCTAACTATGCTGCGAAGGGAGATGTTAGCTTATGCACCTCCAGCAGTGGTGACAAAGTTTTCCTTTTTTTTTTTTTGTACAATGTCCTTTACAGAACATGCAGTTGTGTTGCTGCAAGAAGATGTTGATTATACTGTACTGTTAAACATCTTAAAGAAAAAGCTTAAAAGAAAGCCTACCATCTTAATTCTGTTCCTCCATCCCATTTGATTATTATTTTTCCCTTATCATATGTTTATTTAAGTCGAGGCTAATCCATAAGCATGTCCTTTAATTTGGTCTCATCTGAATCTATGCTCTTTAATTTTGGTTGTGCACTTAATTTTGTATAAAATACAAAATTGAATAAGTAGACACACATGTTTTACACGACATAATATAAATTAATTTGAGTATATTTGTTGCAAATTGTTATGTTGGATGTGTGTGTCTATTTATTCAACGTTATATAAGTTGGATTGTCTATTTAATACATACCCAAAATTGGAAGACAAATGACAAAAACGGAAAAAAGTGTTATTGGTTTATTAAGATCAGCCTTTCTGGAAAACATCAGTCGTCGTTAAGGAAAATTTCTAGTGGATGTCTGTTGGTATTAGTTCTGTAATTCAACTTGCACAGTTCATAAACAATTAATTTCCTGCAAATTAATCAATTAATTAGTTGAGGCAAGTGGCCAACACGTTGTTAGTCAAATCACAATTTTCATTTTCCATTACGTATCCCTAAGTTAAGTTCTACTAACTTTTATTATCAACATAATTTAATCTGTTATACAAAATAATAAGTTATTCTCTATTATAAATAAATATAATAATGGTAGAAGGTAAACTAGAATTTACAGATTTTTCGTGAATCGAAATCAGAAGACTATGATTAACAATAATTACTATAGTTAAAACTTGTTTTTATCTTTTGAAAATTGCAAACCTAGCAATAGGAGATCGTCAAAATCCGATGCTATTTTTCAGCCTCTAATCTTTCTCTATAATAATTTAATGCTAATTATTAAACAAAATGTTAAGCAAAAATTGTACGCATTAATTAAGATATCATATAACAACTCTCTTGATCAAACACTTCTAGTTCTTAATGTGTAACTAATCCAACAACTCTCTCATTATAAATAGTAAAAATATATTTATTCAAAATTTTAACTCGATCTCTGCATTCTATTATATAGTTTAAATCTTTAACCTTTAGCTCTTTTATCTCCCTCTTTTCATCATCAACGATTCTAATAATAACTCAAATAATAACGCCTCAATCCTAAATAAATCAAGCTATGTTTGAAATATTTTCATCCTAATGTAAGAAGACACGGTCATGAGAAAGCCAATTTACGCGTAGAACGGCGCTAGCTGTAGATGCTGTACCCATTCCAATTTTTTCTTCTTCTTATTATATGCTTTTAATAATTTTATGTCGTTATTAAACTCAAAATATTTTCTATTTTAAAAATATATGAATATAAATATTTCCACTACGAACTCAAACTTACTGTAAACAATTAGCTGGCAAGAACTGAGATAACTTTGTTAAAAGGGAAAGAGAACAGATAGATCTCTTTCTATTTCTGAGTTTCTTTCAAAGATCACTTTTTTCTGGGTTTTTGTTGAAATTTTCTTCCAAGAAATCATCTTTTTCCTTTTATAATTTGTTATTTTAGCTCATTTTGCTATTATGGAGTGCAGACATTGTTTTTCTTGTATTTTTCTACTGTTTTCTTTCTTCATTTCAGCTTCAGCTTCAGCTTATTTATCAGGTTTGTGTTTGTTGTACTGTTTTTTTTTACCAATTTGGTTTCTGCTATGAATGTTCTTACATATTTTATTTTTTGTTATACAGATGGGATTTTTGTTAATGAAGGTTTAACTGGGAGGAATCTACTTCAAACCAAGAAACGTAAGCTCTTGATCATCATATTTTACTTTTGTTTGGTGGTCTTAGGAGCTAGATTTGTGGGTATTTTGTTAAGTTTTGTAGTAGCTGATTGGTTTGACTGAAGATCTGTTAAGTTGGGTTTGTTCTTTAGGTGTAATTATTGTTAAAATTGAAACTAAATTTGTGAAATAGATTGTTGGGTGTTTTGGTATTTCAGCTTATTTGCTTTTGTTTCTGTTTTCTGGGATCTGGATGTGTCATTTTGCCTTATGTTTGAGGTGAGGTGAGAGGAACCTTTTGTAGTTGAAGATGGAAAATGCTCTTTTTTGGTTTATCTCTATGCATTATTATTATTCTTGTTTTTCATTATTTTTCTATTTTTGTTGTTACATGTTGTTCCTTTAGCCTTGATTATCTTATTATCTTGCTGTTGTTTCTACTGCCTCTTTTTGATCATTCTTTGAGCCGAGGGTGTAGCCGGAAACAGCCTCTCTACCTTCTCAAGGTAGGGGTAGAGGTAAGGTTGTGTACACTCTATCCTCCCCATACCTCGCTTGTGGGATTACACTGAATTATTTGTTGTTTTCTTTGCTGTTTTGTCTTGGTTATGTTCTTACAGTCAGGTTATGTCTTAATATGCTTGAGTGCCTTTCTAATAAGGAAGAAATTTTAAAAAAAACATGCAATGGTTGTGTTATCCTGTAATTATGGTTAGTAGGTTATTGCAAATATAAGGACAAAACCAAACTTTTTTAGGATAATGAATGTTTAAATTGAGCAGCTTGTGACATTTCCATATAATTTTGTAGTTGATATCATGTGATAGTTTTGCTAAGTCATTTTTAGTGCCCTGTGCAAAGTTCAATAAGCAGTAGGATGTGCTGCAATCTGCTGCGTATTCTCGCACTCTGAAGTTCTGCATAGCACCGCATGGATTTGATAGAGATGTTTTTTCCAGTTTGTTTTCTTGATACTGTGGCCAGGAGTGTCTGTTTGATGATACTCCTACGTACAAACCTATAGGATAGGGCTTGATTTCAATGGTAACTTTGTTTTCTGGGCTGTGGATCTTCTTGTATGCTTTGTTCATCCACGGTGATGGAAAATGGAAAGGGAATGGCATGCCAGATGGTATAAATGTGAAGTACATTATCGTGTATTGCAGCTTAGGTGTGTACTGTGTGATTGAAATGGCATCTAGGACTGCCTATTAGTTGAGTTGAAGTATGTAAAGAGAGCTCGTTGATAAGGATAACGTTTATGATGGTACTGGATATATTTTAAATTGAGATGAGTCAGATCAAGGAAAACACGATAGATCATAGTTCGTAAAGTTTTGCTGATCTCTCACAATTCATATGTTGCTGCATGTGTGGTGACTTAAAAGCAATTTAATCTTGTTTTCGTCCATCAAGTAATTTAAAAACATCGATGTACCTGAAACATGGAAGCTCTACAATTTCGTTAACCAGGGGAATATGACACCCTAAGTTGCTTGATAACTTGCTTATTGGCGATTGTGAGACGCACATAGTTTTTGCATGTTTGTAACTCACTGATGATCACTTTACAGTGACCAAGAAGATTTCTGTTTGCTTAAATTATTTACCTCAAGAGCTTGAAATGCTTGCTGAAGAATGCTTTGCTTCAATATTTATGCAGCTTGTCCTATCAGCTTCGAGTTTCAAAACTACACAGTCGTCACTACCCAATGCAGAGGACCGCAATACCCAGCCAAACAATGTTGTGATGCCCTTGCGCAGTTTGCTTGTCCCTATTCAGACTATGTGAATGATTTGACAACTGATTGTTCCTCTACCATGTTCAGCTACATTAATCTTCACGGGAAGTACCCACCTGGTCTTTTCGCCAGCGAATGCACTGGTGACAAAAAAGGGCTACCATGTCCCGATTCTGCACAAGCAGAATCTGCCAATGCTAATAATAGTCATATGAGCAGTAGACTATCACCAATCCTGATGATTGCAACAGCTATTATGGGCTTGTTGTTGTTGCTTCTCTGAAGACCTCTTCAAGGTTGTGGCGGTAGTTTCTGTATTCTTTATTGTCAAATATTGTTTGAACTCTGGATTTTCTTCTACCACGTTACCTCTGATTAACGATCAACAAGAAACTCATTTGAGCCTCCTCTTGTAATTCTTGATATATTACAACAACAGTTACTGCTGATACTTGTGTATTGAAAATGACTCTCCTTGCTAAACTGAGGATCTGTTAAATATTATTTCACTTTGTTGTATTTTGAGTATGGGCGATTGTAAATGTTTTCCTTTTTGTTCTTCCTTGTTGAAATCCCCGTGGGACGGGGACGATTAGGATGTGTTCTGGTGTTGATTATTGACATTTCTTCTGCCAGATAGCAGTTCGTCCATTAAGATGAACTTTGATAAAAGAGTATCTGCATCCCCACTAACATCTTTTGGTAGTAAATCACAAGTTGACAATGTGATATTAGGTGTGTGTGCATGAATATAGTAGGTAGATATAAAAGTTTTGCAACCATACAGTGGCATAGATACCTGCTTTCTAAACGGTTAGTGTCTACGCATGCCTTACTCCTACCGTAGACTATTATATTTAGTGTGTCTTGTAGTATACTAATAAATGTATCCATATTTGCTGTCATTTTGTTTGTTTGGATAAGGCTTCTGTGGTTGAGGATACAAGATATAACATATAAACCAATACAAGGAGCATTGGACAAAATTCACTTTCATCAGCCAAGTATTCTATTCCTCTGGAAATGAAAAAGATACACACAACTGGAAAATTCTAACAAGTTACAACTTACAATAAATGGCTGCTGCTTCAACAAGCGCTCGTGTTCCATTGCAGAACTTTTCAGAATTGCAACGCGGAAAGAGGAATAAAATCCCCAGCAGTGTTCTGTTGCTCCAGATGTGTCGCGAAAAGAAGGAAGTCAAGCAATTACATGGCCAACTGATTCTCAATGGATTAATTCATCGTATTCCAAATGGAGCAAAGCTCGTAGAATCCTATGTTGGAGTGTCTGAAACTGATGATGCATTGTTAGTCTTCAACTCATCAATTCAATCACCTGATACATTTGCTTATAATGTTATGATCAGAGGACTGATTCTTAGCAAACGCCCTATAGAGTCGTTGTTTTTGTATGAACGATTAGTAACAGATGGACTATCACCGGATAGCCACACGTATACTTTTGTTCTAAAAGCTTGTTCCCATTTGAAAGCTGTTCTTGAAGGTAAAACAGTACATGCACAGATAATCAAGAAGGGAATAGAACCAAATACCCATATTTGTAGTTCTTTAATCTCTATGTACTCCTGTGCTGGTGATATGGCATCTGCAAAACAAGTTCTTGATGAATTCTCAGAGCATAACAATGTCATTTGCCCCTTTAACTCCATGATTACCGGTTATATGAATGAGGGTCTGGTAGAAGAGGCCATTGAGATATTCGATACAATGGGAAATAAGGATACAGCTACTTGGAGCGCGATGCTATCAGGGTATGTTAAGAATGGTATGCACGAAGACGCGCTTGTCACATTTCAGAAAATGATGAGTTATAATGTCCCATTGAATGAATCTTCACTTGTGTGCACTCTATCAGCCTGTGGAGAGTTGGGAGCTTTGGATCAAGGAAGATGGATACACAAGTATATCATAAACAAGAGGGAAATTGTAGTGAGTGTCAATCTTGGTACTGCGTTAGTTGACATGTATGCTAAGTGTGGGTGCGTTGAGTTTAGTTACCAGCTGTTCGAGAAAATGCCTCGGAGAGATGTTGTAACTTGGGGAGTGATCCTTTCGAGTTTTGCAACACATGGACAAGCCAAGTTATGCTTCCAATTGTTCGATGAGATGATAGAGTCTGGAGTTGAGCCAAATGGAGTTGTATTTGTAGCTATACTCTCTGCCTGTTCTCATGCTGGACTCGTCGAACAGGGATGTCACTATTTTGATCAAATGGTACATCAGTTCGGAATAAGACCATCCATTGAGCATTTTGGATGCATGGTTGATCTTCTTGGACGAGCTGGGAGGCTTGCAGAGGCAGAACAGCTCGTTTTATCAATGCCAGAAGAACCTAACTCGGTCATATTGGGTGCATTGTTTAATGCTTGTAGAATCCATAACGACGTTGAAAGAGGGAGGCCCCTATTCAAGCGACTAATCAATTTGGAACCCTCACCTGATCGATATAAACTAGCAGCGTCTTTGTTTGCTAATAATGGAGCTGATCATGAGATCAGAAAGTTGCTGAAGGATAAAATTTTGGAAACTAGATGTGGCTTGAGCAATATTCAGGTGGATGGGGTTGATCATGAGTTCATGGTCAGTGATATCGCGAATGACAGAGCTCAAGATGTCTATGAGACATTAGGAGGATAGCAGATCAACAAATCTGGTGAACTCATTTGATGTGTGAGGGCTTCTGTGAAGATTGTAAAATTCAATAAAAAAAACTAACATCTGTTGCTGGAAAAGACTATACATCCTTGGAAGACACTACCAAGTTAAATTTAAGCACAACAAAAAGGGCAAAAGCTACTACTGCACATGCAAAATATTACCAGCTTGCTGATACATTTGACTCTGAAAAAATGTAGCTGAATGCGAACATAGCTGCTGCTGATTGACACTGAAAAGTGATACCAACGTAGTAAAGTTACATTCTTCCACTGCTGTCAACCCCCACAGAAACATTGATCGAGAAAGGACATTCCTTTAAGCAGAATAGAGCAGTGTGTGTGTGTGGTGCAGCAGAATGTAATCACAGTACCTGCAGGAAATATTAAAAGGACCACATGATTACAACACACGGCTTAAGGACATAATCGCAGTTGCATGGATCTGCCCCCTGAAGTAGACGGGACAAGTACCTCAAAAGAAACACAACCTAATGTAAGAACAATCTCATATTCATATAGATGAAGCGATTTAGTGATACCAACAAGATTTCCTCATTGATGTTTACACGACATCATTCAACTTCAGATCCAACAGGATATGAAGCAACTGAAAATCCAGTCAGTCCTACAACTGTCTAACCAGTGACGAGCACTTGTATCAACACAAAACCTGAAAAAGGTTCTCTTTTATTATAAGTGTAGAAGTCCAACTTACAAATATTCCCTCCATTTGGAACTACCTCAATAATCTAAGATTTTGTACATTATATACTTAGCAGATCCGCATGACTGAACGACATAACATTAGTCTTACACGTAATGTATAGATAGCCTTATATTTGCATCTTTAACAAATGATCTAATCATTGATACAATAGTTGTTCTTCGGCCATGAGGCACTTCAAAACTCTTGATCTTTGGCAATACCACCTGTAGTTCCACTGACCCAATAATCACCACATAAACTTGCGTCTCGACCTATGACGAAATTGCTTTTTCATCACACACCAGGAAGTGGGGAAGCTGCTCAACTGTAGTAAACAGACAAAGAATTTGTATCATAATCAGGTATATGATAAACATTAGTTCAATGACGACAAGAACAAAATATTCATAATCGAGTACAGGCTAATTGTCAGTTTGATTTTTTCTACACCAATCTCCTCAAAAGAAGAGATCATAGTCAAATCAGAAGTAAATAATTTCAAAGAACCAAAAAAAAAAAACAACTAAGCAAGAGGCAACCGAAAGAATTGACATCTTAAGCAGGTAGAGTGACTTCTACATTTTAAAATGCAAATTTGGAATACGATTTCTACCGGAAATAAGAAACATTAACTAATTTTTCAATTCAAGGTATCGTGTCAAAGTCAAGTTTGTCAATAAGCATGAGTAAAAGTGTAAAACTACTGCAACAAATTATGTTCAGAAAGGGTAGCTTACATTGCCAATCAGCTTAGCCCCATACCAAGCAGAATCTACGCCATATGGGGGAGGAAGTACTCTGATTCCATTATTCATGCATGGGGGAAGAAGTCCACACACTTCCTTCTCTAATCTTTCTGCAATAAAGTTCATAATAAGAAAAATCAGTACTTTCCTTGAATATTGCATTTCTTCTTTATTTCGTCTGTTAACACTTCTGATTTTTACTTTCCTAAATTAGAAGAACACGGACAAACACATGATTCCATCAGATACATTGTCTAGGGAAAAAGAGCATAAGTTGCAATTCACCTGCTAATCCAGGCAAACATGCACTTCCCCCAGCCAAAACTACTGTTTTGTACCAGCTATCATCAACCATTAATTCAGCATCCTGGCAGTGCTCCATGCACAGCGCCACAGCATTCTGCAAACCCATAGCACGCCTGAAACAAGACCACAGATCTACTTATTTTCCATACTACAGATCCTTGTTCTTTTTTGAGGTAATTGGGGGGTGGGGTCAATTGTGTTTCACCATTTTAATCCTCAAAAACACCACTTTGTCTAAACGATATAAGCCAAGAAATTGGCGTCATCAGTTGACCACAGTAGACTGTAGCCTCAAAATGATACTACGATGTCTAGAACTACCCCCACCCGCCCAGAGTACAAATCTCTCTCTCCATTCGCATATAAGAAAATAAGTCTCAGGAAAGACCTGATGCAACAGGGTTCCAATTGACTACATAGTCCAAATCCACTTTGTCATGTACAGGATCTACTCCAGTTTTTTAAAGGCCTTTATACCCTAGGGGAAGTAATTGAAAATGGGAGTTGTTCAATAATTCTTACTAAAGTTCCCAGAATAAGGTAATATGGACGTACACTCCTGCAATGTGAGGCTGGAACAAAATCTCTCCTGTTTTAAAGCGCTCTTCTGAAAGTGTAAAGCAACCCTCAGATGCGATCTGAAAAGATGCACTGGTATCTTTGGATAACTCAGCTTCATAATCAAGCGCAACATAACAAAGGTTCTGCAATATGAACCAAATGAACCTCAGAAAATATACTTGAAAACATCACTAAGAAATAAAAAGTAACCGTAACTCTCATGCAGCTAGGCTTGTCAAGTCTATGTTTGTCACAGGATCAATACTAACTGAATCTAACATGATTTGTGTTGGTAAGATAAAAAGAACAGAAAAACTTGTACACTAATAACATCTTTATTTTTGAATAAACAAAATACAGTGAAAAAGTGAAGCAGAAGCTCTGCAATAACTCTTAAATTTGTAATCACATTCCTCTCCAGATACCATAAATTTCTGGAAAACTTAAACTTGGATTACTTCGCAAACCTTACATTGATTATTGTAATTCGACAATGTGTAGTAAAGAAGAAAATCACAAAGAACTCACAACTAAGATATGCATTTAACATGGTTTATTGAGGTTATCCGCAGCTAGTGCATATGCAGTAGTGCTGCAGCTATGATTATCTGACCAAGCACTTCTCAAGATTATTAGTATCTAGATGTGGCAGTAGAAGGACACGACACGACAGTTCAAAAATTTATGTACAGCGAAATGGTTTCCAGTAACAAAAATGATACCACGACATATTTTTGAAGTGATTCAGTAACTGTTAACTTGCAAGGTAGAAACAGTGCAAAGAATCATGTCTAGGTGAAACCGCCTTCCTTCCCACCCTAAATGTTCTATGGACAGAAAGTTGATACCTCTTTCAGTGTCCGCACAGTGTAAAGTGACCCAAAATAAATATTCTTTTGTTGCATCTGCTCCTTAAGGAATCCTGTAAGCTTCAATGCTCCAATTCCCACAACTTCCACACCTACTTGGTGCATGACTTTACCGTAAAGAACTGTAAAATACCAACAAAGTGGCTATACATAAATTATTGAAACAATGCAATCGAATTGCAGACACAAAGAGAAATAAAAACATGCAATCCATGTAAGTTGTTCATGAAGAAATTTAAGAGTAAATTAAATCATCAGAAAGAATAAACAATTAGTGAGCACAAACTTTCTTTTTGATAAGGTAATTCAAAAGGAGTAAAGCAAATGTGAGATGAAATTAGTAAACAAGAAACATTGGAAACCATCTGTGATTCATCTCAGGGGTTGTCTGGTCATCGCTGATTAACTCAGAAAGCTGGAGAATAAAAACTTACTTTCTAAACTATCCTACTAGCAACTCAAAAAAACAAAAAAACTATCACAGTTCAAAGAATTAAAAATGAATGAGTTCTATAAAGACAAGTTTACAATAAAGTCAAAGAACAACCATAAGTCCAGTACATGAATAAACAACTTACTTGGAACAATAGATGTCTGGTTAAATCCAATGTTGACTACTATTCCTGAAACTTTCCTTGCAGCAAATAAAGCTAAAACGGCCTATATTTTTTGAAAGAAAGACATTATGATACTATTATAAATCCAAAATCAGATTATCACTAAAAATTTGGAAGAATCTTGGTAATGTATGGTACAATCTTAGAAAGAGAACAGGAGAAGTTTGCCAAGTTGGTCATGACATTTTGATCATTTTCTCTCCCCATGTTAATAATATTTAGTTTTTGCCATTAACAATAGAAAGCATCAAGTACTTCATTAGTTAGTCAAATATGTATCAGATATTATTAGTGGAAAGCGAGAAGTGGGGCTATTTGACTGAACAAAGTCCATAACCGTTAAATAAGAGAAATATGTACTGTTATTTTATGTTAATTAAAATTTTCAGGGATGGAAAACTACTGTAATTAACAAAAGAAGTCAAATATATTAGGGTGAGGCTACATGGGTATGTATTAAATTGGTGGTAGCAGCGCCGAGTAGCCCAATGCTAAGGCACGAAAGATAAAATCCAATAAACCTAAGGACCAGGGCATGCCACAACAGCAAACAGGTGAATGCCTGACTAAGGAAAGGCACACGATAACTGTGAAAGAAAAGCTTATCTGTGATATACACTAGCTTATGAAAGGAACAGATTCTGCTTTATATGTAACATGTTCATAAATGTCGCTCAACAATGACATAAATGTTTTCTTCTTCCTCAGTCTAACAAAGTTTTTCTATGAGCTTAGAACTTTTAAAAGTACAACCAAGATTGTTATCTAACAAAGTTTTGCTACAAGTTTAGAACTTTTAAAAGTACAACCAAGATTATCAAAACTAACAACTTTAATCACCTCTGGAAATCCAACAGAAGTTGAAGGAAATGAATAAGTACTACCTGGTTGACAGCACAAACAGCAGGAACATTCATGTCAAATAATGCAGAATGGATCGCGTCTTTTAACTGCGTTCTAGCTGCTTTATCAGATTCAGTATCTGTATAGGTAAAGAGAAGTTAGAAAGAAAAATAAGAGAACAAACATAGTGATGAACTTTGAGAACCCAACTACACCCTCATACGTGCACCAAGAGCCACTGAAAAGATCTTACTATGCTCACTTCTTAATAGTTGAGAGATAACAATTCAAACCTATTTAGCACCTTACCCTCTTGCTCAAAAGTCAAATGGAAGAATGTTCAAAAATAGAGTTGCATGAGCTGATTCATCAAGTAAAAATGGACACACATGCATATATTGTGAAATAGTATTTGCCCTCTAAACAACAAATTGAGTTATTGATAGGTTATATTTACAGAAATTTGACTGGATTTTCAGCAACACCCAAATAGAAACTGACCATCATAATGGCAAATTGGAATGGACACAATGATCGGCTGTGTTGAAGTTTTCACCTGCATCCTGCATAGAATCCATAACAGCAGAAGAGAGAATTTTAGAAAAGGATTCCAGCAACCTTGGGTCTCAGTAACAAGCTCATATCTTATCTTCTAATTCCGGTTTGTAGGGAGCTATATGTAATACTCTAAAAAAGATATGAGGTGTTTTAGTAATTCTGGAAGTCATTGTGAATCCAGCCTTTTATACCTTATGCTCTCTTAGTGGGTAAAATTGGTGATTTATAATATAAATAGAGGAAATCTTGTTAGTGAATTATATGATAAACAATCAGATATGTGCCACTTTGGCAACATAATGATAAAGAGAGTCCTTTCATAGATAAAATTTTGATGCAGATTCTTCTTTGGCAACCAGATGTCCATATTACAATCAATTAATAATGTAAAAAATATCGTAGAGGCCTGTTATTATGGTGTTAAAAAGCATTTTATGAAAATCAAATTATGTTTGAGAACCAAAAACCTGTTTAGATTGGTCAACAATGGATGTTGGTTTAGGTGGTCAAGCATCTTCAAGAAAAAAGGTACATTTACGACTTCTAATGTTGTCAGATGAGACCAATGTAAAATGACACCAAAAATGAATGGAACACGAACCTGGTGTATATTGTTGAAAAGAAGTGTCTCAATCTAGAATACATTGGAGATTCAATGTTGCCAAATTCCTGTCAATGGGACAATTTTTCAGGAAGGATTAGGGTGAGAATTTGTCTAGCCCATGGAACACAACAAATAGTTCGAACAACAAAGGCCTCAAATAGTCAAAAGTGCAAGTGATTTTCATAAATTGACAACTACAACTGTAAACTCATAAGAAAGCTCACCAAGAATGTCGCTGATCTCCCTGACGGAGCACTGTACTTACTCCAACCAAATTTGCAATAGCCTGACCCACCTTTTAGTGAGAAAAATCAGAAAGATAAATAAGCTCAAAGAAATCATTTCTCTTTGTACTGTTCACATAATGCTCTGTTACATTAGAATTTATCCTCGAATCAGTAAAAGAAAACAACTAGAGCCTTATGCCAACTAAAAGATCGAGTGTAACACATAGAAAGACACGCACCGTCAATGATAATAGCACCAGGTACTTGAGCACGTTGACCATAAATACTCATGAATGACAATTCCGGTACTGAATTTGGAAACGTCCTACAAATCATACACCTTATCAAACCAGCTACTGATATCCTCATCTATAATTCACTCCTTTATCTCATACTCCCTCCGTCCCAAATTAGTTGTCATATTTCAGTTCAGCTAAATTAGATTAAACCAATTGTAACTTTTCTCATGTCACGTTAATTGATCAAAGTTCACCTAATATTGACTTTTCAAAAGCACAACTAATTTTCAATCAAGTAACAAGGAATTTACCTAAGAGGACCAGATCTCAAGTGAGTTTCAGCGAAAAAAGTAAAATCCCAAGGCTCATGCTGATTCTGAAGAAAGTAAATCCATAGCCGATTATCGGAAACAATGAATTTCCACGATTTACATACAGAACTCAGTTTAGCAGACTCTTTTGGCCCTAAAATCTTCAAAATTTGAATGAAAATATCTAACGGAATCCGATCGAATTCTCCGGTGGATGCCGTCTGTACATACATCATCATCTGGTCAAACCGATCCATGGAATTGACAGTTGAGGTGGAGTTACTCGAAGTGGAACGAGTAGATACGGATTCCCATACCTTGCGTAACAACATAGCCATGGTAGTGTTTTTATTGTTCTGGCACGGCTCCAGTCATGAAATGGGAGAGGGTATAACAGTTTTTAGCTGAATATGGAACTGAAATTCATCTTCATATTTGCAAAGATAGACTGATTTGAGCAACACGTGGATAATACGTTTGCCAGATATATATTTTATCTTCCGCTAAAGTTAAAAAGGTCAATTTGGTGTGCTAATGAATGATTGATTTAATGATTTTTGATTTTTTATATCAGCCTATAAAGTGTTTTCACTTAGGAATTAGTTCATACCTTCATTTTTGACGGTCTTAAATTTTCTCTTATCCTACGAGTGTCAGTATTTGTTTTTAAACTTTGTCAACTCATGTGCATTCATTTGGTTAGTCACTTTGATTCTAAATGATTTTCAATGGTTTTTTTTTTTGTGTTTACTGACATCTTAATGATTAAATCAAGAATTGAATCGATTAATCAGTATCGTAATAATTTTATAATGAATTAGCATATCTATGTTTAGAACTTCTCTCCCAATTTTTGTATATAGAATATATATATATATGAATTGATGAATATTCATGTTAGGTTTTTAGAAAAAAAAAACACTTCAAATCTCACTAAAAGTTAAAATTTGCTTACAAATAATGAAATGAATAACGCGTGAGAACTAATCCCAAAATAATATCTTTGAATTTGGGAGGAAAATATGGTCTATAGTCGAATTTTCAACTACACACTCATATTTTACGGATATGCTATTACCCCTGAATTTTGTAAAACTGAAATTATTATCTTCCTAAATGTTGACATGACAAAGTGAATGTAATTTACTCTTTTTGAGAGAGTGAGCAGCCAAAACAATATTAAAATTTTGTTTTAAATATATTATTTCATAAAAATATGTATTTTTAATTATTATTTTTTAAAAATTGTTTTCTTTCTTCTCCATGGTAGCAAATGCCAAATTTCTCCGCCTGGTCATCCCAAAGTCGTCGCGCCACTACCACCATCTCCATCGGATTAAATTTCGAATAACTCTCATGTATAAAATTTGAAAAAAAATAATCAAATCCACCATCTCCAATCACCAAAAATATAATTTGAATCAAATTAAAAACTCAATCTGGTTCAAATGCAATTGAATCCTAAAAAAAAAAATATTTTTTACTTGTAGATCTTAATTCCTCATGTTTTTTTATTTTAGTTTGTTTACTAAATTCTCCGACAAGCAATTACCTTCTCTTGATTATAAAAAAAACTCCGTCACACAGACATAAAATTGTGGCAATATGTACCCACAAACATTAATTGGAGTCTCTTCACTCGATGAAACTTTTTTTCCTTTTGGTGGTAGGCTTAAATTAGATTCATAATGGTCTTGGTGGTGGTGGTTTTGATGGTGATGTGGATATTTATTTTTCGAGCTTTATTCTTTGAAAGAAGTGGCGGGGAACTCTTTGAGTAGATGGAGGAGCTAATGGTGAAAGCGGAGAAATGACAAAGACATAGGTGGAGATGGTGGTGACAACGAAATTCTCATACTATGCTGGTGGCGGTGACATATCTCTCTGGAGAAGACAAAAGAAAGAGACCCCCTATTTAACCCCCAATATATTCTCCAAATCAAAGTTCTCACAATATAATTAACGCTAAAAAATGAATGAAGAAGAAAGAGAAAAAATGTCTTTGTTTAAGTGTGTTTTTCACCACTGACACATATCTAGTTATGGCGTTTTAAGGGGCTACTTATTTCATTTTAAAATAATTCAGGAGGGTAATAGAACCCTTGTGAAGTATGAGAGTGTAGTTGAGAATCCGGATATAGGTTGGGAGGCTTTTGGCCATTTTTTCTTTTGTAAATTATAAATAAGAAAAAATATCTCTAACGACTTTACACGAATTAACTATAATTAACCATTACGAAACACTTCCCAATCGGCTTTACATGGCGCTAATACTAGTATCATATATTCCATTATATTCCATATATATCCATATCTAAGGGTACATTGCATATTCCATATCCGTTATATTTTGTAAATTATAAATAAGGAAAAATTATTCGTAACAACTTTATATGGCGCAAATTTAAATATGAAGTGTGATTTAATTTATCGTTAAAAAAGACTTCCCACTGAACTTTATGTGACGTGAATATTAATACTTAAACAATATATGGAAACCAAAAAATAAAAAAAATGAGACAAACGGACATTGTGATTTGATAATGTAATAACATAAAAAATATTTAGTATATAAGCAAACATATGTTTATTATATTTTTCTCCGCCTCTTATTCAAACCTATCGCGATCAGTCAAAAAAACAATCACCTAGATTTTCTCCTCAAGGTCAGAAATTTATCAATCATTTTATCTCTATCTACTCTGCACGATCGTTTTTTTTTTTTTGGAATGCACGATCGAAAAAAGTATCTAGAATAATTGAATTTTTCGAGTTTCATTTCTGAACTTGAACTGATAGATGTCTAAGTTTTTTAATCTAAGCTATCAGCTTTTGTTCACTTTTTATATCTCAGATATCATTGTTGATAAGTTGATTATAATTCAGATTGAAAAATCGCACGTCTAATGTGTTCTTGACTGTTAACTTTTTTTAAAAAAAAAAAACAGAACAAGATAAATAATTGTATGGAATGCTATGGTTAATTCACCTTGTCACCTTACAAGTAATTTGGTGTTATCATTCATCTGGTTGTTTGTACTAACCTTTAATTTTTTGTTGAATTGATTTAGTACTGTTGGAACAATTTTATGTGTTTTTCATGGTCTTCTTGCAACCATGTTGTAACAGGAGGTCAAAACTAAATGTGTCTTTTCTGTAAATGGATGTTCTGTGATATTTAATGTTAAGATGTTTTTGGAATGTAGTTAATTCGTGACCTTTATATTCTAGAGTGACTTTTATGGTGGATAAGATGAGGCTGAGATGGTTTGGACATATGAAGAGGAGGAGCACAAATGTTCTAGGGAGGAGGGGTGAGAGGTTGGGAAGGGTGGGTTTAAAGAGGGTTAGAGGTAGGTCGAAGAAGTAAATGAAAGAGGTGAATAGACTTAAGAGGACATGAAAATTTAAGTGTTGCGTTTGTACACACCTTAGATGTATCGTATCCTTATTTTGTTGGGTTTAAAAGGTGTGAATGAAGAATGAAGAGTTGTGATTTTTATGAAAATTTTGCGACTTTTCTGGAGAGTTGCGATTTTTCTGAAAAATTGTGTTTTTCCATAAGGTTGTGACTTTTATGAAGAGTTGTGACTTTTGACTTTTCCAGAGCGTTGTGACCTTTCCGATAAGGCACCATAAGAGTTTATTCACACTACTGTCTATTCTGCACAAACAAATTCAGTGTACTTTACTACCGTTGAGTGGTTTGTTCACCGTGCCAATCCAATACACGAGTGAGTAAAATTGTTCTATCCTGGTAGAGGATATATTATATCAATCTCGGATACTTGAGAGGAATAATTTCCTAAGTTATCGTTCTAAGTATTTTCGTAATTCGGATTAAACAACATGTTTGAACTTTATTGAGTTGTTTCTTCTTCTGCTGGAATAGATAGTATAATAGAATGGAAGGTGTTTCGGCTGCTGAGGTAAGGAATGGCGCCAAAGATATTCAAGGAATCCAATGGTATAGGAGTACCAATGTAACCAGGGAGGAAGTTAGGCAAAGAAAACTACGAAACAATCTGTGGAACCGTGGAAGAAATATTCCTCAATCTGGTGAGACACCAGATAAGGTAATACAAACTTATATTTTAATTACTTTCTGAATGGTTTAGAAGAAAAAAATGTTGTGTTCAATGTGGATTTGGTGTCATTTTACCCCTTTGTATGTCAACAGGAGCACAAAACCATTAAGAAAGATTGTTTATACGATTTCAGATGGTATGCAGGATCCGTTAAACCATCGTTCTCCAACTCCCGGGTAAGTTTCAGATCTTTGTTGTGATTTGTGTGTGGAGTAAACTAGGAGCTTACTTAGAGAATAAGTTGAACAACATTTTGAATAATTCATCTGTTCTTTTTCCAAATTTTGCAACATAGCTGAGGAATATGGTCTGGGCAACGTCTAAGCACGATGTGTACCTCATGTCTAATTTGTCTGCCGTGCATTGGTCATCATTGACCTGCACGAAAACAGAGATTCTCAACTTCTCAGGGCATATAGTACCACTCGAGGTATGTATTTTTGTACATCAAATTCACTTATCATAAATTGGTTTGGACCTCCTTTCCAATCCTTTCTCTTTTTCTCTTCTCTATTAGAAACATCCTAAAAGCTTTCCAGAGGGATTTACTGCAACCCGAGTAAGCACACTCGCGGTGAAAGATAAGTTGCTTCTTGCCGGTGGATTGCAAGGAGAACTTATAGTCAAGGTTTGTTAATGTCCTTACAACTGTTCTTTTTTTAAAATACCGTTGGTTTTAGGACTTCCTTTATGTGCAGTACTTGGATAAACCTGGAGTTAGCTTTTGTTTTCGGCCAACATATGATGATGATGATGCCATAACCACTTGTATTGAGATTAACGACAGTGCCAGGTATTGCATCATCTTGCTTATTGCCTGAACCTCTCTCGATCAATAAGGTTATACTTTCTTTTCTTAGTGAGGATGAAGCTAAACGCGATATTTATTTCTATGCAGTGGTGCACTTCATTTTATTGTTTCATACAATGATTCTGGAGTTAGGGAATTTGATATGGAGACGTTTCAACAGTCTAACTATTTCCATTTTAACTTGCCAGTGAATGTAAGTCTGTATTCGACTAGTCTATGTATGAACCTGTTTCGTTTATAGTATATATCCTATCTTGATACAAAGATCTTTCAGTGGTTTACATTTTGTTTTGATATTACTAAATCCTTTTCCGTTTTTTCTGCTCTCAGCATACATCACTCAGCCCTGATGGCAGGCTTCTCGTAGTAGTTGGGGATGATCCCGAAGGAATGTTGGTTGACTCCAGGAATGGAATGGTATGTTTGGACATCTCAAATGTACTGCACCGCGAATTATTAGTATAATAAGAGGTCGACTAACAAAATCCATTTTTTACAGGTTGTTTCTTCTCTGTCTGGACATGTGGACTACTCGTATGCATCAGCATGGCATCCTGATGGCCAAACATTTGCAACTGGGAATGAGGATAACACGTGCAGAATATGGGATATCCGAAACTTGTCCAAGTCAGTCACTGTGTTGAAGGGTACATTTGGACCTATTGTGTCAATGCGCTACACGTCTGATGGCAAATATATGGCTATGGCAGAGCATGAAGATTTTGTCCACATTTTTTATGTAAAAAGTGGATATGTGGTGGAACAAGAAATTGATTTCTTCGGTGAGATATCAGGAGTGTCTTTTAGTCCCGATACAGAGTCCCTTTTCATTGGCTTGAAGAGTTCTGCATGGAATGGCCTCCTTGAGTTTGGACGACGACACAATAATTCATACCTTGATGCAATGATATGAAGGCTGCACCAGTAAACATAGTTAGCAGATTATATTTGTTGTATTGTTGTGCTATTTGTATGTCTCATAAGAAATTGTAAGCACAGAAGATGTATACACAGAAAGCTAGACGATTTCCGGTCATTTGAGCGATAAAACTGAGAGCATTGTTGTTAGAATTGCATAAACTTCAAATTCAAAATTCACTTTTGGATGGAACATATGAGATCCCTCCACCTTTATTTAGAGATTGCAAAGTTTAAATCCTGGAATTGAAACTTTTTTAGTATTGAGTGATTTTGTAATGCGAATTTATTCAAAACAATGGAATTCTCCGCCTTGATTAACCTTTATGCAAGTAAACTTCATAATAATAATTGAACTGGAGAGATTCAGTATTAATTATCACTTCTCCTTGTATATACTTTAAATTGCAAATATAACATTGATTATGTTATTAATTATTGACATAACCGAATAACTGAACTAAAAAACCAAACTGAAAAGAGAAAAACCAAATTTATATTGGTTTGGAACATTGGATTACACTTTTTCAAAATCAAAAATCGAAAAACCTGAACAAAATAGTATAGAATCAAACCGAAAAATCAAATGCACACCCGTTACGATGCATAATCCATATCTGTTATATTTTGTAAATCGTAAATAAGGAAAAAATATCCTAATAACTTAATATGGCGCGAATACTAATACTAAACAATGTAGGAAACCAAGAGCTTTATATGGCGCAAATACTAATACTAAACCATGTAGGAAACCAAAAAAATATAAAAATTCAGAAAACGGACATTGTGATTTATGAATGTAATAACATCAAAAAAATTTAGCATATAAGCATACATATGTTGAAATTTTTTGGGCCTCTTCAAATCTATCGTAATCAACAGGCAAAAAAACAAGCACCTTAGATTTTCGACTCAAGGTCAGAAATTTAACACTCCTTTTACCTCTATCTTCTCTAGGCGATTGTTTTTTTTTCGGAGTGAAAGGTCGAAAAACACATCTAAAATAATTGAATTTTTTGAGTTTTATACCTGAACTAATAGATGTTTAAGTTTTTTTTATCTAAGATATCAGTTTTGTTTCACTTATTATATCTTAGATATCATTATTGTTGATAAGTTGGTTATATTTCAGATAGAAAAATCGCACATCTAATAAACTAGAATACTTTATGTGTGTTTTTGACGTTTAACTTTTTATTTATAGAGAAAAAGATAAATAATTAATTTACCTTGTGATCACCTATGTATACAAGTAATTTGTTGTTTATACGAACCGTTGAAGTTTGTTGAATTGATTTAGCTTTATACTGTTGGAGGTAGTTGAGTGTTGTCTCGCTCTCGTGCGGGGTAGGCTTGGTGGATAGATAGTATTAGCATTATTATCGTAGTTTTTGTGCTTTGTTTATCACATTATTCTGCTTTATATGGTCTGTTACACTTTCTTTATTATTTGTTATGCCTTGTTTTACCTCTAGCTCTACGAGGTAGGGGTGAGGTTGGCATATACTCTACCCTCACCTGACCCCACATGTAGGAATACACTGGGTATATTATTGTTGTAGTTAAAGTTAACTTTCATGATTTTTGGTTGTAGATCATTTAGTTGGAGTGTAACATGTCCCATCAACAAGGAGATGATGTTGATTATGTAGCAGATGAACATGAAATGGAAGAACTAGATGTTTTTATTGATGAGTTCCAAGACATAGACTTGGATGGCTTTGATTCGGATGTAAATGAAAGGCGAGGCATAGACTTGGATGGCTTTGGTTCGGATGTAGATGAGTTCCTAGACGTAGAATTGAGTGACGTTGAATCGTATATAGATGAGTTGCAAGAAACAGACATGGTTTGTTAATTCATTATGAAAATTTAATTGTTCCATTTGTACACGCCTTAGATGTATCATATCCATGTTTTAGTACGAATCTGCTTCAAATGTTTGAACTTTATTGAGTTGTTTCTTCTTCTGCTGGAATAGAATTATAGAATGAAAGATATTTCGGCTGTTGACGTGAGGAGTGGCAGAGATATTCAAGGGATCCCCTGGGAAAGGGCTATCGTAACCAGGGAGATACGTAGGCAAAGAAGGCAACAAGAATATCAGAACTACGAAAATATTCATCAATCTGATGAGAAATCAGAAAAGGTATTTTAATTACTTTATAAGTAATGTGTTTGGATGAAAAAAATGTTGTATTCAATGTTGATTTGGTGTAATTTTCCCCTTTTGTTTGTCAACAGGAGTGCAAAACCACAAAGAAAGACGGTTTATACTATGATTTCAGATATAATGCAAGTTCCGTTATACCAACGTTCTCTCACACTCAGGTAAATTCAGAGCTGTTGTCAACTCTTCTATTTCTTAGAGAATAAGTTGAACGACATTTTGAATAACCTGTCTATTCCTTTTTCAAATTTTTCGACATAGCTGAGGAATATGATCTCCGCAACTTCTAAGCATGATGTGTACCTACTGTCACATTTTTCTCTCATGCATTGGTCATCATTGACCTGCGTGAAAACTGAAATTCTCGATTTATCAGGGCATGTAGCGCCATGTGAGGTATGTAATTTTGTACATCGAATTCACTTAATGTATTTATAGTCTTAACTTGATTATATGAGGACCTCCTTTTCACTCGTTTCTTCTTCTCTTTCTCTATTAGAAACATCCTGAAAGCCATTCAGAGGGATTTACACACACCGAAGTAAGCACTCTCGCTGTGAATGATAAGTTGCTTGTTGCTGGTGGATTACAAGGAGAACTTATCGTCAAGGTTTGTCATGAATGTTCTTAGAACTGTCCGCCCTCGTTTACATGTTTAGCTTTTGCTGTCAAATATGCTAAACATGAAAAGGCTTATGTATTATGTGCAGTATTTAGATAAGCCTGGAGTTTGCTTTTGTTCTCAACCAACGTATGATGATGATGCCATTACCACTGCTATTGAGATTAAAAACACTGTCAGGTATTGCATCATCTTGCTTATTGCTTGAATCTCTCTCGATTGATAAGGGTATACTTTCTTTTCTTAGTGAGGATGAAGCTAAATTACATATCTATTTCAATGCAGTGGTGCACTTCATTTTTTCGCTTCAAATAATGATTGTGGAGTTAGAGATTTCGATATGGAGACATTCCAACTGTTTAACCATTTCCATTTACCCTGGCCAGTGAATGTAAGTCTGTATTCGACTAGTCTATGCCTGAACCTGTCTCATTTATAGTATCCTTTTGACGCTTGATACATTTCGTTTTGATATTACTGAATCATTTTCCCCTTTTAATGGTCACAGCATACATCAGTCAGCCCTGATGGTAGGCTTCTCATAGTAGTTGGGGATGATCCCGAAGGAATGTTGGTTGACTCCAGGAATGGAATGGTATGTTTGCACATCTCAAACGTACTGCACCGCGAATTATGAGTATAATAAGAGGTCGATGGGTGGTCCGCTAACAAAATTCATTTTTTTTATAGGCTCTTTCTCATTTGTCTGGACATGTGGACTACTCATTTGCATCAGCGTGGCATCCTGATGGCCGAACTTTTGCAACTGGGAACCAGGATAAAACGTGCAGAATATGGGATTGTCGGAACTTGTCCAAGTCAGTCACTGTTTTGAAGGGCAACCTTGGAGCTATTCGGTCAATTAGCTACACGTCTGATGGCAGATTTATGGTTATGGCAGAGTCTGCAGATTTTGTCCATGTTTTTTATGTTAAAAGTGGATATGAGGTGGAGCAAGAAATTGATTTCTTCGGTGAGATATCAGGAGTGTCTTTTAGTCCCGATACAGAGTCCCTTTTCATTGGCTTGAGGAATCGCACATTTGGTAGCCTCCTTGAGTTTGGACGACGTCACAACTATTCATACCATGATGCAATGATATGGGCACTTTGAAGGTAGAAGTGGATCATATTTAGGTTCATATTTGTTGTATTGTTGTGCTATTTATATGTCGCATAAGAAATTGTGAGCACAAAAGATGTAGAGTGTAGTGATATACAGAAAGCTAGACGATCTTCAGTCATTTGAACGATAAAACGAAATATATTTTTTCTTTAGCATAGGCCAACTAGTGTAACTTTCCATGTTGGTTGGTGGCCTATTTTGCATAGACATAAAATTTGTGTTACTAACCTTTAGAAGTACATGTGAAATTGATGTCAATCGTTGTGTGTCAATCTTCCTTTATGATGTGTTGTATGGATTTTTAGAGGTGTAGAAGTTGGTGTTTCTTATTTGCATAGCTACGTGACTATTCTAACGTGAGTTGGTATCAAGGTAAACTATTACTTCTATAAGCCAGGGGCGGAGACACCTTGGAGTCGGGGTTCATCCCCTTCAGCTAGTTTGTGTGTTGAATTCTTCGGATTATGAACATCCATAGTAAAAATATTGGCTCAGCCATTGCCAATAAAACTTGTGGTGAATGGGGATTGACCATTCAATGTGGTACTCCTTCGGTCTCAACTTTATGTGACACACTTTTTTTTATCGATGTGACAAGTAATGACATATTCTTAGTAATTATTTTATTTTATTTTATAGGCATATAAATATGTATAACTAATTTCAGACTACAAGTTTTAAAAATCTTTTTATTATTCCTAACTCGTTGAACAGTTAAATGCTCTCACATAAATTAAAAATAAATAAATCAATCTTTTTTTTTAGTATTATATTTACAATGTAAATAACTTAAACGCATTTGTAAATATATATTTTTGCTAGTATAGAAAAAGAAAAGATTGGGTTACAAGTTACAAGGATCTGTAATCCACAAAGAACCAATAAATGAAAGCCAACTCATCTCCAAAAAATCTACTTCCCCTCATTTCCCCTCACTCATTTCCAAATCAAATCCCTATTTCATCTTTAGATATTGAAATCCCCAATAACCACAAATACTCCCCAATTTTGCATTGCATCAACAACAATTTCCAAATCCCCAACCTCCACACAACTCAAAAATGGCATCAGCTCTGTTTTCTGCACCAACTTTCCAAGGTCTCAGACCACTCAACAAACCCACTGACTCTTCCCTCTTCCTCAACAAACCCATCGCCTTCAAACCTATCACCAAAAAAACCCGAAATCTCGCTGTGAAAGCTGAACTCAACCCATCAATTGTCATCAGTTTGAGCACTGGGCTTTCACTTTTCCTTGGAAGGTTCGTTTTCTTTAATTTCCAGAGAGAAAATATGGCGAAACAAGTGCCGTCTCAGAATGGAATTTCTCACTTTGAAGCTGGAGATGTTAGGGCTAAGGAATATATAAGTTTGTTAAAGTCTAATGATCCAGTTGGATTCAATATTGTTGATGTGCTTGCTTGGGGATCTATTGGACATATTGTTGCTTACTATATCCTTGCTACTTCTAGCAATGGATATGATCCCAGTTTCTTTGGCTGAACCAAAAAAAAAAAAAAGTATGATGTGTTTTTTTTTTTTAACTGATTTATGTGAAATTGATGTGGTTTTGTTTGTAATGCAGTAGCTTTTATTTGTATAGTGCCAAAGAATTACTAGTACTATCTCTGTTTTCCTTTGCTTTGATCGTTTTATTCTGTGTTTGATATTCGTATTGGATCCAATGAAATTCATGCATACATCAAAAATTAAGTGTCATGCTAAGAAATATGATTTTGCATCATTTTGGACTATTTCATAATAAAAATATGTGATTGAGCTAGAATTTTTATAAAGGGATTTCAAAATATGAAAAGTTTAGAGCACATACAAAAAATGATAATAGATCTCGTTGTTATAATTAATGGAAAAAAAGTTCGATGCTTATGATTAAGTAGGAGGCGAATCATATACTAAAGAAGAAGAAAAAATGAAGTATATGCTTTTGATGAACATATATTTATGTGTGCTGATAAAACATAAAGAGTAACTGATCAAATTTGCGGATTTTCTAGTGAGGAAACACTTGTGATCCTATAAGTCCTGCGCTAGACATAAAACACAGAAATTAAGGAGATTTCATATGTCTACCATGTAATTTTGTATCGAAGAAAGTTTGGATGAACAATTTTTGCTCCACTTGGCTCTGGAGCAATTGAGAACCACTTACATAATACCAACATTTACAACTCCTTTCTTTTCTTGGATGTGTTAGATAGGATGGAAATTGTTTTTGAAGAAAATGTTATCAAAACTCTTGATCATAAGCTATAAAGAGAGATACAAGGTTGTGATTCTGTCGTAAGGACAAATTCAAAATTTTAAGAAGATGAATGCACTAATATGAATAAGTAAATTTAATAGTATTCTTATAATTAATAAATCATGATATTAACAATACAATACTTTTTTAAGCTTTTTATTTCTAATATACATTATTCAATACAATTTTTATACATCATACCAAGCGACGAGAATATATAGAGTAAAAATGATAGTGGGGAATTTAGGAATGATGCTTTCATATATTTTATGGTCACGAGAATGTGGGCAGTAAACAGTTGGACTTAATAACTTATTTCTTGCCTTTACCATATATTGTACCATTCTCTCCTAAATGTTTCAAAAAGGAAAATTAGTCACCATCCTCAATAGGTGTCATATGAAAATCTTTTGTAATTTGTTTGTGTATGGCTAATTAATATAAAAAGAATTACAAGGTTTAAAAAAGGAAATGTGTTTTTCAACTTGTAAAAGCAGTTTCTTGCTCTAAATCAAAGTATATAGTTTTGTTATGATAAACTAAACTATAGTTTCTACCCTAGCTAGTTATGGTAAAACGTTGTATATAGTTTAGTGTAAATATTGAATACATCTATTTTCTGATCCCACATAGGTAAATATATCAACGATAAATGATTTTGGCATTGATGACAATATATATATATATATATATATATTGTGTTTTTGGTTTTTCTCCTTGATAGTCTCTTCTTACAAGACCTTCTCTTCCTCTTCCTAAGCCGTGACTTACGGTTTGAACACTTTCAAATTAACTAATTTATTAATTCTATGATCACAATATTTCCCTCCTCTCAAAATATCATCCTTTTCGAAAGTTAATTTAATTAATTTTTGAAATATTATATTGGATAGACTAATTTAATATTTAAAAATTAAAACTTAAATATTCAAAAACTACATGAAAAGTATCATAAGTTAAGGTTCTTAAGTTAATTTGACTAATTTAAAATTTGAAATTTAAAACTTAAATATTAAAAATCTTCCTGAAAAGTATTATAAGTTGTCGTTCTTCTTATATCAATATGACAATATTGTACCCAATATAATATCAATGCGATAATACCGTACCCAATATAATCCCACGAGTGGAGCTAGAAAGAATGGATATTTACCGACCTCAAGTTTTTGATAAATTCTAGATTCAAGAAAATCGATTCTTCAAATATTAATATAGTAAAAAATAGTGATTTGAGATGAAAGGAGTAATTTGTTAAAAGGATTTACTCATAATTTTTATAGTTATATACTTGCAAACAATGTTTAGAGTCCTACTCTTTGAAGATTTCCTTTGGTCTGCTATGTCCTTGAATTTCTATTTTTTCCCAATCAGAATAAATGATAAAGTTTGACTTCAAATTTATCGAGATTTCTACAACCAAACTATTATTTTCTTAGTTTCATTAAATACTACAACAACAATAATAACATACAAAGTATTGGTTCACAAGTGATGTTGAGCAGAGTGGAGATAGAGAGGTTGTTTTTGAAAAAGAAATGAAGCAATCACAACCATCTACCTCCCCTTCCGACCCAAACTATATATGGCTTTTCATTTACCAAGATTCAAAGTTTCAAACTACGTGAATTTTGACCAAAATTTTAAAATACATTTTTCTTATCATGTTATAATGCGACTTATAGTAGTAATTTTCATTCAAAAATTAATTAAAATTGACTATCGAAAAGTAAAAAGCCAGCAAATGGAGAAAGTAGCCCTCAAACACAATGAATTGAAACCTAAATATATGTCGCGGAGAAATCAACAATAACAATAACATACCCAAGATAGCGAAGTTGTAACAGACCTTACCCTACCTTAGAGGTACGAAAGTTGTTTTAGATAGATCCTCGATTCAAGGAAAAACAGTTCTGGGAGAAATCAGAACTAAATTAAACCAAAGAGATCCTGTGCATATTTATATACATTTGGTGTTTTCCAGCAGGCTTGTTTAGACAATCATGATTCCCATCAAGATAATAACAAACAAACCCCAACTTCAAAACACCACATTAAGCTAAGGATGTTAAACAAGAAAAAAAAAATACAAGCTAAGTAACCAAGATGGTTAATTACTAATTAGTATTTTTGCAATGATTAGAAATTTAAACTGATATATAGACTAAAACTAATGTACTATCGATAGCAGTCTGGTGCAAAAAGCATCCTGAGGAGTCGATTGATTCCACACTCGAACTTGAAGACTTATATATTGTTAAATAGAAAAAAAGGGAAAGTAGTCAGGATTACCAGCAAGTTCATCCTCATGATCAGAGGGCAATTCATTGAGATCAAAATCCACAATTCTTCCTCCATCAGCCAACAACTTTGAGCTGCTAGCAGCTGCTTCTTCACTGATTGCAGCTACATTAGAATCGTTGGAATTTTCAATTACGATTCTCAACTTATTGTGCCTTGATTTATGTCCACCAAGTGCTTGATGAGTTGCGAAGCTTTTTCCACAAGTGTTACACTTGAATTTTTCAGGCGTTGCTGCTGCTGTAACTGAAGCTGGACTATCCTGTACAGAATTCAGATGCCTCAACTTCTTCTTCCTTCTCTTCCTGTTATCAATAATCTCCATTTCAGAAACAAATTCCTCATTTTCAGCTTTGGATGTAAGAGAATTACTGTTCGTTTTCTCCAATTCTTCCAGAATATCATGTCCAGTAACACCAGACTCAATTAAATCTCCGTTGGCGAGCAGCATAAGATGATGAACAGCATCCTGCAATTGTTCGTCGTCTTCAGCATTGGTCTTTCTCCCTCGCTTAGCTGTAACTGACCATCCAGGTACAGTAGCAGAAGCTGTTTTTTTGGCTCGGATCTCATCGCTAGATTTCAAATGAGGAGGAAGAATTCCTCTCCATGCCCGTTCAGGATGAGACCTCATATGCCCAAACAACGATTTCATCGACGGAAAAATCTTACCACACACTTTACAAATTGGTACCAACTGATCATTTTCTACATCCACTTGTTCTTCTCGTGGTTTCGATTTTTCCTTTTTCGAAGACTGAACGTGAATTCTCATGTGACCTCCTAATGCTTTACCAGAACTAAATCCTTTCTTACACACACGACAAATCCTCCTCTTATTATCTTTTGGAATAATCTCATCTTCATCTTCATCTCCAAATTCCATAACATCTTTGTGATCTCCTAACACCTCCTTTTCCGAGATCTGATTTATCCATAACGTCCCCATGCCAACTTGATAATTACTGAATTAACTAGAACAAGCCAACAGACAAATTTTGTATTATAAAAAAAAAAATATGTTAGCTACGAGCTGAGAAGGAGGTAACTTAGCTGAAAAGGAAAGCCATGGCGAGAAAAAAATTCATGAGCTTCAAAAACGGAAAGATAATTACAAGTAACTAATATGAGAAAAGAGAAGAAAATGAGACGAAGAAGAAGAGGAAGAGAGGGAAGGGATTAGGAAGAGTCATTCTAAAACTGCTAATGTGTGGAAAATTGACTGTCACGTTCTCAACTGAGGCATTGACTGTGGCGTGGCGTGGCTAGGAAAAACAGATAATGTGTAATCACTTTTTTTTTCCTTTTTATTTATTTTTAGAGGTAATTATTATACTTTTAAATTTCGATTATCGTTCCGTCACTTAATTATTCATGTATATATATATTATTATGTTAAACTTGAGTTGAGGGATCTATCGATAAAACATGAATAAGGTTACATATAAAATTACCCTTACAGATTTTACTTGTGAAATTATACTGAATATATTGTTATTGTCCTTTATGTTATTACTCCATATTTTTACTGTAATATACTTCTCGAAAAAGTCCAAATGTAAGTCATTTAATTAGTAAAGTGATTAAAAAGCACATATTTTAATTAATTAAAGATTAAACATGTTGAGTATATATATTGTTTTCCTCATTTATTGGAAGTGGGAAAAAGAGATACTATAATATTGTTCTTTTAAGTATATATTTTAATATTTTCCTTTTCGGGTAATGCTAAATGACCAGAATTTGACCAGAAAATTAAAAAAGTCTATAGTATTCTTTTTATTTAAAGTTAAACTGATTTGTTTTCCATTTTTTAATTAAAATATATTAAAGTTAAAAGGGTAAAAATGTTTTAAAAGGTAAAATTAATATTTTTTTAATTTATGTAGATTATTATAGATGATTTGTTTTGTAGGGTATGTTTAGAAGGTAAATCTTTTAAGATTTTGACTACCAATCAAACCAAAAGTAAAGAGTATCCTAATCAAACGAAAACTCTTGTGAATTCAAATAATTTTGAACTTTCAAAGTGATAATTATCTTCATAGATATTCTCCCATTCATTTTACTAAAATCTCTACCCAATTAAATGTAGATTTTTGTCAAAGAGTATGAAAGTTACCAAAACTCTTTGCAAAAGTTTCTTCTTTTTTTTTTTACCGTGTGCATTTAATTTCTTACTTTGAATATGGAAAATAGTCATTTATTACCTTAATTAAGTAGTCATTTACTAGTTATGTATTTCTTTCACTCGTAGTATTTTATCCGATCATATTCATGCCTTATTCGCACCGCCCAAATCCACATATTAATGCTATATTTCAATTTTCTATATTCCCATTTGTCTCTAAATAGTTGTCATGTTTTGCTTGTCGAAAATTAATCTTTGAAATTAAATTGAATTAGATTAATACAAACTTTTAAAATTAAAGTTTAAGATATTCAAAAGATTATATAAAAAGTAACTATAAATTGCATATGGTAAAAGGATATATCTTGAAATGTTGATCGATATTCATGTAGTTTAACAATTGAAAAGTAAAAAGTGACAAGAGAACAACCTTTTGTATTTTCATCACAAATCTTCTCAACGACTTGTATTTCGTGATTTAAACTTGTAAAATTAAGGATAGAACTAAACTTTGAATCTCAAAATCTGACTACGAAATGTCATTTTAGAAAGAAAAAAAATGTGTTATTAGTATAACAACGTTTTAAATGGAGCGACATGCATGATGAAGACTTGTTTGGGACCGAATCATTAGGTATTCTATGGAGTATGGAGTACTATGTTTATCTAATTTCTTTAGAGCTTGTTTTGTTGGAAAACAAGTCATTTCATCTTTAATATAGGACAAAAATAACACTAGAATAACTTATCCCGCAATTTTATCACAATAAACTCATTCTAAAATTAATTAGCGTTTATCCATGATACCAAACGAACCCTTAAGGTATAAAGTATATTTGATTGGCTATATAGTCCAGTCAAATAACATAGTTGGAAATAATATATGGTGGTTCAAGCAAGTATTACAGAAGAAAAGGTTACTATAATTAGATAGCAAAAACAAACATTGTATTTATGGGTTCACATGTCAGTGGCCAGATTTTATTCTCCTTCTAAAGTAAATAAAAAATACCACACGTAATTCCTTAGAAGGAAAATAATACATAACTGATCAACTACCTGTAATTTACTATCTACTTTAATATTTCAATATTTTTCATACTAAAGACTAGCAATCTTATAAAAGGGCCATGGATAACAGACATGGTTAGGGCCTAGAATGATGGCACAGCCTTTTAAGGCTGTTGTAAAGGGCCAGATACCCGATCTCGGGATCACCATTTAAGTCATACATGCACCAGTTTATCAACTTCGGAACAACTCAAGACACGTGGTATTTGATGTTTCGTATGGCTGAAGTTCAGGCTTGCTTTTCTACAGGAGCTTCAATTCATGTACATACCATTTTTGCTTCAACTTCAAACAGAAATGTCTAAAGTCGTATGATAATCCAATTAGATCATTACATAGTTCATCACACACAAACAGAAATGTCTAAAGTGGTATTGTTATGAGACCCCAGGTTAAAAAACTTCAACGTGCTCACCCTTTTACAGAAGCAAAATTATCTCAACTTATGAACGAACGGATCATCTTCTATGATTACCCTTGAATACAGACTCGGCAAAATGAGAAGTAGGTATTTCAGCTATCTATAGACATCTAAAACAAACTAATCTAACTTTCAACATTGAAGGATAACGATGTTGATAATAGGGAGAGAAAAAAAAAAGAGAAAGAAAGAAACTTCTCTAACATTAGGTGGGTACAAGTTCAGCATGATCAGGAGATATCTGCATCAGAAACAGTCCAACGACAGCGGCCAACAACAACAACTGTATGAAAAAACACGAACTGTACTTACAGACTTTCTTCTGTAGCATTAGCTTTTCAGCAGTGCTTGCTAAATCTTCACAGTAACTTTCCAACTTCTTGGTTTGTGTCTTGAGCACTACAGCCTTTGCTTCGGCATCTCCAAGCACGTGCACCATCTGTGCTTGTTCTGAAGCTAATGTCTTCTGCTCTTCCAAGAGGGTAAGTTGATCCACTGCTGCACTTCTCAACTTTTGGGCTGTTGTTGATAATGCCAAATACTGAACTTCAGCTTCAATTTTCTGTCTAAAGAGAACCTCGAACTCATTTTCAATAGTCTCTTCTTCACTCTTTGAGCTACTACCTAAAATGGCTTCAAGTTCAGTAATTCTTGCTTCCTTGGATATAACCAGGTCAGCTGCCTTCTGAACCTTGTTTTGCAACAGTAATATATTCTGTTTTAGGCTAAACACTTCAGACTCCAAGGAGTTAAGAGAATGTTGAGCACCATCTCTGTTCTGTGACAGCACGGATGTGCTTGGTCTAGGGAAATTTGAGTCATCTGAAGTGAAATTTAAAGGTATACCAACATCCTCAAGCGAATGACCAAAGGTAGTATCTTTCCCAATTTCTTTGAATTTCTGAATTTCTGTGTAGAAAGCACATCAATAAAATTAGTCCCAATTGCACGGATAATAAGAAATTCCACGAGTTTTTAAGAATATTTAATGGTTTATCTGATTAAATTAAGAAGAAAGACAAGGAAAGCTCAAGGAATATGGCTTGTGAACAACCAAAAATCAATGGATATACTTATTCAGTAAACAGATCAGTAAAAGTTCTTTAAGCATAGTACAAACATACGACATAGTAAAGCTCATCCAAAAATAAGAACATTCACAGAAACGGAACTGGTCAACTACTTCAAATGATATAATATGTACTTTCCTTGTAATGTGCTTCTGATGTCAAACAGAACCAACACCGATAACCAGCAATCCTTATATGACAATGATAGGGATTACTAAACTGGGAGTGCAAGCACCTAAACATGTCCATCTAATGCTTCAAAAGCAAGAAACAAAGTTTTATTTTGACCAAGACTCTCAACCTCACATAAAATGACTTTTGCTTCTCTGTAATTTGTTCTATCTACAGCCTTGTGGGACGGGAGACGTTTGGATGGAGTGGGAGCAGGCTGAAATCCCAAAGAAGCCTCTAAAAAATAGTTCGAGGCACACAAGGCGCCAACCCTGGGAGCTAAAAGCCTATCCACCTTAACAGTACCTTGTTCGCAGAGTGGGCCTCTTTTGCTGAGAAATGGTTAGGCCTTTCTCACCCATGTGTCCCAAATGTGATGATGATGGCTCTCTTACCTGTGAGGCTAACTTACTACACTGGCAGGTCAGCTCTGAATAACAAATTCAGCAATGAGCTTAATTCTTCCATAACAAAAGGAGGTGGGATTGATATCCTGATTTTATTTTCTCACGGTCAGAAATTAAATTCTTCAAATTACAATCTCTAACACCCAAGAATATCCTATAGCAGGTATAACAGATTTTAACGTAAGGTCTGGATGCAGATAAAAGAAAGTTAAGTGCACTTGTGTGAACGGTGAGTCAGAGAAGGAAGTGGTATTAAGTCAAGACAGACACAGAAAGATAATAAGCTTATGTAGACTGTTTCCAATTAACATGAGATCGAACTTTAATGGTTTGCTAGACATGATTTAAGTTGAAAGTGGCCTCTGTATTTGTAAATACATTCTCAACAAATTCTGCTATTGCTAACAGAAATATATAAAACATCAACACCTTCAGGGGTCGTTTGGTTTGAATATGAGTTATGATGGGATAAGTTATGTTGGGATTAGTTATGATGGGATAAGTTGTCCTGGGATTATTTCTTATTGAGTGTTTGGTTGGTTATATTCAAAATAATATATATTGATAAATTTTAAGAACAAGTTGTTTGTTTACAAAATTACCCTTCACTTTATTTAAACTTTTTAAATTTTTCTTTGCGAGCTTTAGTTATTCATTTTTAAAAATAAAAATTTTATTTTATTTAACTTAAATATTTTTGTTCATGTATTCCCATGATAAGTACCATGTGTAATTAAAAATATAACTTTTTTCTTATTTAGCTTAAAAATAGAACTTCCCTCTTAAGTTTATTAAAGAGAAGAAAATTTATGAGAAATCAAAATAAAATAAACATAAGAATTAGTCAAATAAATTCATAGATAAAAATTATATTTATATAGTATAATTTTTTAATAGAAAAATATGTATAATTATCATAAAAATAAGTAGTAAATATTAGGGATAAGGGTCTGAAAAGTACCTCAAATTTGGTCGAATTTGTTGTTGCGATACTAAACTTTCATAAGGACCTATTACCTCCCTAGACTATTTAATACCGTATTTTTTACTCCCTGAACTATTTAATAGTGTATTTTAAAGGTATATATGTGTCCACGTGGACACATTACTATTTATAATTTTGCATTATTTTTTATGTCCACGTGGACAAATATATATATTTAAAATACGGTATTAAATAATCTAGGGAGGTAATAGGTCCTCATGAAAGTTTAGTATCGCAACAACAAATCCGACCAAAGTTGAGGTATTTTTCAGACCCTTATCCCTAAATATTATTATGCATGGTATTAAAAAAAATGTAAATATACATAAATGTGAAAAATGATGTATAAAAAGGATTTAAAGGGACATATTTGTCATTTAGCTATTTTATCCCGGGATAAGTTATCCTGGGATTACTATACCACCCAATATGAGGGATAACTTATCCCGGCACTAATTCATAATCCCAGGATAAGTTATCCCAAACTTCCCAACCAAACACTAAATTAAGTGCCACTAAATATTTATCCCAAGACTATTTGTACCTATCCTTCACACCAAACGACCCCTCACAGTATAATCCAAGTTATTATACCAACAAAAATTTAAAGAAACGGTAATTATAAAACACATGACATTAGGCACATAAAAGCTGTTTTCAGAAAAGAAAAGAACAACATGGTCTGAGATGCACACACATTACAGCATGATAACCAAATATAAACGATTAAATACCTCCTTGAAGAGGGGAAAGCATAGCCCATCTCCAAATGATTCTTTAGGGATATGTACATTATAAGGATTATGAATGCTACCTCCTAAAAAAAGATTCACTGACTAATAAACTTGATGTTATTGTTCCTAGATGATGCTAGCATATATTTCTTGAGTGACGCCCAAATAGGAAGTGTCAAACATAAGTACCATCCTCTAAGCATATTGATCCAACTAGAAAGACTCCACCTAGTGCAACATACAGAATATGCAAGAACAAATTTATGAGGCAAATCATGATATACATTGATATTATCATTTAAGCAGAAGTAAATTTGAAATGTTCAACAAGAACTAAGGATGTACCATTAGCAAGAGCTTCTTGAGCAGCCTGGAAATTGAAGATAGATTCCGTTAGAGGATCGTGATCAGTGGATGAACCGCGATTCTCACTCTTCTCTTCATTAACTTCCCACGGAGATTCAGCAGCTAGATCTTCTTGTGACACATTTTCAGACTCCCTATCATTCCCTCTCTCGCGACCAGCCCGAAGTTCCTCACCAATTGGTCTTTCTCTGTCCTGAGCTTCATCACTGGATTCTCCATCATAGATCATTGACCTTTCACCTTTTGTACCATTACTTGTAGCAAAGTCACCCTGCATAAAGAGAAAATTAGAGCTACGCGAGTCAGATTCCATGCTGGAATGAGAGTTTTCCTTCTCGATTTTGACCCTTTCTCCTCTAGGCTTTTTACTAGTTTCAGACCGACCTTTTCCCTGATGTGGTTTCTGAGCTGATGTGCTCAAGCTCTTCCCACTCAAACTCCTCAACCAATGCTTGTCAGATGGATAACCAGGGAGCACGGGAGCTTCATACCTTGCCTTTGGAGCACTAGCTGCCGTAGAAGACCTACTACTCCGATCCTCGCTGTTCTCTGATTCCGATACAGCATTGAAAATCGGCCCCATAGCCAAACCAGAGTCGCCTATTACACCAAATCCATCAGCCAGAACTCCAGGATTCATGAATACTGCATTCGTAGATGAAACAGATCCATCACTTTTTTGGATCCTTCCCGCAGAAAAGCTTACAGGTTTTTCCGCATTAGCAACCTCACTCGCCAAACCCCGTTTCAACAGCTTACCACTGTTTACACTGCTATCCCCATCCTGGCGTTGCGCATCCCGCTTCATCCTTTTCCATTTCTTTAACCCAAACCCCTTAGTTGTTGGAGAGGATTTCACCAGGGGGTTGAATAATCCTCAACCCCCTTAATTTCAATTCCCTTGCCTTTTACATCATCCAAATTATTATTACTACTATTATCCCCAGGAGGACTAGACCCATTACTACTTTCTACCTTGCTTTGATTACCATTTTCAAATCTTGGCGGTTTGATCATTTCTTCATTATCCTGGACCGATTTACTAGCTGAATTTTGTTCTTCCAAGTCCATAACTAGAGACAAATATATATTTAATTAAACCTTTTTTACGAACCCAGATCAAGATCGAGAACAACCACCATCATTCCAGCTGACGGAGAACAATTCAAACAAAATTTCTCGACAAAATCAATTATGATTGCTTCGACAATTTGCAGCTTGAAAAATCATCATATTGAACAAAATTGAATTCGTTCATTGTAAAAACTTGTACTGCAGATGCGAAAAATTAGGAAATGGAGAAGCAATTAAGTAACTGGGCGTACCTTTTCATTCATTATTGTGCTGGATTTCCAAGAGATTTTGATGAATTCGAATAGAATTGGGATTATGGAAACCCTAGAATTCGGAACGAATTTGGGAAATTATTAGCCGCCTGAACTGTTACAACTATCTTTATTGTTTTTATTTTTAGCATATTAACTATTCCCTCTTTCCCATTACTAGGCCAATTTGTATATTATCTCCGTCGATTCGAATTCGTTTTGAAAAGTCTCACTTTTAGAAATAAAACAACTCTCTTCAAATGCATTTTCATAAACCACATTTCATTCCGAGATTTATGATAAAATGAGTAAATACTTATTATTCTATTGTAATTTTTAATAACGAATATATTATAAATACTAAACAAGTTACAATATTCAACTATAACATTCAATTCAATAGTCTAGATACATGTGGAAACTTCAAATATATGATGTTACGAAATAAGTTTATTTAAATCATATCATAATAAAAAAAGATATTTTCTAAATAGCATTTACGATCTTAATTATTTCCACGTATTGAGAAAACTTATAATATGGTTTTAAAGTCAAATACTAAAAATTAATAGAACAATTTCTATAATACTTTAAAATCCAAAGGTCTCGATGATTTATTTTATTTTTTCATTGTAGAGGAAACTAATGAAGTGCCATCCACGATGATGAAAGAGGAAAACATTATGATACTTGTAAATTTAATTGTTGATTACCAATAATTTGGACTAATCCAAAAGGCTTTGACAAATATCCTTATTTAAATGATTCATTCCTATTCTTAAAAGTTGAACAAATATAGCCTTAGAAAATTACTCTTTCGAATAACGTTAAGCTCAGATCTAGCGTTTGTATATATATTATTTAATTTTATAATTAAATTTAAACTATCGAACGTCTCACATTTGTGATAATTTGCAAAAGTTTATATTGTAATCTAATATTTCTCATATATTTTCAATTTCTTCAAAATTAATTTTTAATTACGATCTAAAATGTCCATAAATTATAAGAGAAATAAAAGAAGGTCATTTTTTAAAGGGAAAATTGTATATAATAGCAAACTATTAATTCAAATTCAATGCTATAACCATAGTTTGATTTAATTGTACCCCATAACAAATTGTTGCTATTTTCGCCTCTCTCCTAGTGAATCTCGCTTGCTACTCTCGTTCTCGCTGGCAGTCTCCCTCGCCTCTCTCGCTTTTATACAAACACAAATGTATAAAATGTGTTTGCGTTTGTATAAAGCGAGAGAAAATTGTATATGTACATATATTTTCGTTCCCTTCTCTCCCCTCTCCCAGATCTCACTCGCCTCTCTCACTTTATACAAAACACAAATGTATACATTGCGTTTGTGTTTGTATAAAGCGAGAGAAAATTGTATATACAAATACAAATGCATATATTTTCGTCTTATACACTTATGATTATACAAATATGATCTTCCCCTGCCTAGTTTTCTTTTGTCTTTCTCTCTTTATACAAACACAAATTATACAATTGATCTTTTGTATATGTATACCGAAACAGAAACAGAAACAAATTATACAACTGTTTTCTTTTGTATATGTATAGCGAAATATACATATTTATGTTTGCTATGGAGCGCAATTATGCAAACTATAGCTATAACATACAAATATGATTTTTATGTTTGCTATATGTGAAAGTTGCTCTTTTTTAAATAGTTGTCTAGGAAAAAGACAGCCCGTGAAAACTTTACCATTCTTCTTCCCCAGCCCAACAAGTCATTGTTTTGGGCCATATATAGGTCATCTTTATTTTTTAAGTAAAAAGAAAATGAAAATGATAACTTTTATTAATTAAAAAAAAAAAACTATGTATATGATTTAACTGTTCTGACTTCTGGGGTATTAAATTTTATGTTGTTTTAAACGAAAATAAGAAAATCATAAATGATGAATGTAGAAACGGAGCTAGAATTGTGCATCATTGACTTGCGTTTATTAAGAAGATAATTTTTCTGGTGTAACATTCATTTCCATCGACAACTCAAAGATTAAAGGGTGAAGATTAATTATCATGTATAGTTAAATTTATTCATTTCATTTTCAAGAAATATCTATTTATTATGATATATAGTTAAATTTATCATCATTAGCCCGATATATAATATGAACGTAACATATGTGGATACATTCTGATTTGTGAAGTCCAACAAGCATGTTTTGATGGACTTGCTTTTTGTCATAATCAATTTGCACTTTGTATTTTTAGTATAGTATGTGTATATTAATGCTATGTGACATGACTATACATAACCATATATAGAATTCAAAGTTATCATAAAATTACTAAATTTCACGACTATACTAAATTATTATTTTCAAATGAAAATGACAAAGAGAGAAATAAATACAGTTGTTATAGCAATATTGTTTGTCTAAATAATTTTGTTTGTAATTGCAAAACAATGTTATATATTATTATTTTTTTTAAAAACACAAACTTTAACCGGTATAATAAAAAATATATGAGTATATATGTGTAAATTTCTCCTCTTCTTCTTGTTACTTTTTATATTTTGGGGAAGTGAAAAGATCAATATACAAATTTGTGGATAAACTTGTTACATTTAAAGTAGACAGTCCAAAATAAAAAAAAAATAAAAAATGACAGCTGTACCAAGACATTTAAATGTGCTTTAATTGGTTCAATGAATTTAGTTGCAAAAAAGGAACACATCATTATTCAAGTATTTCAATCCAAATCATTTACTCCCTCCGTCCACAATTGTTTGTCAGGGTAAGGTCATGCACATCCTTCAAGGAAAATTTAATACAAAGTGTAATTTGACTAATATAACCCTACAATACCAAGAATACCAAAAGTCCACATAACTTTTCAATTAAACTACACTATCATTAAGGGCAAAATTGGAAAAAAGTGACTAATTATTTTTTGATTGTTTAAATTGACAATTAATCTTAGACATCTATTTTTAGTATACCTGCCAACAATTGTGGACGGAGGGAGTAGTTCCAATCAATCTAAAATTATATATATGTCTTGTAGTGGAGAGACAATTTATACTTTGCCATCCAATTAAATTCCAATAAAATGGGGATTCCATTTCCAATAATATTAAAAATAAAATTATGCCCTAGTTGAATAAATTAAATGGTTAATGCATGTTTACATATTCCAATTCCTTATATTTAATTAAGTGTGACCACGTACTAAAGAGTTCTTCTTTTGTTTAGCTTCTCTTTTAAGAGGTTAGCTTGAATAAATGCGTTTGATCATGACTTTTTTTTTAATTGTAACTTTTTTTATAGATAATATATAAAAGGAGACGTGTTAAGCGTAATATTCAAATACTTAAAAAAATATTAATTCATCACTTAATTGCATTCAACTTTATACAAAGACGTCTCTAACACAATTTTGTCGAGTTTAATTTGAATTGTACACCACTTTTATTTTAACGAGTAGCTTTTTTTCATGTCTATTTAGTTAATGAAACATTAATCATAATCAGAATCCGTCGAAGGGATAAAACAAAATAAAGAAACGAACCATTCAAAAAATAAATGTTATTTTTCTGTGGCATTAAAAATGAATGCAATTATTAGGCTGCAACTTCAATATTGTTAACACATAAAATATACTATTGGCTATTGCAGATTTTTTTTTTAATGATTCCATAATTACTAGAGAAAAAAAATTAAGTTCAGATGTTTATTAAATTCCAACACCAATTAAGAAGTATTTGTGTGCACATGGAACAGACAAGTTGTAAGAACTAGAAATACTAAAATGACAGATCTTCATAAAACTTTTCATAAATCATAATAACATCATAATTATTACAAATAATTTACTTAATCGAAAGTCAAAATAAAATTAACCCAAGAAAAAAAGAAATTAACTCAAAATTAAAGCTTCCAAATTAACTTGCCGACAGAACTTCAACTAGAGGGGTTACTGTTTAAGTCAAAGTAGTTTTCTGAATCGTAACTCAGAAATTTCCAAGTGTAGTAGCATATTCTTCGAAATTCGATGGATAATAAATCCGTCTCTTTTTTTTTTTTTTTTATAAGAACCGAACATATAGGGTGTATCTAGCTCATACATACGAAAATTTTACAAAAAAAAAATAGTGGCGTCAAGCGTGTAAAATCTTAAAATTTGATGAATAATAAGCTCGTCTCTCTACCATGCTCCGGTTTAGTAGCAACCTTTTGTTTGTGATAAATTCAGTAACGTGCATCTAACTCAGACATTACCATTAAACTAAAATGGCAGGCCCCATCATCATACTCTAGCATCTTGTAAAAGGGGGAAAACTTTTATATTACAGAAAAGGTGGAATCCCTTGGTATAACCTAACTATAAGGGCTCGTTTGGTGTGAGGGATTAGAAATAATAGTGATGGGATAAGGAAATAGTGATGGGATAAAAAAAAAATTATGTTGTTTGGTTGGCAAGTCCGGGATAACTTATCCCGGGATTAATAATTAGTACCGGGATAAGTTATCCCTCCCCATGGGTGGTATAGTAATCCCGGGATAACTTATCCCGAGATAGAATAGGTAAATGACAAATATGTCCCTTTAAATCCTTTTTATATATCATTTTTTACATTTATGTATATTTACATTTTTTTTAATACCATGTATAATAATATTTACTACTCCTTATTTTTATGATAATTATACATATTTTTCTATTAAAAAATTATACTATATAAATATAATTTTTATTTATGAATTTATTTGACTAATTCTTATGTTTATTTTATTTTGATTTCTCATAAATTTTCTTCTCTTTAATAAACTTAAGAGGAAAGTTCTATTTTTAAGCTAAATAAGAAAAAAGTTATATTTTTAAATACACATGGTACTTATCATGGGAATACATAAACAAAAATATTTAAGTTAAAAAAAATAAAAGTTTTATTTTAAAAAATGAATAACTAAAGCTCACAAAGAAAAATTTAAAAAGTTTAAATAAAGTGAAGGGTAATTTTGTAAACAAACAACTTGTTCTTAAAATTTATCAATATATATTATTTTGAATATAACAAACCAAACACTCAATAAGAAATAATCCCAGGACAACTTATCCCATCATAACTAATCCCAACATAACTTATCCCAACATAACTTATCCCATCATAACTCATATTCAAACCAAACGACCCCTAAATTTTCCTTTTTGAAGGCCAACTAGTAACAAGGGCCCATGATGAATCTATTGTTATCCTATTCTTTCCTTATTATAGTGCATGCATATTCTTGAATAATATCCTTTTCAATTACTCTATTATTTACTTCTTCCGTCTCAAAATAAATATCGCTTTGTTACTAGTCCTTTTAACAAAATAAGTGAACATGGAATGAAATGAGAAACACTAATATAAATACACACATATTGAGACAATGAGCTTTCAAATTATTGATGATTTTAGTGCTCAATGTTGGACTGGTCTTTGGTCCAATTCCCATAGCAAATAATGAAAATAGTGTCAGATATGAATAGAGAGTAGCAAACCTGCATTCAAACAGCAATATTTGGTTGTATTCACTCAAAAGAGGCATTTCTTGTTTTGAATCTTTTAAAATTTTATATTCAAATATCTTTTTGGACATTGACATAAATTTCAAAAATTAATTTTCAAATTTCGACTTCAAAATTTATAATCAAACGAAAGTATAGTGCCTCATTGCCACCAAGGTTACACACCTCTTTGGTTACTCTCCCAAAGCCTTTTTTTCCCTTCTCTGTATTCATTCTGACCAATCTTTGGACTCTGTGACAGAGTGAAAATTATATACTAATGTACATAAATATTGCTTTTACTAAGTTCAAATATGCAATCTTACAACATATAAAACAAAAAGAATGGGTAACCCCAAGATAAAAGTATTAAACTAAGCATATAAAATATTACACCACTTAACCACTAACAATCTGCAGCTTCTTTTGAGAGCAATTTCTTACAATATTTTATGTTCAAAAACCTCACAGATCCAACTCATATACTAGATTCCCCTTCTGTAAAAGCTAGAGGGGTCATGGAGACTCAAATCAAATGATGTTTTTCTTCTTGGCTTCAAATGAACCAAATCAAGGTAAAGTAAACAAAAAACAGTTTGTTTTTTTTTAACTTCTTCTTTTGCCTCTTGAGAGGAGCTAATATGTGTTACATGGATCAAATTAGGTAAAGACTTTCTTGTTTTCAATGTAGATGTATCCTTTTAGCCTACTCTTATTCAAGTTTTTCTGAGTTCTGACTTAAGGAGGCCCACAGTTATATGATATTCACATGTATGCTTTCAAAAGTCTTTACTGTTGTATTCATCTGATTCTTGAAAAAAGAGAGTTTTGATCCCAACCCCACAAATTAAATTGCTACTGACTAAACACCATATCAAGAATCCAGGATTAAGATTAGTTTTTTTTTCCTACTGAAATATAGCATTTTGTTACCTTTATTGAGAATGGATGAAGAGGAAATTCCTGTTGTTGATACTCAATCCCTTACCATCAAGATTGCAAATTCAGGTCAGCAAAAACTGACAGCAACATCATCTCCATATAACTCACCTTCTCTCATTTCTCCTCCATCTTCTGCATTTGTTTCAGCATTACAATCACCTTACATTTCTCCAAGAGCCACTTTAGTTACAAATCCAACTCAAGAAAATCAAGAAACTCTCATTGCTTCTCTTACCTCAGTTGTCCATCCATCCCCACCAGTCTCATACTGCGGTTCGCAATCTGATGATGTTCCCAGCACCTCCTACACTCCACCACCAGAAAGATATGATTTTTCTGATGATCCTACAGACACAAAGCTCAAGATTGTCACCTGTGTCCCAGTTTCAGGACCGGAAACCGATCCCAGGATATCATTTTCTTTCCCTGTCCCTCGAATTTCGTTTGCCAAGGGATCCGTTTCACCGGCTTCCAATGTTAAACTTAGGAGCTGTGATGTGTATATAGGATTCCATGGTCAGAACCCGAATTTAGTACGCTTCTGTAAGTGGCTCAAATCAGAACTTGAGCTTCAGGGAATTGCTTGTTTTATTGCTGATAGAGCAAAGTATGCAGATAATCAGAGCCATGAGATTGCTGACAGAGTTATATGCTCAGTAACCTTTGGTGTCATAGTTGTCACTGGTTGTAGCTTTTTCAACCATCTTAGCTTGGAGGAAATAAGATTCTTCGCGCAAAAGAAGAACTTGATTCCTTTGTTCTTTAACACGGATGCCAATGATATTGCAAGTCTTTCTAACCGTAATGGTGATACCAAGAAATGTAAAGAGGCTCTGGATGTAATACTAAAGTGCCATGAGTTTAGATTGGAGACAGATGAGAGTAATTGGAGATCTTGTGTGTCGAAAGCAGCTGGGATATTAAGGGCCAAGCTTGGTAGGAAAAGTGTTGTAGAAAAGTGTACAGAAGGCTTTGAAGAGTTGCCCTTTCCAAGGAATAAAAGTTTTGTAGGAAGAGAGAAGGAAATTATCGAAATAGAGACGACTCTTTTTGGCTGTGGTGATTCTTTCGAGCAAGAAAGTGCTGTCCCGAGTGTCAAAGGAGGAACACCAGGACAATCTGAAGGTCTGGCTGATGATGAAAGTGAAGCTGATGTTGGCAGAGGCAAATACATAAATCTAGAGCTAGGAAAGAACAAGGAAACAAATAAAGAAGCTTGGGTTGAACGAAATTCGCTGAAGAGATCCAAGTACAAAAAATCAAGAAGTGGGAAGGATAAGAATTTGAGTATGAGTGCTGTATGCATAAATGGGTTGGCTGGTGTTGGAAAGACGGACCTCGCTTTGGAATTCGCTTACAGGTATTCACAGAGATACAAGATGGTCTTGTGGGTAGGGGGTGAAGCTCGCTATTTTCGACAGAACATATTGAACTTGTCTCTAAATTTGGGACTGGATGTGAGTGCAGATGCAGAGAAGGAAAGAGGGAGGATAAGGAGTTTTGATGAGCAAGAATCGGAAGCATTCAAGAGAGTTAAAAGGGAGATGTTCCGTGACATGCCATATTTACTAATTATAGACAATTTAGAGACTGAGAAGGAGTGGTGGGAAGGGAAGGATCTTCATGATTTGATACCAACTAACACTGGTGGTACCCATGTAATTATCACAACACAACTCAACCGGGTAATGAACTTTGATCCGTTGCAGCTGCAGCCATTGACCACACCTGATGCCATGATATTGATAAGGGGAAGACGTAAAAAGGAGTATCCGGCTGGTGAGGTAGAATTCCTCCATAAATTTGATGAGAAATTGGGAAGGTCTAGTTTTGGTCTGTGGGTGGTTGGTTCCTTGCTATCGGAGCTTGCAATATTGCCCTCTGCTCTATTCGAAGCTGTGAATCAGGTTCCAGTTGAAGAAACCACAAGTTGCTCTAATCTATCCATTCCACATCAACAATTCTGTAGAACCAATCCATTTTTAATGAAAACATTGATTTTTTGTACAACCCTCTTGCAGCAAAGCAGCGATAGCAGGGACTCCGTTGCTTCAAGAATGCTTCAGGTAGGGGCATGGTTTGCTCCAGCACCCATCTCGGTGAATTTACTGGCAGCAGCTGCAAAGAAAATTCCTGTAAACACAAACAGGTTCAAAAAGTGGACTAAATGTATGAAAGTTGCTCTATGCTTCTACTCAGGTCACTGCCTCACAAGCCAAGCATGGAAGAGCGAAGAGGAATCAGCACTGCTACTAGTTAAACTTGGTTTGGCACGAAAAGCAAACAGGCAAACAGGATGCTGGATCCAATTCCATCCCATCACACAGATTTTTGCGAAAAGGAAAGATGGACTAGTTGCTGCTAAAGCCAATGTTCAAGGTGCAAGGAAACTTGGAAACCCGGTAACAGATTCTGACCATCTTTGGGCATGTGCTTTCCTTGTGTTTGGTTTCAAGTCCGAACCACCAGTTGTTCAGCTCAAGGCGATGGACATGGTTTTTTTCATCAGAAAAAACAGCTCTTCCTTTAGCAATCAGTGCCTTCACAACATTCTCAAGATGCAACTCGGCCTTAGAACTCTTGAAGGTCTGCACAAATGTGCTCGAAGAAGCAGAGAAGTCATTTGTTTCTCAAATACAGGATTGGTGCCATGGATCTCTCTGCTGGAAAAAGAAGCTTCAATCTAACCAAAGAGTGGACGAGTATGTTTGGCAAGAGGTGACATTATTGAAAGCTACCCTACTGGAAACTAGAGCAAAGCTGCTACTAAGAGGAGGTCATTTCGATAGCGGAGAGGATCTTTGCAGAACCTGCATTAGTATCCGAACCGTAATGTTGGGTCATAACCATGCTCAAACTTTGGCTGCTCAACAAACATTAGCCAAATTAGTAAGGATGAGGAGCAAAATATGAGCCCAAAACTCCTCAAAAAACCACCTTTTTTGGTGGCTCAGTTTTGTTTACTGTCACCAAGCAATTCACTCTTTAGTTCATGTAACATAGAAATCATCCATTATCAAGTACTTTTTACCACATCAGTTCAACTTATACGAAATGCATATCGATTTCAGCAATTTATTCATTTTGTTAAGCAAATTTAAGTATCTAACCAACTACCACATGATCAACCTACAACAATTGCAGTATCTTTCCTGCCAGATAGACAGAACAGACATGCTGTGCACTACATTGTATATCTAGTACTATTTCTCTAGTTGGATGAACCATGTCCCATGGCATTTGGTTCATTCATTTACTACACACCAATTCTTCCTCATTAAACCATTAAAAAGATTGTCTTTTTAACTTATCTCACAATCAAGAAAAGCTTATCTTGGAAGAATAAGGCAAACCAGTCATCCAAAAAAAAAATTATCTTCAAGTTTAGTTTCTCAGTTCATCAGAGGAGAAACAACGCGAATTCGAACAAATTCATTGAAACAATTGTCAAAGAAGGAACAAGATCAGTAACAACAGGTTTTCCTGTAAACTTTTGGAACCAGCAACATCTCTTCCTTACATACAAAAACCAAAACACTCAGTAAATTCACTCTCACAATCAACAACAACTACATACCCAGTATAGTCCCACAAGTGAGCATGAACTTATCCGGATTAAAAAAATCAACAGCCAACCAAAAAAATCAAATCTTTTAGCATCTTCTTTCTTTAATTCAGTAATTCACACAACTCTCAATCAACAAAAACACAAAAAAAACTAAAGAAGAATCAGATAATGTTGGTGAGTCAGTGTAATGATCAAGATGATCCTCTTTCAGCATTTGAAATCAATCCAGTAGAAACGGCATCGTCTTCATCAACAAACAATCCTTCTGGATTCCTCAAACCTCCATGAATCACTGATAACAAAACACCCATCATTATACCAATCATCAAACTGTTTAAAATTCCGGTATACCAAACAACAATTGCAGAAACAGTCGCTAGACCGGAAATCACAGCTAGATCGCTAACTTGATGCCCTAGAACGACCATAGGATCCTCCCGGAAGAAGAGAAAAATCAACCACGACGCAAAAATCAAACAGGCGAAAATCAATAAAATTGGTGTTCCGATGAGTGAACAAGCTGCGCAACCAGAGATGAAAATGACATAGTTAACGGAGAAGTACTTGAAGTTCCTACGGACGCGAATTGCAGCATCGGAGAAGGATGTCGGAATGTCAACGGCGCTTGCTCCGGCGATAAATTCCGGCCATGGTCGACTTCGGGAAAGGAAGGTGTAGAGATTCTGAACGGACCGGTTGATGACATCACCGGCGGCGATCGGGATGGTGGTGTAGGTGGCGGTGGTGACGGAGGTGGGTGGAGATGGCATATTTGTGAATTGTGTTAAAAGTTTGACCAAAGTGTTATGACCAATACACTATAAGTATTCATGTCTGCATCTCGTGATGTGTCAGTTTAAAAGACGCCAATTTCGCATTTTGATAATAAACAATAATAATGCTAAGGTTTGAATAACTGCATCAATGTGTCTGGTATAATTTCATAAGTGAGTCTGAAAAAAAAATATATATGCATATAGTCGTTAGTTTTGTGAAAGTAGAAAGTTATTTTCAAGTAATTTATATAAAAACAAATAATGTAAAAAACAACAATAATAATGTCAGCAACCGAAAACAATAAAATGAAGTCAATAAAACATCAAGTAATACTAAAATTGAAGAATAAGATAATTAGAAAGTAATACTGAAGAATTGACTAGAAAACGCTAGATGTAATCTTATTTAAGGTCATATCTTCGATAAGCATAGGTGCCACATGTCATTATTTTTGTAATGTTTTGACTTTATTTATGCTTATAAGATGTGATTGGTAAAAATCCAAACACGTTGTGTCAATAATTGGGCTTTAGCCCTAAGTTCTTAACCTCATTTCACAATATGAGCTCAAGAGTAAAATTGGACTTGCTTCATTTATGTAAGATGGGCCTGGGGATGCCCATATATAAACCCAAATATTATGGGCTACCTCCTAAATAATCGAAATTTTGCACAAATATAACACTATATTATTGTTACTATTTAAATTTTGTCATTGTTGAATAAACTTATATAAAAATGATCTCCACGCTACAATTTATGCATATTTTGTCAATCTGGCAAGACTTGTAAGTAATTTAACAAGATATAAGAATAATATTTAACATTTTGTATGAAATCCAACACTGATTTATTAATATACGTAGATATCACAATTTGAGTAAATTCTTTTATTTTGCCTTCTAACTTTATAAAGTAGTTTATCTCTAACTCACCTTCAAGAAATTTTTCAACCAATATCTATTTATACTTTGTTTTATTAGTTTAAATATTTTTCAATTATATTTAATTGCCACGGTCCGTATTGACTAATGTAAATTTGAAATTTGTAGTTATTACAAATGTTATATAAGTTATATGATTATATTCATAAGAAATCAATAAAAATAACAATTTTTTTCTTTCTCTACTTCCTCTCTTTTCCCTAATTCCTCCTATAATTTAGACAAATTTAATCAATTAATGTAACATGAACAAAATTTAAATAGTAATCTTAAAAATGGTCATTTATGAAACTATTATTTAAATTCGTCGTTAGAGACCCCGAGGAATTAGGTAGTCCCACATTTGCCAAACTTACCCACTGGATGATAAAGAATGGAAGAAAACTTTTTGTGGTTTTTAATTACAACTAGAATATAATTTATTTATTTATGGATGGTTAGGCAAATGAGCGACATCTTATAATGAATATTTGGTTTGTTTTAATTTATCTGTCTTATTTTAGTTTATACGAAGTTTAAAAAAAATAAAAAAATTTAATCGTGTGGTCATAAACTAAAGATATGTCAAATATATCAAAATGTCCTTTAATTATATGATCATAAACAGATCATGCGGAAAGTTAGAACTACATAGTGTCTTCAAAAAGAAAAAGACATCCTTTTTGAAATAAACTAAAAAAAAATATCAAACAAATTAAAATATTTTTGACAAAAATACTTTGTTTTTTTCCCTTAGAAATATATACCAATTGGGAGGAAAAGAGAGAGAAAAAAAGAACTAGGGTGGAAAAAATAGGATCGGGTAAGGAGAAAAGGCAGCCTTAATGCTATGACTATAAGTAAAGTAAAATAAAAATGTATAGCTTAAAGTTTTAGAGGAATTGAACATACATTTTAATAATATGATAATAGATAAAAGTTTTGAAATTAAATTTTATAATCACTTATTATCAAAAAGAATTTTAATATGTTTTAAAAATTAAGTGCTCAAGGTCATGATAAATTTAAGTCAAAGATACAGGACACACCAAATAATGTTGTAATTATTTAATATTAGTTAATGAAAGTAGGTATAGCATATTATAATTCTAACAAAATATACATGTCCATTCAAGTGGTGTCATCACACAAGACTAGAATCTCTAGATAGACACAATATTCTTCTTACTCAACCAATTTTGTGGATAGAGAGAAATATTTTGAATTTGATCAACGGCACAATTTGAATTTGTTATCTATAGATCAAACATAGATAACTTTATGATTTCTTCCGAGGAAATCCATATATTCAATATATAATAAGTCATAATGCAACTATCATTGTAACTATCTTGTTAGCTTTCAACCAAAAGCTAACAAGATTTTTAGTTACATATTTATTATTTAGTTAAATAATAAATATGTCATTGTATGAGCTATTTATTACTCATTCCTTTTGATTTTGTTAAATTTTGATCTGACACATAGTTTACGAAAGTAAATTAGATTTTGAGAAAAAACATTAAGTGATACTTTAAGTTGTCCCAGATTTTCAAAAAGACACCTTAACTTTGCGTGCGTCCTATTACCCCCACAAAACATTCAAAATCACAATAAATACACATTTTTTACACAATATTTCCACTTTGGACAAAAATATCCTTCGAATGTGCAATTTCTTAAAAACAAAAAGTCGGAATTGATGTATTGAAGGATGCTTTGGTAATTTCCTATGATATATTCGTTTTGTTTGTTTCTTTTAAATTTATTTTACTATACTAAATAATTCTATAAAATATTATGAATCATGATAATTAATTACTTAAATATTTTAAAGATATAAAAATATAATCTGATTGACTCTTCAAATTTTATCAGTGACACATAAATTGGGACAAATGAAATAATATATATTATTTGAAAATTTCTTAGAAAGTACTATAAATTACAGTAATTAACAATTAGAAATATTTCAAAAACAAAAAAAATTGATTGAATCTCAAAAAAATTTTAGTACTACATAAATTGAGAAAGAAGAAATGACCTCTATTATTTGAAAATGACGTAAAAGTATTACAAATCATACAATAAAAATTAACAATTTAAAATTTTAAAAGACTTTAATGCTTTATACTTATTCTATTTCCACTTTGGACAAAAATATCCTCCCAATATGCATATTTTTTTAAACAAAAAGTGGGACCCATTATTGATGTATTCAAGGATGCTTTGGTAATTTTCCTATGATGAATTCGTTTTGTTTATTGTTTAATTTTTTTAAAATAATTGTATAAAATATTATAAATCACAATAATTATTTACTTAAACATTCAAAAGATATAAAAATATGTAAAAGATCTTATTAACTCTTCAAATTTTATCGGTGACACATAAATTGGACAAATGAAATAATATATATTATTTGAAAATTACTTAGAAAGTACAATAATTTACAGTAATTAACAATAGAATATTTTAAAGACAAAAAAATTGATTGAATCTCCAAATTTTATTAGTACCACATAAATTGAGAAAAAAGAAATAACCTTTATTATTTCAAAATTGCGTAAAAGATATTATAAATCATACTACAATAATTACCAATTTAGAATGTTAAAGACATACAAATTTTTTTACCATAGTTAACAATAATTAAAAATTTAAACTATTTTAAATTAATATTAAAGTTTGATTAACTCTTTAATTTTGTCTTTGTCACATAAATTGAAACAAAAAATGATACATATTGGTCTGTGCTAGCACAAGCTCCGATGTCTAGTATGTTAATAAGGTTGAAAGAAAACATTATTAAATTCTGTTATGGACTAGAGGCATTAGAAGTGAAGACAAAGGGATGACGAACATCACCATGCAAAATATACCAAGCATATATATTTTTCTATGAACATATCTTCGGATTAACGTGGATTAATTTTATGGAATATATATTTGTTATTAATTTTCTACTAATACAAATATTAGATAACTTCACTTATCAAAACTTGAACACGATTTAAAAAAACACAACTAACCTGAGTGTATTTTGCATATACATATATAGGGTTTGACCTTAATTAAAATACGATTGGTTAAATCCTCCACTACTCTAGACACTAAGAATTGTTTCTACTTATTTAATATATCATATATTATACAAAGAAAAAAAAAATTATAAACATTTGTTCAGTGGGGAATGAGATCAATTCAGGCTGTAAGTGCATATATGTCATTATATACTGGATAATTAAATCAATATAGTCAACCTTCAGTAATAAATATAATATAATACTACTGTTATGTTAGATGATTAAGAAAACATCACCCAAAGTCTCAATCAACACAAAGTTACAGTTCCAAGATGAAGTTTTTGGTTTTCAATTTGATTAACTAAATTAAAAAAAAGGGAAAAAGGATAAATATATTCTCGAACTATCGTAAATGGTATACCCTCCGTCATACTTTTGGGACATTGATGCCCCTGCCGTCCAAAAATTAGAACATATATACCTTTTATACTAACAGACATACACGTGTCACAATCTTATCCATCGATCCGACATTTATCAACGGATAAGATTGTGCCACGTGTCCCTATTTAGTCTTCCTTTAGAGTGAAGGGTATATATGCTCTAGTTTTTGGACGGCAGGGGCACCAATGTTCCAAAAGTATGATGGAGGGTATCTGCATACCATTTACAATAGTTCGAGGGTATATTTATCTTTTTTCCCTTAAAAAATGACGTTATTGAAGAAAATACTAAAAACAAATTTCATATATATCATGTTGTTTGTCTCCCTCCACCTCCACCCCCCACTAGCCAACTTGCCCCCAACCCCCTCACCCCGTCCTCTCCCCGCCCCAACTCACCCCACCTCCTCCACTCTCATATGATATTTATGTCCTTTAATTTTGGTGTATGTATAAATAGATGCTTAAATGTGTACATGTCTTAAATGATAATTTGCATTCTACATGCACGCAGGACACATGTGTCTGTTTGTTCAATTTTATATAAGTTCAAGTGTTTATATATCCACATTCAAAGTTGGACAATATAACGTCTATTAAAGTCAAGTTAAAAAATATATTTATGTATTATAAATCACCGGATCTTCATATATTATTATTATTATTGGTATAGTGGGACCTATGTTTTCCACCCAAAAACATGTAACACTAGTCATCTGTTTTGTCTTTTTTTTCCATCTTTTGTTTTACTTTTGACTAAGTGTGTAAAGGGACAACCACAAGTTTGGTCGTACACACTAACATAATTTTCTAGCAATTTTGTAACGGCTATTTTTCTTGCTTGCTACCTACATATATTATTATGTCCATTTCATATCCAACAAACCCTACGTACGTAACTTAGGACTTTTCCCACAAATTTGGATTATTATGATTCTTCTACTAGTTAATATTATTTTCATCATACCAATATTATAAACAACACCAAATATATTTTCTTACACCAATGGAGAATTAGTTTTATAAATCACTTGTAATTTTTGCATACTATAAGTATGATCAAGAGATCTTAATTCATTGAAAATCAAAGAAATGATTATATGTGATAGACCCTTATAAAAACCCTTGTAGTAGCTTTGGGATTTTGTTGGAACCCTTTAATTTCTCATATTAGTAGTAAAAATTACAAATACTATTACTTGACATTCAATTTGCGTATAAGTAATGGATTCATATGAAGCTGTCTTTTCAACACGAGATATAGTAATGTATGATAGATTCAATCGTAAGAATCTAAAGATTGAAGACATTAAATCGTGAGACCGTATTTGTATATTACCATCTTATAAGAAATTGAAAAAGACATAAAGGAGCGTCTATGAGTTTAACTTTTTTCCCTGCATGCAATAATACAAATGCACCCAGCACACGTACACCACTGCAGCAACAACAACAACAAAGGTCTATTATGTTTCCCCCACCCCCACCCCACCACCCTCTTCTAGCAATAGTTTTACCTGTATAACTCGAATTTTTCAAAAATGTTGTCGTTTTTAAAGAGTCTGACTCACCCAACGATCATTTTTGAAGAGTCCAAGCTACACAACGGTTAACCATCTCATACTCTCTCTTTTGTTACCACATGAAATATAGAGATATCACTAAACATGTTGTGATCTAAAAGTATAGATATTTGATGATGAAAATAGAAGACATATATTATGTTGTTTCACCATCAAACGTGCAAATGCTGAGTGAAGTGAATGCAGGTCACATCAAGATTATATATATTGCCATGCAAGGAAACTTATATATATATATATATATATATATATATATGAGGCTGCTGTCATTCCACTACTCCCACCACTGACTCATTTACAACCTGTAATGTTCTAATTGATCTTTCCATTCAACTAGACAATAATCCAATCCGTCAGTGGCAAAATCAGAAATTTCGCTAAAATGATCAAGGTTTAATATTATAGAAGCTAATTTTTAAATTCTATATAGAGTATAAAGGGTGTTCAACTAACCACCCTTCACTTAATTAAGTGGTTGCGTCAAGCCAACAATAGTTCTACCACCCTGATTGTTGCTCGAACTCTTCAATAATGCCAACGGATGGATATCAGACCCTTTAAACATACACATTATTTAAGAATCCAACATGAGTGGGGCAATATTTTAAATGAGGCTGAGCAGTACAGCTAAAAGAGCATCATTAGTATATGACCATTATATTAGAAGCAAAGAGAAGTTGAGAAGAAACCAATTTGGAAGTTCATATCCTTTGGAACAACTCATTATTTGAAGACTTTTTATACATTAGACACTCCAGAGAACTTTCAACAGGCTTCAGTAAGCTTTATATATATATATCTATGGAACTTCCAGTACTGTTTTGAGTAAACATCAAACGCTATGAAAGCGAAAACCCAAACTAGAAAAACTCATCTGCTCAACTTTGCCGCGTTTTCTTTTGTCAGTCAAGATGTAAAAGGCGATTTCTTGGTTATGAAAAACCTGTAGAATAATATAAAGATGATCTAAAAGGACCTGCAGGTGATGAGGAAGCTGAGAAAGAGCTTGGATGAACTAAACTACAACCGTCTGGGTTGACATTCCATGTCTTGGCAGGAAGCTCGTTCACTTGAGTAAGCAAATTTGCATTCTGAGCTGCTCCAGTTTCACCACGCGGTCTATTTTCATAGAGATCCACAAACCTTGAGGTATAGCCTGAGCTAATCTGCATTTTCCCCGAGCTCATGGTGTATGGAGAATTAGCCTCGTTTTCCGGAGAATCATCAATTACAATAATTTCTCTGACAGCATTCGGCCCAACTGAAGTTGCATTCTGCCAATGAGAGATGGGAGTTGCTACAAACTTCTTCATATCACATGTTTCGTTTGGTCCATTTCTCGCAGTATGTAAATTTCCCCCACCTAAATAGTCTTGTCTGCCAAAGGGGGCACCCATCAATCCACTGCCACTACTCTTACACAAAAACGAGACTGGAGATGTAGGGGATGGCTGTACTTGTGGCCTTGAGTAACTGTCTTGACTTTTGAAACCATTTAACAATCTGACATCAAAATGCTGTACTGGATCACCACTTTGAGGGAAGTGAGGGACATGCCGATTATGCACATCCACCTGATGGAAGGAGTTGAGATCCTCGTTACGAAGTCTGGTGTTTGCCAGGTCATTCATGGAATTTGAGTGTGATGATCTTTTCAGTGGGCAATCTTCATCTTTGTTGATGACCATTAAGTCCTTCCCCATCAGCCTGAGAACTGGATTAGAAGCAGATGGACTAAAAGACTCGGATTCACGAGTTGGGAGCTTGAACTCAGAATCAGCAGAAACACCAAATTGAGTATGTCCCGTGGCCGATGATTTAGTGGGGGGATTTGTTTCAGGTCCTGAACTCGAGTCACTTAGAGAAAATGAGTTGCTCTTCAATATGATATTATTAGATCTCGTGAGTGAATCACGGCTCAATTGATTCTCACTCGCAGGAAAAGGGGAAAGGGCCATGGCTCGTCGCTGTAACAGCTGCGACTCTTCACGATTCACAGCAAACCCTTGAGATGTTCCTCCTTCTTTCCTGACACAACAACATGGCTTATCATTTGTAAATCTGGAAGTTCCTTTTCCAGGAAATAACGTATTTGCATCAAATTTGTCCAGTCCATCTTTATCATTTCCTGTATTTGCAGTCGGACGTAGTGCGACTGAATTTTCCACCAGAAGATCAACAGTGCTTCCAGATAAGCTAGACCTTTTATCTTCCCAGCCAGTGTGGCATTTGAGCATTTCTGATGAATCCCTTCCACTGACATACAAATTACCCGAATATCTTGAGCCAGTTCTAGCCATAGTTGAGTTAGAAACTGTTGATGCAGCAGACGTAGGCGAACCAGAAGAATCCTGATCAATGAATTCGGGATGATCTGCAGAAGATTGAATTCTGCTGCTGGTTAATGATGAACTCCCATGAAGGTCTTCTGAGCTCATACGACCAGGACTAGGTAAAAAGGATCCTGGTGGTCCTGGTATGGGGATTGGATCAACCTCCAAAAAGTAATTCCCTTGCCCATCGGCGTTAGATCCTAATTCAGTAACATCATGGACATCACCATCAATCATCCCTTCAACACCTAAAATAGGATCTTGTGAACATGTTGCAGCTTTGGTTCCAAGAAAAGATCCTTTGTACTCTTCGCTAAACAATTGTGACTCGCAATGAGACCTAGCAGGCCCAGACATCTCATCAGATCCAGCATCCATAGGCTTGCTAAAACTCATAAAATCTCCCCTCCCAGCAAGTTCAGAGGCAGCTGGATCCATAGTCTTATCACTCTGACTTTGATGATTCGCTTTCACAGATCCCATCGCATCAGATGCACCTGCTAAAATGTTGCCAGTTTCATTATCAGAATGGGTCAAAGCGGATTGTGAGCTCTTCAAGCCCAGAGTGCCTTCCACATTAGAGGCCATAATTCCCTCTCTATTTTTCCTGATGCTTAAAACTTCAGATCTTTTAACATTTACCCTATCACAATTCTTGCTTCCTTGGATTTTTGTTTCACTGAGATTTCCTCTTAAACAAAGTTTCTCTCCTTCAGTCTGGAAAACTTCAGCTTCTTCCGATTCTGAGCTGGAGCTCCAACTAGACTTCTTAAAGGAAGCTGTTTTCCACTTTAAATTATATTTAACACCACGAGCAGGCCCTTCACTGATGGACGAAAGGTTCTTTCTCAATGATGACAACTTCCTCGCCTTTGAGGAGAACGATGGATGTGGGGTGGACTGTTCACAGTTGATCTCAGAGTTATCTGTGTTTCTTCCAACTCTCACATTTTTCACAGAAAGTGCATGATCTATTGTCATTTTCGGATGATTGTTTACAGAATGGCCATCTACCTTCAAATGCTTTCCTTTGCACCTTTGTAACACTAGGGATCTCTTCTTGTTAGATGGGAGTGAAGATTGAGACGATGAAAAGTCCACCACTTTCTTGTGTAGAGAAGGCGGTTCCTCGCTACGTTCTTCTTGAGGCTGATCAAGTAGCATATTCCCCATTCTTTGGCTACTCTCAGGCAAACAAACAGATGATCTTGGAGATTTCACAAGACAGCTTCTCTTTTTAACTGAATCAGTCTGAGGCAACACATCATTGTCACTTTGCACGCCAGTCGACATATCAGCTCCAGAAAGCTGATGATTGTCCTTATCACTGATCTTCCTTGTGAGGCCAGTTCTCTTTGAACATGCCCATTGTTTTATGGTTGCCAATCCATTTGATAGCATCTGGTCCGCAGATCTGAGGTGCTTATTTAGGCAATCCACTTTGTCAACATTTTCTCTTGGAGAAAAGGTGCTCTCTTGACCACTCTTAATCTGTTCATAAAATATTTAGCAACTTAGTTCAAAGCAAATTAATATTACATACCAGGATTGCTAATTGGTAAAAACAAAATAATTTTGATAAAAGATAAATGACGTAAGATAGCAGATTGTAAATCCAAGAACTTTAAACTACCATGGTTTAGTTCTCAACATATGCAAAAAAACCCACCTGCACCCGCCCCCATTTCAAGTGAAACTGGCCCCTCCTTTCCACCAAATTACCAAAACAATCATGAAATTAAGCGAACATGAAGGCCAAATACAGAAAAAGACATTTAACATTGCTCTCCCAATATTATTTTGTTTTCCACTCCTAAAATTTTGCAGTTCCATTACTGCACTATAGTGCTACAGTTTTGGAAGAAATGAAATTTTCAAAGATGAGATGTACTTGATTAAAAAAGGGTTTCAAGAACAAAACCAAAGCTGAGGAAACTTCATTATATCCAGGATTTAAAAAAAACATACCTTGGGACAGTGATCTGGCTTGGACAAGCAAAACTTTTTAGTATGAGAAGCAGATTTCAGAAGGTTGTGGTGTTTCTTTCTCTTCTTTGTCAAAATGAATTTGCTTCTTTTATCTCCATCCACCATTTTTTTCTGGAGAGGATCAATAACCGGCTTTGATGATGGTAGCTGCTCATCATTGAACTTGGACAGAATTCGAAGCTTCGTGCCATTGGCGTCAATATAAACAGAACCTTCATTAGCAGTGCATTCAACGTTCACAGGAGGAGGTTTTTCCAGTTTCTCAACAGCAGGTACCTCAGTGATCTCTCGAACAGATAAAGTCGGGTTTGAGGCCCAGTTGGTTCCATTCCTCCTATCAAGATCCTCCAGTGTACAGCTTTTAGCAGTTACATAGATATCCACCATCAATCTAGTTTTTCTTGGCTTTATCCTGTGCTTGATCACCTTAGGATTTGCTGTCCACTTGGCTGTTGATGACTCCCCAGAGAGACATTGATCGATATGAGCGTTCAGCGTGGTGTTTGATGAGGATGTGAAAGTCTTGCAAACTGGACATACTTTCGAAGCCATTGCCTCAGACACCATGAAACTGTTTGTGGTAGTGTCTGCCTCGTCTACGTTCCGATCTGTGACGTTGCCAAATTTGACCATTAATCTGCACTTTTTCGCTGATTGTTGTACTGTACTCCCACTCTTGTTCGACATGGGAGGTTTCTTGACCAGAGGTTCCAGCAAGTTAACAGCTTCTGCTCCCGAGCAACGCAGTTTTCTTATTTCAGCTGTTGGAACTGAATCAATCTCAGAACAAGACCGACTAGTTATCATTGAACGAAACACCTTCTCTCTATCAGATCCACTTGAATTGATATTTCTACAATCCACAGCTAGTTTTGGCATACATATTCTACCACTGCTAGAATTAGTAGGCACAGGATCATCATCTAGCTCAACATGTTTCTCCTCAGAAGTGACTATATTGTCCTTGTCAGTCGAAGGATTATCTACAGCACATCCCTTATCAGATTGTAAAGGAGGTAACAAATCAATCGCCGCGCCATGCCTCAAACAAAGCTGCAAATTTTTCTGAGAAAATGGCCAATTGGTCTTGATGTCCTTTCTCCTAGTTCTGAAAACATAATCCCTACAAGACAATACAAAACATTTCATATCATATGTCAATAACCTCAAAACAAAACAGCAAAAGGAACCCCCACAACAAAAGAAAGCAACAATCTTTAATTGCTTACTATATCACATGAAGAAGAACCAACATAAAACTCATCTCATACACATTCACATATGTATATCATAATAAATATAGTTACATGAAATCTTAACCAAGACTAGAGGTAAAAGACAACAACCTAAAAAAGACTAATTTTTTTTTGTTTCCCAATATCAAAAATCAATGAGAAACAGTGGATCTGACCAACAAAAAGAAAATTCCCAGATGACTAAAAAACCCTTTGAACAGTAAAACATTGAAGAGGTGACTAGAAACTAAAATACCATACAAGACAGAAGCAGAGTTTTTTTTTAGTTTTTTTTTTTTTTTTTTTTACCTTATGGAGAATTTGTTGTTGTTGTTATCATCAAGGTCAGAGTTGGACAGATCTACTAGCTTGTTATCAGAAGAAGGCCTTTCATCACTACTACTACTTTTCAGTAGAGAGATATGACAAGGATCTGGTGGAATGTTTTCAATGGATAACATCTGCTGATAAAATTCTCCCTTCTTCTTCTTCTTGTGCTGTCTTCCCAACAGTCACAAGAACTGCTGCTGCTGCTACTGTAGCTATATTTTCCAAGACTACTACTTAGTCTTATCTCCTTATTATACTTAGCCTTCAGCATAACAGTAGCCTAAAGGCCTCTCCACATACACAAAAAATAATATGAATACTTACTGTTAACACAACAAAACCCCACCAACAACAACAACAAGATTTACCCTTTCTTCATTAAAATCAACCTGCAAAGATAAAAACAGAAGATCAAGAAATACCCACAAAGACTAAAGGGGAAATTAACAAGTACAATGTTATTTTATGTGTTTTGAAGTAAATCTGAAGCATCTATTTATGTTGAATCATCTTTAAAAGACTAGTAGAACAAGAAAAGAACCAATTTTGGGAAAGAAAGAAACCCACAAGCAAAGATGTGAAGAAAGATCAAGACTCGTGTAATGTTATTTTATGTGGACAAAAACCAAGAAAAAAGGTCCATAAAATTTATCAAGTTTTGCTTATTGGGTTACAACTAAGCACTAATACACATCAAAAAATCAAGACCAAACAAAGTAAATCTGATTAAATCTTAACAACAAAGGGATGATTTTTTTTCAAAAGTTTTTGCTATATACAATGAACCATATTAGAAACTTGAGTCTTTTGGTCAAGGATATAGTGGAAAACTGAACAAGAAAACAAAAGGGCATTGAAGTTAGATAGAGATGAAGAAACCCCTGAAATCAAAATTAAATCTTTTTTGGTTTGGTCTCAATGAACAGTAAAAGTTCAAAACTTTTTAGCTGAAAACCAGATTTGCTTGTTTTGATCAAAGAAGAGTTAAAACTCCTCAAAAATATTGAAGCAAAAAAACAATCAGATCATGAAATCACAAGAAATCTTAGTAATCAAACCTTATCTAGCTAGTATATACCCCAAACACCAGCTCTAAAATTTAAGCAAAACCCAGATGTAAATGAAGAAAAAAAAGATGACCCAAGAGAGAAAACAAGCAAATAATGGAAAAAGATCAAGTGGGTAAGAGAAGAAATCCCCAAAAAAGAAATAAAAATAGAGTCTTTAGTTGGTTTTCAAGACTAAAAATGAGAAGTTTCAAGAAGATAAAATGAGAAAGAAGAATAATAACAAGAAATATACCAAAAAGTATTAGTATTACTAGTAGTAGTGGCTGGATGAATGGATGGATGGAGAGGAGATGAGAGTATAGAGAAGAGAAGATTGAAAGGAAAGAAGAATAGTGAAGAGATATAGAGAGTTGATGAGAAAAGAGCACCACCCACTCACACATCAAAAGAGGGCATCAGGTTCTTCTCTCCACCAAAAAGCAGGTTTGGACAATTAATCACCCACTACCCCCTCTTTTACCCCCCTTCCTTGAGTGAGAAATAGAAAAAGGGTGAATTTTTTTTTTGATTCATATGTTGTTTTTGTACTAAAATTTCACTAATTTATATTTGTACTAAATATAATTTAGTGTTTGATACTTGTATTGAAATTTAACTAATTTAGATTTGTGCTAAATAAGATTTGGTGTTGATACTTGTATAGGAGTAACCTCATCTATTATACCATAACTAGTACTGAAATCTGACTAATCTAAATTCACACTAAATAAGACCCAATTTAAGAATAATATGAGTAACCTTATCTACCGCATTGTATCATCTTGTATAAATGTTTTTTCTTACTACTTCTCTTTAGTTTCAAATTATAATTTTGATTGACATGAGATTAAAAAGGATGAGTTTTTAACACATACAATAAACACTCTTTTAAGGGTCTTTTTGGTTGGTTATCGCTAAAATTAGCATCAACATAAAAAATTTGCATAAAATAACACTCTTTTGTTGTATTTGATGTGTTTTAATTGAATCGAGATCTATCTATAAAAAAAATATTTTTATCTTTATAAGATTGGATAATATTGTATACATATCATCATCGTCAAATCTTTCAATTGCTTTATTAATAAATCACCATTCAAAACACAATTTCATACATTATAATCTATGTATAACTAAAAACATAAATCAAACGATGCATAAAATTGTGATCTTAAATATTGCATGAGACTCCTATAATATAAACTATAAATAAAGTAAAATCAAACAAAACATCAAAAAAAAAAAAAAACTTTTTCTAATAAAATGAAGAAGGCAAATGTTACAAATTAATACTATCTTCGTTATAATTTATTTATCTTACTTTTTTTAATTTATTTTCTTTTTTGTCTTTTTGAACAATCCTCTAATTCAAATTTTTACTATAAAAATAATGACATTTTCATACACTTTATACATCTTTAATTTATAATTACATAATTTTAAAAAAATTATATTCTTTAAACTCCTATTAAATTATAACATGACAAATAAATTAAAACAAAGTGCGATTAATAAATATAAAAGAGGAGAAATGGTAAAAAAGGAGATGGGGGTGTTACTCTACTAAGCTGGCCTATCCACTACCTACCCTATTAAGAGGGGGTGGGTTGGGTGGGGGGCCTAGTTTGATTTTATTTTTTATTTTTTATTTTTTTGTTATGAATTGTTTATTGTTGAATTTTTTTTCCCTCATCATGTTTGTGCTAGAATGTCAGTTTCGGCCCCACATCTTTTATGAAATTACACACCGCTACGCTCCCTTTTTCCAATTGCCCACTTCACTACACGACAACTTTTTTTTTTCTTTCTCTCTCTCTTATTTATGTGTTTGATGATGACAACAAAATAACATTCAACTTGTACTAGTCTTTTCTCTTCTTGTTCATGTTTTTATTTCTATCACCTCACTTTTACCCTTCTTTGCATCTTTATTACCTCCTCCTTGTACTTTGGGTGAAATTCTATCTCAATTTACGTGATATATTATTTTTAAATATGCTAACAAATAAAATAGTGTCACATAAATTAAAACGAGAGAATTATTATAAAGTTTATTTGTAGTTGATAAGTGTTGTTACGTTATTGTTTGATCATAAATTTGAAATATGGTTTCAAAAACTAACTCAAACTAATTTATGTGGTATATTATTCTAAATTATGATGTTAAAGTAAAATAATATCATACAAATTAGAATGAGTTGATAACTAGTAGTATTACACTATCTTTAACTATAAATTTTGAAAATAAATTTCAAATATTGAAAAGTTTATTCGTGAAATCTGGTTTCAAAAAAGAATTTAATTTTATTTGTAAGGTGAAATTTCACCTTGACCTATAAGATTTCAAAAAAAATAAATCCAAGTAATACATATCTAAACACAACTTCATGTTCAAAAATGTATTTTTTGAAATTGATTTATAAATTAACTTATATGTGTTTAAGTTGTAATGCTAGAACTGATAGTAGCGTTTGATTTATTTTTTTTAAATATGAATAATCAATTTTTCTACTATTAAAATGACTAATATGTACATAAAGTTATTTATTTAAGTGAATTAAAAACAAAAGGAACTAGGAATTGGAAGGACATGGATTTTTCTACTCTTTGGAGGAGTAGTGCTATATTGAGTATTTAGAAAATATTTTACGGATTAAATAGTAGAATATTTGATCTAACAATAATTATTTATAAGCTTAAAGTAATAAGTGATCAAATTTATAATTTTTAGTTAATTTTAACTCGTTAAGTACTTTGATGTTTATCAAACATATTTATAAATTAAAAAGTGCTTATAAACTTAATTATCCTCTAATTTATAATAATTTAAGATGAAAATATATACAATTAATTAATATTAATTTAACAATACAGTTTATATATAGAGATATTGAATTGACGTAAACACCAAGTTATTGCTAAGTTGTTGCTCGTAATGAATCATCTCATTGCTTGGTAGCTTCTTGTAATATTGTAAGGCATTCACACTAGCTTAGCTAAATTTTATTTGTTTGTTTTTTTAGTAAAACACAAGGAAATTGCAGTTAAAGCAATTCTACGTTACATAAAATACTATATTATATGACTTGGAATAATTTTCATTCTAAATTTTATACAAATATCTTGACATGATTATCACGTTTAATCATGATTACAATATGGCTACTTCAAATCTTATGTAAGTATAAGATATTTTGTGCGTCAGATTATCCTTCGATTATCACAAAAAAATTCTTGAGTAACATGTGATTATTTTTTAGTAAGCAACGCGATCTTGATTAATTAGTTCACTGGCCTTTTGTTCATGAGTTAATAATTACTAGACAATTTTTCTTTACCCATAATTAATATATATATATATATAAAGTGTGATGCACGTTAAATATTTAATGTTTAATTTTATTTCGTACAAAATTAAAGGTGTGTCATCTTTTTTTCCTTCATTATATAATTTGTTGGAAGATTTGGTCTAGTCCTCCTGTGTGTACGTTCTTATTTTCCTTTGTTAATATTGCATTTAATTCTTGACAAGAAAATGGCCGGACTTAATATGAAAATCTTAAATTAGATATTTGAACGTTGTTTCGCTTTCTTATTTGATGGAACATTGTATCGATCCACTTCTTCCTTTCATGTAGTATTAATATTAGTATTATTTTTGTAGTTTATTATTCTTTGATTCCTATCACTTTCGTGTTATTTCTTGTAATTTTGTTATCGTATCATTTAGTTATTGTTGTTATCGTTTCTTCTTCACTTTCATATTGATATTTTTTCAAATTACACTGAATGTTTTTTATGAATTGAGGGCCTATTGAAAAATAAACATTTCTATATCTGCAAAGTAAGAACATACTTCACTTATAAAATTATATTGAATGTATTTATTATTAATTCTTGATGGTTTATTAAGAAAGAAAAGAAAGTGAGTTTCTTTGTTATTTTATAACTAAAAAAAACATATTTGCATTAATAATTAACCTAACTAGTAAGAAACCTAGACTTATTTTCTAATGAAAATATCTCAAATCTCCAAACTAGTAGTGTACATGGCCGGGTTGGTTCGGGTTTTTCAAATATCAAACCAAATTATTTGTGTAAAAAAATTAAATTTATAAACCAAACCAAATTAATAAAACTCGGGGTTTTCAACCTCGGATTGGTTTGAGTTTTTCAAATATCAAACCAAATCATTGTGTCGAATTTTTAAATCAAACCAAACTAATTATAAATCTCAGATTTTTCAGGTTTTTGGGTTTTTCCGATAAAGTGTGCATACAAACATATAATTAACTTGTGCTCCAAATATTTCTTTAGTCCAACCAAAATGCAGCTATCTAAGATGTTTCTTAAGAAAATAACACAAAATATGAGATGAATGATGACACTAAAATATTCAATAAAAAATAATAATGAAATCATCATATAAAATAAATATTGCAAAGTCATAATGAAAATTATCATAATTTAAAAAATCATGCTAAAACAAGTCTAATAAGTATTAGTTACATGATTAAACATTAAAAAAGTTAAAATTAGATTATGTATTTTAAATGTCTAAACCAATGTAAGACTAAAGAACAAATATTCAACATTATTGTCATTCTTAGTGTTGAATTAATTTATTTTGTTAGAATAGTATTGATTTGATTTCGAATTGAGCTTTATTAGAGTTACTAATATCCATGGACTATAACCTTTATTAGATCATTCAAAATTCTAAGTTTAAAAAACTTGAAAAAATATAATAAAAGATAAAAATTATGAAAACGTATAAGCAATATTTAGAAATTACATCAAAATAAATACTTTATGTATAAAATAAATTTTAAAAATTATATATGTAATGTCGGATTGGTTTGGTCTCGGATTGACTTTTTTTAGTTAAAACCAAATCAACCCAAGTATAGTCAGATTTTTTTCCAATTGACTCAATTTACGATTTGATTCATTTTTCTATTCGATTTTGTACCCCTACTCAAAACTTTATAAAAATAGCTTAATTGTACGTTATTCTCTTTAATTCCATTATTATAGCAAGTAGGCATCAATCGTTTTCTAAGTCTATTGGATTTATATATATAGGCCACATTTTTTCTCCTTCATAAGATGAGAACCACATAAAGTCCTAATATTTATTATTTCATTCGTTTTAATTTATTTGTCTAATTTTTATTTTACAAAAAATGTAACTACTGTTACAAATCCACTTAATTGTGTGGATGCTTCTCTTAATTCATCTCTAACGTAATGTATGTATTTATTGTATTTATTATAGTTGTACTAACGTATTTGGTTAAAGGATGAAAACATGTGTTTTCTAAATCCTATAAAAGGGTAGTCTTTTTACCCTTGTGAGAACACACTTGAAGAGTTTTAAATAATATTCTCCACTCTATACTTCTCATCACAATTTGTCTTCCTTACTTGTTTAGTACTATTATATTTTGCTCTCATTTTACAACAACTACTTGTTTTTTGCAATTTTTTTATTTCGATTTTTTACATGACAAATTTCAGACCACAAGATTAAAGGACAATATATAATATTTAATATGTTTTTAATTTAAGATCACAAATTTTTTAATTTTTTTTTATATTTTCAACTTCATGTCAAATTAAAATCAAATAAAGAAAATGAATTGAGAGCATAATAAATAGGAAAAATCTTTTTGGCCAGAATGATATTTTATCTATGTTATTTTACTTTTTAAAATATTTTTACCCTTTTAACTTTAATATCTTTTAACTAAAAATGGAGAAAACATCAGTTTATTTTAAAATAAAAAAATATTATAATTTTTTTAATTTTCTGGCCAAATTTTCTGACCATTTAGCACTTTCCTAATAAATAAAACAAAATATTTACTATGAACTATAAGAGAGGTGGAAGAGAAATCGATTATTTGACATTGAACATAGTTTAAATTTTAGCTAGGTCTCTATTCACTTTGAAGTAAATTACAAGCATTTAATTAATGCTCTTAATTACAATTACCTCCCTTCCCAATCAAACCAATAAATTATCTCTTTTACTCTTTATTATTTATTAAATTTATTTTCAGTGGGAAATTAGCTTACAACATATTTTGCCTGAAAATGACTTTAATTAAGTTTAGACCTACTTGAGGATTTTAAAAGTATTTTGTATTTAGTTCTTACTTCTTAATTAGTTGAATATATGGTGGCCTACAATCTTTGATTTTTCATCAAGTGTGTCGTCATTAATTAAATTTCAATTCCTATAACATCTAAAGTTTATCTAATTAATATTTTTGCTTAATTAGTTGCTTAACAAAATATTTCAAGTTTGAATATGAATAATTCTTACTTTAAGAAAGTCCATCTAGATCAATAAATTCATTCATACATCTAGCTATAGTATAACATGTTAATAACAAAACTTGTATAATGTCCATAATAATTTGTACTACAAAAATAACAGCGTTATTAGTTCATATACAGTTTAAGTTATCTCTAATATTGTATGATTTAAAACCTTTTTCTATTAATAACTCATTTTTATCTGTTATCATACTTAATTTATCTTCTTTTTTCAAGAGTATAAACTCTCAAAAAACTTATCGATAAATATCCTCGAAAATAACTGGATCTTGTAAAACTATAACAAGAAAACAACACTAACATAATTGAGTTGCCTACTATAAAAAAATAATAATCCATTATCATTTATGTGCATTATTACTTTGCATAAACCCAATTACAATTATTTTTTTTGCCAGAAAATTTGGTCAAAATGGTAAAATAACATATTTTACACTATACTATTTAACCTTTTTAAATATTTTTACCTTTTAATTAAATTATGGAAAAAAAGACCAGTGTATTTATATATATATATTAACGGGAGTAGGTATATATATCTTTCGGCTTTTAAAGAAAAATTTAACATAAATTAAGGCTATTAAGCTCTTGTACTCTTTAATTCCTTTAACACAATATTTATTGTTCCTCACATCCTATATATTTTGCAAAATTTGAAGTAAAACAAAGAAAAAATCAATATTTGGAAGAAAGTTAACTAGAATTGAAGCGAATATTGATATAACTGATAAAATTATTATCATGTAATTAGATAGTAATACATTTGACATGTGTGAAAATAACCTCTCATACAAATGCAAGACATGGATAAGTACAATAGAATTTCTTAATCTCATGACCTTTCTCCGGATTCGGTGCATATCGATTGCTTAGTACTATATTAGATCATCTTTTTTAAAAACAAAATATTAATGTGAATTAAACTAATAATAAAGGAACTTGTGGGTCCTTTTTTCACAAGTTTTAAGAGTTGAGAGGGTATGAAGCAAATATCAATAAAAAAGGGGAATTTTAATTTACACAAATATCGAGGGGTAGATTTTTTTCTATATTTTAATTTAATTGCAGCACCACCGCCTTATAAACCAGAAAATAAAAATGAAAAAATGATGATAACATGGATGGCTTAACAACTTTTAACACACAAAAAAAGTCTATATACAGCTGAACCTCTAAATTAATTAATCCAAAATATATGGGGAAAAAAATGAAATTTTGAAAAGAGTGCATATGGCAGATTATTTTAGGGCATGTTAAGTGTATTTGATACTTTTGCTATAATAAATAAAGTAGGGTTTTCTTTGGCGATGAGACCCCACTAACAAGAAAAAGAAATTCATTGACAATATTGACAAAATATAATGTCCTGCCCCATCATACAAGTAATGTTAGAGACTTTTGTTTATACCAATGTCTTCTTGTCTCTACTTTTCAATCTTCCTATCCAATATTTCAGTATATACCTTAGGATAAATATCATCTGGTCATGATCAAATGATAAGTACCTTTTCATTCTTAGTTAAAGATTTAAATTTCTTTTGATAGCTAAGTAGGGATCAGACGCAATCAAAATAAGAATATAATTCGACATATATTCAAGGGTCTAAAATGCTCGATCCAAAAAGTGATCTTGAGAAACGTGTCAAATATTTGACCTAGTAAAACTATCAAAACTCGAATTCTACCTCGCTAGTCTTATATTTTGAATCCAATAGATAAAACGAGTTGTGGTTCATAATCCAAAACTTAAGATCTTGGATCATATTATATATGTTGGTACAATGTATTTTACCTCCAAGTGAAATCTTTTGGTACGAACAAGGGTAGAATCGATATTAATATAGTTAAAGAATCGGCAAAATCATATATTTGTATTAAGAGATTTATTTTATATGTATAAATAATGTCTTTAGAACTCAAAAGGCAATATGTAGTATATAATAATTCAAAATTTATAAACTAAAAATCTTGATTCCGTCTCTAAGTCGTAATGAAAGCTATACAAAGAGAAAAGAAGATAAAGTGTTATGGATTTTTACGGAAGTGGGTGCATGTCAAATACTAGCGCACTAACTATTACTATTTATGACAAGTCGAAATTTTTTTTATCGGCATGCCACATGCGTATAATATAATGTTTGGTTCGTTTTATTAAAATTTAATTACATAGGTTATGAAAGGTGTAAAATAAGAATTATGTATATATCAATAATATATGTAAATAAAATCAGATACTCATGTACAGTACATGAAGAACTTCTCATTGCCTTTTATCTTTAGTGTAACAAATACATTGAATGGACCTTGAACATGATTTAATTAACTCAAAGGGGGGAAATTGTCCAAGTTCATATAAAAAAGTCATGATATATGAGATTCTTTCTATTCATCTATTTGAGAGTCAATATCGGAGAGGCTTGACTATAATATCATGCTAAATGAATCTTACGGTTAATTCATCAACCAACACAAAAATTATCTTAAAGAAAAAGGTTTATCCAAATTTATATAAAGAAACTTAAAATTCCTTCCATCACCAATGTGGGATTCTTTACATTTATCATAGCTAGATAGAAATCGAGAATAATAATTACACACCGAATAAAAAGAGTTGTGCAAATAAGTCCATCAAATTAAAATAGGCTCAATAGAATGTCAAAGAATTTAAATATCTAATCCATAACTTTAGGCAACATAAAATAGTTAAAATTCTTTATAAACACTCACGTAATTAATGATGGACAAGTGCAACATTCTCATTTATTTGTCAAATTTTATTATTTTACTTCTAACTTTAGTGCTTCCCCACCCCAAATTGATTTATCGATTCAATTAGAAATAAAATATCACGTTCACAGGCTCGATCGAACCAAACCCCCATCCGCCTCCTGTTTGTTTGTTGCATAGTATATATAGTTAATGTTTTCCTTCAAATTTTACAATAAAGTTAGTGTGGCTGATATCATTTCGTTTTAATTTGTAAAATTTAGAAAATAATGTTAAATGTGTATCAGTTTAATTTATATCATGGTCCAGTTGCGGTCCAAATTAATTACTCGATATAGTTGAACTAGTATCCTTTATACCAGACATTATAAACATTGAAAAATCTAAATATCTATATTTTACTCTATGATTCAAGTAACATACGTGGCATGTTCCTACCCAAGAGATTTTGTTTACTTGGTAGGAGTAACTAAAATGAACATTTATTTCTTGATAAAATAAAATAAACTTTAAAAAAAAAGTATAGTAGGATAGAAGGAGTAGTAATTATCACTCGCTCCTAATAGGTAAGTAGTTATTCAAATTTGGTATCTTTTTAAAAAAATCCTATTTATCACAATTAAATAATTTAATATAGTAAAAATAAAATGATATACATATATCATGTATTTGTCAACCTTTTATTGTTCACCAGATATGAACAATGTAATATTATAAGCAGAGTCAAATTTTAAAGTTTATGAGTTTGAAATATTAGTTAATTAAAATTATTTAATTCTAAATTAATAATTTGATTATATTCAATAATTTTTTAAAATTATATATAAATATAAATTTTAATTAAAATTATTAAGTTTGATAAAAAATCATAATCAAAGCGCTAGCTCCACCCGTATTGTGTAATGATTTATCATGTAACTTCCAAATCATAGTCCCACACCCCACGTTTATTGCAGGGCCAAAAAATAGTATAGTAGTAGTCTATTAGTGTAAAATGTAAATTAATGTTAAAGCCATTAATTAATTCCTTCAATACCATTACAAAGCAAATCACAATTAGTCGTATATGTTTACCTAAATTGAAAATGACTGTGACCCTACATCGTGTGATTTTAATATTTTTAGTCAGCTAACTTAAATAACTTTTACTCGTTTAATTATAATTAACCATAATAGTTTGTAACGTCACCGCCCATCAATATAAATGTATAAATATTTAATATAATAATTATGTAACATACTGACTAAAATTTTGTTGCATATAATATAGACGTATTCTTTTGATATAATTCAGTAATTTTGGCTCAAACACGACATTATTTTCATGCATATTTTTTTAAATTTGTTTTTTGTTTGACAAAATGGATTTCTTTGAATTAGTATATATTATTTACATCATTCACCACATATGCACATATATAAGTCAAAATTATTGACACCTTCAAATATTATCTAGTCCTTTCTGACATAAATATAATGTCACACTATGCCTGCTGGTTCAATTAATATGAATTTCTTAGAATAGTTAAACACCAAAAATCTTCATATGGAGGATGAAATTCATTAATTGGTTTCACTTAACAAAATTAGATTAAAAGACAATAAACTTGCTCTGATTAAATCTGGATTAGAGATTTGTTAAACAGTACCTTAATTAATTAGATTCCTTTTGTCACATCATCATTCAAAGAAATCAAAATCAACCAGCATAGCATATGCTAGAATATTTTTTTAGGCCCAATAATATTACATACAAAGTATATATCCTTCCACATGTAGAAAGAGGGGTGTAAGCAAACAGGCCCTATAGGAAAAACTTTCTGAACTATTTTAAGCTCCCGTTTAATCATAGATTTATGATCAAACGCTAGCTAAATAGGAAAATAAACCTTTTAAATTCAAAGAAGACACCTCTAACTAAAATTACGGCATGTATGTATTCGATTCTTTTTAATATCTTATTGATTTGATTCGCGCCATTTCATTTATTTGTGTGCACCGTGCCGGGCTCAGTTTGTGGAAAGCCGATCGATGAGGAAAAGGTATAATATAGCCAGAAGCAATAGGTGTTTAATTAGTCCAACATATAATTGTTGTATACATAGTATATTTTCGTAAATTTGATTCAATTTTTTTTTTGAAATTTTGCACTAGCCCACTTGAAATGGAGAAGGTTCAATTCTTTGTACGATCAATAATTACAATAATATTAGTATATATTAAAGTAGAATACAAAGTAGTTTTTATATCGATAAGTAAAAAGGGACTGCTTGAAATTGAAGAAAGCATTCTAGCTACGATATTTGACACCACATTTGAAACAAAAATTTTACTTTGATATAATTTCTAAATTTTGTTATATTTTTTTCATAATTTTTTTATGTTTTAACATATTATTTCAAGTTCGAAACTTAGAATTTTGAATATTCCGATAAAAGTTATAGTTCATATATGTTAGTAAGTCTAATAAAGCTCAAATCAAACCGAATTAATATTAATGCTAACAAAATGAAAATCAATTCAACACTAAGAATGACAAAAATGTTGAATATTTGTTCTTTAGTTTTACATTTATTTAGACAATTAAAATACATAATCTAATTTTAAGTTTTCTTTAATATTTATTCATGTAATAAATTAATATTATACTTATTTTAGCATGATTTAATACTTTTAAATTATGATCATTTTCATTATGACTTGATAATTTGCAATATTTGTTTTATGTGATTTCATTATTATTTTTTGTTGAATATTTTAGTGTCATCACTCATCTCATATTTTGTATTGTTTTCTTAAGAAACACCTTAGATAGTTATATTTTGATAGGATTAAAGAAATATTTGAAACATAAGTTAATTATATGTTTGTATCAATACTTTATTGAAAAATCCGAATTTCATTAATTTGATTTGGTTTATAAATTTAAAAATCTGACACAAAAATTTAATTTGATATTTGAAAAATCTGAATCAATCTGTTCATGTACACCACCCTAGCAACCTCTATAATCAGTACAATCCTCATTCTAAAAATATTGTGCACAACTTGTCCCAATTGACCATATTTTATTCGAACTTCCTATGAGCTCATAGTCTCAGAAGTCCCTAAGTTAATATATCAATAGAAATACGAAATTCCAACAATCGAAGCTACTAGTAATCTCTAGACAATAACATTATACTATTTCAAACAATAAAAAAAATAAAATTTCCGTGACAGTCAAATTCATAATAAGCGAGAAATTTAAAAATATGGTTTTTGAAAAATGGTGTACTAGCTTTGTAATTTACTTTTATTATTTTATGTTTAATTGAAATATAATAGTATCAAAAAATTGGTAAAAAACTATTCAAATATTTAAAAATACCACATATATATAAGAATTAAACTTTGTTGGTCAATGATAGGGATATTTTGGGGATTAATCGCACTTTGTCCTCCACTTCCCGTCGTTAGTTGCCCAAAGTCGTCGAAAACTCGACTCCGATAGCGACGGCGACAAGTTAACCTACAGAGAAGAAAGTTGTTAAATTTACACTCAATTTTGTAATGCATGCTGGTGGAATCGCCAGTAATCCTCCGACGAAAACCCGGTGAAAAATTCGTCAGAAATGTCGGGAGGGGAGTACGGCGATCACAACATTTTGTTACATTCTACTTCATCGGCGTCGGAAGGCGATGTGGAGAGCCAGTCGTCTCCGAGGAGAACGAATACAAGAAGCATTAAGGATCTATTGAAGCGGTTAGATCGAGGATTTTCTGGTCGGCGATCGTCGGATAGGGATCACCACCACTCCTCGTCGCCTTCGCCTTCTAATCGCCGCGGTGTTTCATCTACTGCGGATGAAATTCTAGGTGATAGTGCTCCGCCGGAATGGGCGATGTTGCTTGTTGGATGTCTCCTTGGCCTTGCTACTGGCCTTTGTGTTGCCGGGTTTAATCGAGGGGTTAGTTTCAGCTTATAGCTTGCATTTTCGTTAAAGCTTATTTTTGTTTCAATAACTGGACGAATTTAGCTAGATTTATTGCTTTTTGCCTATGTTGGCAATTAGTTATGTCATTTCTATTTCCTATCTCAATTTGCACATAATAGTGATTGATTATTAGATGCTTAGTGTGGAGATCTTGTTGACTTGGCTTCATAGATGTTGTCAGTTAATCACTTGATTTCATTACACCTAATCGTAAGCTGAATTAGTGGCGACGAATACTCTATTCCAGTCCGTCTCAGTGCAATAGTACATGCATTTTATCTTCTAAAGCAAATTAGGGTTTGCTATCACTACCAAAATCTGAAAATTGTGAATTGTGAAATTGGGAACAGCAAATGCTGTTGCTTTATGAAATCTGCATGTTATATTATTCCTCTTATTTAGTTGTTTGTGTATCTCTCCTGGGGTTTCAGTGTTTCCAAAGTAGAGAACTTCAGTTAATGAGTAACGGCAGTTCCCGTGGTTTGCTTTCCTTTTTAGTATGGGGAATATGCATATTGAGGGTCTGCTTTTGTGACTTGCAAGCTTCTCTGGCCATTTTTGTTGATTAAAGGTGTTGCATTTGGACAGTTACTTGTACTGTATTTCTTATGTTGTTAACCAGTAGTCTTTGAACTGTAATTTTTTTATTGTATATTGGATGACACCGAGGATATTTGTGTAGGTACATGTAATACACGAATGGGCATGGGCTGGTACTCCTTATGACGGTGCTGCTTGGCTTCGTTTGCAAAGGCTAGCTGATACTTGGCATCGGATACTTTTAATACCAGTTTTGGGTGGAGTCATTGTTGGCATGTTGCATGGTCTGGTCGGAATATTGGACCAAATAACAGAGTCTAGCTCTACTCAGGGACAAGGATTTGATTTGATTGCTGGAATCTTCCCTACAGTGAAGGCCACTCAAGCTGCTATAACTCTGGGCACTGGTTGTTCCTTGGGTCCTGAAGGCCCTAGTGTAGATATAGGGAAGTCATGTGCCTATGGATGTTCAATGATGATGGAAAACAACCGGGAAAGAAGAATAGCTCTCATTGCAGCTGGTGCAGCTGCTGGAATTTCTTCAGGTATGTTTTTTCTTATTAAGAAGTATCTGAACCAGGAAATATTCCTTATTCACTTCCAAAGTAATGCAGAGTATTAGGCCCTTAGCAAATTATATGTTTAGAAGTTTTTTAGTTTGTATGTACTTTCTGAGATGATATCTCTCAGAGGTATTCTAGAGACATTGACAAAGATGAGACATTGTTTGTTCAATCTCAAAACCATTATGAGTGGATGCTTTTGTGAATTTCTCTTGCAAGGAAGGTTTTTCGTGTGTTATAGCTTGTATGGATTATGAATTTAATGCATATTCTAGTGACGCTAAGAAGAGCACTCTCATGTTGTCCCATCTTTCTTCATTCCCAAAACACTTTTTTTTCTCTGTTTTCTCTTTCCCAAAAAATGAAACTGATGTTGTCAAAATAGTCAGTCACCTTGGAGCCAAATTTCCGACAAGTCTTTTGAGCTGCAAGGTTCGATATGGGTCTCAACATCAAAGGAGTAGAAACTATTCCTCCTAGCTAATACGACTTTGTGTGGGTCCCACAGGCCATTATTTGCAACAACAACAACAACGACAACAACATACCCAGTGAAATCCCACAAGTGGGGTCTGGGGAGGAGTGTGTACACAGACCTCAACCTACCTTGGAAGGTAGAGAGGCCGTTTATCATTGCAGGGAGAAATACTTGGTTATTATTTTTGTCAATGTGTCAAATACATAGTCGGATAGTCTTCTTTAGTGCACTTCTGATACGTGCATATCCATGGGTGCGTACTTGTCTGTGTGAATTGTGGCTTTGCACCTCTCTGGATCTTGCCTCAGCTGGTTGATGGATCTTTAGGTTTAACATTTTTTGTTCTGCAGGTTTCAATGCAGCAGTAGCTGGCTCTTTCTTTGCGATTGAAACAGTTTTAAGACCACTCCGTGCTGAAAATTCACCCCCTTTTACCACTGCGATGATCATATTGGCTTCTGTTATATCATCAACTGTATCAAATGCAGTACTTGGGGAAAAACAGGCTTTCACAGTGCCCACGTATGATATGAAATCTGCTGCCGGTATTTGATCTAATTCTAATTTATTTTATATGGCTAAAACATTACTACTATAGTGCATGTGTATTTCCGTTGGTGTTGTTCTATTTATTTTTTCTATAGCAGACATGAGTAAATGACGAGGGGTATTTGCCCTTTCACAGTTTGGCTGCACTCAGCCAGTGTTCATGCTGCATTGTTGAATGAAATTCTTGTAATCAGGGAATTTTGCATATGCATTTCTGATATAGTTGTACCATTTCTCCTGAGAATGTTTCCCGGTGGTATTCATACTTGCTATTGTCATTCACACGCTACATTTCGCTAAAAAAGGAATGGACAACATCAAATACGCTTTTCTCTTGTCTCCTATATGTCTAAAGTAACATCTGAGTGTACTGTCTCTTGTCTCCATTGTTATAGGTCGTAACATAGAGTCAATTGCTATTCTAATTTTTGCCAACCTCTCACACCTCCTCATCGGGTCATCTGGGCATCTCCTTGTAACATGCTTGAACCATCTCTGTCTCACTTTCCTCAACTTGTCACTTTCCTCAACTTGTCTACCCCAGAGGTCACTCCCACCTTCTCCCAGATATCTTCATTCTGAATCTTATATCACCTAGTAAGCCAACACATCCACCTTAGCATTCTCAATTTCACAACTCTCATTTTTTGAACATGAGAGTTCTTAACAGGCCAACACTCCATCCCATACAACATAGTCGGCCTAATCACCACTTTGTAGAACTTACCTTTAAGTTTAGGTGGTACATTCTTATCACTTATCGGACAAGACTCTGGAGGTGAGCCTCTATTTCATCCCCCTCACACCAATACGATGTGTGACATTATTGTTGATCTCCCATTACCTTGCATTGAAGACCCAAGATACTTGAAATGACCCATGTATCAAGGGCCCCTTCCATGCCAACCTCACGTGTCTCATCACTGTACTTGCACTCCAAGTATTTGGTCTTGGTCCTACTCAACTTGAACCCTTTAGACTCCAGGGTTTGTCTCCAAACCTCCAGCCCAGGGTTAACTCCACCGCTATTCTCGTCAATCGGTACTATGTCATTTTCATATAACAACAGACACTACGGCACCTCACCTTGGATATGGCGTGTCGTAAGATACATTAAGAGAGAATGTATAACGTGATGTCTGATTTAGATGACTGGGTATCATGTTACTTCATGCTTTACGGATTAAACTGTCTTGATTCTCACCCTATTTTTTTTATGGATTTCTTTCTGAATACTTGAGAATGCTTCCTTTTTGTAGAGCTTCCATTGTATCTGATACTGGGAATGCTGTGTGGAGTAGTAAGTGTTGTTTTCACTCGATTGGTGTCCTGGTTCACCAAGGGGTTTCAGTTCCTCAAGGAAAAGTTTGGACTTTCTGATGTTGTCTGCCCTGCTTTGGGGGGTTTAGGAGCTGGTGTAATAGCTCTGAGATATCCTGGAGTTCTCTATTGGGGTTTCACTAATGTTGATGAAATCCTACATACTGGGAAAACTGCATCTGCACCTGGAATTGGATGGCTAGCTCAATTAGTTGCTGCAAAAGTCGTGGCCACTGCTTTGTGCAAAGGGTCTGGCCTTGTTGGTGGATTGTATGCACCAAGCTTAATGATAGGTGCTGCTGTAGGTGCTGTATTTGGAGGGTTAGCTGGGGAACTAATTAATTCAGCTATTCCAGGGAATGCTGCTATTGCCCAGCCACAGGCATATGCACTGGTCTGATATACTTTTACCTTCCCCAAACAATTATTACACTCCAATGCCGTTTAGGTGGTAAACTTTTCTAATGGATAAATGTAAACAATGCAGGTGGGGATGGCTGCTACACTAGCTTCAGTTTGCTCAGTGCCTTTGACGTCAGTGCTTTTATTGTTTGAGTTGACAAAAGATTATAGAATTTTGCTTCCTCTCATGGTTAGTCTTGCTGGACAAAAATTCACTAGTTCTAGTTGTTTTTCATGTGTGTTACTAAAAGCTCCCATGCTTGATTAAAACACCTATCTTTGTTATCTAATCTCCTACATTCTGAGTAACTCAAGTCCGTAACATAGTATCTCTTACTTTCTGAGTAACTCAAGTCTTCTTTGTGACAGATGGTTGTCATCCTAGGTTAACTTCATAATTTGAGTATGCAATGGACTTCCTTTAATTGTGTTGGCTAATTTTTGAGTTACTGCCATTCTGAAATCAAGGTTTCCCTTCTTTGCTACATGTCTGGTGTTTCTTTACCAGTTTATCTTAGGTAATCATTAAGTATATTCCTGACTTTTAACTGTGGCAGTATTGCGGTTTGCCTGTATTGAGCTTTAACTTAATTTTGAGCTGTGTGTGTGTTTGACCTCCAAATTTGGATGAAGTGTATCTTTTGGCTACTATCTGAACATTCTCCTGGGAGGTCTGTGCTGAAATCACCCTGAGGGAGAGTTTGTGTGGTCAGGTGGTAAATTTGATCTTGGTAACCTTTTTGGTTGGTTAATTTAATCTTTGGAACTTTTGGCCATGAGATTATGCTAACACGTTGGACTGTTGTCCTCTCTGCATTTGAGAGGTAAGAGGGCTAAACTCTAGGAAACTATGCTGCTATAATAAGGAGACCTTCTATTATATTAAATTACATTACACACATAACATTACATTATAGTGTACTACATTAAGACTAAACCTTTATCGGACATATACAAATCTGACTTGCATCTGTGTTTGCTAGTTAGATGATCGCATAGATGTTTTTTGCTATTGTAGGTTGCTGTTGAAATGATATATGGGGTAAAACTTGCACTTTAAATCATGCAATTGTTTTAAATGCTCTTTAATAGGGTGCTGTTGGGCTGGCAATATGGGTGCCTTCCGTTACCGACCAGCCAAATGAAACGGAGTCATCAGAAGCCAAGTTTGCATCGAAAGGTTACTCTATTCTTTCACCAGCTGATGAAAAAAATGAAGGGAATGGTTCGAGGCAATCTGGTGAGAGAAATAACTTGGAACTAATGGTGGTTGGGAGTCATAACAGTCATGAATCATTTGATGAAGGTCTCATTTTAGAAGATCTAAAGGTACTATCTTTGTGTTGGCATCTAGAAAGTGGGAAAAGTTTGCATTTTATGGGATCTTGGTTTTCAATTTTTTGAACAAAACACCACCTGTTTTCTTTTAGGAGACTTATTTTGTGATTTAGGTACTTCAAGAATCTAATGTGTATTTCCTTCTATTAGGTTTCTCAGGCCATGTCAAATGATTATTTGAAGGTCTCTCCGAGCCAAACTGTGAAAGAAGCATTAGAATGCATGCATGACGGCCGACAGAGTTGCGTTCTTGTGGTTGATGCTGAAGGTTACTTGGAAGGAATTTTAACATATGGTGACGTGAAAAGGAGTTTGTTTAAGAACCATGGGGATTCTTCCAACAAAGATTTATCAGTCACAGATGTATGTGCTTTAGATTGCCATCATGACAAATGTCTGTTAGTGTTCATTTCTTTTTCTCCCTGATTTTGTGTTCACTTTGCCATCTTTGTCTCCGGGAGTTTCAGTCCATGCACCTCCTTTTTCTTACTTTAGTTATATGATTTACAGGCAAATACTTGTCTTGTGTCCTCTATATGCACAAGAGGGATAAGCTATCGTGGCCAAGATTGTGGACTCCTAACTTGTCATCCTGATACGGATCTAGCAATTGCAAAGCAACTAATGGAGGCCAAAGGAATTAAACAATTGCCTGTGGTCAAGCGTGGTGGAGAATTCAGAAGAGAAAGAAAGCGCAGAGTTATTGCTCTTCTGCATTATGATTCAGTAGAGGAGACGATCAGGTTTTGCAGCTTCTCTATGTAATATCTCATATTATGCTTGTATGTTGCTCCGTTTTGCTCTGATCCAAGTTTTGAAGTGTTCCATATGCTTCTATGTGGTATGCAAGTCACAAGAGTAGGAAGTTCATTTTTTTTTTTGGAGTAAAAAGAAAAGGTAAAAATGGATTTATGGTACTTGTTCTTCCATTAACTGTAGATCCTACTCTGTAGCTTTATTCAGAGGGAATTAAACTGCAAGACGTTTTCGAAATTGAGCAGAAATCTTTATGTTATGGGGGACTGTAAATGAATGGAACTCGTAGAAGATGTGAACTTAAGTGATAGTTATAGGGTTCTTTTAATATTTGGCGCTAAACTACAGCTTGGTAAAATAGGTTTGAATGACAATACAGCTGTAGCTCGATTGAACACTCATATGGAGCTAAAGTCCAAGAGGTGAAACTGATCTTAGTCTTTGCCCAAGTTTGGTCGTGTTAGCTTGCTTCTAATACCACCTGTCATTTGCAAAAGAACATTATTATACAAAGAAAGTAAATAAAAAGGAGAGAAAATACGAAGACAGAAGTGACGCAATCAAGAAAATTAGGATGCATTATATTTTTTGGTATTAACAAAACTATGCAGGTGGAACTGAACTTTACAAGAGTTTTTCGAATCCTTGTAAGATGAACAAAATCATAGTTCGTTCTAAAATGTAAATTGGCTCCCTGCACAGCCTTTGTGCTGATGACTAATAGACTACTCATTTGTGGATTTTGAATTGTTTAGAAGTGCTTGGGTTTTGTATTGTCAGTGTGTTTTCTGAATGTAATTCATCCTACAGGCGTGAAGTGAGTCACCGGAAGTCTGTCTACCAGCAGAATCAAGAAGAAAAAGATAAGCAGATCATAACGAATGGCCATTAATAGCTCAAGGCACTGAATATCACCAGCATGTTTCAACAAGAAATTTGTGTTTGTTCAACTTTGGCATCAATCAGAGACTGGGAAGCAAAGAAATATACGATCTTAGTTGGACATCAGTAGGTAGTATCCAATTTACTGTATATTCTTCACTTAATTATGTGTGCAGAAGTTGAGGTTCCTTCCTGTTTGTTTCTGGAGCGGACATGCTGCACCAGGCTGCCCACAGAGCCCGAGCGTAATAGCATGAGTTTTCCTCAATAGTTTTGGTTGTACTTTATCGGAAAGGCAGTCGTCATTAGTGTAAATTTGACATTTGACATTTTGTACATGAAGCATATACTTGGTAGATCAGGGTAACATCAAAATGTGAAATCGTCATGGATTACTATATATACACAAATTGAGAGGCAACTAGTTGAAATTCTATTCATATGTCTCTTTTGATATATGTTAAGATTACTTTTACTATTGGCTTTTTCCCTTTTTAACCATTTACCCCGGTTGTTGTTACAAGCCGGCAGATTAGAAGTCCGAATACGGGTTTGGTTAACTTTTGCTCTCAATTTGTATTGTAACAATTATTAAGTTTAGAATCCAATTATTAACCCTTGAAATCATTATTACCAAATTCAGACCTCACAAGATTAAAATTATAGAAGCAGACCTAATGATGCTCTACGCCACGTAGTAGCAGCTAATTTAGTCATAACAACATTCGGCCATAAAACTCCTCTGTAAGACTTGTGCCGTAACTACTACTACAAAATGTGCAATTGTCGAACCTATCAGAAAGTTGGTACCTTTTCCTAAATGCTCAACTAATGTTGATGTTAGGCAAACTTTGATTACGAAACTTGTACAACTTACTATTTCTCTAAAATGTTAGAAACATCTCAAATAAAGAGCACAGTGATTGGTTAAAGTTATGTAGATATTAGCAATGTAGCGTTTAGTAAATTATATTGGGGTCATTTGGTTGTTGGTTAAAGTCATGCAAATATTAGATGCAATGACTAGCTTGACAATGAACCTCAATATACAGTAAATTGCATATATACATATACCATTGATGTCCAACTAAAAATATAAATTACCTGTACTTCAAAATTCTCAGACTAGAGATGAGACCAGCAAAAGTTGCATACACATACCAACTGATGAAAACAGACATAAATTTCTTGTTGAAACTTTTTTCTTTAATATAAGAGCAAGGCCATTATGGTGCGGTTTAAGCAAAAGAACCAGTACATGGAGGAGGACATAAAGCTTAGCCTCCAAAATATGATGAAGTAAGATAGGACTTGGAACTTTTCCATGTTACAACCTGAAACTGTTGTCAGTATAGCAAGAAACTGAAGCACAGACACCAAATAAATGGCTGCTTATATGGTATTTAGAAGTTAAAACAAAGACAAAATATAGCTTCAAAAAGTTGTATTATAGGACTTTGTGTAGGAGGTATGCCCATTAAGTACCAAAATCAGCATCTCTAACTTTCTTTTCTTTAGAGAAGACAAAAACTGTAAATTTACATCTGAGGTCCAAGCGGCAACCTGTTCATAAATTGCTGATAAACTGCTGAGCCATTGGCGAGGTTCAATCCAGGATCCGACATAGGTTCCACCTTTGGTTCTTCCTTTGGGAACATAAATCCCATATCATGCATGGGTCGCGGCTGTCCTAGATATGGATGCATATGAACTTCCCCTGGCTTGTTTTGATTAGGATGAAATCCGGCCATTGCAAGACTGGATAGGCCGCCTTGCTGGTTCATTCCATAGCTAAATCCTGGGTTAGGTCCAAGCTGGGGCCTCCCTGACAAACCAAATGTGCCTAATGAAGGTTGCCTGTCAAACCGCGCCATGGCATTCTGAAGTTGAGCAGCCTCGGGCCTATGTAAATGGTTTTGAGCAGGGGCAGTAACTGAAGTTGGATGAGCGTTGGAGGCCCCTGAATTAACATGACTACTGTTGCGAGCTGCAGGAACGTCGTGGTTGTGCTTCCCTTCATAGGTGGTAATCACTGACTTCAGGTCATGCGAGGCCCTCTCAACATGCTTCCTGACATTGCAGCCAGCACTTGTGCACTTGTAGTAACTCCTGCCAAAAGGGAAAACCATCATTTTTAGCAAACAACTTTGCAAGTCAAAATTCGGGATTCTGGTGTCATAAAATTTTTAATCAATGTGACTAACCTTGGATTTGGATTCCCTTTAACAACCTTTTGCCCATACTTGCGCCAGCGATATCCATCATCAAGGATGTCCACTTCGCTTGTAGTTTGAACCACAACTCTTGGCTCCCTGATGGCTCTAGTGGCACCAGTCATATCTGCAGAGTAGGTCTCGAGCTTCCTAGTAATATTTACCAAAGAGAAAATAAAAAGTTAAGTACTCAGGTAAATTTGATGGAATTATGGAAATCTCATTCATTAAGGCTAACGATGATATAGAAACCTTCTTTTAGACTCGGACTCATCTCCTTCACCATCATAACCTTGTGATACGCTGCCATGAGTTCCACGATCATCTTCCTCTTCATCATTTGAAAAAGTCGACGACACATCTACTGCATCACCTGATTCCAACCGAGTGTTATTCTGAGCAGAGAAAGGGGCAGATCTGTTGCAGTACTCGGAGCCCAAGTTCGCTGATGATGTTGCATCAAGATTGTTGTTCCTCCAATCAAAACCTCCTCCAGCACCAGGTGCTTTCTGGAAGTTTGCCTGACCCAGATCACCATTAACACCACTTGCACCTTGTTCTGCACCGTCCAGCTGTAGGTCACCAAGTGAATTTGTGGATCCAAGGGCTGATCTACGGTTAGGTGGGGGTTTTGGGTGATTGTGGGCTCCCTTGTATATAATCTCAGTAATATGACCCTCTGGAGATCGCTCCACTTTCTTCTTGACTGGACAGTTTGGATGTGTGCACTTGTAATAACTTCGGGGGTACTCGCTCCCCTTAACTTGTTTCTGCCCATATTTTCGCCAATTATAACCATCTTCAGCTGGGGCACCAGCAACATTTGGATCTCCACCTCCTCTTTGATCAATGTCCTCATCTTGCGGTTCATCGAGAGGTGGAGAATGGTCCAAAGCACTACCAACTGTCTGAAAAGTCCTAGACTCTAGGGTAACATTATTACCCATGACATCCTTCTCAGCAGAAAATCTAGGGAAATCAGATGATTGCTGAAGTGTTCCATTCTGAGTCGGGTTTTGTGTAGCTTCCACACGGTGAGATACAAGCGAGTTCTGGGAATGAACTGAAACTTCAATGTTTGGAAATCCTCGCTGAGAAAAATTGGACGGGTTCACCTGCAACCAAGACTAACAAACAAGCTCAGAAATTGGAAACAAACAGAATATCTGTGCAGAGTGCATTTGAGAGATTGAGAGTGATTACTCTGCTAGTCGTGCCAGGAAAAAGAGATGGAGCAGTCTCTGGAACTGGCTTGAAAGAAAAGGACGATGAATTGATACTCTCTAAAGCATTATCTTTCCTCTTATCTGTATCCTCCATCATCAATGCTGAGTTTCTATTCTCAATGCCTGAGGAAAATAGAAATTTTCCAGTTGTTGGGGATGGTTGCACCTGCAAGACATTGATAGAAAATTTTACATGAAAGAGAACCTTGAAGAAGAATACTTCAGTTTCAGAACAATGGGAGTTCACACAGATGTACAAGCGCCCAAAAGAAGTGACCTTTGCATTAGACCAAAGCCAAAATGATTCAAGCAAATTGACACGAAATTTAAGATATGTGGTCTTAAATTAAAGATACGTAGAATGAACCAAAATGTTCTTTAATCTTGTGGACTTAAGCATACCACGTGGAAAGTTAGAATTAAAGAGTTACCAAAAATGGGAAGGGACATTCTTTTTTAAATGAACTAAAAAGGAAAGTAAGACAAACAAATTGTGACGGAGGGAGTATACGTATCAGAAACAAGATCTTGCAAGATTAACATCTTAACAATATAACAGTTGTCCTATATAAGGAACTACAGACCTTGAAGCTCTTTCTGGGTTCTGAAAACTCCAATTAGAAGATTAAATTAATAGTAAAAACCAATATATGGACCATGATGTGAAATTAGGACTCACAATTTCTTAAAACGCTGACAATTGGTTTTGCTTTGGTATAATATAAAGCAAGGGGAAGATGGACGGATGACAAGTTGCAGGTGAACTTTGCAAAGCAAGCACACTTGAGGTAAGATACCGCAGGTTAAAAAATTATTTTATGATGTTTATGCTACAACTCAGAAGATGAAACCCTTCATTCAGTAAATGCAGAAAACAATTTGATGGGGTTCGATAAAATGCAAGAATTCAAACCCAGTAAAAGAGAATGCTCGTGACTATAAAGTTACCTTTCTCAAAAAAATAAATGCTGGTGACTGTGACACACCATAAAACGACTTGTGAATAAGTACAAGCATCTGAGTTTTATTTATGAGCTGGTGTTTTCTAAAAAGAGCATGATAACTACTTGCAACAAAGAGCAATCTAAGCAAGTAAACCTATATCCTTCTACAGCTTTATATATTACTCCCTCCGTTTCAATTTGTTTGTTCCTTTTTAGTCAGTATCAAAAAGAATATTTCTTCCCTTTTTTGGCAACTCTTTAATTCTAACTCCCCACATGACATGTTAAGATTAAAGGGAATTTCGGTACATTCTGCATATCTTAGATTCAAAAATCGTCTTTACTTAAACTCCATGTAAAGGACAAAACTAGACAAGCAAATTGAAAAAGAGGGATAGTATATTTTCACAAATCGCAGCATAGAACAAACACGGACTCTTGCTAAAAAATCAAAGAAGTTGGTTAGGTAGAACTATTAAAATAGATACAAACATTTGTCTTCACTTAATCCATCCAGTATATCACCCAAGAACAACTCTAATCATAGTCACAACTCCTCTTCTCACTTTGCAGAATCGATAGCCTATTATTATTTAAACTTGTGTATTATATCCCTTTCATTTGTTGTTGGCGTGCTTCTTAAACTTCCACCATTATAACATAGTTCAGCAATAACCAAAAATAAGCAACCTAAATCTAGGAAATCAATTATGCGGTGGAGGCAAAGGGTATACACAAGGTGTATTCATACCAGTGAATTGGAGAGAAAAACAGGAGACTCTAGCAGAGTTGTTGGACTAAGACCAGGAGGAATAGTTAAATAAGGAGAGCGAACTCCTTGATTCTGCATCAGATCAGCAGGTCTAAGGCTCTCCGTGTTCAGCTTCGGGGCATTAAATCCAGCTCTAGCTGCTATTCTTTCCAAGAGTCCTCCGCGAGAGCTCATTTTCTGGTCAGACAGTGCACTCAATTTCACCGGTTGTGGTTCACTGATTGCAGCTTGTGCTCCAGCATTTCCATCAGAATTGCCAACATGTTCTTGAGGACCAGAAGCCAAGTTTCCACTAGTTTCATTGGTGCCCTCAAAAGATGATCTTGACCCAACATCATCACCTAGCAGTGAAGAGAAAAACGTTCTTGGACTTGGACTAGGGGGCATCCAATCTCCCATAATGGCAACATGATCATCAAATCCACCCATCAATTGTTGACACTAGTAGCATGAGCAACTCAAAAGCCAAATTAACTGCAATGAGGAGTAGCATGAAATGAATATAAAGCCACAGAGATTCTAAACCACACCAATATATAAAACAACTATTTCATGAGTGCTTCTTAACAATGTCAAAGGAGGAATGATACTCGAGGCGTTAAATCTACTTCCACCATAGGACACTTAGCTGTCCACTTATAATCATTTAACGTAACTTACTCTTTTCTAATTTTCAAGAGATAGCAAATACTCCAGAACAACAAGGTGAGGCATTGAACCCTCACCTTGTTATTCTCTCAGATATAACAAAGCAAAGATCTCCAAATCAGCCTCTCCATTAATCAATTTTCCTTCTATATCCACCAGACACACGAACGACTCTCGGATTACCATTTTTATTTTCAAATTGGGGGTAGGGGAAGGGATTACAAGGTGAGGCATCCAACCCTCACCAACAAGATAAAAGCTCGAGTAGCCAACCACCTAACCGAGCTACTAAGATTCCCCTCATATTATCATCAAATCAAGGAATCATAATACAACAACATAAAAGTCTTCACATATATATACCCCTCCATCATTTTTCCTTTTGTTATCAAAAAAGCCCATCAAAGGAAAACAAAACAGCCACAAATTAATTACATTCCACAAAAGCATAATTTTGATCTAGGGCAGCTGTAAAAACATGCCATTGCTGCAAAAAAAAAAAAAACTTACTTCTCCTGCCTGTAACTGATTATAGAAGGTAAAGATTGAAACTTTACTAAATCTTGAAGCACATCAGGATCTAACAAATAAGGAAAACAACAAAAAGGGAAAGAAGAAATCATTTCCAGGCAAAAGGGGTCATCAGAAATACCCAAAGCAATGATACCACATAGATAAAAATCTCAGGAGAATAAATCAATCATTAGAAAGTGATGATCCACGAATAACAAGGGAAAAAAAAGTACCTGAACAACCATAAAAAAGACAGTCAAAAAAAAGAATGATAAAATTGAAGAAAGATAGACCCTTTGGCCTGACCTTCAACACAGATTAGTCTCACCTTAGAATTTTTTTTCTTTTTCCAACTCCACCCAAAGACTTTCTTCCAAGAAACAAATGGGAAAAAGCAAAAGCAATCCTCTCTCTTTCTCTCTCTGTAGAAAAAGAGCTAGATTGGGCACAAGATTATGATTGATTAGGCAAAAGAAAAATAATTATAGGAATATATGAATAAAAATTGGAGTGGGGTTTGTTTGTATGTTATGGTGGACCTCTAAATGTTTTGGAATCTTTTGAAAGAGAGAACAATGAAATTGAGGATTTTTATGAGACTTTTAACACACATTTTTGTATTTTTTTTTCAGTAACCATTCTGTTCGGACTAATTTTTACGCAGCTCAACTAATTTCAGAAGATAATTATTTGAGATCTCATGGTGTTCAATCCATATCATTGACCACTAAAATATAGCAACGTGCAAAACATACAATTTTGAATTTGCTATATTTACTTATTTCGAGTGTTACAATTTAATTTTTTTCTTAGTTCATTTAAGAAAAATGTCTTCTTTTCTTTTGTCAACATTATAATTTTAAATTTTTACATTGAATATTTAAGGCTAAAATATTAAAAGATAATGCACACCACTTTGAATTTTCTATCTTTACCTACTTTGTACGTTACAGTTTATTTTTCTTCTTAGTTCATTTAAGAAAATTGTCTTCTTTTCTTTTGTCAATATTATAATTTTAATTTTTTACATGGTATGTTTAAGACAAAAATATTTTAAAATGTTTTGATACATTTCATGTATCTTTATCTTTAGTTTAAATTTATAAGAATAAAAAATCTTCGAATCAAAATCAGACAAATAAATTAAACGAAAGATAATTTATATTCATTTCAAAAAAAATTTCTTGAAAATGATTTGATGGGCCGGGCTAGAGGGAAAAAACGGGTCTCGAAATGTTATCCAAGTTTGACCAGCCAATAATAGAAAGCCACGTGGAAGAGTAGTTTGACTGATGGAGCTAATTTTTGGGAATAACATGTTATGATAAAAAGGGACAAATGGCCAAACAATAGTAATTACACCTAATTTTTATTTGCTTTTTGGCAACAATAGATTTTAATGCACTTTTTATTTTCAGTGAAATCATTAACTATTAGAGTTTGATATAAATATAAGAATAAATAAAACTCTCTTCCTTTAAAAAGCTAATTTGAGAACTATGATTAGAGGAAGTAAAATATTTTTAGCAAGTACAAGCTTAGCTAGTGTTACTAATAATGTTATGCTCTGATATATATATATATATATTTTCTGATTTATGCTATTACGTACTTTTTTAAGTGTGTTATTTTTTGAGATTTGAATAAGTCTGCGAATAAGAAGCAAATATACCTTCTTTTCCAAAGTGTATTATTTTTTGAGATTTGAATAAGTTTGCGAATAAGAAGCAAATATACCTTCTTTTCCATATTTAATATTTTGGGTGAAACCTTAGACAATTTTTTATGTATGATTAATGACGTGCAATATGATGATATATTGTAATTGGTTAAAAGTTGGAATCAATTTTTATTTTGTAAGTATGAGTTTCTCTTCGAAAATGATAGTTTAGTTGTATTATGATAAATGTATATTTGTACTCAATATTTATATTATAGTGTGTATTTTCATTTTAAATTAGTGTAAAATACAAGTACAAATAACTATTTATTTTGTTTCTCATTCACTTTGCATTAATTTTTCTATTTATTGTTATTGTAATTATGTGTGTGGCTAGTTGTTGTTAATGTGCGGCTAGTTGTAATTATTATTATTAGTAGAAAAAGTAGTTTGGAAAAATGAAAGGAGAGTTTTACGTAAAAAAAAAGACTTGTTACCTCATTTAGAAGTAGGTGAACCTAATAATTATGAAATAAATGTTTTTATTTTATACTACTTGTATAAATATATAAGAAAAAAGTGATTAATAGTTAATATTTAAGGATAATATATTTTTTTTATGGACGATCATCAAACGTGGATTATATATGACAATTGATAGAAATAAATAACAGAGACCTTGTTTGAATTCTAGTAAAATGCCATGAATATTTAGCATGTAACATTCCAACACTAATGCCTACATGTTATATATATATATATAAAGAGAGAGAGATTAACGGTTGAGAGCAAGTAGAAAAAGGAGGAGGACACTAGGCAAGATATCTATTAGGAGTATTTATCAACAACAAATTATGTATATAGAACTTTCAAATGCTTTTTAGATTTGTGATCATGATTATTTATCATTTCTTAAAGAAAAATATTTGATTAACGATATAAATTTATCCGAGAAAGAAGTATAATTTGGGTGAGTGAAGTATTGTGGACCGGTAGAAAGTCCGTATTACGTGGTATAGTATGATTAGTAAAAAAAAAAAGGAAGGAGAATATAGGAAGCATGATTGGGGAGGTGGGTGGTGGGGAACATTGACTTATTTTAGTGTAATAAATGTTATTTTCTAATCAAATATAGAATGATTGATAATGAACTGGTTATTTTATTCTGTACCAGAGAAAAATACTTTCACTGTTTAGAAAAAGGAAAAATAATAATATTCCCAAGAGGTTTTTGAAATTTCCAGTGTCATAAATTAAAAGAAGAACTAGTGGAATTTAGCGCTAATGGGAAAGATTCAAATATAAATGATTTGTTTATTGGTAAAGACAGCGAAATCGGAATTACATAGGTTTAGACAATTAAAATACATAATCTGATTTTAATTTCCTTTAATATTTAGTCATGTAACCAATACTTATTAAACTTATTTTAGCATGATTTAGTACTTTTAAATTATGATCATTTTCATTATTACTTATTAATTTGCAATATTTATTTTACGCGATTTCATTATTATTTTTTTGTTGGATATTTTAGTGTCATTAATCATATCATATTTTGTGTTATTTTCTTAAGAAACACCTTAGATAGTTGTATTTTGGTAGGATTAAAGAAATATTTGAAGTACAAGTACACTATATGTTTGTATGAGTACTTTACCGGAAAAACCAAAAAAAAACCCGAAAAAATTCGAGGTTGAAAAATCCGAGTTTTATTGGTTTGGTTTGATTTATAAATTCAAAAATCCGACACAAATGATTTGGTTTGATATTTGAAAAACCTGAACCAACCCGACCATGTACCCCTAATTGTAAGAAACATTTTTTTTTATCATCTTCAAAGATCCCTCCAAAACAGCATCACTAGAATACGTCTTGACACTATTATTAATGTTTAAAATTATTTATTTATTCACGAGTTGAAGATCAAACACTTAATTTGACTTGTTTAAAAATAGAAATTTGACTAGAAAATACTTCAGCAATTTTGTGAGTTTTTTTTAAAAAAAAATTGTTAATTGCATATAAGAGTAGTGGGGGAGATATTATTCATTTTTCAAACTAGATTTCTATTACACTCTTTCTTTCGTCGAGAAAGCAAACTCTAAGAGGCATTTGTCCACGAATAAAATTTTAAATATTTGAAATTTTTCTAATAATTTATCGAACTAATCCATAATTTCAATTTTAAATTTTCATTCACATACTTCCAGATTATTTTTATGTTTAAATATGCCTTCAACTTTCAAATATTCTTTTTAACTTTAATTTTAAAGAATATTTTTAAAAAAATTCTCAATTAAATCATGTCCAAACACTACTCGAAAAAAGAAAAAGTAATAAAACAAAAACAAACGATAAGCAATTAATGTATGTATGAAAAGACTAAAGTAGCACTAATAAATTAGTGTATGTGGTAGTATTAGCCTAGGGATTATCACAGGGAAAAGGAAATTTATAATACAATTAATTAAGTAAATAATTAATTAATTAATTAGTGGAATCTATTACAGTAAGTATAGTTTAAATAAAGAAAAGACAAAGCAAAATTAACATTTTTGTTTGTTAGTGATAATAACATGCCAATTGGGGGTTTCATTATGGAACCAAACAATCAGTCGAATTTTTTTCTGACATATAATTTTATAATTAGTAGTACTACTACTAATTAGGGTGCATTATCATTAACAGCTGACAATTAGGCCATTATATTTCTTAATTTATAGTACTAATCATCTCCAAAGTCCTAATGTCATGTGCAGATTGTCACCTCTCCATCATCCGCGGAGACACTTCAAAATTCAAACAAGCCGCGACAGAGCTAAGATTTTTAGTTTAATTAGAACTTACGAGTTATGAGTATAATAAAAGTAATAATTTATTTAATGAAATTTTATGAATGGAATCTGGAAAAGGTACGTTGAATATATTCAGATCTTACCTTAATCTCGTAGAGGTAGAGAGACTATTTTTGGAAGACCTCGACTCAAGTGAAAAAGGAGGAGACAATAAAGAAATATAATAAGTAACAAAAAAACAGTGTTAAATTCTATAAGAAGGGAGCAACGACAACAACAAAATTTCGTGATTTATGAATAAACAATATACTAGGACAAATTATTGACTTATGAGTATTGACTCGATTTTTTCTTGCTTACAAGATTATGAATAAATTATTTGTGTATATTAAATAAATTTTTTAAATCTATATCTAGAATTTGAACTGATGCAACTGAACTCAACCTCCTTTAGAATGACTTCACCTCTACAAATAAGCAGTCATTGGACATTACAACAACAACAATAACTTACTCAATGAAATCTATGTATTCATATCTTATTTATATCTTAAAAAATAAATAGAATATTTTCGATAAAGCATGATGCAATAATGTCATTTTTGTTTATTGGAGTACCTATTTGTTTTGTTTATTGAATGGCAGTCCAATGTTTGGCATTTGGTAGACCCAGTCAGTAGAGGTTATTTATTTTAGACCAATTCTTTGTCTTTTTTATACTCACACAACTCTATCCTTCCCTTGTACAGCACAGTACACAATTATTAAAGAGGCATATATTTTCTATATTTTAATTCAATTCTAATAGAATAATCTTCCAAAAATGTACAAAAAAAAATGATTAAGACAATTAAATCATGACAAGGATTTAATAAACACACGCAACAAACATATGTTTCTAAATAGTAAAAATAAATAATGCCCACCGGCAGTTTTCGGCCAGTATCGGCTATTTTTAAATTATTGGAGCTGATAATAGCTATTTGAAATCGAGTATATTCTAAATATGAAGTTTACTGATGATTGGACAATATTTGATATAAAATTCAAACATATGGCAAATTTGTTTGTTTTTTCATAATTGAGGGGCGAATTTGAATCGACCTACTAACAATAAAAGCATATTTTGGATCAAATTCAAACGGAAGGAAAAATTATTTCGTTTTCTATTGTTGAAGGGTTTTTTTGTCCCCTTTTCCTTTCTTAAATGAATTGTCAAACGTTCATTTATTTGTACAAAAAAATAACCTTTATTTATTGCAGCTACAATTTCCTCCCTACTTGTTAATTATTTTGATATAAAACATATCTTAATTAGATTTTATGAGTTAGTATTTATTTTTAGTAAAAATTAAAGGAATCCCATAGTGTAAGATAAGAATTACATCCTATCCCAACTAATTTATATTTTACAAAAAATCCCTTAAAAAGGCGGTGTTTGATACATGACTACCAATCTGATACATTGTAACTGATACACGGTAAATAAATAACTGTTGCACTAAAAAAGGGAAAAAAACGTAATAATTAATTTTGTTATGTTAATTAGCTTGATTTACGGCTAACTGATCCTAAATACTCCATATCTTAATAGGTAATTGATTCACACATTACAAATTACAAATTTCAAAATTATATCTTCTACATTGAAGAAAAGTTTATGAACATCTATTGAAAAAGCGAGAAATACGAATAAAATTTCTAATTTTTTTGCTGCTACATGATGAATATATCAATTTTACTCAGGCATTCAGAAATTTGGGTCAGCAAAGTGAAATATGAAAGTTACAAAAGTGACGGAATCGTTGTTGGACAATCAATTTCGTTTTTAAATCTCGAAGCAGCAATTTCAGTCGAGTTGGATATCGATGTATCAAGGAAAAACATTGAAATTCGTTACATCGTAGAAGGTTACTTGTCTCCAATGAAAGTTAAGAATGACATGAGTGTTAAACTATATTTAGAAGTAAAAAAAAATGAGCCAATATTTGCAATGTATCCATTATGCATTGACACAAGTGAAAAGATTGGCGGTATTGTACATAACTTTGATGGAACATGTGGAGAAATTACGTGTGTAGAAGGCACAACATAGGATACAGAAGCTCTTGCGATGGTTGAATCAAAAATTTGTGATTCGTATTATATTCCAGAATTGAAAGTTACAAATTACATAATTGATTCAAAAAGTATAGAGGTGAAGACATGTCAGTTATATAAGGATAAAACAACACTCATAGATGTGATGGCGAAATATAAGATAAAGAACAATTTCAATTGCAAAGTAAAGAGATTTGATAGACAAATATATGAGAGTGTTTGGAATTTTTAGATCTATAAATGGTGATACAATTATTTTGTTTTAATGTCTAATTCATTAGTAATTAAAAAGTCTGTGATTATGATTTTAGTTTAGATGTTGAATATGATTTTTGGTATTTTTTACAATTAATAATGATAGAGTATTTGTTGATACATTAAGTGAATATGGTTGAAAAGTTCAAGATAATGTTGTTGAAACATTACAGAATTTTATAGCAACAGTCATGTAGCATTAGTTCGTTAGTTCGTTGATACATTGAGTTAACTCTGTTTTAATAGATGATTCATTAGTTCGTTAATATTGTTGATACATTGAGTTAACTATGTTGATATGTGTGTTGTATCAGATAGGAATGAGAGTATTATGAAGAGTGTTGTCACGATCCGATTTCTCGAGTCATGATGACACCTACTATAACCCACAGTAGGTAAGCAAACCTGTAACCCGGAACAATAAGTAATGGGTCTGAGGGCAGAAACTAACAAGAGTAGGCAAAATTCTAAGATAACAATACAGGCGAAAGCAAACCAAAACACATATACAAATAAAGATCCCTTTAAGAACCCGAAAGTCACTAGTACAGAGCTACTAACAAAACGAGTACAAGTCCCAAAAGTGGACCACATAAACTGGACTGTCTCGAAAGGTACAAGACAAGTCTATATATACAGATGGAGACTGAAATAGTACAAAACGATGTGTGCTCACCCCCGTCTCCGAATCAGACTACTCCAAACTGGATCAACGCTGGCCACTGGTGCTCGGACCTGCATTGCAAAAATAGATGCAGAGCGTAGCATGAGTACCATAACAACAGGTACCCAGTAGGTATTATAGGCCGACTGAGCTTGAAAAGTAAAAGCAATAAGAAAAAAAAAGAATAACACAAACAGAGGTCAAAACGAAAGTCTAACTAACAATGGAATGCACACGAGTGTAGAAAGAACTAACTAAGGTAATCTATAAGATAACTACACCTAACTGGACCCCATAAGCCCAGAAGGTACACTCGTGCGCAAGTTTAAAAAACCCGAACGGATCCCCATAAGCCCGAGGAGTACACAGAATAACTATAGCTAAAGAGAATAGAACCCAAGGCCGAAGAACATCGAACCAGAACCTCAAACCCAATTAGTAGAATCTGACGGTATGGAGGCCGAACCTCGAACCGAATGCTCACCAGAAGTACCCAAGAAGCCAATCACAAGTGTAAGTAGCTGAGGCCAGACCTCTAACCGGATGGTTCACATAAGTATGTAGGTGATTGAGGCCGGACCTTGAACCGGATGCTCTACATAAGTATGTGAGTGATCGAGGCCGGACCTTGAATCAGACGCTCCTCGAAAATTATCAATGAGGTCAAGGTCGGGTCTTGAATCCAGATGCCCGACAAAGGTGCCAATATAGCTGCTGAAAGAGTCTCTATTGATCCATACTCATAAATGCCCGTGGAACGCCATCCACGCTTAGCCAATTCTTGGAACCGAATTGAAAACCAACGTCGAATTGCGGAGTGGAACTTAGTGTCGCGATGTAATTCCTGAAGCCGTAACATCGAAGAAGTAAAGATATATATCGACGGAGCAAGCTTATCGCCTAGCTAAGGCCCAAACTACCAGACTCACGTTTGCTACACCAGTCTACAAGGATCTAAGCCGGCCGAGCGACGTAGGGGTAAAACTAAGTCCTACCGATTCTGAATTATGTATTTCTAAGGCAAGCCCTAGTCAAACCTAAACTAAGGCCCAACATGCTTCAAATAAACAGTAATTAAGCCTACAAGTACTCCACATAGCATAGCGGGCCAATGAATAACACAAAACATGCTCATAGTTACCCGATAATTGCCGCAATAGGCTGAAAACATGATTTCTAGACACATATGCATGATTCAGTAACTACCAACCCAAATCCCAACTAATCAACATGCATTCACACTCTCGAGCTCAATCTAAGAGAGGGAAACCATAGCCTACCTGTAGGCAGATCACGCGTGCTCCAAAAATCACTTCTCCGGAGCTTTCCTTTTCCGAACGGTCTCGAAACGCTGACACACTGTCAAAAATAAAGTCACAACGTTATTACGATCGTTTAGACACTAAAATCGCAAGAAACGGAAACAGACCAATTTTGGGGTCAAAATGGGAAAAGTGTCAGTAGCAAATTTCTGTCCCAGAATGCCGGTATTTGGGATTATATCTTCATTTCAATCTTGAGATATGACTGCTTTTTTCTTGCTTCTATATTTATTAGGAAAGCTAAATGGTTTGTCATGTAGTTGTTTAGATTTTGACTAAATTATATCTATTGTACTTGTTCATAGTGATCTTTCTTAGAGTTCAAAGGTAGCATGTTTGTTTCTTTTAATTTACTTGAGCTACTATTTTAAGTTTAGTTAGTAGTCTAAGTGTATTTTGTTTAAGATCACTTTTTGTAGTCCATTTTTTAAAAAGGAGAAAAAGAATAAGTGTGTTTAGTTGGTTTCCCTTGGATACATTATTGTTTTCCCTAAATTGGTAAATCTTGTTATCTTTTGGAGCTACGGTTTTGAGATGCTATTTTTGAGCACTAATCCTTATCTTTTTATTTTTATTTTGTTTCATGTGATACTATCCGAGTCCTTTTGGACTCCCATCTTCTTTCCCATATTCCGGGTGGGCCGTAAAGGCCCACATCCACTTTCTTCTCTTTCGAGTCAGCCTCATTGCCAATAGAGAAGCAGGAAAACAGGTTGAAGGCAACAAATAAGGCTGAAAACTTAAATTACAGGTTTCGGAAGGCTGAAATACAGCTTGTATACACCGATATACAGCTATATACACTGACATACATGGTAAAAACGCAGCAGCCGCAGGTTGAGGAACAAAAGAGGGGTTGGAAATTTAAAATACAGGTTGTGGAAGTTCAAAAGAAGGCTGTATACATCAGTATACAACTATGTATACACAATTTGCTTTGGCACAAAATTGGGCCTTGACTCCTGCAGGTCCAAGAAAAAGGGTCCAAAAGCCTACCATTGAAATTATTGCAGGTCCTAGCAGAAAAAATGGGTCCAGAAGACCCCTAAAATGGGCCAAGCCCATGACAGAATTGTAGATTTAGGGTAGGTTGGGCATAGGCCCAAGATTTTTGATTTTATTTCCTTTCTTATCTTCATTTGCTTATTATGTTCTAACCTTTTTTTTATTTAAGTTGGTTTAATTTAATTAAATTCCCAAAGAGATTGCCTTTCTTCTTTTTTATGTTTAAGTGAAATATTTGAGAATTTTTTTTACTTATTTATTAGTTGTTTGCTAAGATAAGAGTTATTTTCCTTAAAATTCCTTTAGATTTATTTCCTTATAAATAAAAATGGGTTTTTATTACTTAATTAACTTTTCAAGTTAGTCAAATATTTTAGTCAAGTTGTTGGTCAACCGCACGTTAGAGGACACTACGAGGGCCTAATACCTTCTCGAAATGTAAATTGAACCCCGAACCCTTTTTCTTATTTCAACTAATTTTATTTTGTTTAAGTTATTTGAAAAATTCTAAGTTTTCTTAATTTCTTTAAAAAATTAAGTGGGAACTATGTTTATTTTGGAAATTCAATTTCTCTTAAATCATAAGTTTGATCGATTTTTCGAAAACAAGTCATTAGTCATTTTTTATTTATTTATTTTTTTCGAGTAAAACATGGGGTGAGAAAAGAAAAATAGGATAGGGGATTAACAATCTGGAGAATCGAACATTCACCAATAAAGTTAAATTTTGAGGTAGCTAATCAATTGAGATACGATGATTCTAAAAAAAATAAGCAATTAATGTTGAGTATAAAATGAAAAACATAATAATCTTTCATTTAATATCATAATGGTAATAAATAAAAGAAATAAACATATTTTAAAAATAAGTAACAAATTAAATTAAACAGAAGCGGTAATAAAGTAATTTCAATGATAAATAAAAAGAGATTGAAACTTACACATAAATTGCATTTGCTGAATGCGATTTATGCATTTCTTTCTCAACTCAATTAAAGTTGAGTACAAAATGAAAAAAAAATATTAATTTTTTTATATGATAAAAGTAATAAATAAATAAAATAAACATATTTTAAAAATAGTGAACAAATAAAATTAAACGGAAGGGGTAATAAAATAATTTCAACAATAAATAAGATGCGATTGAAAGTTACTCATAAAACGCATTCGGTGTATCATTGACTTATGAGTAATTTTTTATGAAGAAACCACAACAGTATATATATATATATATATTGATTTAGTATCAGTTAGGCGAAATTAATAGCCTTAATGATATCAATTCAATATTTGATATTATTTAGTATTGGTTAAATGAAAATTATCAACCTAAATAAATTAGGGGTATGGGTTGTACATTTATTTTTTGATTGAATGAATATTTCTTAAATTACTTTAGATTGAGGTATGAAAATATAATTAGTTTGAATTTTATGACCCATTTTATTTAGTTTTTCCAATTAATGTTGGGTTACAAACTAATAAGGGACAGGTCAAAATGGATTGAATCCTATGCTAACCCATAAGCTAACTGGAGCATAAAGTATTGGAAGATAAACCCAAGCCCAATGGGTTAGAATTGCGTATCTACAAATTTAATTTTCTTACTACTATATTTTTTTCGTAATATATGATTTAACATATTTAGTTTTTTCATGCTAAATAGAGTAACCAGCAGAAGGATGTATAAAATAGTATAGCTTTTTTAAATCTAATTTTAAGGAATTAACCAAGAAAATGCACCAACACACCAATTATATATATATATATATATATATATATATATATATATATATATATATATCTCATTTGGACAAAAACTCTTTTTCTAAATCTTAGTGTCCGTTTGAATTGACTTAAAAAAATAACTTTTAAACCAAAAATAAAAAGTTAATCTGAAATGATTTTAAAGTCAAATAATAAAAAATAGGAGGACCTATTTTTGGGTTTTGACTTACTTTAAATCATTTAAAACCCTATCAACACTTTCTAAACTTATTTTATGTCATTTTTAACCCTGTCAAGACTCCCTAAACTTATTTTAAGTTATTTTATTTATATTTGACAAACACTGCCAGAAGTAAAAAAATTGTCATAAAAATAAGTTTGACTAACTTTTAATGTAATCTAATTTAAGTTTGAAAACTAGTCAAATTGACTTTCAAAAACGCAACATAACAATTAAAAGTGGACAGAAAGAATATTGTCATTAATTGAGTCACAATTAAAAGTGGACAGAAACTGTATTTGTCATTAATTGAGTCAAACCAGCATTAATTAGTTCTTGAAGTAACACCTATATATACAAGGTACTATTTTGGAGATCGAAATATAATATTCTTCTGAGCTATTTTATATAATTTATCTGCTCTAACAAGGCTGAGATAAAATCTTCATACATCTTATTTTTCCAGGTTTTATTCATGAAATTATACTTAGTAATTGTTGTTGTTATCTCTTCTAATATGTTGGATTTTCTTTTTAATCTTTTTATTATTTGTTACTAATTTACTAATTTTATAATTGAATGAACTTATTGAATCTTGAAGATACATTTAGTTATGTTATTCAGTTTTTATTCATCTATTTTTAGAACAATTTATATTGATTTACATTTGAATGTATATCTATAAAGTTAGATTTAGTATGTTATTATTATTATGTCAAAGTTAGGAGGATCCTACCTGTCTTTTGATCAAATGGGGAATAATCATCAAATTTTTTTCTTTAATAAAAACACAAAATAAAGCAAGCATATTAAATTTTAACCTTTTATGTTTATAAATCTGTCACAAGTAAGTAAATATACCAACAATTGTTCATTAACTAGATAGCAATGTAAATATTTATTACTCCATTTCCCTATTATTATTCACAGTCGTATTTATTACTACTGTATTAGTTTTTTTCTACATTAATTTTAATGATTTACTGTATTTTTTTCTTATACTAATTTTTAGTATATGATTTGCTTCAATCCAGATAATTTAAAATTGTATGTACATGAGTATATTTTTTAAATTTCACTTGTGAAATTATATGGATTCGCCATGAAAAATGGGGAAACTTATGAATGGTTTTCAGCAAATGCAAATGATGAATTGATCGAATTTTTTTGTACTTTTTGCTGGAAAAATGGCAGGAAATCGTGGAATTAGGTTTTGGTATATGTTTCATCCATGGCCGGAACTGCCAAGGGACACCATACCGGAGAGGAAGGAGGAGCAGGAAGCTCCGAAGTCGTTTTTGAGCCGTCAATGGATAAATTTCCAGTCCATATAATAAGTTGTATATTGGAAAAACTGGATTTGGAATCTGTTTGCACCGCCGCTTGTGTCTCTCCGACTTTCAGTTCCGCCGCCGCACAAGTTTTCCCTTCTTTATCGTCTCTCGATCTTTCCGTACGTCAATTTTTTTTTCCTAATTGAATGCCCTAATTTTATTGATGTAGTTAGATAAAATGAGTTAATTAGCAGCCTGATTGAGCAGAATACATATGAAATTAGCAAATTAACAAACACTAGGTGATTTCGTGTGTAGAGTTACTTGCTTTATGTTGTTGGTGGGAGGTGACATGTATTGCATGGAATTAGTCGAGGTACATGCAAGTTTGTTGGTGGGAGGTGACATGTATTGCATGTAATTAGTCGAGGTACATGCAAGTTGTCCCGGACACTATGGTTATCAAAAGATAATAATTTCAATTCAATCATCTCGTGCTAATGTTAAGTGAAATATGTTGTTCCTAGATTATCTAAAATCTTTTGTTGGATTTGTATACTTGATTGATTATTACGAAATGAAATGAGTGTGAATAGAGTGGATTAAAACTCCATGACTTAATGTAGAGGAGATCATTTAATTTAGGATTTAGACGTAGTTGATTGATTATCTTAAGATTGCTTTGACTTCGAGAATTTATTTTGAGTTTATTGCTGGTTGATTTAGATTGACCTATTTCGATGAATCTTAATAGAGTAAAATGCATGTGGAGAATGCGAATTGATGCATAATTGATTGTTCATTTAACCATCTTTAGTTTTGCTTATGCAATTTCTACTTCTGGGATGAAATTTTAATACTAGTATCTTTGATTTACAGGGACATTATCTGGATGAAGAAACTCTAAAACAAGTAGCGCGTAGGGTCCAAGGAGCCAATAGTTTAACTATTGATTGCCTCCAACTGAAGAATGACACCTCCATTTTCAATATTCTTGGTGAACATATCGAAGATTTGAGTTTGCTCAAATGTTCCTCTCTGTCTTACCACATTCTTAGTGCAATTAGAGAAAGGTGCCCCAACTTAAGGTATTCTGCCATGTCAAACTTCATCTTTGCTACTTTTGACAATTCATATATATAGGTAATTGTTATAAGATGCTTCACTGGTTTATAAATTCTTGTCGTTGATGTTAAATCTTTACAAGTGGTTGCAATCATTTTAGCAGGGCTTAGAAGGTGTCAATCGCCTCCATTGATGGATGTTCAGAATGTTGTTATCCTGAAATTCTTTCTGCATAAAATGGATTTTATCTAGTTTTAATAGTTCACTTGAGCCATTACATTACAACTTGCTGAAGCTGATTTGTATTGTTTCCTCCCGATATATCTGAAGCAGATTTGTTAATTTGTGAACCAATTCATCTATCTGCTGAATTTGAATTTTTTCTTTGTTGACCCTTCATGGTATCTGAATTCCTTTAGGCTGTTTGGGTATAGAAAACTGCGAACTGTGTTAGCTTTTGTGCTTGGCATTCTTTAATTTCACTTTATATATCCATCTTCAGAAGATGGAACAGTCAAGATAATTAAGTCCATTGTGGTTACACCAACAATATGTTACTTTCATAATCTTGTCATTTATCCCTGGATTTGTTTCCAATGTATGCTTTCTTTTTTTCTCTTTTCCTTTTTCTGAATCAGGTCCTTGCTTATTGAATTTGCTGGGTGTGAAGATCCACAACTTTTCAAAAACAAACTTACAGAAATGCTCCAAAAGTTGACCTTGTTAGAGGTGAAGTATTCTCATCTTTCACATACTTCTCCTTTCTTCTTCAAATTGTCCCCGGTGCCTCTTCAAGCTTATTACTCTTACAACAAAGAGTTTCTTCTTTAGAGAGTCAGTTTTATGATTTTTTTTCCTGTCCTGCAGGTGCTGTCCATAAAAATTCGAGTGACCTACTTTGATGTATTTGATGTACGACCTCTTGAACTATTTCTGCCCAAAAGTTTAAAAAAATTGAAGTTACAACAAACAGAGGGACGCACATTTGTCCATTGGTTAGATAAGATCAGGGATATCCCTTGGTTCAACTTGCAAAGCTTATCTCTTGTCTTGGATGTTATATCAGATAGTCTTCTCATGACAGTTGTGTATTCTCTTCCTCTTTTGGTGGAGCTGGATCTTGAAGACAGACCTTTTATGGATCCAACGGCACTGGACTTGACCAACATTGGAATGCAGTGTGTGCAGTCCTGCAAGCATCTAATTACCCTTGCAATTGTTCGAAGTAGTATGTATTGTCCCACTGCATTTACGAGAGTGGACAATATGGGCATGTTCCTTCTTTCTGAAGGTTGTGGAAGGTTGGAATCAGTGAAACTTGGTGGGTTCGCAAACGTTACTGATGCTGGGTTTTCGTCAATTCTGTACTCATGCCGGAAACTGAAGAAATTTGAAGTGTCAAATTCACGTCTATTATCAGACTTGGTGTTTCATAATATGAGAGGAGTTGCAAGGTCCCTAATTGAATTAAGGTTGTTATCATGCAGGCTTCTAACTAGTGAAGCTTTGGAGGAGTTGTCCTCATTGAGTAAGTTGGAGGTACTTGACACAAGTGGGTGCAGAAGCATTGCAGACCCCTGTCTCTTCGTCATATCAAGTGTTACTACACTCACAAAACTAAACTTAGCAGAAGCTGATATCACCGATAAGGGTCTTGCTTTGCTTGGTATGGGAAACTTGGGCATTACGCAGTTGTGCATCAGAGGCTGTAAGAGAGTAACTGATAAGGGAATTGAGCGTTTATTTCGTGCTGAAGGGAAAATTGGTAAGACGTTATCACTGTTGGATGTCAGTCGCATGCCCGGAATAACTGATGCAGCTATATTTACCATTGCATCTGCTGCTAAAGCATTAACTGATTTAAGTCTAAGGTACTGCTTTCATGTGACTGATGCTGCAGTGAAGATGTTGGTGGATAGACCAAATCACAAGGGTAGTCTAGTTCAAAAGCTTGATCTTTTTGAATGTCGAAGTCTGTCTGGTGATTCGATAATGCTACTTATGCACAAGTCTTCTTTCCGTGGTTTGCGCTGGCTTGGTGTTGGAGGTACTCTGTTAGTCGATAAAAGAGACAATTTCTCCACAATATGCAATGTGCGACCCTGGCTGGTTGTGTGTTTTGATGGCTGCGAATTTGGGTGCCATGATGGTTGGCAATTTCATTAACAGAAGGCGGATATTTTAAGAGGAAATTCAACAGATCAAGATGGACCTCATCCTTGGCATCTCAAAGGCTGGCCCCTTTTACATAGTAGTAACATTTCAATTAGGTATCTCCATATTTCAGTAGCACAAGTTGGTGATGCATGTTGGATTGCTTCCTAGGCTGCAACTCATCTTTTGTGTCTCTACGTGTGCTTGAGCAAGACTCTGTTTATTTTATTTTAGCCTTCTCCCTTAGTTTAGGCATTATTGTGCTTTATTAGCTATCTATTGTAATGAACCTTTAGAATTACAAACACCCTGTTAAACCGTTTTAAATGAACCATGATCATTGATCAATTATATTTGCTCTCAGTCGATACTTGTCTGCTGTACTTAATATATGTCTACTTTTACTTTTCAAGTTTGAAAAATCAAGATATAATAATTTTACTATTTTTATACTTATTATTAAAGTAGTATTCATTTCCTAACATTTATATCACAAATTTTAGTAATTAAAAGGGGTAGGTTACAAAGGAACGTAAACATGTACTAGTAATCAGTTTACGTTAAAAAAGGTACAATTAAACAAAGCGCACTTGCCTCAACCACTTTCTGGTATTTCCATAATTGTGTTGTGCCCACAAGAATAGTAGTAGGTAATAATAACATGGGGAAACTAAAACCAAGGCAAAACAAAAAAAGTTACTAGTTTGATTCCTATATTCCATACACGTGATTCCTAAACTCGCAAAGATAGGAAATTAAATAAGAGCAAGAAAACAACATCTACTTTCAAATAAAAGCAGTTCGTCCTAGTATGCCTGTCATATGCAGTGTTGAATTTGTACTGCAACCATAAAAAAAAACAAAGATGATTTGGCTCATGGACTTCACGGAATCAGAGATGACCAAGTGCTTGCACTACAAAATTTGTGGTAATACTGGTGACAACTTATTTACCAGCATTTGCACTGTTCCTAATAAACAGTTTTGACATGATCGACAAGCTTAATTGAGAGATAAAGTGACCTTTATGTATAAAATTATCAATTGGAAAGAGGAAAGCCCATGGGTGTATTTAGCATAACCTCACTGCTTCCGTATATCGATTAAATACCTTTTATGAATTCTATTCCTTTTTTTATCAGGTGAGATAACTACTACCTCCGATGAATTTATTTCTTTTATCCGCTATAGTCATTAACATTATTATTATTCCACCAAGGTACACTTTAGTCCTAAAAACTATATTACACTGGAAAATATATCAAGAATGAAAATCAGAAAGAAGAAAGGGGGACAGAAAAGTTGATGTTAAAAGCTAGTTGAGCAATTTTTACCAAATCACAATATAACTTATCATGATGATCAAATTAACAAAAAGAAGTTGTAGAAGCCTCAAACATCATACCTAGAGCAGCTGGTGAACATGGCGAGGTAACTAACTAATAATGTGTCGTTATACTCCTGCAACAAAAGAAAGAACATATACAATGATAGAATCAGACAAGCAGTTAGAATATATTAGGTGCACTACAGCAAATATAAGATCTCTAATAACCAATTTATAGGTCAAAACTCGAACTATTAGTCACCATTTACAGATCTTGAGGTTCTTATCAGGGAACCAAAAAGAAGTAACCCAGTGAACTCTAGTGAAGACACACACACACACTCATGTATCTGCAACTCTACTGAATAAGCTCAAAATGCACTCACCATCGAGAAATCATCTCTGAATTTCTCCGACTCGATAGTTGGTAATCTTCTTAAAAGACTATAGACCTGCCTCAAAAGTGAATTATCACAAGGGATATCACCTGCACTCACAGAAACTGCAACATTAAAATCTTTGGATAATTGAAGAAACTCATTAGGAAAATATTTGAGGAGCAGAAATGTCAAGGGAAAAGACATTCCTCTTCACTTATACACAGTTTCTAAGTCTATCAAGCATCTGGATTCACCGGTCCATTTAAGGAAAACTTAACTTTTACTCGAGTTGTATAATATAAATATATAATAAAATTTTATGATGATTAGGTGAGTCTCCCAGTTAATGCACTTCCTTCACAATCAATTTAAATGTAATTTCAAGTCCCAACAAGTTCTAGGTACCTTTTTGCATTGCAAGCAGATAGTGATGTAGCACTCTAGTTCTGCTATTCAGCATCTTAATGGCACTATGTATGCCGGTGAGGTGGGCAGTCACTGTAGAAAACAGAACATGTAAGTCCTAGACAAGCTCTGCCATTGTTGGCAGTGGAGAAGATAAAATAGCAGATGATTCTAGTTTTGTTAAGCACTGTTGCAAGCTTGGAATTGTAAAAAAAAAAGAAGAGGAAGTTAATGGTGCTCACACTGAGTTGCAGCAAAACCTCCATAAGATGGTTTAAGATGAGCAACATGATCAACAGAAATCCGTTCAGCTTCAACAGTCTGGCAAGCAATGAGATATTTGAAAAGCACGAAGGATTTGATTAAGGTGCTCCCAAGAACTAGTTGACAAGACAAAAAAATTGGTAAGACTGTACCACTATCTGGTAGCTTGCTTGGACAAAAATAAGTTGTGGGATGCCATCAATGGTACCAACAAACAGTTTCAAATAAAAATATTAGGCACCAAAAGAACTTATTTCACAAAAACAGCTGCAGCTAGATGATGTTAATAGATATATTTTATTCTAACAGGGACAACAAGACAAATTTCTGCCAATAAAAGTTGCCACATTGATTTCAGATATTCGTCATAGAGCAGTGGTCATATTGACTATATACGCACCACTTTCATAGAGAGTAAGTGGCAGGTCCTTCTGTGCATGATTGATAGAAGGATTGAAAAGCAAGTACACAGGACTTTCATTGATATCCATCAACTGATACAAAGAAACATATAACAAGGTTATTTGTTGCCAAATACATAATATTCTTATTGTGGATGGACAATAACTAGGGAAAGAAATACAATCTATTAGAAAGATAGGCAAATTAATCATCTCCAAATAAAGTAATATTTGAATCACAGGCCTTGACTGACATATCCCATCCCCACCCCTCAAAATAAAACTACCTTCGCAAACAAAAGAAGATGTTACAATAGCCCTACTCCACTAAATAATGATTCAGACCATGAAACATCAATAGCATTTTCTATCCTCTTGTAATTCTGATGTTCAAAGATATATCATCAAATCATTCCCCGTAGAGAGTATAATGCTGGGGCATCTCGGATAAACTGATCTTCTTGCGATAGTTTTGAAAAGACACGATTTTTACTACTAAATATTATTTAACTTCCTGAATAGCACCATTCTATAGAATTTATAGTCATCTTTTCCCTTTTACCAGATTACCATCCTCTCTTTCGCACACAGAAAAGTACGAGTTACCTTGAGTTCTATATTTCTCCTCTTAATTAACAAGCAAAAAGAACAGAAAGTGATAAATAAGTTTGAAAACAAAAGGAATTCAATAAGGCGTTCAAATACAAGTTTCTGTCATGGCCTTGGGCCTAATTAATGTCCAATAAGTAGTTATAACTACCGGGTGAAAGCTACGACTCAGATTAGATGTAGATTAATGAAGTTAGAGGGTAGAGATGCAGCCACGTCATCAGAAGCCAACTCAGCACAAGTCATACTTTTAACAACCAATCTAGCAGAGGATAAGCATAACGGAAATTTGGTATTTTCTTCTCCCACTTCTCTTCTTTTTTATCTCAGATCTCTTCTTCTCTTTCTTCCTCATCTTTTCTCTTCTAATCCTAAACTCCTTCTGTTCTGCAGATTGTGGACTCATCAATGGCTGTTGTAGTGGCTTAGTTCAATTCCATTTACTTTAGTTTTAATTGTCTTTCATTTCCAAGTTGATTAATAGAAAATTGTCCCAAAAAATTCCACTATTCCATTTAATTTTTGCAAGTTAACTGTTCGATTTAAGGCCAAGTCATAACAATTGGTATCAGAGCCAGGTTTCGCTCAACTCATGAAGTGAAAATGGTTGAAGGGACCAGGATGAAGCTGCTAGATGATAAGTTGTTGCGTCATGACGAAATTTTGGGAGATCTCACTACAACTTGCAGGGAACTCAACGAAACTCAAACTAGAATCAGGGGAACTTTGGAGCTTATTTTGGATCGTTTGACAGCTCTAGAAAGAGCACCAACCAAAGCTCCTAAAGGTCCTTTTCCAGTTAGAGATGGGCTGCTACCAAATCCCATACAGGAAGCTAGGGCCAGATTGCCAATTCCACCTCCAAAATGGGAACTACCAAGCTTCGACGGGAACGAACCTAAGGTATGGTTGCGTAAGTGTGAAAAGTACTTTAACCTATATAGAACTGCTGATAATCAAAAGGTAGAGGGAGCTGCACTCTATTTGAATGGGCTTGCTGAGACATGGTATAATTCACTTGTTTTGGATAGAGGAGTAATTACTTGGGCTGAATTTAAGGAGGAACTCTGTGTGAGATTTGGGGAGGCAGATGTTGAAGATACAGTTGAGGAATTTAATAAGCTATCTCAAATAGGAACTGTAGATGAATTCCTTGGCAAGTTTGAAGATCTGAAGGCCCAGATGATAGTAAAGAACCCAGCCTTGAATGAGGCTCATTTTCTGTCAAGTTTTATTGGAGCTTTGAAGGAAGAAATCAAGTTTGGGGTTAAAATGTTTAAGCCAGTAACATTAAGAGCAGCTGTAGAGTAGGCTAGACTACAGGAGAAAGTAATCGAAGTAGCTCAAAAGAAGAACGTGATGACGACTAAAACTTCCAATCAGGTGGGAGGGTCTAGTTCTACAAAAAATGCTATGGGAAGCAATTCAATTCCTACTGCGGCTAGTGGTTCAAATTACTCCAAACATGCTGCTGTGAACAACCCTCGACCAAACACTTTTAGGTTGACCCCAAAAGTGTATGAATACAGAAGGAGCAACAAGTTATGTTTCAAGTGCGGAGAGAAGTATTACCCAGGACACAACTGTAAGGCTAAGCAGTTGAACTGCATGAGGGGCGAAGAAGAGGCCATACTCCCAGATGAAATAGAGGTACCTGAACCACCAGATCTTATCATTGAAGGAGAAATACAACAGGAGGTTATGGAGGCCATATGTTTGAGTGCCTTGTCTGGTAGTAACCAAGAAGTAAATGTTATCTTAGTCAAAGGATCAACTAAGAATAGGGTCCTTGCAGTACTAATAGACTCGAGAAGCACACACAGCTTCATAGATGAACAAGCTGTGAGTGAAACTGGTTATGTAGCTGAATATAGTTCCCCCATGAAAGTTACTGTTGCTGATGGTAACTATGTGATGTGTCACATGAGTTGTCTTGGTTTTAGCTGGAAAATGGGAGGTAAATCGTTCAAGGAAAACTTGAGAATTATCAAATTAGAAGGTTGTGATTTGGTACTGGGAAATGATTGGATGAAGAAAAATAATCCAACCAAGTTTGACCATGAGAAAAAGGTGTGTAACCATTGTTAGAAAAAGTAATAAAACAGTACTACATATTATACCAGTGGAGGGTAGCTTGAATATGATAGTGGTAATGCAATGAGCAAGCTCATCAAGAAAGGCCAAACCTTGATAGCTCATTTGTTCATATTAGGAGGAGAACCAAAACTTGAACATGAGAGGGTAGATGATGCTATACAGGAAGTGATTGATAAGTATCAAGCAGTATTTGTGGAACCAAAGGCCTTACCTCCAGTGAGACAACTAGATCATGCCATTAACTTAAAGCCTGGAGCTTCGCCAGTGAGTTTAAGGCCCTACAGGTATAACCACTATCAAAAGGAGGAATTAGAGAAACAAGTAGCTGAGATGCTCACCAATGGAATTATTAGTCATAGCCAATCTCCGTTTTCTTTACCAGCTCTGGTTAAGAAGAAGGATGGCATCTAGAGGTTTTGTGTAGATTACAGAGGTTTAAATGAGCTCACAGTAAATGACAAATATCCAATTCCCATTGTTGATGACCTTTTAGATGAATTGCATGGAGCAATGATTTTTTCTAAGATAGATCTCAGGGTAGACTACCATCAAATTAGAATGAAAGCTGAAGATGTTTACAAGACTGCATTCAGGACTCATATGGGACATTATGAGTTCAAGGTTATGCCCTTTGGCTTGACCAATGCCCCTGCCACTTTCCACGCTCTGATGAATCAGGTATTTCAGTTGTACCTCAGAAAGTTTGTTTTAGTATTTTTTGATGACATTCTCATTTACAGTAAATCATTGTCTGAGCATGTGGGACACTTATTGCTGGTATTCAGCACCTTAGTGTCTCATTCCTTATATGCGAAAAGATCCAAGTGTTCTTTTGGACAGCCTAAGGTAGAATATTTGGGACATGTGATCAATGCTGAAGGAGTGTCCACTGACCCTAACAAGGTAAGAGCTATGGAGGAATAGCCTACTCCTAGAACTGTGAAGGCTTTGAGGGGTTTTCTAGGTTTAACAGGTTATTACAGAAAGTATGTGGCAAATTATGGGAGCATAAGTAGACCATTGTCTGATTTATTGAAGAAAGATGCCTTTGTCTGGAGTGAAGAAGCGGATCAAGCTTTTGTAGCACTTAAAAGAGCCATGTCTACTACACCAGTGTTGGCTTTACCATATTACAATGAGGAGTTTGTAGTGGAAACTGATGCTTGCTATTCAGGGATTGGAGTTGTACTCTTGCAAAAAGGAAAACCAATAGCCTACTTCAGTAAAGTGTTGGCAATGAAGCATAGAGATCAGTCCATTTATGAGAAGGAGTACCTGACTTTGCTGAATGCTGTCAAAAAATGGAGATATTACCTTCAATACAAGCATTTTGTGGTCAAAACTGACCATCATAGCCTCAAATACTTGCTTGAACAGAAGGTCACTACAGCAGTGTAGCAAAGAGGTCTAACCAAACTTTTGGGATTGGATTATGAGGTGCAGTACAAAAAAGAGGCAGAGAATAGAGTTGTTGATGCACTCTCAAGACAACAAGGAGATAGTTTGAAAGAAGAAGGTCAGCTGAATGCCATTAGCATAACAGTTCCATGTGGGTGCAGGATATTACTACAAGTTATGAAGGTGATTCTATGGCCATGGAACTCATTACACAGCTGACTGTGGATACTACTAGCCCTAAATTATGGCAATATCTCTTAGGAGTGTTAAGGAGAAAGGGGAAGGTCTATGTTGGTTCCAATGGGAACCTTAGACAACAATTAATACAGACTTTTCATGCTTCTAACTTAGGGGGGCACTCGGGCCAACTTGGAACTTTAAAAAGGTTGTCTCTCCTGTTCCTTTGGCCCTTGATGAAACAAATGGTGGTACAATTTGTATCTGAATGTGAAATATGTCACAGAAATAAGGATGAGAATGTTCCATATCCAGGGTTGCTTCAACCCTTGACAATCCCTGATCAATCCTGGAGGCATATAAGTTTGGATTTTATTGAAGGCTTGCCTAAGTCCTTAGGAAAGGATGCCATTTTTGTTGTAGTTGACAAATTTACTAAAGGTGCTCATTTCTTAGCCCTATCACACCCTTTTACTGTTCTACAGGTAGCTACTAAGTTCTGGAAGAGAGTACACACTCTTCATGGTCCACCTGAGTCTATTATATCTGATCGAGACAAGATCTTTCTCAGTAATTTTTGGCAAGCTCTCTTTAGGTTGAGTGGCAGTACTCAACTCTTATATAGTTCTTCCTATCATCCTCAAACAGATGGGCAAACTGAGAGAGTTAATAGGTGCATAGAAAATTACTTACGGTGTATGACTAGCCACAGACCTCATCAGTGGAAGTAATGGCTTCACCAAGCTGAGTGGTGGTATAACACCAACTATCACACTAGCCTCATGTGTAGTCCCTTTGAAGCTTAATATGGTTATTCTCCCCCTCAACTATCTATGGGACCACTGCTGGATAATATTGTGCCTGCTGCTGAAGATTTGGTTATGAAGAGGCAATAAATGCAGCAAATTATTAAGGATAACTTATGCAAGGCTCAAGAAAGGATGAAGCATTATGCTGATTTGCATAGATCAGAAAGAGAGTTTCAAGTTAGTGATCTGGTATATCTCAAACTCCAACCATACATGCAATCCTCTATTGCTTTGAGAAAAAATTTGAAGCTCAGCTCTAAATACTATGGTCCATACAAGATTTTGGCTAAGATTGGCCCTGTGGCTTATAAGCTAGAGCTTCCCTCTACTTCCAATGTGCATATAGTGTTCCATGTATCCTTACTTAATAAGAAGATTGGACCTAAGAAAGTGGTTCAATCAACTTTGCCTAGTACCGGAGATGATGGACAAATTTTGGTTAAACCAGTGGTTGTATTGCGACGGCAGATGGTGAAGCATAATAAGGTGGCATGTGTAAAATTGCTTATCCAATGGTCAAACCTTCCCCCCGAAGATGCCACGTGGGAAGACTATCATTTCATCAAGTCCAAGTTTCCAGATTTTGCTATTAATCCTTGAGGACAAGGATACTTTGGAGAGGGAGGAATTGTCATGGCCTTGGGCCTAATTAATGTCCAATAAGTAGTTATAACTACCGAGTGAAATCTACGGATCAGATTAGATGTAGATTAATGAAGTTAGAGGGTAGAGATGCAACCACGTCATCAGAAGCCAACTCAGCACAAGTCACACTTTTAACAACCAATCTAGCAGAGGATAAGCATAACGGAAATTTGGTATTTTTTTCTCCCACTTCTCTTATTCTTCTCTCAGATCCCTTCTTCTTTTTCTTCCTCATCTTTTCTCTTCTAATCCTAAACTCCTTCTGTTCTGCAGATTGTGGACTCATCAATGGCTGTTGTAGTGGCTTAGTTCAATTTCATTACTTTAGTTTTAATTGTCTTTCATTTCCAAGTTGATTAATAGAAAGTTGTCCCAAAAAATTCCACTGTTCCATTTAATTTTTGCAAGTTAACTGTTCGATTTAAGGCCAAGTCATAACAGTTTCCGGAGATGTTAAGAACTCACAGCTTTGTGAATAAGCATATCCGATTCTTGTGCATCACTCCCCGATGAATACATCCCAGTACATAAAAGTCAGGGAAAACCTTCTTATCTGCACAAAACTCCCAACTCAAGTATTATGAGCTACAAACGTAACTGTAAGTAGAATTGTAACTATCAAGTTATCAAAAACCAGCTACAAGCTATTGTTAGTCTTAAACATAACTTGGTAATTGTCTATCTGAAGCATAGGTTGATACCTCAACAAAATAAGACAACTAACCTCCCACAACAGATCAAACACTGCTACAATGGAATAAGATAAACTCACGAAAGGATATAAAATTCAATCTCAACCTAATTCGAGTAGCAATATGGATGATGGATCATGTGTATGCTCTATTCGAACTCATATCATTCTAATACAAAATAATTTGCCTTTTAAAACCAAATTAATGATTTCCTTAAACTGGAATTATGAATTCTAAAGGTGAAGAAAACTCACAGAGCTCCTATTTCTTCTCGAGGAAAGCGCGGTCGAGGGAGTGAGTAGCGGGATCATAGAGAAGTTCGAAGCTGTTGAAGACCTCGACAGTACAACCACTCTGTATGCCTATGACACAACCGAAAACCCTAGGCGGTACGAAAGGTGAATCAACACCGTTGGTTACTGCACCGATTGTGTCATACGCATTTTGGTTTAAACTTTGTAAGAGTCCGATAGAGGTCTATGAACAAAACGGAGACTCGGTAAAGAATGAAGAAATTTCTGAAGAAGAAGAGACACATAATGTTGCTGCTGGATCTGCGCAAAAAGAAACTGAAAACCATGGAGAAGAAAACAGAAATAGAGATATACAGTATCATGTAGATTTGGCAATTCTGACCTCCATGTCTGAGGATAACCGTTCTACCGAAGATGCTTTCCTTGAAAAATCCATGTCTGAGGATAACCGTTCTACTGAAGATGTTTTCGTTGAAAACTCCATGTCTGAGGATAACCGTTCTACTGAAGATGCTTTCTTTGAAAAGCACTTTAGGTATGTACGAGGTATATACTTAACGTTTTCCAAGGGTGATATAGCTGGAAAGATAATATCTCTGGAAAGACGTTTCAACGAGGTGATGAATGAGCATGGAAATGATCCCCAAATGGATTGCTGCGTCGAATGAATCATTTTCGAATTTTCAAAAATGATATGGGGATCCAAGAAATAGGTTTATGATTGTCAGATTTATTTTTGGTCGAAATTGCTACACAATTTCTGTGATTAGAAACTGATGTTAGGGAATAGGTTACCAGACTGATTTTAGTAAGTGAATCGGATGAACGTTCTGTTAATACAAGATGCTTGATGGTTTTAGTAAGTGTCTGGATAGTAACATATTCCCTAATTCCATAACATCAAAAAATCATCAAGCATCTTGTATTAACAGAACGTACATCAGATTCACTTATTAAAATCAGTTTGGTAATCTATTCCCTAACATCAGTTTCTAATCACAAAATTGTGAAGCAATTTCTTTCACAATTTCTACCAAAAATAAATCTGACAATCATAAACCTATTTCTTGGATGCCCATATCATTTTCAAAAATTCGAAAATGATTCTTTCGACGCGACGATCCATTTGGGGATCATTTACATGCTCATTCATCACCTCATTGAAACGTCTTTTCAGAGATATTATCTTTCCAACTATATCACAATTGAAAAATGTTAAGTGGGAAAATATACCTCGTACATACCTAAAGTGCTTTTGAAGGAAAGCATCTTCAATAGAACAATTATCCTCAGACATGGAGTTTTCAAGGAAAGCATCTTCAATAGAACGATTATCCTCTTCAGTAGAATGGTTATCCTCAGACATGGAGTTTTCAAGGAAAACATCTTCAGTAGAACAGTTATTCTCAGACATGGAGGACAGAATTGCCAAATCTACATGATACTGTATATCTATGTTTCTGTTTTCTTCTCCATGGTTTTCAGTTTCTTTTTGCGCAGATCAAGCAGCAACATTATGCGCCTCTTCTTCTTCAGAAATTTCTCCATTCTTTATCGAGTCTCCGTTTTGTTCATAGACCTCTATCCGACTCTTACAAAGTTTAAACCAAAATGCGTATGATACAATTGGTGTAGTAACCACGATTTCATGGGCAACCAATTCTTAAAATTCAAGAGCAAATTTGTCGTTGTACGCAGGGACTATCTTCTCATAGAATAAATGATATTTCGTCTTGGCACCAGCAACTTGTTCGCACAGAATAACTTCTCGCTGTATAATAAAAGATGACTGTTAGAAAAAAATAAGAATCAACAAAGAAGAGACGATTAGAATTGATTACCTCAGTCAGTTTAGCACAAAGTTATTTCAGATGCTTGACTGTCGCTGATTGAAATTCTATCACAAAACCGGTAAGAGATCCACTCGCCATTGTTGCTTTCAAGATTTCTTGCAGAGGAGAAGTGATGAAGAAGAGGAAGACCCTTAGGGTTATTTAGAGCAATATTTGTAAGGAATGTAGAAAAGTTTTATTTTGAGCAAGGTACAACAAACTTGTAAATTCAATTAAATAAACTAAAAAACTGTATTGAAAGTGGAACAGAGCAGTAAAAAAAGTAATTTTGTATGTTGTATATCAATTATTCGTACTCATATAATTTGATTTTAACTTTTGATTAAACAACAAAAGGTGTATTCTAAACTGGATTTTGTATTTCAAAAATTGTATTCCAAAGTCATTTCTTAATTGTTCATCAAATTAATTATTCACTTTTATTTTTAACTTTTGATTTAAACAAAAGTTGTATTCTATACTGATTTGTATTTCAAAAATTTCTTCCCAAAGAGAAAAATAAAATTTAAGCGAATTCACTTCAACAGAAATTGAGTAGTATCAATAAAAATTTAATAATTGATATTGGAGAATTTGATGAAGAAGAGGGATGTGTGCTATGCGTTTATTTTTAAAATTTTAGCTTATGAGAATTTTAAGTGATATGTTTTTTAAAAAAATATTATCTCCCATAAATTTCTCATTTCTGTTATTAAATAAGTGTATTCTTTTAATTAAATTAAATAAAAAAATATAAATCAAATACATAACAAACTAAAATATTGACATTTTTAATAAAAATTGAAAGTGTGGCTAAGGGGTCCTATTAAATTCTAAAATATTTTGACATGTTGAAAAATTTCCCAATAAATTATTAGGGGCCTGATTGGGCCACTATAATTTATTGGGAAATTTTTCAACATGTCAAAATATTTTAGAATTTAATAGGACCCCTTAGCCACACTTTCAATTTTTATTAAAAATGTCAATATTTTAGTTTGTTATGTATTAGATTTATATTTTTTATTTAATTTAATTAAAAGAATACACTTATTTAATAACATAAATGAGAAATTTAGGGGAGATAAATATTTTTAAAAAAAAACATATCACTTAAAATTCTCATAAGTTAAAATTTTAAAAATAAATGCATAGCACTCATCCCTCTCCTTCATCAAATTCTCCAATATCAATTATTAAATTTTTATTGATACTACTCAATTTCTGTTGAAGTGAGTTCGCTTAAATTTTATTTTTTTGTTTGGGAAGAAATTTTTGAAATACAAATCAGTATAGAATACAACTTTTGTTTAAATCAAAAGTGAATAATTAATTTGATGAACACTTAAGAAACGACTTTAGAATACAATTTTTGAAATACAAAATCTAGTTTAGAATACACTTGTTTTTGTTTAATCAAAAGTTAAAATGAAATTATATGAGTACAAATAATTTATATACAACATACAAAATACATTTATTTTGAATACAAATATAGTTGATAATTGAACTTGAATATAACATACAAAATGAATGATTTGAATGCACATGAATACAATACAATATGTTAAAATAAATACAATATTACTGAAAAATACAATTAAAATATAAAGAATACAACAAACATATTAATTAGTATGAATACAATTTTAAGTAAGAATATATATCATTTATTTTGCTTATAATTTCATTCAAATAAATGCAATGTTCTGAAAATATAATTGACATATGAAAAATACAACTAACAATACTAATATGACCACAAATTAAATAGTAGTGAGGTTAATAAAAATATAGACCCAAAAGAAAATTTACTAAATAAACGATTTTATATTGGACCACAAAAATGCAGAAAAGACTCAAAATATACAAATCAAAACTAAAAAGTACTGATATGAACTTAATAAATACAAACTCAATAAGAATTTATCCGATCAAATGTTAATCTAATGGATATATACTAATGGAACTTAATAAATACAAACCCAATAAGAAGTTATCCGATCAAATGATAATTTGATGCATATCTTTTGTATAATTCTTTTTCATTTTGAAAAAAGAAAAAAAAAAGAAAAAAAGAAAGAATCTAGACGGAGAGAGGGGAATGAAAATAATGAATAGAGAGAAAGTGGGGTTGAAGGAGAGTGAAAATTGTGGTTGAAGGGGAGTGAAAATAGGATTTATTATAGGAGGATAATTATAAACATATAATTTGCTATATATGAGAGAGAATATGATGGATACTAAAATATTGACATATTAACATTTTAAATAATTATTTTAAAGTGTAGATGTTTTTAATAATTATGTTAGGATTTTTGCCTAGTTAGCTAATTTTCTCTACAACATTTCACAGAAAAAGCCCACCTGATATGTTATTGGGCAATGCCCAAATCTTGAGAAAAACTTTTGGATTTTGAAAACATAAAAAAGTAAATCTTATACTAGTAACAAAGAATGGGGTCTACATACACCAACCCTTTCTAGATCTCACTTTGTAGGATTACACTGGATATGTTGTTGTAGACTTGTAGTTATAGAAAGGTGGCATACGAAGTAAGTTACTCTAATGGATTGTCATTTGAAGTTTATGGGTTTCTAGTTCTTATGTTGATTTCATGTTAATACTACTCTAATAATGAGGTGTATTTTAGAATCCTCTTTCCAACGCCACCGAGTTTGCAAAGTTTCGAGTTCGGATGAGGGAGATATGCCCATTTGAAGTCAGTCTGTCCAGTTAAGGAAAGTTACCCGAAATTATGAGTGGTATTTTGGTCTTTTCCTTACCCCTTCAGATTAAAACGTTTTTAGTAAATATTTTGGGGTCAAATCTGATTTGGATCAGTTTTACAAATCCTAGTTTACGTGTAGGGATTTAGAAGAGAGTTCAAGAAGCGAAAAGATGAGACAAGAGGAAAGGTTCAAGACGTTCGTTAGGATTCGTGAGATTTGTCGAGGATTTTCGCCAAATTAAGGTATATAAGTTTTCATAGTGTTGGGTTCGTTCACCCACACACCAATCATGATTTACATATTTGAATTTCATCCATAAGATTTGAAATGTTGAGTTCTTGATGAGTTTTTGATAAGTGTTCTTGAAGTATTGCTTTCGTTCTTGAATTAGGATGGGTTTGATGAGTGTTTGAGATAAAAGTATGAGTTTGAGAGTTGTTTTTTAGTAGATTCTCGTGTACTTGTATTAGGTAATTGAATCTAAGGATTTGAGAAAAGAAATTGATTCTAGACAAGTTAGCGTCAGAAAACGAGAAGAAAAATTCGTCGGAAAGTTCTGGGGGAGAGGTGGCGCGGCGCGCCCCAGATACGCCAGAGGGTCTGGGGCGGCGCGCCTGCAATGCGCCAGGGTCGCCTGCCCCCACCCTTTTTCCATCGTTTGCTCCGTTTATAAAGTATACCTTTACTCCTTATTGATTCTAAATACTCTAAACTACATCTAAACATCGAGAGATAATCCATAACATGAATCATAACCTTGAATTCATAATTCAAATTCAACGTAGAGTTAAGAGTTAAGTCTTGAGAGTTCTTTCGAGTCATTTTGAGAAGTCTTTTACAATCTTTTAAAACTTGTTTTAAGACTTGAGTACCTGAGTATGAGGATGAGTAAAGTTGAGTTTCATTTTCAAAATGAATATATGGGAACTAAGTATTCCCAAGAGTAAATGTTTTTACATTTAAGATGAGGAGAAAACTTTGATTTCCAAATGAGTTATGAGGAGTTTTGAGTACTATCTCTTTTAAGAGTAATATTTTGAGTAATAATCTCAAACTTGAGGATGAGGAAATGTTTTTAAACATATGAGCTAAGTTATATTTTGTGAGTAGTATTGAGCGCCGATATGGGGATGAGTTCAGATAACTCAGAGTCCTCATAACTGGAAATCGGAATAATGTATAAAGTAGGTGGATTATTGGTAAAAGTAACTTAGGTTTAAAAGCTCCATCTTCAACAAAGAGCTGACGATTCTCTCGTGCCCTTTAAATATATATTATTAAGGACATGTTTGGATCAACTTATAAAAAGTAATTTATAAGTCAAAAGTTAAAAATCATAAGTAGATGGTATTCTATTTTTCAATTTTTAATTTTTTTTTTACCTAAAGTGGGTGCTTAAAACTTAAAAGCACTTTATAATCTTTCCAAAGACCTCCAAAACTAAAAAACTACTTAAAAATCAAAAACATCTAAATATAAGTCAATTTAACGACACTAACTAATTTTATCTATAGATTTGGTATTTGGGATGATAACTTGATCCCTCAATTATTATAAGTTTTATTTTTATTTTTGTGATACATGATACAACATATTTAACTTACCAACACGTTGTATCATATATAGCAAAAATTAAAATAAAACTTACCAATAATTGAGGGATTAAGTTATTATTCCAAATACTAAATCATACATTTATAGATAAAAATATTTAATAATATCATATTTAAAGGGCACAAGAGAATTGTAGCATTGGATTCTCAGCTCTTTGTTCAAGATGTGGCTTTTAAAAGATTCTATTTGCTCGTAGTAGGAGATGATGTTATAACTTTAAGCTACTTTTACCTATAAGTCACCTACTTTATACATTATTCCATTTAAATAGTAAAAAGTCAAATCTCAATTACATAGAAAGCTTGTTGAAAAATTACATAAGTCATAAATCGTATCCATTTATAATTTAATTTTTTTTAAAAAAACATAATATGCCATTTTGGAATTGATTTTTTTGTTAAAATTGAGATTGTTGAACCTCTAGATGTTTCTCTTGGAGTAATAAATTGGAGGGTCTCCCACATGTTGACTACAACATATTGGTCCCCCATGGCCACCACCCTATATAAGATTCATGTAATTATGGTTTAATTTATCACTCTCCCTTTACTATCTTTAACTAGTTGATTGAGATTGCATTAAGTTTCTCATTAGAATAAATTATAATAGACATAATATGTTACTAACTAAGTTGATAAAAGTGACAATATTAAGAAAGAAAACACCCAAAGTTACAAGTCTTTAAAAGATATTTTTGATCAAGCTGTTCTTGGACTCCCTTTTAAGACATTCACTAATTTCTTATTATAGTATATGCGAATAAGGTAAAAAATACACTATTCTAATATTACTAGTTCGTTTAACTAAAGGCGACATACATTTTGTCCCTTTTTCTAATTTTTCCATCTTCAATGACTTTCCAAAGTATGATTAGAGAAATGTGAAAGGAAAATATTTGTTGGCTAATGAAATTCGAGAGGTCTCGATATGTTCAATTTTCAGCTAAAGTAGAAATATCAAATCTTAATAGATAAAGTAATCAAGTATTTATACTAGTGAGCTATAATATATACTTCGTATAATTAATTAAGATGTGTGTAAATTAACTCGAACACCATAATTATTAGGAAAAAAAAGTTAGAAATGGACTAAAAATCAATGTTTTCAAAAGTATAGGAGGTAAAGCATGAGAGTGTAAAAGAAGGTTCCAAAGCTAATTGTCAAAGCAAGTGGACAACTTTTAAATTGACATTATTGACCTTAAAGGGAAATGGCGTAGCCGCGTGGGACTTAGGGAGCCGACGTACAAATATAGTCAACTTGCAATTGCATTTAATTCAATTCACCGCACACGACCAACGTTAATTACTTAATCGTTTTTATAACAACACCTTCCATAAATATGATGAAAAGCATATACTTTCTCTCTCCCTAATTATTTATTTATTTTTTCTTTTATAGTTGTCCCTAATTAGTTGTCCATTTTGACAATTCAAGAAAAAACATTTTTTTACCTATTATACCCTCAATTAAATGATTAATTACTTTGAAAAATGTAAAAAATTCTATCTGCTTCATAATTAATAGGGATAAAATGGTAAACTCACTATGTCATTAATTGTTTTCTTAATAAGTCTGTTAATTTAAAAATAGACAAGTAATTAGAGACATATGAAATATAAAATATTTTGAGGGACATGTATGCCTTGAAAGTCCGATGCATTGCAACCCGTAATCCTATTATTTGCCATATATTAACATGCATAACATAATTAATACCTGCCTAATATAACCAAACACAATATTGATAATACACAAATTTAACCCATTTTATTTTTCCCCAATACATCCTATTAAACGATTTTTGTATATTTTTTAGTATTTACTTTTCTATGATTAATAAGATGACACATAAATTGAGATAGATGCATTATAAAGTAAAAGTAAAAGTATGAGAAATAGGAGTACTACTAGTCATAAATTGGAAGCTACTCATCCTCACCTGATTATTAGTACTACAATCTTTTCTTTTTATTATATCTGAATCTCTCTATCACTTTCTGCTATTATTTTTCCTTGTAATCTTTAGGGTTTTCAGCTTCAATCTTTTGGATCCATCAATTTCCTTGTCTCAGTACTGAATTCTTCGGTGTTGTTTCATTTCTTAGTAATTTCAATTATTTCTTTGTAAATCGGGGAGATAAAAGAGCTGAATCTCAGTGAATTCTGGCGGGAAACATATTTGTTTAATTCTTCCGTGAATACAAGGTGTTTGATAAATTTCCTCAATCGTAGATTTTTAAGGGGGAATGGGAATTTGTTACTCTTCAAGTAAAAGCAAGAGCGATGATGGGTTGTGGGATGATAAGAATGACAGCAGAAGGTTTGATTCCAAGTTGAAGAAGAACAGTTACAGTGGCGATTTCAGCACATTTTTAAGCAAGTTAAGTGGTGTTGGTGGAGGAGGGGGTGAAGACAAGGGGCTGCATCATATTCCTGGAAGGATTTTGGGGAATGGAGCCTCCTCCCGTGCTTGCCTACACACTCAGCAAGGGAAAAAAGGAACGAATCAAGATGCCATGATCGTTTGGGAGGTCCTCAATTCTCTGTTTCTCTAATTAATTTTTGTGTTTTTCTGCTTATGTCATGAGCAACTAAATCATCAATCTTTTTGTGCATATTGGAGCTTAGATATCTAAAAATTGAACCTTTTCATTATCTGTGCATAGCTGGTTCCATGGCCGGATAAATGAAGAGGGTTGTGATAGGTTGATGGCGGGTGTGCAATGAATCATCTGAATTTTCTGTTTTCTCTGCGTTGAATGCTTCTATGTCATATAAGTAACCAAATCCTCAATTATCTTGTTCTTATATAGGAGCTTAAATATCTAAAAATTGAACCTTTTAATTATCTATCACATAGGCGGTTCCAAGGTCTGATAATTGAGGGGGTTGTAGTGGATTGATGTCCTGTGTGCAAGTTGAATTATGAATCATCCGAATTTTGTGTTTTCTGCCTTTTGGTTTTCTTTGCATTGAATGTCTATGTCAAAAGAGTAACCAAATCCTCAATCATTTTGTGCATGTAGGAGCATTGATATCTAAAAATTGGACCTTTTAATTATCTATCGCATAGCCAGTTCCACGGACTGGTAAATGAGGAGGGTTTGTGGTAGGTTGATGGCCGGTATAAGTTTAATTATGAATCATGTGAGCTTTGAGTGTGTAGAATGACGTTTACTTATGCATAGAGTCATATCTATGATCCTTTCAACCATCAATTATGGTAGATGGACTGTCAAAATAACTTACGTAGCTCTTGTTTCTGAAGCTTCCTTCACCCAATTAACTATTCCAGTTTTGCATCGAATTTTTGAGTCCTATGGAAGTGTAGTTATTGTATAGTGCAATTTCATTAACTCCATCACTTGTCAAAACAAAGAGTTAATTTGTTCTTATCTATTGGGTCAGTTTATGACTTGGTTGGAATGTTTCTACAATAGAATTTTTGCTCGCGAAGTGATACAATCTTTTGCGGAGTATTTGATGGACACGGTCCCTATGGCCATATGGTGGCAAGGAAAGTTCGAGATACTCTTCCGTTTCTCCTGTGTTCAGAGTGGCAAGTTAAATCCAGTGGTGATCAAAGTAATACTTCTGAGACAGGAAATACCAACGGAGGTTCACATCTTGATGATGTCTTGGATGATGATTTGATTGAAGCAATGGAATCTGAGAGCAACGAAAAGTTCCCAGAAATACATCTTCCCCTTAAAAGATCAATGTTAAAAGCTTTCCGGTCGATGGATAAAGAACTCAAGTTGCACCCTACTATTGATTGTTTCTGTAGTGGATCAACTGCTGTTTCCTTGGTGATGCAGGTAATAATTTAGCTATTTTGTATAAACGAGGTTTATTTTCCTAAAGCCTAATGTTTCAAAAAAAATTGGGTGCTTACTGATAATTTTTTTTTATAATATTTGGGTGCTTATAAATGGGTATACTGTAATTATAGAAGCAAATTAGTGAGCTAATTTTTTTTAATAATATTTGGGTGCTTATAAATGGGTATACTGTAATTATAGAAGCAAATGAGCTACTTTTTTCTTATTGCCAATAAGTTCCCGAGGACTAGTGGTGCAGGGTCCGAATTCATGACTTGCGCCTAACACAAAACATCACACGCTACATGCTTACCCCTAGATCAAATCCCTGGAGGCAATAAGTGAGCTATTTTTGAATTGCCAGTCATTGGCTAGTCATTGTCTTTGCTTTTGAAGGATTATCACTTTTGATGTCCTTGCCTATACTACTACATGGGTTACATCAAATATGAAAATCTGATACAGTTCATTTATGTATTGTGTAAAATCCATTCAGATAATAAAATTTTGTGCATCCGAGTTCTCTACCGACTTCCCTCTCAATCTACTGGATGTTTTGTAATATTTGTCTTTTTCTGGTAGTTAACTGAATTTAGCAAGATATCTTCTTGTTCTAAAATATTTATTTAATAGTTATACTTTAAAAAAAATTCTTAATACTTCTCACTTGACTTGTACATGATGTTGAAACAGACTAAAAGTAGAAAATTATTAAGTCTGAGTGGGAGGGGTTGAATATGAGTCTGCCACATATTTGTTTATTCTAGCTCTTTTCTAATTGCTTAGCATCCCAAAAGCATTTTAACTGATCTTTTTGTGGTGTCTCAGGGCCAGGATATAATAGTTGGTAATGTTGGTGACTCAAGAGCAGTATTGGCAACTAGAGATAAAGACAACTATTTAATGGCTGTACAGTTGACAGTAGATTTGAAGCCTAATCTTCCAAGTCTCTCTCTCTCTCTCTTCCTGATTCAATACATTACACCGAGAAGCTGAAATGTAATTGTTTTTTTTTTCCTTGAAGAAAGTGCTTAAATTTATTTTTTCAATTGTTTCATCTTGTAGGAGAAGCTGCTAGAATACATAAATACAAAGGAAGGGTCTTTGCATTGCAAGATGAGCCAGAGGTTGCACGTGTATGGTTGCCAAACAGTGACTCTCCTGGCTTGGCAATGGCCAGAGCATTTGGTGATTTTTGTCTTAAGGATTTTGGGTTAATTTCTGTCCCTGATGTGTATTACCACCGCATTACTGATAGGAACGAATTTGTTGTTCTAGCAACTGATGGGGTAATTATTTCACTACAAAAAAAGAAAATTCTATATCATCTCTCTGGAAACACAGACTAAATTTCACCTTCTTTATGACTTGGCTTAATCTGTTTCCATTTGTCAACACTTAGATTTGTCTCATAATGTAATTTCTTGTTCTATGTAGGTTTGGGATGTCCTTTCTAATAAGGAAGCCGTGGATATTGTGGCCTCAGCCCCAAGTCGCGCTACAGCTGCCCGGGCTCTTGTTGACTGCGCGACAAGAGCTTGGAGGCTGAAGTACCCGACATCAAAGACTGATGACTGTGCTGTAGTATGTCTTTTCCTGGACCGTGTACATGCACCTGATTCCGTAGTCACATCGACGCAACATGATTTGACAAAGGCCCCTGAAGTGGAAATAAAGACAATTATTACTGATGGCAACCTTGAAAGTGCAGATAGTAATGCTTCTCATATTGCAGTTCGTGAACATTCAGTTACTACAAAAGATGCCAGTGAGATTGTTCCTGTTGACGAGTCAATAGAAGAACAGCTAGCGGATAAGGGTCTTGGACATTCTACGAGAAGCCTAGCCGAGTGCCTTTCAACTGCAGAAGATCAGGAATGGTCAGCCCTCGAGGGAGTTACCAGGGTTAATAGCCTTCTTAGTCTACCTAGATTCATGTCTGGTGACAAAAAGTCAGCCAGTCGGAGGAAATGGTTGTAAGACATCAAGGCATGATACCTCAAGGGCCAAGGCTAATGTAAGTGATTTGTATCAGTGCCTTGTGCATATATGATGCTGTTCTTCTCAAAGATTCTGTAAATCAAAACACGGTAGCAGCAGTAGTAGTATAAAAGACTAAATGCCTGGAATGTAAAACAACCTCTGTGCTTGATGACTATCCAAATTGGCAATGCTTTTTGGTAGAATATGTATAATTGATGATCACATCTGAGTACGACGCAAGGCCTCAGACAGAAATAGTAACACTTTTTTGTGCTGTGTAATATTTTACTTTCATGTCCAAGATGGGATCCCCTCTGGTGCACTTTAGATGGGTGGTTGTTTTGGTCATTTTTTTTAAATATTGCTGAACAATGAAGTTTTGTGTTTTAACTTTAAGCTAAGTTCTATTGCACTCCATATCAAATATATTTGGTCTATTTCCTTATATACCCCTTGTGAAATTCTTTCAGGGCGTGGGGCAAAACTTTTTGTCTGGCACACCAAAGCCCAATTGTCAAATTGTTTGGACCTAAATTTGTAATAAACCATAATGGATGGTTTAATTTGAGGATCTTTTTTCAAATAGTCAAGTAGAATATTGGACGGAAATGAGCTTAAATGAAGCAACATGAACAAACAGTGAAGATTCATATAATCTACATGATAACATTACTTATTGTACCTAAAATTCAACATAGTTGCAGAATAAATTGTAATTTGTAAAACATAATCAAGGTTCCCAAGAACATCAGAAAGCAGAAAGATTCTCAATATTATTGGAAAAGGGTGGACTTTCAAGTGTGTCAAATCATCCCAATTACAATTTACATGTGGGGAAAGTAAAATTCCAAGAATTGGCAGCTTTTTTATGCTTGCACTCCAACTAAAACTACACTTGCCAAGTTGCTATTTTGCAGTGGAGTAGGGACGTATTAAATAGAAACTAAAACCAAAAACACTTCTTTTTTTTCTTGTGAAAGACAGGAATATGGTGGAATTGTAATTTTTATTATTTTTCTGGTAGTACAATTTATTAGAATAAAATAAATAAAAAGCAAGAAAAAGATGAGAGTGAATTTTCTATCTAGTAGAGTTGTTCTTTTAGACTTGGGAATAATACTATTACTGAATAAATCTGCATCTTTCACTATCAAATTATTTTTGGCCGTTAGCTATGGTTTGTATGAATCTCAATTATGAAATTGAAAAGATAACATAAGGGAAAAAGGATATTTATCTAGAAAATTGTTGTACATCAAACTTTATTCAATATGTTCTTATATTTTATCGTTTTAAGCATCTTTCTCAAACTCATTCAAAATTCATAAAGTTGAAATACTGAACTGTATTGTCGCCCAAGGCGGCATTTGGGTTGCTTTAACTTATAGAGCACGCCCATATCCATTGAACCATTTGGGCATGTCCCTATATATATACGACGACACCCCTATTTACCCTGTAGCTCTATATACAAAAATAGGCCATAAATGCAAAGTGAAATAAATGCATTTTACTCACAACAACTCTGAATATCCATTCTGCTACTAATGTTTCCTCAAATGGACCAAATCCTATACACTCAACTTTTTACTCCATTTTGTCTTTACTCAAATTAATAAATAGAGGATGTTTAGGCAAAGTGCTTCTAAGTTAAAATACGCCAAAAATAATAATAATCTTCTCTCTGTTTCTATTTACACGTCGTCCTTACTAAAAATAAATATTCCTTAATACTTGTCATTTCACAAAATCAATATATAAAAAATATTTTAGCATTGACAATATGAATTTGACTAGGAAAACTAAATTATTAATTCATCTTCATTAGTCAATTTAATTAATCAAAATAAATTGATTTATGTTCATTTTTTGAAAACTTGACTTCAAGAAAACATTAAATAATGATACAATGACAAACTTATCTAATATCTTAAGGAACGTGAAATAAAAAATGATGACATATAGCTAGTATGAGTTTTCTTTCTTTACACAATTTTCACAACAAATACTGCTCAACAGGACAACTATAATGAAGAATCTTTTTCACAATAAATTGGTCCTAACAATAATAATAACTTTTGTATGCGTGAGCTCGCTCACATTATCTACGTCAAGTTCAGATAAAAAAGAAAGATTGCTAACTACTAACGTAAAATCTGTCAATTTCATGATGAATGCTCATAATGTTAGACGACATTAATCCAATTTGGTGGAAAACTATATGAAAAATCTTTAGGGAAGCATCCAACCCAGAGGTGGAGTTTTGATTCAAACACTATATTTCGAATTTCATTATTTAGATTAGTTAGATGTATGAACATCGTAGTATATATATTATATGTTGAATTTTTTAACGTAAATTAATATTTTTTATAGTATACCTTCACTTATATTTCTCTCTAATCTCATTTTTTCCCCTTAAATTAGATGTTCGCATTTTATTGTTTCTTTAATATCTCAAAGGTTTGACTTTTGATGCAGAATGAGTTCAGACGTATGAGAAAATTAATGCTAATTGGGATTAAGTTTTATTATTATAATAAAAATAAAACTTGAAATTAATATTTTATATTCCCCTAATTTGCACAATAACCCGTGGATTTAGGGGGAGACTGTTCCCATGTTTTCGATATTCTGAAGTCCACAAAAACATTAATTTAATTTGTCATTAAGTACTGTTACAATATAATACTATATCCTAAAACCAAAAAAATATAATACTCCAATGTTTATGGTTAGTCCCTAAAGAGTATCCAATTAAAACTAACATAAAGTAGTACGTTAGTACTTAATAGCATTTCTTTGATACTATGAATATTTTTTGAACTGCTGCGGCAATTTTCCTATTTAGATACATTATATAAATATAAATACTTCTTTATTAAACAATATATACTATTTCCTTTTTAATCAAAAGGCCACCAATCACCACCAAATAAAAACAACAGTACATTGAAGAGGACATAAACATTAATCGCAATTATAATTTAAATATATACTTATTATTTAGCTAGATTAAAATTAATTTTTTTGTGTATATATGTTATATACAGACTCTCTTTATTAATTTTTTCTGTGTCACAATAAGGAAAAAAGAGAGAAAGATTTACAAAATATTACTATTACATAAATTGAAACGATAGGAATAATATAATAACTTTCATGAATTGATTAATGCAATGACGTTTGATGACAAAAGAGAATCCATCAACACTTTATTAAAACCATAATATATATATTTGATATATTGATACATTAATTTTGTACGTCTCATGAGGTGTTGAAATAGTGATAATTTCACTAAAATAAGCTAATGTTGATAACTTGATACACCCATTATGCCTATTAAATAGAATATAATAATAATATATCATTAGTTTTTTTAAAAAAATATAGTAAAAAAGACTTAGTTGTGGGGGCATTAAGCATTATTGTGGGATTTGATGATGGGAAAGGCAACACAAAAAGAAATGTGGGAAGATGCTCCCATTTGCATAATTTGTAGTAATAAGTATATCCTTTTTGTTTTTTAGTTTCCTCTTTATCAAAAAGCAATAGAGCATAATATTAACAAGTGACAAATTAATTAAATACTTTATATTATTAAAAGTAGTAATTTAAATAGTATATAACAAGATCGGAGTCGTAAGATTCCATAAGGATGTCATTCATTAGTTTAATTTATAGTAATTAATAATTAATTAAAAGTAGTTATCTTGAGATAGGAAACAAAAAGCACGAATTGCAGGATATGCTATTGTTGTTAGAGGAAACACAATTCTTGGATTTTACACCTTTCTTTTCTACATTGCCCCAACCCCACAAACCTCTTTACCTAGATTCCATTCTTCTAACCTATTAGCGAGTTCAAATTGTGAAATCGATTATTGATATTATATCACCTCTTAAAAATGTGATTTTTCTTCAAACTCATATATAAATACAGAATGTTTAATGCATCAGTCTGTCTCTTTACCGTTTAGGTCAACTAAAAATTAAACAAGTAATATATATATTATTAGTATAAATAATTTATTTTTCTACATTGCCCCTAACGCCACAACCTCAGCTTTACCTAGATTCTTTCGCATAACCACTCCTCTATCTTTTTATTTATTAGGTCAATCCAAAAACCACTCATAACTAGAATCAAGCATATATATGTATTAATTCAGTTTAAGTTACACTAATCGTTCCGACTTCCGTCCTGTCTTCAATTTCTTAATTTGACTGACTATGAAATTTAAGAAATAAAAAGAAAATTCTTCAATTTTGTATCTTAATATTAATTGAAAATCTTAGTAGGTACTCATAAAAGTTTATGATAATAAATACGAACTTACGAGATTATTTGTCTACCCATATGATCGTGCATGTATTCAAGATCCTAATTAGAGATCGAGTATATATAGATATCCTAAACGTGAGAATTATGGTGCAATATGAATATTAGGATCTTATTTTTCTTAATCGAAGGTTTTCAATTTAAACTCTGTCTTTAAAATCAAACGAAGGTTGAATGATCAATAATGAGAAATACGTGTATTCAAATAAAAGGGAAATTAAACTCCAAATTTGGAACAACCTATCTGATTAGTTGAGTTATCACTGCAAAAAATTTTCCTATGTTATATATCTTATGTCATGCTTCTTCTTTCTCCGAATCAATTCCTAGTGTTAGCCGATGAAAACAAAAAAAATCTAAGTACTAATATTCATCGATAATGTTACTTAATATGATATATCCCTTGTAGGGGACGTTTTTCTTTTTGGTAAGTTTTACCTGACATAAATTTATATTAGTCGAAATTACAAAACAAGTATCAAATACAATGACGGAGCTAGAGTTCTAGTAACTTTTACAAATCTAAGAATCCATAAACTTAAAAAGAGATGGCCATACCAAAGAAAAAGTATTGTGGCCTACAAAGAAAGATAATAATAAAAAAACAAAGGGTAAGATAGAAACCTAGCAGACGAGGACCTAGGTTAAATATATTAACCAATAATAATATGCTCCTCTAAAAAGACATTGATGGGAACCTAAATTTTTAAAAAAGAGCTAGGAATTTTCAGAGTAGATTATACAAGCATTCTCTTGATCAGACACAACAGAGAAGAAAACAGAAAAGATAGATGGATGGAAGCACAGTTGACGTAAGTTGCATAATTTCCCCCATGCTTGCACCATCTTATCAACCATATGTATGATGCATCCATCCATCACTTTACAATACACCCCCCCCCCCCAATCCCCACCCACCCCAACCATCCGAAATCATTATTTTTTGGTCGATCTAAAAAAAGAATGACATATATCAATTTGTTCAAATTTATGTGACATAATTTGATTAGACACAAAATTTAAGAAAGAAAAAAAGATTTTTGAAACTTGTGATTTGAAACAAACTTTAGATATTTGTGTGCTTCTAAATCGTTGGGGTAAAAGTTTATTTTTTTTTCTAATTAAAGAAAGGTAATATTCTTTTTGAGATGGAATAAAAGAAAGGTGTGCATCACGTACAAATTGAGACATAATGAGCACTAATTTAACTTAAATCTTACTCTCTCAAATTGGTTTGTCTTACTTTCTTTTTAGTACATTGAAAAAGAATATCTCTTTTCTTCTTTAGAAACTATGTTATAACCTTTTACATTATATATTTAAAAGACCACAATATTAAAAAACATTTTGATACATTTTTTATATGTATCAAATCTTTAGCTTAATACCACAAGATTCAAATCTTCGTTTTTATAGTCTATTGAAAACCATAAGTACTCCACTTATAGGATTACATCAAATATATATGCTGCGTCTGATCTTTATTTTTTTCTTAAAATCCGTCCATACTTAATCAAACACCTTCACATAAACTGTAACAACGAAACTAATAAATCACTACAATCAATACACAACTCACACAAGCAAACAAAGGATTTATGCAGAGGAAAATAGAAACTCTTATTCTTGTTATGATCATGAATTGATAAAAAAGGTGTACAGTATAGTAAAGTTTCTCTTGCGTGAATTGGTGTCAATACATCAACTATTAGTAACCATCTTATCAACCTGTCAAATACATCACCTACTACTCCCTAGCCATTAAAAATTAAAAAAGCCTCTTCCTTCTTTTCACTACTCAACAAAAATTAAAACTTCTTTTCTTGCCTACCATATACAGTGCTTTTCAGTTAATCATCTCCTCTATGCTTATTGACCTAAAAACCATAAGGATATGTCTAAACTTTACATCAAATCACCACTGATTAGTATAATGAAACAAGGCATGGCTACAACATGGTATAAAGAGAAACTTAGCTTCTGTATAATCATAGATTTTGAAGGTTGAAAATTCGAAACAATCAAAATTGAAGTAAGTTGAAAAGTCGAAACATTCAAAATTGTTGTGTAAAATTTCGTCCAAAAACTTGTCTGAGTATGTTTTTAGAAACTTGAAAATATTTTTGTACATAATTTTTTATCAAACATCTATTTGAAGTAAATTTTCATCTAAAATTTATGAAAAAAATGATAACTTAAAAAGATATAAATTTAAATTAAAAGAGAGGTGGTCCTAGGGATAAACACTAGACACGAGAGAGATCCCATTGTAGGGGGGTGGGGGGCAAAGTGGGTAACAAGAATAACCCTATTTTGACAACTTTGATGGTTTTGTTGAGGGGACAATTGGGCACAATTTAGGGCAATTGATTATGGTCCTATTTAAAAGACACAAAACAATAACAACAATTCTCATGCATGTTCAAGAATCTCCTCCTCCCCCTTCTTCCATAAAAAAAAAACAAAACCTCATATATATAAGAAATTTTAGGGGAATTAAAATAGTAGAATATGGTGTATACAACTTTTATTGATTGATTTCTCAGATGAATAATCAACTATTAGTTATTACTATCTCAAAAAGTCATTTTTTTTCAACAAAGAAAATAACTTTCTTGTTGGCCCCCATATCTTTTTCCAATTGTGACCACTTTCCATTAATACCAGAAATCTTTTGTAAAGTACAATAAGAAAATGCAACAAGATAAAGACTTTGATAAGGAATCATATAATAAAATAAACAAAAATGTTCTCTATAGTCTACAACTAAAGTACTAAAATGAAAAGGTGAAGCATGATTAGCATTATAAAGTGAAAGATAATGAAACCATCCACCATTACTACTAATACAAACAAACAATATGGTAGGGTTAATTAACACCTTTAATTGGAATATACATCATTTTCCCACTCCAAAGTGCCACTTACCTAACAATTTGGTAATACCATGAGAATCTTTCATCAACAACAACAATTAATATAATAATTAAAAATAAAAATAAGTTGATCAAGATCTTGCATTATACAAAGACTAGTTAACTTAAATACTATATATCATCAACCTAGTCCTCAATGTTAAAATTTAAAACATTCATATCAATAAGTAAAACAAAACAAACAAAAAAACCCATGAAATTTCAATACCTCAATTCATTGTCCTTCACCATGCAAATTTCTACTAGTACAACTTCACTAGAAAATCTTGTTATTTAGGGTGGGTTTTCTTTCCCCTAAACTTCACGCATTTTCTTCAGATCCCTCCTACACTATCAGTAGTCTTAATTACGTACCCTCTGAACTTGGCTATTCAACAGTAGTTTTTCTCAACGCCAAGACGAGATGGAAAAAAGAGGTTGATTTTGCCAACCTAAGAAGAAAGAATTACTCGAAACTCCTAGTTGATAGCCTTCAGAAGGATAATGTAGTCTCAAAAGAAGCTTAGCTTGTGATAATGCAAAAGGGCTTAAAGCAACATTACTAAATCCACAACTCCTCAACATAACTTCCCATGATCTAAACCTTTCATGTCTTTCTTTCCTTTTATCTCCTTCCATCGCCACGATATCAACAATCTCTCTCCCAAACCACACTTGTTCAACTGTCATCCTCTCTCGACTACCCGGTGGTAATGTAGCTTCCAATGAATCAAACACAGCCGTATAATAATCCAACGCCTCGATAAATCTTTGTAAAAAAAGAGGATGGTTATGATTTGCTTCCTTCTCCGCGATTGTAACAATTTTAGGGTTCATTGACTTAACCCTATGCAAAAAAATCCTTAATTTTTCGCGGTCTTTTAAAAGGCGGTGGAGATAGAAAACACAGTTGATAGCTAGGGTTTCATCAGGGAGGAGTACAATGGAGGAAATAATAGAAGGATCTTCATCGTGATCGCGATTATTATTATTATTGGCGATATAAAGAGGATGGAATTGAAATCTCAACCCTAATGAGTGAGCAAATTTAGCTAAACGATCACCTGTTCTACGAAGGGTATCAAGGTCATTTCCAGTACCGGTGATTCGAAGAGTAGGAGCAGGGTAACGATCAGCTAGTGCTTGCATTAACGGTGGCCATTGAACCCCGTGATTAATGTCGAAATCAACGATGTGGATTGCTTGATGATTACCGTTAATCGCTTCTAAAATCGCTTGATTAGCGGTTAATTGAGTAAACCTTATAAAAGGGGTAACTTGGTTTAGAGAAAGATATGATGATTGAATTAGAGCTAATGATGACGATGAAGAATCAGTTGGAGTTGTTTCAACAGGTGTCATGAAATGATTGGTGGTTGACGATATATAGCGGTTGAGGCGAAGGGAAAGTGCGCGAGTAAACTGATGGACTAACCGTTCAGTTGAATCACCAAAAGGAGAAGAGTTAGTTGATAATATGGTAAGGAGTCTTTTCGCGGCCGAGAAATCGGACCGCGAAATCAACTCCCCACAGCTAATGAGTAGCTGGCGGATTTGAATAGCTGGCGAAGTAATGGTGGTGGTGGTGGTGATAGTTGTAGTAGTAGCGGTGAATCTACGCCGTTGATGATCAGAAGATTCTTCATCATGATGAGGGTGAGATTGAGATGATGAAGAACCAAAGGATCCTAACATATCATTCAAATTTAACAACACTATTTCAGGTGAAAGGGAAAACCCTAGAGAGAGAAAGAATATGCTTATGAAAAGAGAAATAAAGGAGAGAGAGAGAAGGGAAAGAAAGGGGACCTGGGGTGAAGGACAGAGAGGTGTTCAATGATGGAGGAGGGGAAATTTATGGTTTTGGCATCTGAAAAATTATGTTGGTCGCGCTCTTTAAAAATATTGTAATGTTTTAATTTTTTTTTTAGAAGATATGACAGACACTCGATAACATTTTTAAAGAAATTGAATAAGCTGAAAACTAACATAGAGTTGGCATGAGTGGGAAAATGTGAAAATGATATAGGAACTATACTCTGGAGAGTCGTTTGATTGGTGGGATAAGATAAATAAGGATATTCCTTGAAATTACTAATGTCATTTAATTTTTAGTATAATAGAAGGATAAGATAATCCTGAAACTAAAATATTACTCACTATTAAACATAAGATAAAATAAGCTTATAAAATATCTCAAAATTGTTATTCTTATTCCACTAACTTAAAACCCGTAAAAATATGTGACACTATGTTAAGGAAGAGTAAATTCTGAGTTGTATGATTATGTGACAGAAGTAATTAATGCTAATTAATAAAGTACAAATAATTAAGGAAATGATTCTTTTAGACAAGGATAATTTGATATGAGGAGATCTAGCAGAATAATTAGTACTACAAAAGCTACTTAAACATTTAAGCTTATAGCAACAAAAACTAAAAAGTAGCTTTTGTTTTTGTACTTAAGATGCCAATTAGGTTGATAATGACTTGATTCTGATAGAATATCCATTTTGTTGACCATATATTATTTGTGGTTTCTCTGTGTGAAACTCCACGTTATTAGTCAGCCGACATATATAATATGCTTCTATATATCTTAATTAATTCTTAACTCTTTTAAAAAAACTAATAATAAGTACAGCTAAATGGGAATTGATTCTTTTAAATTAGGGCAATACTGTCCAAATATCGCACCAAATAGGGATTTTCTAAAACTACTATAATTTCAAATATATGATTGTGAATGAAATAACTTTATAGAGAAATTGTTCTCGATAAATCTTCGATATGATAACATGATTGCCAATGAATTATGCCAACCTATTCTATCAAAATATGGTTTTATCAATCTTAGTCTTAATTAAAAAAAAATAAAGTCCTATGGATATATATATATATATATATATATATATATATATATATATATATATATATATATATATCTTCTAGTTTGTTTTTTAAGAAAATGCAATTTAGAACGTTGGTTTTCCATTGCCGATCACATCGAACAAATTTATTATATATATATATATATATATATATATATATATATATATCTTGAAGTACAAGACGTGGAGGTTCAATATTGGATAACCCGATCTAGAATAGAGTAAGTTCACTTGAATCGAGTGTTTATTGAAAACAATATATCTACTGAAAGAGATAAGTTTGTGTATATTTTATGTACCCTCTTCAGACTCTCACTTTATGGGATTATATTGAGTATGTAGTTATTGCCGTTCAAGAATAGATGAAGTGTGTGTCTCCCATTCTATTAAACCCCAAAAATCAGATTATACGGTATATTGTCTAAAATCATATTATAATCAGGAGATAACAATTCATTCCTTCAACTTATGTAAAACATTTTAATATTTTCCCCTCTTGCACACCCGATGTATGGTTTTTGGTGTGTAAACAAACATAACATGATGGATCGTTCAACATTCGTAATTTCATGATCAATGTATTACTAAAAATCAGGCGAAAGCAGGATTTGAACTCCCTTTAATTTGTTATAAGTTGGATTTCTAAGTTGGGAAGACACGAACAAGATTAGAAATCTGTCTAACTTTGATATCATATTAAAACTATATTGAACGTTAATATATGACTTTTTCACTCGATTCCTTTGTGTGGGAAAGGAAAGGAAAGGGAAAAGTTGTCAAAGGACAGTACCACCTAACAACAACAAATACACGCAAAGCCTTAAATATGTCGAAAAACTTTACACACCACACGTAGTATACAATATATTTATATCTATATATATAAAATAATGTAACACTAGCTGAGTAACTGAGCCCCCCACCCCACCACCCAACCACCACCACTAAATAAGAATAATATAATTTCCTAGTTTGTCTCTATTTATTTTGCTTGGATACGACTTTAGTGGCTTTTCATTTCTCTTTTTGATGATGAGATATATGCAAATGTGGCTGCCTTACCACGTGGGGTTTAGGAACAATCCAAAGCATAGCTAATATACCTTAAAAATATACGAGGACAATTCACGATATAAAAAAGTAAATATTTATTATTAAAAAATTATTTATTCATATTATAACGTAATTATTTGATAAAATTGTGTTGATGGATACTTCTTGTGAATAAAGATGCTTGCTCGCCACTATATAGATTCCACTCCTCAAACTCCCAAATAAAAAACCCATGCTCAAACCTAAAAGAGGAAAACTAATATTGCTCCGTCTCATATTAATTAGTTGTTCACTTTCTTCAAACTCATCTATTTTGTTTATTTTTTCTATCACATCCGGATATAAAATAGTTGGTAATCGATGGGTTTTCATGAATATATATTAACTCAAGTTCGTAATACTATAAATTCATAAATTTCAAATGTTGAATCCTTCTAATCACGATCAAAACTCGAGAAGGGATGAAGTATCAATAAAGTAACAATATATGATTGTGGTACGTTGCACGTGAACTTTGTAAGAATAATTCATTGTCCTCAGCATCGTTATCTACTTTAAAAAGTAGTGAAATGAGATTTTGTAGTCGTGGGGTTAAGAGATCACACACAGATATATATATATATACTTTAGTACGTACATAAAATATACTCCTTACATAAACACTCAACCATATAAATCTAAAGACTTAGATTCACTTCTTTCTTTCTCTAAAATATCTAACAATTTACTAGCTCCTGTGTTATAAGAATATATTTTTGATTACTTATTTATAATATGTCTCAATCATCGAGTGATTTAAGTTAAATTTTTATCCTTAATTACATCCTGAACAAAATTTCAAGTTTAACAAATAGATGAACATAAAAAGAGATGAGATTGGGTAGAACATCAACAATAAGAGCATCATTTTGCCTTTGGCGAGATTCATCTTAAATTCAATTACATTACTCTCTTCATCTTATTTTATTCCAAGGTGTTACTGTTTGATGAAAAGTCATAATTTTCTTGGACCATTATTTTCTCAACTCTTTATTAATTTTTGAGCTATGGTACTTTTCATAGAATTATCAAATACAATAATTTTAGTTTTAATTAAAAAATTCGTACTAACATATGAAAGAGATGGTTGTTATTCTTGTTTTTATAACATATTACAAAAGATGAAAAGTGATTGTATATATTATATACCGTGTAAAAGAGTATAATGTTGTGATGTCTAAGTTTGATGCCTAAAAATGACAAGAGAACAAAAGGGAATATTACAAACTCCCAAATAGTAAGTTAAAAAAAATGTCTCTTTTATTCAATAATGTACATAACGTCGAGCAGTTCCTTTACAACTTTTGTTCTAATTAGGGTAACCTATATGCACACATGATTTGATTAATCAGAGGTATCGTGTGAAGTCGATGCTATTTTCAACTACTAGCCAATGAAATTAAATAAGTAAATTTATGTTATATATAATGTCAGTGTAAAGAATTTCTTACATTAGTAAGTTACTCGAATATATATATATAGGTAAGTCTCTCGTTAAAATATGAGCTTTGGTAATATTAAAACTCATTAATACTAACATTAATTAATTAGTAGTACTGTTGTAATTTCTTGTTTTTCGATTTTTGTTATTATTTGTTGTTTATTGTACTTTGATTATTGTATTGTATTTTTGTTATATTTTGCCGTGGCTTCTTCACTTCCATTTTTTTACCTAAACTATTTTGATATGTTTTCCCTTGAACCGAGGGTCCTTATTAAAACAACCTCTCTTCCTTCCAAATTAGGAGTAATATATGTGTAATATACTACTCTCTTCAAAACTTGTCATTTATAGCATTACACTGAATATATGTTATTGTTATTGTAGTTGTTCATATATATATGATATATAGTTGTATCAGACTTCTAATAACTAATAATTAATAATTTGAGGAATCCATGTTCCAACATGTTACATACGATAGATTACGCTAAGATTAAGACAATTAGAAAGTTATTTGATGATGTAAATGAGTATATCTTATACTAATGACGTAGATAACTTTAATACTTTTTTTTAATGTAATTTAATTTTCTTTTACACCAAACAAGTGAAACGATAATACCAAAGTATTGGTTCAATATCCCTCTCCCACATCAACTGATTTTAGTAGTAACATCGCGGGCTAGACATATTTGTCATATAACAAAAAAATAATCATTTTCATGAAGTTTTAGTTATGAAATCTCAAACGCATGAGCTAATTTAAATTATAGGACTAAATGTGGCTATTTATGAAAGAAAAAACCTTTGATTATTGGAAAAATTGTATGAAATAACAAACTATTAATTCAAATTAAATGTTATTGCCATAGTTTCTTTTATTTGTAATTCGCAGCAAACATTTCATGTTTTTTGTTATCCCATTTGTATACCGAAATATACAAATAGACCGAAATATACAAATGCAAGACTCATTTGTATACTGAAATATACAAATAGATCAAAATATACAAATGCATGACCCATTTGTATACCGAAATATACAAATGCATGACCCATTTGTATACCGAAATATACAAATGCAGAACCCATTGTATACTGAAATATACAAATAGACCGAAATATACAAATGCAGGACCCATTTGTATATCGAAATATACAAATGCAGGACCCATTTGTATACCGAAATATACAAATGCAAGACCCATTTGTATACCGAAATATGCAAATGCAGGACCTATTTGTATACCGAAATATACAAATGCAGGACCCATTTAATTTGTATATCGAAATATGCAAATGCAAAACCCATTTGTATACCGAAATATACAAATAAACCCAAATACAAATTTTTTATGTATATGTATACCGAAATATACAGATTAATAGCCATAGCAAACTTTACTATGGAGCACAATTATACAAACTATAATTATAACATACAAATATAATTTTTACGTTTGCTATATGTGAAAGTTGCTCTGGATTATATAGACAACCCATATTTTCTAGATTGACTTCTAAGCCCAAAATTGCATTCTCCTTCCTCCCATAGGCCCATATGTTCCTAATTTTGGTCAAAAGAGCCCACTCTAGGGTGTGCAAAAACCGATTTAACCAATAAATCGAACAAAACAAAACACTATTGGTTTATTGATATTGGGTTATTGGGCTAACGATTTATAAATGGTTTTGCAAAATTTTTTATTGGGTTATTGGTTCGGTTTCCGGTTTTATGATTTTTGTTAATGGTTAAACCGATAACCCAATAAGATTATACTAAATTTACTAGTCTTATTGTTAATGGTTAAGCGATTGTTACTTTCACACTTTTTTTTAATGGTTAAACGATTGTTACTTTCACACTTTTTCCTTTGAATGTGTCTAGTGTCTAAACTTGCAAGAAAAATGATTGTTACTTTCATGCCAAATGCTGGAAAAATCATATGATTTATATGCAAATTTTCTTTTCGTGTATATAATATATATGAGTATTTTTTTATTGGTTAAATCAAAAATCGAACCGTTAAGTACCATAAATCGATTAACCAAAAACCGATAAGAAATATGTTATTGGTTTGGTTATCAATTTGACGTATTTACAAACCGAAAATCGATAAACCGAACCAATAACGCATTAAATCGAACCGAACAGACCGATGCACACCCCTAGCCCACTCTATATTTTTGTTTTTCAAAAAATAAAAAATAAATATTGAAGCTTTTACACAATAAATTCCGAATAAGTTCAAGATGTTTAAATTTTTCAAAAACAAAACAAAACATTAAATTCGAAAAGGAAAGTATTACTTTATTTCTTGTATTCGGTTATTTAAATATTTAAAACATATTATTAGTGGCGACTATTATAGGTATTAGCACCGACTTATGTTACCAATAAAACATATTATTAGTGGAGACAATTATTAGTATTAGCGGCGACTAATGTTGCCACTAAAACAAATTATTAGTGGCGACTATTATAGGTATTAGCGGCGACTTATGTTGCCACTAAACGCTTTATTAGTGGCGACTATTATAAGTATTAGCGGCGACTTATGTTGCCACTAAAACATATTATTAGTGGCGACAATTATAGGTATTGACGGCGACTTATGTTGCCACTAAAATGTATTATTAGTGGCAACACTTATAGGATTGGCGGCGACTTATTTTGCCACCAAAACATATTATTAGTGGCGACTATTATATGCATTAGCAACGATTAATGTTGCCACTAAAACAAATTAATTGTGGCGACTATTATAGGTTTCAGCAGCGACTTATGTTGCCACTAAAATGCATTATTAGTGGCGACTATTATAGGTATTAGTGGCGACTTATGATGCCACTAAAACATATTATTAGTTCCGGGAGTACATTGCCTATTAAAGACAAAGGATAAAATCATATTAAGTTTTAACCTAATGCCTCGATTTTCTTATTTCATTTCTGAGTGTGTGGCATGACCTAAGTGTTACGACCCGATTTCGAAAACTAAGGTTTCGAAACCAATTTCGCAACTTTGGCAATTTTTGTTAGTTTTGGAAAAATTTATGATATGGAAGTCACCACTTAGTTTTTTAGGAAAAATTAAGAAAACCATTTAAAAAGGAGTATTTGAAAGAAAACATATTAAATAAAACCAGAGTCGGGTAAGGGTTCAAATAATTCTCTAAGGAAGGGTTTAGGCATCTTAGAGAATCCGCTAACACGCGGTTGACCGACGGATTTAAAATTTTGGCTAACTTTGTAAAAAAATGGTTCCTTAATTATAAAAATCTCATTTGAAACTTAGATAAAAATCTCTTAATACTTCTAAAAATCTCAAGAATAATCTTAACTTAAAACTTTTATCCATAGTCATGTTTCGAATCATACGATTAATTCTAACTCATAAACATGGATTAAAGGACCTTGTTTAACAACTACGAAAGGATATTAAAGATCCTTAAGTCATTCATACAAAATCCTAAGTTGAATTAAAAGACAACTAATTTATTCTAAGAAACTTAACAATTTTATCCTATTCAAGCGTTTGAGTCAAATAATCAACACAATCACTTAAGCGTGAATTTGAAAACTAATACTAACTATGAAAGAATATGAATAATTCTCAAGTTAGTCTTGAAGCTTAGATTGCCTAACTTAAAAGAGGTTTTTTAAAAATTTGAATGCTTAAATAAACAAATGACGAGATGGGAGAGCCATTAAAAACCTCCAAAGGATTCATCTAAGTTAATGAAAAAGTTAATAGAAGTTGGCATCAATGACAATAATAAGAAAATATGGACAAGACAACAACTAAACCGGCTGGATTTTCAGCCCATATCAAGTCCTTTTTGGGACTATATTGTCGATCTGTTGCTTCGTCAATTTTGGGTTTTCAACCCAATTTCTGCTTCTTGCTTAGCGATTGCTGGCGTTACTATGTAAATTGGACTTGTTAAAGTCCAATAATACTTAATTTTAATCCCTTTAGGGACTGCTGCTACTGCTTCGGTCAAATTGGGCTCTTTTAAGTCGAAATTTGCCAATTTTCAGCTTTTGGGAGTGTTGGAACTCTGCTATTAAGCTGCTGCCAGTGGTTTGGGTTTTAACCCATTAACATTAGCTTCCCTTTCACGTCTCGGATGAGGTTGACTCAAAAGAGAGGAGTATGCAAGAAAGGGGAGTCCATTGGACTCAAATGGATGTCACATGTGCAAAGAAAGAAAGAAAAGAGATTAATGTGCTAATCAACATACAAAAATGTTTAAGGAAAATGCTTCAAGAGCTCGTAGTGATTAAACCAACATAAGAAAATAAAAAATAAAATAATAAAAATAAAAAGGGAGGGGCACAGAAACTGAAATTTAACATTTTGGAGGAAAAGGAAATCATGCAACATTTTTTAGCAATGGACAAAATCTAATACAAAATGACACAAAATAAAATAAAATAGTGACACTATCACATACGTGGATGTGAACACATAGAAAACTAATCTCTCTCTTAATCAAGGTTTAGAAGCACATTGGTATTTAGACATTAAAATAAACTTTATTACAATCAGCCACATATAACAAAGGGAAAACATTGAAATTTAAACAAGAAATAACAATTTTTCACTCTAAAAATATTTTGTCTAATCTAAAATATCCAAAGAACTAAAAAAAAAGGCTTAAAATCTAATGAACACTTCTTTCTGTAAACTTTAAAGAACCTGAAAATAATAACATTCAACACAAGCTTTCTTTTCTAAATTATTATCCAAAAGCAGACATCAAACTTAGGCACACATAGACCAAGATATTAAAGGAATACAACTAAAGCAAACTTGAAAGGAAACATGTGCATGTTTCTATCAGTAGTGTACTTCCAACAAAACAAATAATTTTTTTTAAAAAAATAAACAGCTTATGGCAAAAAAAACAGAGAACAAATTTTCGCAACATGATAAATGTATAACTTTAGAGCCAACAAGCTCAAAATAGCATTTTCAGACCCAGCAACCCAATGTTAAAGAGCACAACTTATATTTCCAATTATATGCATTCAAACATGGTAGATGGAAGGGGTCTAAAGATTAGATTACGAACAAATCACATCTTTAATCTAAACTAACCAGTCCGAACTCATCAAGAACAACAACTAAAGCACGCACCAAAGGAAATCATTTTAGCTATGGAAAGTGAAGCCGAAACTAAGAGCTCGACTTAGGATCGACATAACTTATAAAATAAGAATCTAAAGAAGAAGTTGTTCAACATTTAATCCCCAGAATCTCAAAGATTGGCATACTAGTCATGTGCATATCAACATCTAGACAACTGACTATTCAAAAGAAGCTAAACATAAGGGTTGTCGTACATAAACAAGAAGATACGATGCTAGCGACCATCCCCTTTTCGACAATATGAATTTAATAACAAACAATATAAGACAGAGAACTGGACATATTTGAAACTTAAAGAGAAATATAGAAAAAAAAATAAAAATATAACTTCAATGATTCAGCTAAACATTATCTACAACAAATAAGTTGTTTTCATAATACTAAGATACTGGAAAGCAAGAACCAAATTTCTAGCAAATACGACAAACTAATCTGATCCCGTCACACAACAAAAATAAAATATATATATTAAGAAGAAGAAAGAATTACCTTTCGTTGAGCAGGAACTGGGATGACGAGTGGCAAGCAACGAGCTTCCACCACCAAATGAGCTTTTCCGGAAAGCTTGGATGAAAACTTCAAGGACGGGGCCTTATGAAAAATTTAAACCTTAAAGCTTTGGACTATCTAAATTGATTTCGTTGTAAACCTTATATCTCTTTCTATATCCATCCAGAACCCCCCTATTCAGTGAAATAACATGGGTATTTATAAGGAAAAACTAGGGTTCGGCGTTTGGGAAAAGGGCCAAGAAGTTGGATAAGAACAAGGCCCACGAATTTGAAAATTCCCTCCCAAATTCTCTCCAAGGACGGAAGAATATACCGAATTGATCCTCATTTCAAACGGATTGGAATGAGATGGAGGGTCTCGATCGATTGAGTGTCTTTGAGATGTTATGTCCCTCAATCTCACGCCACAAGGATGAAAATGCCTGCTGCTTTTACTGGAATAACGGCTGGAACAGTACTATCGGAGAGGGACGTTGAGGAACAAGACAAGAAAAGGCAGCATACTGCCTGTTGCCGCTGCTTTCCGTCCGTCTCCGTGAGATTTTCGTGTGCTGTTGTTTGCCTTCGTTGTTTGGAATAGTTGTTAACTCTTTGTTGAACAAAATAAATGGACCGGGTTAAGGGGAAATGGATTGGGTCAAGATTATTTAGAGTGGGAATTTGGCTGGGAAGGTTAATTGAAATTGAAACTTGGGTTCAAATTAGCAAGTTGGCCCAAAGCTTGGTTTAAAGTGAAATGGGATTGGCTAGCTTTGATTGGTGAATTCGACTAAAAAATTAAAATAAGTCGAATTAATATAATCAATTAACGAGCTTCTTAATTTTAACAAAATAAAATAACTATTTTGAAATAAAAGATCGACTATACCAATTAACTCATGAATTAGTGTGTGTGTGTATATATATATTAGAGAAATAAAACATACTCAATCAAAACATTATTTTTCGGTAAACTGATTTTCTCAAATATTCAATTAAAATGAAGAATATATATATAATCAATATAAAAACATATAATCTATATGAAAAATTGGAAAAAGTCTTGAAAAAATGATTTTGAAAGTTTTTTTTTTTTTTTCGAAAACAATTATTTTAAATTATTTGAAATTGAAGAAGCTTGGAAATTAATTCAATTGTGGAGGGTCAAAATTGGGTGTCAACACTAAGTACACTCACAAAGCCACAATGAAATGGGGAAGCATTGTGTCACCCCCCGAGCCTACACCCTGGGAGTGGCTAGCACTCGAAGACCATTGCTGGCCCCAAGCGAACCCTTGATCTGGCTTACTTAACTCAGCGAAAGACTTAACTCATCACATACACATTCATGAAGTAACTAGAATGTTATAAATGAACATTCAACTGGCCATAAAGGCAAACTCAAGTCTTTAACATATGAAATGAAAAGTAAAGACAACTGAATTGACTAACTGACTGTCTATCTGTCTATGAAGCCTCTAAACAATTGAGATGGATGTTGGGACAGGCCCCACAACATCCTAATGAACTAAGCTAGAAAGCAATGAAATGGATCCTCCGGAATGCAAGGAGGCTCACCAACTGACTCTGAGTGCTGAACCTGATCAACAAGACGCTGGATGCTGATCTTGGTTACATGTATCTGCATCATAATACGATGCAGGTCAACTGGCATCAGTACATTGAATGTACGAGTATGCGAGTTGAAATGCTAAAACAACATAAGCTAGAAAGAATCTGAGAGAAAATAAATAACTTACTTGGCTCAACTCAACTCAATCTGACTGAACTCATTTCAATATAAAGCAGTTTAAAAACAAGTGCAATATAAAGAAAAACTGTTTAAAAACATGATATCAACTCTGTGTGTATGCAAGATACAAATAACTCTGAGATGTATTTAAAAATACAATGAACTGACGTATATAAACATACAAAGTACTGATGTGGGAGTTTCTCTAACCAACAACCATCACATAAGAGCTATTGTGATGATACATCGATCTTCATCACGCTGCCAGCGCATCCTATACCCGGCCAAAGGTATAAGACTTGAACTGCCTAATGGATCTACTAGTCTATTTCGAAAAAGGTTCATCTAAAAAGTATGACTATTTTCTACCCATAATGGCTACATGGTTTAATTGGGCTGATAGTTGTATGAATTCTTCCCCATCGGTGCTCAATACTACTCTCGAAAATATACTAACTCTTTATGTTTTAAAAACATACTTCTTCTGTGATTTGAGATTATTGCTCAAAAGCTTAGCTCAAAGGTTATCTTGGAAATTTCAGTTTCCCTGTTTGCTTCATTTAGAAAGCTATTACTTTTTTTTTCTGAAAACTAGCCCGAAAGTTCTTTGAAAATCTCAGTTTCTGTTCTTATTTAAATGTGAAAACATTTATAAACTCTTTGGGAATACTTAGTCCCCATATACTTTTGAACAAAAGGACTTCAAACTTTACTCTTTACTCTTTACTGAACTCAAAGTTTTAAGTCTTAAAACAACGTTAAAACGTTTGTAAAAGACTTATGAAAACTTGAAATAAACTTCTCTTACTTGACTCTAGACTTTCATCTTAACTCTTGCTTGAATTGACTCTCAACTGATCCTTGAATTGAATTATAGATTCAAGGATTATGATTTGTGTTTGGAAAGATCTCATGATGTTTAGGATTGATTTCAAAGAGCTAAACTTGAGAAAAGTTACGAAATCATCATCTTGAAAAAAAGTTAGTAATGCGGAGATGTTTTTAAATAAATACTGGCGAAATTAAATTTTGAGATATAGGAGTCCGCGTCCTGTCCGCGACGCGGAGTCAATCTTTGTTCACTGGGGAACAAGTCCGCAACGCAGACTTGTTTGACGAAGCCTGCTCGACTTTTTCCTTCTTCATTTTCCAGCCCCAATTCGCCTAAACTCAAATATTTTCCTCAAATTCATTTTAGGTCCCGATACCCAGCGTATGTACTCAAGAACCTAACTCAAACTAACTCTAAAACACAACGTAAAGATCTCAGAAACTCCACAATTCAACCCAATTCAAGAACAACATTTAAATTCAAGAATTCATGTCAAGAACATCAACTTTTAAACTCTTTTAGGACGAATTGCGCTGAAACTAAAAATGTTTGGCGCATGGGTGAATGAACCCAACCTATGAGAGACTCACATACCTTGTAGGATCAACTTCTTGGCGAATCCACAACCAAAATCGATCGTTCTTGGTGAATCTTGTTTTTCTTCTTTCCTTTCTCTTGCGTTCTTTTTCCAAAAACCCTAACTCTAATTTTCAAAAGTGTAAACTGAACTAAATCAGTCTTGACCCCAATTATTTTACTAAGAAACGAATTTAATTAATTGGGTAAGGAAAAGACCAAACTACCCTTTAAAAATCCGGATTGGGCATTTCTTTATTCGAACATCCCAACTTACAAAGGACGTAACTCACTCTTACGAATTCGAAATCATGCAAACTTGGCGGCGTTAGAAAGATAAAAATAAGAGCTTTCCAACCACATCTGGAACTACACCTAACTCGTTCTTAGCTAGGAGTTATGGTCGATTGAAGTTTACCAAAATCTTAACTTTAACTTACTTATAAATTTCCAGATTTCCTTATACTTCCCAAAAATGATTATTTCAAGCTCTTAGCTTCTTTCTAGCTATTTCAAGTTGTGAGATGATACACATTGTGTATAGTCCCACCATTGTTTAAGGCATATTTACACATTTACAAAATAATTTTTAGGAATTGCACGACCTTCTTAGTCTTTCGTGTGTATTAACCAATGGATTTGACATCTTGAAAAAATGTTTTTTGGGCGTCCGTTAAAACCTTATTAATAGTGTGAGCTTGTCTCGAGGGGAAAACGTCTGCATTTTCAAGTTCAAACGAGGTCCAAAGCGGGATTAAATAAATTTACCATTTTACGTGTGCTATAATCCATGAATTTTAGGTGATACGTGATCTCGACAGATTTTCGGCCGAAATTTATTTTGGACGTCCGTTAAAACCTTATTAATGGCGTGAGTTGGTCCCGAGGGGCAAACGTCTGCATTTTCAATTTCAAGCGAGACTCAAAGCGGGAATGACCAAATTTTGGGTGATATGTTATCCCAATGGACTTTTAGCCAAACAAAATTGTGGGCGTCCGTTAAGACCTTATTAGTGGCATCAGTTGGTCTTGAGGTGCAAACGTCTGCATTTCAAGCTCAAACAAGGCCAGAGGGGGAATGACCAAATTTACCATTTTACGTGTCCTATAATTCATGGATTTTGGGTGATACGTGATCTCGTCAGGTTTTTGAATGTTAAAATGCTACTAATGGTGTGAGTTTGTTTTGACGGGCAAACGTCCGTATTTTTAAGTTCAAACAAGGTCCAAAGCGGAAATGACCAAATTTACTATTTTACGTGTGTTATAGTCTATGAATTTTGAGTGATACGTGATCTCGACGTGTTTTTGGCCAAAATTTTTTATGGACATCCGTTAAGACCTTATTAATGGTGTGTGTTGGTCCCGAGGGGCAAACATTCGCATTTTCAAGTTCAAACGAGGCCTAGAGCGTGAATGACCAAATTTACCATTTTACGTGTGCTATAGTCCATGTATTTTAGATGATACGTGATATCGATAGGTTTTTGGCCAAAAAATTTTGTAAGCGTTTGTTAAGACCTTATTAATGGCGTGAGTTGGTCCCAAGGTGTAAACGTCCGCATTTTCATTTTCAATTTCAAACGAGGCCCGGGAATGACTAAATTTAACGTTTTACATGTGCTATAGTCCATGGATTTTGGGTGATAGGTGATTCCGATGGGTTTTTGACCAAAATTAGTTGTGGGTGTCCGTTAAGACCTTATTAATGACGTGAGTTTATTTCGAGAAGCAAACGTCTGCATTTTCAAGTTTGAACGAGGTTCGGAGCGGATTTGACCAAATTTATTGTTCTACGTGTGCTATAGTTCATAGATTTTGGATGATGCGTGATCTCAATGGGTTTTTGGCCAAAATTTATTGTGGACGTCCGTTAAAACCTTATTAATGGCGTAAGTTGGTCTCAAGGTGTAAATGTGTTCATTTTCAAGTTTGAACGAGGCCCACCACGGGAATGACCAAATTTACCGTTATACGTATGTTATAGTCTATGAATTTTCGGTGATACACGATAATGATGGGTTTTCTGCCGAAATTTATTGTGGGGGTTCGTTAAAACCTTATTAATGGCGTAAGTTGGTCTCGAGGGGAAAATGTATGCATTTTCAAGTTCAAACGAGGCTCATAGTGGGAATGACCAAATTTATCATTATACGTGTGTTATAGTCTATGAATTTTCGGTGATACGTGATCTCGACGGGTTTTTGGTCAAAACTTTTTGTGGGCGACCTTTAAGACTTTTTTAATGGCGTTAGTTGGTCCCGAGGGAAAAACGTCTGTATTTTCAAGTTTAAATGAGGCTCGGAGCGTGAATGACCAAATTTACCATTTTACGTGTGCTATAGTTCATGAATTTTAGATAATACGTCATCCCGATAGGTTTTTGGCCAAAAAAGTTTGTAAGCGTTTGTTAAGACCTTATTAATGGCGTGAATTAGTCCCGAGGGGAAAACGTCTACATTTTCAAGTTCAAATGATGCCTAAAGAGGGAATGACCAAATTCAACATTTTACATATGTTATAATAGTCCATGGATTTTGGGTGATAGGTGATCCCGACGGATTTTTGACCAAAATTATTTGTGAGTGTCCGTTAAGACCTTATTAATGGCGTGAGTTTGTTCCGAGGGGCAAACGTCCATATTTTCAAGTACAAACATGGCCTACAACGGGAATGACCAAATTTACTGTTCTACGTGTGCTATAGTCCATAGATTTTGGATGATACGTGATTTCTTTGAATTTTTGGCCAAATTTTTTTTAGGGGTCCGTTAGGACCTTATTAATGGCGTAATTGGTCTTGAGGGGCAAATGTCTACATTTTAAAGTTCAAACGAGGGCCACAATAGGAATGACCAAATTTACCATTATATATATGTTATACTCTATGATTTTGGGTGATACGCGATCGTGATGGGTTTTCTGCAGAAATTTACTGTGGGCATCCGTTAAGAACTTATTAATGGCGTAAGTTGGTCTCGAGGGGAAAATGTATGCATTTTCAAGTTCAAACGAGGCACACAATAGAAATGACCAAATTTATCGTTATATGTGTGTTATAGTCCATGAATTTTGGGTGATACGCGATCGTGATGGGTTTTCTGTCGAAATTTTTTTTGGGCATCCGTTAAGACCTTATTAATGGTGTTAGTTGGTCTCGAGGGCCAAACGTTCGCATTTTCAAGTTCAAATGAGGCTCGGAGCGGGAATGACCAAATTACCGTTTTACGTATGCTATAGTCCATGGATTTTGGATGATGCATGATCCCGATGGTTTTTTGGCTGGACTTTTTTGTGGGCGTCCGTTGAGACCTTTTTAATAGTGTGAGTTAGTCCGAGGGGCAAACATCCGCATTTTCAAGTTCAAACGAGGCCTAGAGCGGGAATGACCAAATTTACCGTTTTACGTGTGCTATAGTTCATGAATTTTGGGTAATACGTGATTTCGATGGGTTTTTGGCCTCTTTTTTTCGGGCATCCGTTAAGACCTTACTAATGGCGTGAGTTGGGCCCGAGGGGCAAACATCCATATTTTCAAGTACAAACGAAGCCTAGAGTAGGAAATACCAAATTTACCATTTTACATGTGTTATAGTCCACGGATTTTGGGTGATATGTGATCCCAACTGGTTTTTGGGTGAAATTTTTTTTAGGCGTCAATTAAGACCTTATTAATGGTGTGAGTTGGTCCCGATGGGCAAACATCTGCATTTTCAAGTTCAAACGAGGCCCAGAGTTACGGGCTTACGAGCTATTTTTATGAAAAAACTTTACAGGACCCTCTTTAATGACATGGAGGAGTGATACATATAGTTTCACCATGATCCATTCCTTTTTTTGGCATTAAAGAGTCATTCAACAAGAATTAGGTGGTTTTTTTTGTTTTTTTGTGAGTGTTGGGCAACAAATTTTTTGTTTATATGGCTTCTAGTCACTTTTTTTGCAAAACATTTTCAATACCATCCTTATGACTTGGTGGAGCGGAATGTATAGGCTCACCATGACCCGTGCTATTTTTTTTTATCATTTAGAGGCCATTCATTAGAATTATGCAATTTTCTTAGTTTTCGTGTGTTAATTAATGAATTTTTTGGTGATTTGGATTTCCGGCACTTTTTGCATTACAGGATCCTCCGTAATGACCTGGGGGGAGTGGTAAATATAGTCTTACCATAATCTGCACCATATTTTCAACATTTAGGGGGTACTCAACAAGAATTAGGCGATTTTCTCAATTTTTTGTGTGTTAGTTAATGAATTTTTTAGTGATATGACTTCTTAGCACTTTTTTGGCAAAACCGTTATTACCTATGGGAGCAGTACGTATAGCCTCACCCTAATCTGCGTCGATCTTTTAGCATTTAGAAGTCACTCAACAAAATTAGGCCATTTTCTCAGTTTTTGTGTGTTAGTCAATGAATTTTTCGATGATATGGTTTCTGGACACTATTTTTTCAAAAATTTTACATAATCCTCCATAATGACTTGGGAGAGCGGTACGGATAGCCTTACTATGATTCACGCCATTTTTTTAGCATTTAGGACCACTCAATAGGAATTAGGCAATTTTCTCATATTTTCGTGTGCTAGCTAATTAATTTTTTAGTGATACGACTTTCATGCACTTTTTTTGCAAAACCTTTTTAGGATTCTTTCTAATAACCTGACGGAGTGGTACATATATTCTCACCATAATTCACACCATTTTTATAACATTTAGGAACCACTCAAAAGAAAGTGGGCGATTTTCTTAATTTTTTGTGTGTATTAGTGAGTAATTTTTTTTGTGATATGATTTCCACCCTATAGGTAGACTAATTGATTGAGAAGGACAACAAAGCTCCCTCTAGGATGTAGTGAGAGATCTTTTGGTTCCTTGCAACTCTATGCTCATTGACCACTAATTTTTGCCACATGAAATAAATCTACCATGAAGCTATTTAACCATGTTAGATAAAAGATAATGGTTGACCTACCACTGTTAAGTAGAAATAAGCCTAGCCATCAAACATTTTGCAAATTAAAAAGGACAGCTCGATGCACAAAGCATCTTGTGAACTCTCGTGTTCACAAAGAGCCCATAGAAAGGTGGCACCCAAGGAGCGTGATGTAAATAACATCTCTTAGCATAGGGGATGTTGATGCTTCACAATTTATTAAGTACATCACGAGGGGGGGGGGGGGAGTATTCTCTATGAGAAAAATTGTAAAAAGATCCAACTGTCTATATATAAGGAAAGCTGAAATCAATTATCAGCATGCATACAAACTTTTCAGTAAGATTAAGATGCAGAATCTCTATGGCATAAAAAAAAAAAATTAACCATCCAGATACTACTATACAAAAACTGCCATATGTGAAAGTTCAATATCCATATAGAATCCAAACTAGTTCAAGGTTCATCCTTCGAGAAATAGCTGTGTATATAATCAAGAGCAACTATTTGTATGTTATAGCTATATAGAATCCAAACGTAAAAATCATATTTGTATGTTATAGTTATAGTTTGTATAATTGCGCTCTATAACAAACTTTATGTTTGCTATGACTATTAATCTGTATATTTCGATATACATATACATAAAAAATCTGTATTTTGGTCTATTTGTATATTTCAGTATACAAATGGGTCTTGCATTTGTATATTTCGGTATACAAATGGGTCTTGCATTTGTATATTTCGGTATACAAATGGGTCCTGTATTTGTATATTTCGATATACAAATGGGTCCTGCATTTGCATATTTCGGTATACAAATGAGTCTTGCATTTGTATATTTCGATATACAAATGGGTCATGCATTTGTATATTTCAGTATACAATGAATTCTGCATTTGTATATATCGGTATATAAATGGGTCCTACATTTGTATATTTCGGTATACAAATGGAATGACAAAAAACATGGAATGTTTGCTACGAATTACAAATAAAAAAAATTATGGCTATAACATTTAATTTGAATTAATAATTTGTTATTTCATACAATTTTCTCAAAGTTAACTCCTTTAAGTTTTATTAACAAAGTTGTCATTTACAGTAGAATTTATCACTTTATACTATAAAAATTAGTATATCTTTTGAAAGCAGAATAGAAAATTAATGAATTAGAGCCCACGGCAGAAATTGAAAATTTACCCTTCTTCTCTTCTCCGAAATTTGTTCCCCGGCGAACCTTAAGGCAGCTCCGGGAAGAGGAACGGTGATAATGGCGTCATCGTCGAGTAGCGGCTTGACATTTAAGCTTCATCCTTTGGTGATACTCAACGTATCGGATCACTACACTCGTGTCAAGTCCCAATCCCAACCTCCTTCTTCCCACTCCTCCAACGGTGCTGATTCACCTTCCGCACCGCCTAGGGTTTTCGGCTGTGTAATCGGCGTACAGAGTGGTCGTACTGTTGAGATCTTCAACAGCTTCGAACTACTCTATGATCCCGCTACTCACTCCCTCGACCGCGCTTTCCTCGAGAAGAAGCAGGAGCTCTGTGAGTTTTCTTCACCTTTAGAATTCATAATTCCAGTTTTAGTAAATCATTAATTTGGTTATAAAAGGCAAACTATATTGTATTAGAATGATATGAGCGTGAATAGAGCAAACACATGATCCGTCATCCATATTGCTACTCGAATTAGTTTGAGATTGAATTTTATATACTTTCATGAGTTTATCTTATACCATTGTAGCAGTGTTTGATCTGTTGTGGCAGGTTAGTTGTCTTATTTTGTTGAGGTATCAACCTATGCTTAAGATAGACAATTACCAAGTTATGTCTAAGACTAACAATAGCTTGTAGCTGGTTTTTGATAACTTGATAGTTGAAATTCTATATACAGTTACGTTTGTAGCTCATAATACTTAAGCTGGGAATTTTGTGCAGATAAGAAGGTTTTCCCTAACTTTTATGTACTGGGATGGTATTCATCGGGGAGTGATGCACAAGAATCGGATATGCTTATTCACAAAGCTGTGAGTTCTTTACATCTCCGGAAATTTGTATTTGATCACCTTATTGAATTCCTTTTGTTTTCAAACTTATTTATCACTTTTTGTTATTTTTGCTTGTTAATTAAGAGGAGAAAGATAGAACTCAAGGCAACTCGTACTTTTCTGCGTGCGAAAGAGAGGATGGTTATCTGGTAAAAGGGAAAAGATGACTATAAATTCCATAGAATGATGCTATTCAGGAAGTTAATAATATTTAGTAGTAGAAATTGTGTCTTTTCAAGAAACAAATGGCTGCCTTTTCAATTCACATATGGTAGGTAGAGGTGAAGCAAAAATTGTAATAGGAGGTGGAGAATTGGTACCATACCAAGCATGTGTTACATAAATACTTGTATATAAAAAGATTATCGAGTCATGTTCTCTGTCTTTTCTTCCTCAAATGGTTTTAGTATCACAGTGAAGAAGAGGTGCTGACACCTGTGTCATAACCTTTGGATGATTTAGTACTGGAAAACTATCACAAGAGGATCAGTTTATACGAGATGCCCCAGCATTATACTCTCGATGGGGAATGATTTGATCATATATCTTTGAACATCAGAATTACAAGAGGAAAGAAAAGTGCTATTGATGTTTCATGGTCTCAATCATTATTTAGTGGAGTAGGGCTATTGTAACATCTTCTTTTGTTTGTGAAGGTAGTTTCATTTTTGGGGTGGGGATGGGATATGTCAGTCAAGGCCTGTGATTCAAATATTACTTTATTTGGAGATGATTAATTTGCCTAATCTTTCTAATAGATTGTATTTCTTTCCATAGTTATTGTCCATCTACAATAAGAATATTATGTATTTGGCAACAAATAACCTTGTTATATATTTCTTTGTATCAGTTGATGGATATCAATGAAAGTCCTGTGTACGTGCTTCTCAATCCTTCCATCAATCATGCACAGAAGGACCTGCCACTTACTATCTATGAAAGTGGTGTGTATATAGTCAATATGACCATTGCTCTATGATGAATATCTGAAATCAATGTGGCAACTTTTATTGGCAGAAATTTGTCTTGTTGTCCCTGTTAGAATAAAATATATTTATAAACATCATCTAGCTGCAGCTGTTTTTGTGAAATAAGTTCTTCTGGTGCCTAATATTTTTGTTTTGAAACTGTTTGTTGGTACCAAGAGCTGCACGTCATTGATGGCATCCCACAACTTATTTTTGTCCAAGCAAGCTACCAGATAGAGGTACAGTCTTACCAATTTTTTTTGTCTTGTCAACTAGTTCTTGGGAGCACCTTAATCAAATCCTTTGTGTTTTTCAAATATCTCATTGCTTGCTAGACTGTTGAAGCTGAACGGATTTCTGTTGATCATGTTGCTCATCTTAAACCATCTGATGGAGGTTCTGCTGCAACTCAGTGTGAGCACTATTAACTTCCTTTTTCTTTTTCTTTTTTTTTTTGCAATTCCAAGCTTGCAACAGTGCTTAACAATACTAGAATCATCTGCTATTTTATCTTCTCCACTACCAACAATGGCAGAGCTTGTCTAGGACTTACATGTTCTGTTTTCTACAGTGGCTGCCCACCTCACTGGCATACATAGTGCCATTAAGATGCTGAATAGCAGAATCAGAGTGCTACATCACTATCTGCTTGCAATGCAAAAAGGTATTTAGAACTTGTTGGGACTTGAAATTACATTTAAATTGATTGTGAAGGAAGTGCTTTAACTGGGAGACTCACCTAATCATCTTAAAATTTATTATATATTTATATTATACAACTCGAGTAAAAGTTAAGTTTTCCCTAAATGGACAGGTGAATCCAGATGCTTGAGATAGACTTAGAAACTGTGTATAAGTTAAGAGGAATATTTTTTCCCTTGACATTTCTGCTCCTCAAATGTTTGCCTGATGAGTTTATTTATTTATCCAAAGATTTTAATGTTGTAGTTTCTGTGGGTGCAGGTGATATCCCTTGTGATAATTCACTTTTGAGGCAGGTCTCTAGTCTTTTAAGAAGATTACCAGCTATTGAGTCGGAGAAATTTAGAGATGATTTCTTGATGGTGAGTGCATTTTGAGCTTATTCAGTAGAGTTGCAGATACACAAGTGTGTGTGTGTGTGTGTGTCTGTCTGTCTGTTTGTGTGTATCTTCACTAGAGTTCACTGGGTTTCTTCTTTTTGGTTCCCTGATTAGAACCTCAAGATCTGTAAATGGTGACTACTAGTTCGAGTTATGACCTGCAAATTGGTTATGAGAGATCTTATATTTGCTGTAGTGCACCTTGACTGCTTGTCTGATTCTATCATTTTAATTTGTTCTTTCTTTTGTTGCAGGAGTATAATGACACATTATTAGTTAGTTACCTCGCCATGTTCACCAACTGCTCTAGGTATGATGTTTGAGGCTTCTACAACTTTTTTTTTTTTTTTTTTTAATTTGATCATCATGATATGTTATTTTGTGATTTGGTAAAAATTGTTCAACTAGCTTTTAACATGAACTTTTACGCCCCTTCTTTCTTCTTTCTTCTTTCTCATTTTCATTCTTGATATATTTTCCAGTGTAATATAGTTTTTAGGACTAAAGTGTACCTTGATGGAATAATAATAATGATAATGACTACAGCGGATAGAAGAAATAAATTCATCAGAGGTAGTAGTTGTCTCACCTGATAAAAAAAGGAATAGAATTCATCAAAGGTACTTAATTGAGGCTGCTGTGATATACGGAAGAGAGGTTTATGCTAAATACACCCATGGGCTTTCCAATTGATATTGTTATACTTGTATGTTCATAGGCAGCTTTATCTCTCAATTAAGCTCGTCAAAACTGTTTATTAGTTAAGCTCCATCTGCAAATTAGTACTATTAAAATAGAGCTATAAGTGTGGAACAGTGCAAGTGCTGGTAAATAAGTTGCTGTCACAAGTATTACCACAAATTTTGTAGTGCACTTGGTCATGTCTGATTTCGTGAAGTCCATGAGCCAAATCATAAAGAATCTAACGTCTTTGTTTTATTGATGGTTGCAGTACAATGAACGAGCTTGTTGACAAATTCAACACTGCATACGAGAGGCATAGTAGGAGGGGCGGACGAACTGCTTTTATTTGAAAGTAGATGGATTGTTTTCTTGCTCTTATTTAATTTCCTCTGTAGCAAGTACCTACATCTTTGCGAGTTTAGGAAATCACGTGTATGGAATATAGGAATCAAAATAGTAACTTTATTTTTTTGTTTTTCCTTAGTTTTAGTTTCCCCATATGTTATTATTACCTACTACTATTCTTGTGGGCACAACACAATTATGGAAATGCCAGAAAGTGGTTGAGGTTTTTGTCTTTACAAGTTACAAGCTTTTAATCAGAGTGCACTTTGTTTAACGTAAACTGATTACTAGTACATGTTTGCGTTCCTTTGTAACCTGCCCTTCCAACCCTTTTAATTACTAGAAGTTGGCGTTTGGACTTAAAAATAATACCCAATAGAGTGTATTAGTTATGCATAGATTATTTCTTATGCATTGTTTGGTTTGGTGTATTAAAAATAGTATGCATTGTATAAAAATATTTATTTACAAAAGTATCATTCACAATTATGGTGAAAAAGATGTAAAAGTACTTTTGAGGGGTAATTGACTTTTAACCATATTAATGCATGTATTAAATCCTTTGCATTACTATTTACTAATACCTAGAAATCCATGGTATACACAATAGAGTGTATAACTAATGCTGCATGAAAAAATGCACCAAACAAGGGATTACTAATACATATAATTAATGCATGCATTTTTGCTAATACACTCTACCAAACGATTAGGAAATGAATACTACTTTAATAACAAGGGCTAAATAAGTATAAAAATGGTAAATTATATCTTTGATTTTTCAAACTTGGAAAGTAAAAGTGGACATCTATATTTAGTATAGTAGACAAGTAAGTATGAGTGAGAGCAAATATAATCGATCAATGATCATGGTTCATTTAAAACGGTTTAACAGGGTGTTTGTAATTCAAAAGGTGGTTCATTACAATAGAGAGCTAATAAAGCACAACAATGCCTAAACTAAGGGAGAAGGCTAAAATAAAATAAACAGAGTCTTGCTCAAGCACAAGTAGAGACGCAAAAGATGGGTTGCAGCCTAGGAAGCAATCCAACATGCATCACCAACTTGTGCTACTCAAATATGGAGATACCTAATTGAAATGTTACTACTATGTAAAAGGGAACTTCGCGCGGCCAGCCTTTGAGATGCCAAGGATGAGGTCCATCTTGATCTGTTGAATTTCCTCTTAAAAAATCTGCCTTCTGTTAACGATGCATAATGGTCCGATGAAATTCCCAACCATCATGGCACCCAAATTGGCAGCCATCAAAACACACAACCAGCCAGGGTCGCACATTGCATATTGTGGAGAAATTGTTTCTTTTATTGACTAACAGAGTACCTCCAACACCAAGCCAGCGCAAACCACGGAAAGAAGACTTGTGCATAAGTAGCATTATCGAATAACCAGACAGACTTCGACATTTAAAAAGATCAAGCTTTTGCAGTAGACTACCCTTGTGATTTGGTCTATCCACCAACATCTTCACTGCAGCATCAGTCACATGATAGCAGCACCTTAGACATAAATCAGTTAATGCTTTAGCAGCAGATGCAATGGCAAATATAGCTGCATCAGTTATTCCGGGAATGTGACTGACATCCAACAATGATAACGTCTTGCCAATTTTCCCCTCAGCACAAAATAAAAGCTCAATTCCCTTGTCAGTTACTCTCTTACAGCCTCTGATGCACAACTGCGTAATGCCCAAGTTTCCCATACCAAGCAAAGCAAGACCCTTATCAGTGATATCAGCTTCTGCTAAGTTTAGTTTTGTGAGTGTAGTAACACTTGATATGAAGAAGAGACAGGGGTCTGCAATGCTTCTGCACCCACTTGTGTCAAGTACCTCCAACTTACTCGATGAGGACAAATCCTCCAAAGCTTCACTAGTTAGAAGCCTGCATGATATCAACCTGAATTCAATTAGGGACCTTGCAACTCCTCTCATATTATGAAACGTCAAGTCTGATAATAGAGGTGAAGTCAACACTTCAAATTTCTTCAGTTTCCGGCATGAGTACAGAATTGACGAAAACCCAGCATCAGTAACGTTTGCAAACCCACCAAGTTTCACTGATTCCAACCTTCCACAACCTTCAGAAAGAAGGAACATGCCCATATTGTCCACCCTCGTAAATGCAGTGGGATAATTCATACTACTTCGAACAATTGCGAGGGTAATTAGATGCTTGCAGGACTGCACACACTGCAGTCCAATGTTAGTCAAGTCCAGTATCGTTGGATCCATAAAAGGTCTGTCTTCAAGATCCAGCTCCACCAAAAGAGGAAGAGAATACACAACTGTCATGAGAAGATTATCTGATATAACGTCCAAGACAAGAGATAAGCTTTGCAAGTTGAACCAAGGGATATCCCTGATCTTATCTAACCAATGGACAAATTTGCGTCCCTCCGTTTGCTGTAACTTCAATTTTTTTAAACTCTTGGGCAGAAATAGTTCAAGAGGTCGTATATCAAATACATCAAAGTAGGTCCCTCGGATTTTTATGGACAGCACCTGCAGGAAAGGAAAAAAAATCATAAAACTAACTCTCTAAAGAAAAAACTCTTTGTTGTAAGAGTAATAAGCTTGAAGAGGCACCGGGGACAATTTGAAGAAGAAAGGCGAAGTATGTGAAAGATGAGAATACTTCACCTCTAACAAGGTCAACTTTTGGAGCATTTCTGTAAGTTTGTTTTTGAAAAGTTGTGGATCTTCACACCCAGCAAATTCAATAAGCAAGGACCTGATTCAGAAAAAGGAAAATAGAAAAAAAGAAAACATACATTGGAAATAAATCCAGGGATAAATGACAAGATTATGAAAGTAACATATTGTTGGTGTAACCACAATGGACTTAATGATCTTGACTGTTCCATCTTCTGAAGATGGATATATAGAGTGAAATTAAAGAATACCAAGCACAAAAGCTAACACAGGTCGCAGTTTTCTATACCCAAACAGCCTAAAGGAATTCAGATACCATCAAGGGTCAACAAAGAAAAAATTTAAATTCAGCAGATAGATGAATTGGTTCACAAATTAACAAATGTGCTTCAGATATATCGGGGAAAAAAATACAAATCAGCTTTAGCAAGTTGTAATGTAATGGCTCAAGTGAACTATTAAAACTAGATAAAATCCATTAATGCAGAGAGAATTTCAGGATAATAACAGTCTGAAAATCCATCAATAGAGGCGATTGACGCCTTCTAATTAAGCCCTAACAAAATGGTTGCAACCACTTGTAAAGCTCTTAACATCAATGATGAGAATTTATAAACCGGTGAATTACCTATATATGTCAATTGTTGAAAGTAGCAAAAATGAAGTTTGACATGGGAGAATACCTTAAGTTGGGACACCTTCCTCTAATTGCACTAAGAATGTGGTAAGACAGAGAGGAACATTTGAGCAAACTCAAATCTTCGATATGTTCACCGAGAATATTGAAAATGGAGGTGTCATTCTTCAGTTGGAGGCAATCAATAGTTAAACTCTTGGCTCCTTGGACCCTACGCACGACTTGTTGTAGAGTCTCTTCATCGAGATAATATCCCTGTAAATCAAAGATACTAGTATTAAAATTTCATCCCAGAAGTAGAAATTGCATTAGCAAAACTAAAGATGGTTAAATGAACAGTCAATTACGCATCAATCCCAATCAATGCACATTCTCCATATGCATTTTACTCTATTCAATACTCATAAGATTCATCGGAAATAGGTCAATCTAAATCAACCAGCAATAAACTCAATAAATTCTCACAGTCAAAGCAATCCTAAGATAATCAATCAACGACGTCTCAATCCTAAATTAAATGATCTCCTCTACATAAGTCCTGGAGTTCTAATCCACTCTATTCACACTCATTTCATTTCGTAATAATCAATGAGTATACAAATCCAACAAAAGATTTTAGATAATCTAGGAACAACATATTTCACTTAACATTAACTCGAGACGATTGAATTGAAATTATTATCTTTTGTTAACCGTGGTCCGGGACAACTTGCATGCACCTCGACTAATTCCATGCAATACATGTCACCTCCCACCAGCAACCTAAAGCAAGTAACTCTACACACGAAATCACCTAGTGTTTGTTAATTTGCTAATTTCATATGTATTCTGCTCAATCAGGCTGCTAATTAACTCATTTTATCTAACTACATCAATAAAATTAGGGCGTTCAATTAGGAAAAAAAATTGACGTACTGAAAGATCGAGAGACGATAGAGAAGGGAGAACTTGTGCGGCGGCTGAACTGAAAGTCGGAGAGACACAAGCGGCGGTGCAAACAGATTCCAAATCCAATTTTTCCAATATACAACTTATTATATGGACTGGAAATTTATCCATTGACGGCTCAAAAACGCCATCGGAGCTTCCTGCTCCTCCTTCCTCTCCGGTATGGTGTCCCTTGGCAGTTCCGGCCATGGATGAAACATATACCAAAACCTAATTCCACAATTTCCTGCCATTTTCCAGCAAAAAGTATAAAAAAAAATTCGATCAATTCATAATTTGCATTTGCTGAAAACCATTCATAAGTTTTCCCATTTTCCATGGCAAATCAGTATCGAAAAAGTATAGTGTGCATACAATTTTAACTCATCTGGATTGAAGCAAATCATATACTAAAAATTAGTATAAGAAAAAAAATACAGTAAATCGGTAAAAATTGGTGTAGAAAAAACTAATACAGTAGTAATAAATACCACTGTGAATAATAAATAATAGGGAAATGGAGTAATAAATATTTAAATTGCTTTCTAGTTAATGAACACTTGTTGGTATATTTACTTACTTGTGACATATTATAAACATAAAAGGTTAAAACTGAATATGCTTACTTTATTTTGTGTTTGTATTAAAGGAAAAAATTTGATGATTATTCCCCATTTGATCAAAAGTCAGGTAGGAAACTTTAATAATAACATACTAAATGTAACTTTATAGATATACATTCATATATAAATCAGTATGAATTGTTCTTCTAAAAATAGATGAGTTAAAAACGAATACTATAATTAGACGGATCTTCAAAATTCAACAAGTTCATCCAATTATAAAATTAGTAACAAATAACAAAACAAATTAAAAAGAAAATTCAACATATAAGGAGAGATAACAACAACAACTACTTTTAGTATAATTTCATGAATAAAACCTGGAAAAATGAGATGTATGAAGATTTTATCTCAACCTTTATAGGATAGATAAATTGTTTTAAATAATTCAGAAGAATTTTATATTTCGATCCCCAAAATAGTAACGATATATATAGGTGTTATTTCAAGAACTAATTAATGCTAGTTTGACTCAATTAGTCACATATGATTACTAGTTTGACTCAATTAATGCTAGTTTAATTGTCATGGTTTACTTTTCGAAAGTCAATTTGACTAATTTTTAAAGTTAAATTAGATTACATTAATTCAATATTTTAAACAAAAAATCTAGATATTCAAAAACTATATGAAAAGTACAATAAATTGATTTTTTTTGCATATCAATATGATTAAAAATAGTATATTGTAAAACGTTAGTCAAAGTTTTTATAGTTTGACTCTAAAAAAAGAAATTATGACAATTAAAAGTGAACAGAGGTAGTAAATAATACTCTCTCCATTTCAAATTAATTGAATTGTTAAGACATTTTTTCATTTTTCAAATTAACTTAATTGTTCAATTTTCAAGACTAATTTTAGAATATTCTTCCAATTTTACCCTTCATTAGTTAGTATTGGAATTAGTTATTAATTAATATTTAATTATTTTAATTATAAATTTGACAATAATTAATAAGGATAAAAATGAAAAGTTATGTATAATTTATGTCTTTTTTTTTTTCTAAAGGGTGTGAAACACCTCAACAATTTAATTAATTTGAAATGAAGGGAGTAAGTAAATGTAATAATATTGGATCAAGATAATCCAAATCAATAATTAGCATTCTTCTTTCCAACGGCTAGTGTAAGATTTAGAAAAAGAGTTTTCGTTCAAATGAGATTTAAAAACTCATTTTCATATATATTTTTTTCAAATAAATAAATAAATTGGTGTGTTGGTGCATTTTCTCGGTTAATTCCTTAAAATTAGATTTAAAAAAGGTATACTATTTTATACATCCTTCTGCTGGTTACTCTATTTAGCATGAAAAAACTAAATATGTTAAATCATATATTACGAAAAAATAAATGAAGTAGTAGTGAGAAAATTAAATTTGTAGATACGCAATTCTAAGCCATTGGGCTTGGGTTTATGTTTCAACCTATCACATCATTTCAATCCTCTATGATCCAGTTAGCTTATGGGTTAGTATGGGATTCAATCCATTTTGACCCGTTCATTATTAGTTTGTAACCAACATTGATTGGAAAAACTATATAAAATGGGTCATAAAATTCAAACTAGTTATATTTTCATACCTCAATATAAAGTAATTCAAGAAATACTCATTCCCTCAAAAAAAAAAAAAAACTTTCGCATATAGTCACTCAAAAATAGTCTAATTACACTTTATAACTATAGTTTGCTAATTACGATTTGTAGCTACATGTTATAGGGAGGAGAGTGGCTAGTGATACTGGGAGATGGAGGAGAGAGGCGAGCGAGAGAGGGCAGAGAGTGGGAGAGAGGTGAATTGTATATGTATATCGGTTAAATAATTGTATATTATACATATGTATTTGTATATTCTGGCAAGAGAGATTGGGAAAGGGAAGAAAGAGGCGAGCAAGATTGAGAGAGGGAGGAGAGAGGCGAGCAAGATTGGGAGAGAGAGGAGAAGAGGCAAGGGAGAAAGGACAATAATTTGTATAATTCGCATCTCGTTTGTATAATTCGCAGGTACGTTTGTATAATTCACGTGTTTTTTGTATAATTGGGTAATATAAAGTTTGGAATTATACAAATATAATAAAACTCGAAATAACGAATTGATACAAAAATAAACGTATGAACTTTAAACAATTATACAAAATATATTGTACAAATTACATTATATAAATTATATTATACAAAATCCAAAAACTACATGTTTATACAAATTTTAAAAAGTTATACAAAAAAGATTGAATGTATATGATGACAAAACTGAAAAATCAAAGGAAATCATCGTCATATACAAATACAAACAATTGTATACAAATCAAACAAAGAATTAGCTCTGAATTATACAAAATGTGGCAAATTATACATATACAAACATGGCTAATTATACAAACTCGAAGTCTGCCCACATACTTAATGTATAATGTTAGTCGCGAGTGGTAATTATAGCAAACTATAGCTATGATGAGTAATTAAGTAGTATAAGTTTGTTTAACCGCGTAATTTTCCCCAAAAAAAAAAATGTACCAGCTACATCCCATACCCTTAATTTATTAAGGCTGATAATTTTTGCTTAACAGATACTAAATTAATATGATATATTGTATTGGTATCATTAAGGCTGATAATTTCGTTTAACTGATACTAAATCAATATATATATGCATTAGTATCATTAAAAAATATTCTACAAAAATTATCATTAGGCAATGATACTATAAAGGTATATGTATATGGTTGTGGTATCATTAAGGTTTCTTCTTCAAATATTACTCATTAGTCAATGATACGATGAATGTGTTTTATGTGTAAGTTTCAATCTCATCTTATTTATTATTGAAATTACTTTATTACTCCTTCCGTTTAATTTTATTTATCCACTATTTTTTATTTTTTATTTATTACTTTTATCATATCAAGAAAAGATAATTATTTTTTCCATTTGTACTCAACATTAATTGAGCTAAGAAAGAAAGGCATAAAACACATTCAACGAATGTGATTTATGTGTAAGTTTCAGTCTCTTATTATTTATTGTTGAAATTACTTTACTACCCCTTCTGTTTAATTTACTTTGTTAACTATTTTTAAAATGTATTTATTTATTTTATCATATCAAGAAAATATAATTATTTTTTCCATCTTATACTCAACATTATTATTTATTTTTCTTAGAATCGTCGTATCTCAATTGATTAGCTACCTAAAATTTAACTTTATCGGTAAATGTTCAATTCTCCAGATTGTTAATCCCCTCCCCTATTTTTCTTTTCTCGACCCACAATTTTATTTTTTGTCCTTTAAAAATAGGTCGTGACTTTGAAACCTTGAAAAACCTTTTTTAGATGTCTAAATGGAAAGAGCTGAGAAAGAAAGACATAAAACGCATTCGACAAATGCGATTAATGTGAAAGTTTCAATTTCTTCTTATTAATGTTGAAATTACTTTATTACCCCTTCCGTTTAATTTTATTTGTCCACTATTTTTAAAATATATTAATTTTAAAAAGATAATTATTATTTTCATTTTATACTCAACATTAATTGTTTTTTGTTTAGAATCGACGTATCTCAATTGATTAGCAACCTAAAATTTAACTGTGTCTGTGCATGTTCGATTCTACAGATTGTTAATCCCCTACCCTATTTTTCTTTTCTCGACCCACATTTATTTTTTGTCTTTCATAAAAGGTCGTGGCATTGAAAACTTGAAAAACTCTTTTTAGATGCCTAAATAAAAAGAGCTGAGAAAGAGTGACATAAAACGCATTCGGCAAATACGATTTATGAGTAACTTTCAGTTTCTTCTTATTTATTATTGAAATTACTTTATTACCCCTCCCGTTTAATTTTATTTTTTAACTCTTTTTAAAATATATTTATTTCTTTTATTTATTACTTGTGTTATATCAAGAAATGATAATTATTTTTTATAATTTTATACTCAACATTAATTGAGTTGAGAAAGAAAGGTATAAAATGCATTCGGAGAATGCGATTTATTTGTAAGTATCAGTCACTTTTTATTTATTATTGAAATTACTTTAATACCCTTTCTGTTTAATTTTGTTTGTCCACAATTTTAAAAATATATTTATTACTTTTATCACATCAAGAAAAGATAAATATTCTTTCCATTTTATATACTCAACATTAATTTCTTATTTCTTTTTTAAAATCGTCGTATTACAATTGATTAGCTACCTAGAATTTGACTTTATCGGTGAATGTTCAAATCTCAAGATTGTTAATCCCCTCCCCTATTTTTCTTTTCTCGACCAGAAATTTTATTTTTTGTCTTATAAAAAAAGGTTGTGGCGTTGTAAACTTGAAAAATCCTTCTTAGATACCTAAATAGAAAGAGCTGAGAAAGAATACATAAAACACATTCGGCGAATGCGATTTATGTGTAAGTTTCAGTCTCTTCTTATTTATTGTTGAAATTACTTGATTGCCCCTTTCGTTTAATTTTATTTGTCCACTATTTCTAAAATATATTTATTTCTTTTATGTATCACTTTTATTATATCAAGAAAAGATAATCATTATTTGCATTTTATACTCAACATTAATTGCCTATTTTTTCTTTGAGAATCGTCGTGTCTCAATTGATTAGCTACCTAAAATTTAAATTTATCGGTGAATGTTCGATTCTCCATATTGTTAATCCCTTTCCCTATTTCTCTTTTCTTGACCACAATTTTATTTTTTGTCTTTTAAAAAAAATTTGTGGCGTTGAAAACTTGAAAAACTCTTCTTAGATGCCTAATTAGAAAGAGCAGAGAAAGAAAGGCATAAATACGATTTATGTGTAACTTTTAGTCTCTTCTTATTTATTGATGAAATTACTTTATTACCCCTTTCGTTTAATTTTATTTTTTCACTCTTTTCAAAATATATTTATTACTTTTGTCATATCAAGAAATGATAATTATTTATACAATTTATAATCAACATTAATTGAGTTGAGAAAGAAAGACATAAAACACATTCGGCGAATGCGATTTACGTGTAAGTATCAGTCTCTACTTATTTATTATTGAAATTACTTTATTACCCCTTCTGTTTAATTCTATTTGTCCACTATTTTTAATTTTTTATTTATTTATTACTTTTATCATATCAAAAAAAGATAATTATTTTTTTCTATTTTAAACTCAACATTAATTTCTTTTTTTAGAATCGTTGTATCTCAATTGATTAGCTACCTAAAATTTAATTTTATCGGTGAATGTTCAATTCTCCAGATCTTTAATCTCTCCCCTATTTTTCTTTGGTCGACCCACAATATTATATTTTGTCTTTTAAGAAAAGGTCGTGGAGCTGAAAGTCTGAAAACCCCTTTTTAGATGCTAAATAGAAGACCGGGAAAGAAAGACATAAAATGCATTCAACGAATGTGATTTATGTGTAAGTTTCAGTCTCTTCTTATTTATTGTTGAAATTACTTAATTACCCTTTCTGTTTAATTTTATTTATCCACTATTTTTAAAATATATTTATATTTTTTATTTATTACTTTTATCATATCAAGAAAAAATAATTAGTTTTTTCATTTTATATTCAACATTTATTTCTTATTTTATTTTTGCGAAAATCGTCGTATCTCAATTGATTAGCTACCTAAAATTTAACTTTATCGGTGAATGTTCAATTCTCCAAATTGTTAATCCCCTCCCTTATTTTTCTTTTCTCGACCCACAATTTTATTTTTTGTCTTTTAAAAAAAGATCGCAGCGTTGAAATCTTGAAAAACGCTTCATAGATGCCTAAATAGAAATAACTGAGAAAGAAAGGCATAAAACGCATTCAGCAAATGCGACTTTTGAAAGTTTCAATCTCTTCTTATTTATTGTTGAAATTACTTTATTACCCCTTCCGTTTAATTTTATTTGTCCACTGGTTTTAAAATATATTAATTTCTTTTATTTATTATTTTTATTATACCAAGAAAAGATAATTATTATTTCCATTTTATATTCAACATTAATTGTTTTTTTTTAGAATCGTCGTATCTCAATTGATTAACAACCTAAAATTTAACTTTATCAGTGAATGTTCAATTCTCCAGATTGTTAATTTCCTACCCTATTTTATTTTCTCGACCCACAAATTTATTTTTTGTCTTTTAAAAACAGATCGTGACATTGAAAACTTGAAAAAACTTTTCTTAGATGCAAAAATAGAAAAAACTGAGAAAGAAAGGCATAAAACGCATTTGGCGAATGCGATTTATGAGTAACTTTCAGTTTCTTCTTATTTATTGTTGAAATTACTTTATTACCCCTACCCCTTCCGTTTAATTTTAGTTTTTAACTCTTATTAAAATATATTTATTACTTGTGTCATATCAAGAAATGATAATTATTTTTTACAATTTTATACTCAACATTAATTGAGTTGAGAAAGAAAGGCATAAAACGCATTTGACGGAGGCGAATTATGTGTATGTATCAGTCTCTTCTTATTTATTGTTGAAATTACTTTATTACCCCTCCCGTTTAATTATTTGTCCACGATTTTTAAATTTTTATTTTTTATTTTTTATTACGTTTATCATATCAAGAAAATAATAATTATTTTCATTTTATACTAAACATTAATTATTTTTTAGAATCGTCGTATCTCAATTGATTAGCCATCTAAAATTTAATTTTATCGGTGAATGTTCGATTCTCCAGATGTTAATCCCCTACCCTATTTTTCTTTTCTCGACCAACAAATTTATTTTTTGTCTTTTAAAGAAAGGTAATGGAGTTGAAAACTTGAAAAAGGCTTCTTAAATGCCAAAATAGAAAGAGCTGAGAAAAAAATGCATAAAACGCATTTGGCGTATGCAATTTATGTGTAAATTTCAGTCTCTTCTTATTTATCTTTGAAATTACTTTATTACCCTTCAGTTGGATTTTATTTTTTAACTCTTTTTAAAATATATTTATTTCTTTTATTTATTACTTGTGTCATATCAAGAAATGATAATCGTTTTTTACAATTTTATACTCAACATTAATTGAGTTGAGAAAGAAAGGCATAAAACGCATTCGGTGAATGCGATTTATGTGTAAGTTTCAGTCTCTTCTTATTTATTGTTAAAATTATTTTATTACCCCTTCCGTTTAATTTTATTTGTCCACTATTTTTAAAATATATTTATTACTTGTCTCATATCAAGAAATGATAATTATTTTTTTAATTTTATACTCAATAATAATTGAGTTGAGAAAGAAAGGCATAAAACATATTCGGTAAATATAAAAAGATATATATTTGTAATCGTTTTGCTTTTATGAGGTATTTGCTTTATTTCCACCAACATATTCTTGGGCTGAAATTTTCACTTTTTAGAAGATGTAATTGTAACAATTTTACAAAAAAATGGTTTTTTCCCTTGCTAGTCCAGGGCTCCAGGCCCAACTAATTTCCAAAATTGAAGTTTAAATGGTCCAATTTTATTTGAAATAGAATTATTTGAAGTCTAAGTAGATGTAATTGTAATAATATTACAATAATAACTGTTCAAATCATGTGATAATTCATGTTCTCACCGGAAAATCTAATTGAATAGTTGTTTCACTCAATTGCTTACGTGTTAGCTAATAATTTTTCATTCTTATTTGATTGGGTATAAGAAGTCAAGAGCATTTATAAAAAAAAGTCACGAGTTAGTTGGTTGTTTAGACCAAGATTAGAAATGAAAAAAAGACATAGAAATAGAAGATTAATTAAGACTAATTTCCATATTCATATTACTTTAGAGTTAACAGTGAATTAAAGGCAAAAATGTGTTGGACACCACTATGCATGTCTTTTTCTTTTACCTCAATTATGACTTTATTTAAATTTCATTTGCACACATGAGTTATGACATAGTTTAATTAGACATCTATTTATGTAATTAGGTGTTTCTATTAGATATTTTTGAGATATATTCAAATGTTTATTACGAAGATAAATTAAACCACATAAAAAATATATTTTAAACGCTTGTCTATGTGAGTAATAGATATTTTAGAAAACTCATAAAAGCTTTTTCAAGATTTAAATTTGTAGGCACATTTCATATCTCATTAATTAAATTTTCCATAAGAGTACTAATCCATCTAACTTCATTAATAACAAAATTTTGGACACGTGTGCAGTATTGTTTTGATTTTTGGAAAGAAAAATTAAATTAAAAAGTATAATTTGGAGCCTTTTGAAAACTAAAATTGTCGGAAAGTCAAATGTTTGGCAAAAGTGGCCCCACCGCCACTCGTGCGTGACTGCCGTGATACTTATTGGGCCCCGGCCTTTCATTTTTCAAGGAATTAGGTTGCCCTATTGTACTATGGGCCCTCCTCCCCAAAATTAGGATTGTGGGCCCATTTACCCGGTTTATTAGTCTATTTAAATTTAAATTATTTTCCGTATTTATGTCACGTAAGGCTCATCAAGTGTGTAATTGTGTCTTACTGTTATCTTATTATATGACTTGAACTCAATATATTAAGGGAATGACGCGAGAGTGCATGATCAACACATACCTAAAGCGTTTATGTTTTAGTTAGATTTTATTCATTTTTCTATAACCTTTAATGATTGATTTTTTCATTCTCATCGCACGAAATTGCGTCTTACTATAATCTTTTTTCATGACTCGAACTAAATATATCAAGTGAATGATGCAAGAGTGCATGGTTAACACATAATTAAGGCACCTACGTTTAGTGAGGTTTTATTCATTTTACTATAACCTTTAACGATTGATTTTTTTCATTCTCATTGCACGAATCCAACATATATGGTAAAGAACTGAGTGATTTATCTATCCCATCATAATTTATGTTTTTTTTTAATTCTTATGACTCGAAAATGAGAGATCTAGTTAAGGACTAGAGGAATCTTAACCATTCCATTGCATTCTTTGGTGGTTGATTTTTATTTTTTATTCTCGCGATTCAAACTCAAAATATTTTATTAAAGATTGAGAGATCTTATCCATCTTTTCATTAATCGTTTGTGGTTGATTAAAAATGGTTGATGAATATTTCCCTTTATAAATTGTCCAATTTACTTTTGCTAGACTAGATGAGTTTTTTTCAATTTGATGGAGCATCATTTATCGAATATTATAATCTTTATTTCTCTCCTTACTAGTATTGTTTTTCTTTTGGCTATTAGATTACTTTAAAAGCCTATATATCCTATGATATGATAATGGGTTCATTTCATTTGGCTAAAGCTACTTTTACTTAATAAATACTCTCTCTTTTTCAATTAAAATGTCTTGCCTTTTTTTTTAATTGCAAAAGGAGTTTTTTTTTAAAAAATATATATTTAGTAACTTTTTTAATTTCAATATGTAAGTTTAAGACCATAACGCACTTAATATCTAAGATAGTATAAGATTTAAAAAAATTATTTTTATTTTTTAAACATCGTGCTCATTCATACTAAGATACTTCGAAATCAAGAATATAAGTATAAAAAGGACGGTCCAAAAATGAGGCAGGTTTCTTTGCGAGGATTCCGCTATGTCATAGTGCAATAAATTATATTCAAATAATACTACTTTTTCTAACCTTCTTTTACGTAGTTTAATTAATAATTAATAGTCACACCAAACAGATTACCTCAAGAATTTACCCAATGTGGGAGTAATCCCAGGAAGATAGAAAAAAGGAGTAGGGGATTGTCTGTTTCATTGGAATGCTACCAAATATTATTGAGTTTTTTATTCAATGATAGTAGTTACCAGTTACTGTTTCAGTTTGTATCTTGATTAAATTGTTTGTGTAATTATTACTTTTTCTAATCTCAATTTATAATACATGACTTGGATTTTGAAAGTCAAAAAAAAAGATTACCACTATTTATTCTTCTAGTACTTTTTATGTAGTTTTTAAATATGTAAAAATAAATAAATAACTAATTATTTTAAAAAATAATATATCCAAAACCAAAAGGACAACAAAATAAAGAAGTTCACCTCTCAATGTCCAAATGATGTCATATAAATTGAGACAAATAAAATATTTCTCATCGGGTACAAGTTTCAAGTAACTTTGCTCATCAAGATTTGTAATATCTTTTATCTCCACAAAAATTAGAACATTAAACGTTATGATTTTCCCCTATTTTTGTTGGTAGTGTTTCGATCTGTTTATGTATACCTCGATAAATTCACTAAGATATCTGCTACTATCCAATAGTATAAATACACAATAATCTTATCCACCACAACTCAAACAAATACGAAAAAATCACATACTGTGATATATTTTTGACTTTGCTAAATTTTAAATTTAAAATCTCATAATTAACTTTTATTTTATTGATTACTAGACTACGTCGTTAAAAACAAGTAGTTGTTGAGTTTGTTTAAAGTGATAGAGTATGTGGCAATATGTTGGCATTATGTTATGAGGGGGGAATCGAATCTAGTGATAACAAAGGGCAAAAGTATGAGTATAAGACAAGAGAATTGGATTCAACTTTGTGCTACTTTATATTCACTCGTGTGGTGTGCATATATGTTGACAAAAGTGTGTTCCCTCAATTACCACAATTGGTAATTTGGACACTCCTAATATTTTAATTAAATTTCTCAAAAATACGGTACATACAACTGTACTAGTAGTATTCATCTAGGTTAAAATGAGATAATGTCGTTTGAGATGGTTTAATCATGTCTTATATTGGTACCTAGATGTACTAGTTTGAAAGTATAGAAACATGGCTGGTAAAAAATGGTTACAGAGGACGACTTAGACCTAATATCACATGAAATAAAGTTATCTTAACAAACTAACCTCAATCTTTGAAAACCTATGAAGAATTAGATTTGGGTCGCATGACGATTAGGACTTCACCTGACTAGTTATATTGAGTTTGTTAAATAAGAAGAGTCTTTGTGGAGAACTCCAATGCTTTTTGGAAAATTACCATGAATTGACTAGTGAACAAATACGATAAAATCTTATAACTTATGTGTTTGATTTGATTCTTCACTTCGTAAACCAGTCAGGGGTGGGTCTACATGGAGTCGGTTGGGTGCTCGAGCACCCATTAACCTCATCTCAAAATATATATATATATATATACATATATATATGTAGAAATTAAGAGGTATATTGTATAAAATTAACATAGAGCACCCAATGAACAAATGATATGATTGGTCTCTGGGCTCTTGGGTGGGTGCTTAAGGCTTTAATTTTTTTGTGTTGTCAAGCTTGAATTCGAATCTCACAATTAACATGTCTTTTTTATATTTTTGACTCTGCCACTTTTAGAGTACCCACAACCTTAAATTCTTAGATCCGCCATGGGTAAACCTAATGGGAAAAAAAGAACCCCAAAAATAAAGAAGAAAAAAATTATGAATAAACTAAAGAGTAAACAACCCTTGAGCAGTAAAAAACAGACTTGTTAATTGTGCCCCTAAGCATCAAACCCTAGGTCCCGCGCCCCGTGCCTCATCTCATATGTATATATATATATATATATTTTTGAATATATTATATACTTTATTCCAAGAAAATATTCTTCACTATGCTGCTCCACAGCTCGAAAATAAGTTTAAATAAAACATTTTCCCTACACAAATAATGGATAAAAAATGTACGTTTTAATTAACTAAACATTAAATATACTAAGTTATGTATTACGATGACAAAAGTAATTAGAATATAAGTTTTCTCTATTGTCAAGTGGTAGAATGTTTACAATTTTTAAACAATTAAAATTTGTAACACAAGTTCCTAATAAGCACAATATCAGATATTATATAAGTTAAGCAAGAAACTACGACGAAATTTACTCTTATTAACGTCTATGGATCTTGATTATTAAGTAAGATTGAAGGCAAGTCCATTGACTCTTCACTGATTAATTAAGACAGGCAAACATTACGTTTAGTACTTAATTATCTAATTAGTACTAATTTTTTTTTCTTTCGAAATGTTGGGGCTACAAGAATACAAATTAGTGAATAATTTATGAAATTAGAGTACAAGTTGATGTATAAATTTGGTGCATTTTTTTGTCCCTCTGATGAAAGAAACTTGTGAGTACGTATTAGACAACTATTGCTATTTTTATTTTTTTAAAACATTAATTAAAACCATAATTATGAGCATTGAAGGTTGCCAATTAAGACTAATAAGAGACTTCCAAAATCAAATCTAATAAGATCCACTGAAAATTAAATAAACCCTTTACCTCTCAGCGTTGATGCGACAAAGTGGCGTGAATACAATTTTTTTTTTATAAATGTGTTGAGTAAGAATAACAAATAAAAAATTGAAAATTAGCTTTTAGATGGAATTTTTTCAACGGTTAATAATCAAGTAGTTATATATAATAATTTATTTATTTTAATTATGTACTTTGTGTTTCATCATAATATAAACGGCATATCTTAATGTACACGATATACATAGTTAGCACATAAGATGTGGCTTCATGATTGATAAAGTGGATAGAAAATCATAAAGTCTTATATTCAAATTTCAACAAATATATTTATCTAAATTTTGATATACAGAGCTATTATTATCTATACCAATATTAAAAAATAGCAAATACCTCATAAAAGTAATCGAGATACATACAAGCGGGGTTAAACCTCGCGAACATTAAAAAAAGAAAAAGATAGATGTTATGTTGTATTGATAATGAAGACAAAAGATGTGAAAGAGATGAACATAATGAAAGTAAATTAAAGAGGGGGAGTTGCCTCTCGTGCACTCAAAAACTTTGTAACAACCACACACCAAACTATGAAATTAACTAAACAAAAATAAGAAAACACATGTATACTTATTCCATATATATTTTTCTTTGCATTGAAAATGCTCCCTTTAATTATTAATACAAAATTATTCACAGACGTAGCTACCCCGCAACCAACTCCCACACGTTCATCCAAAGGTGGATGATTCTTAATTAATTAAAATTAGTATTGTATGAAAGACTAATTTGAAATAAATATATAAAATAAAAATTTCATAGATAATAGAACTTATAATTTTGAATCATTTCATTAAGGATAAAATATATATTTTAAAGTTAAATTATTATTAAATATATAAATATGTCATTCTTTTTTTTTGTGTGATTAGAATTGTCCAAAATCAGTTCAGAAAACAGTAATTCATTTTCCTTCAACAACATTTACACATTTACGGTTGAACCTTTAAAGGGTGAACAACAAAACACGATAACTTGACCGTCTAACGTTAGAAATAAAACAAACATAAATGCATCTGACTCCCGTAAATACTATGCAAACTGTTTTTATCAAATAAATTATTTATATTTAAAAAATTCATATTGATTAATAAGAATACACGTATCAAGCACGTGCTCAGAAAATAGTTTAATATAAACACGTTTTCCAAAAATGTTATAATATAAAATTTGAATAAAAGGTAAATGATCATATATGTTAAGAAAATGGATAATAGACTTCAATCGACCTTAAAGTTAGTTCACGTGATTAGAATTGTCCAAAATTTGTTGAGGAAACAATACTTTATTTTCCTCCAATGACTCTTACACGTTTATAGCTAAATCATTAAAGCGTGAACAATAAAACACGATAATTTGACCGTCTAACAGTAGAAACAAAACAATATAAATACATCTGACTCTAGTAATATACAACGCAAATTGCTAGAAACTAAACATCATAAATTCGTTTGACTCCAGTAATATAGCATGCAAATTGCTTTTTATCAACATCTTGTGGACGTTTCACATTGGTGTGGGATGGTGCAATTAATTTCCTTGCGTAATTTTGAGCAATACACGTGTCAAGCACGTGCCCATAAACTAGTTTAATATAAACATGCTCTCCAAAAATATTTTAATATAAAATTTGAATAAAAGATATATGATCATATATGTTAAAGAAAATGGATAATAGACTTAAATCAACCGTAAAAGTTAGTTCATGTGATTAGAATTGTCCAAAATTAGTTGAGGAAACAATAATTTATTTTCTTTCAATGGCACTTACACGTTTATAACTAAACCTATAAAGCGTGAACAATAGAACACGATAATTTGACCACCTCACCACCCTACAATAGAAAGAAAATAACATAAATACGTCTGGCTTCAGTAATATACGACGTAAATTGCTGAAATCAAAACAACATAAATTCGTTTGACTCTAGTAGTATAACATACAAACTACTTTTTATCAACATATTGTGGACGTTTCACATTGATGTGGAATGGTGCAATTAAATTCCTTGCGTAATCTTGAGCAGTACACGTGTCAAGCACGTGCCCAACAATTAGTTTAATATAAACATGTTCTCCAAAAATGTTTTAATATAAAATTTGAATAAAAGGTAAATGATCATATATGTTAAATAAAATGAATAATAGAATTAAATCGACCTTAAAAGTTAGTTAATGTGATTAGAATTGTCCAAAATTAGTTGAGGAAACAATACTTTATTTTCCTTCAATGACACTTACATGTTTATAGATAAACCTTTAAACCGTGAAGAATAAAACACAATAATTTGATTCCTCGACAGTAGAAACAAAACAACATAAATACGTCTGACTCCAATAATATACGACGTAAATTGCTGAAAACAAAACAACATAAATTCGTTTGACTCCAATAATATAACACGCAAACTACTTTTTATCAACATATTGCGAACGTTTCACATTGATGTGGGATGTTGCTATTAAATTCCTTGCGTAATCTTGAGCAGTACACGTGTCAAGCACATGCCCACCAACTAGTTTAATATAAACATGTTCTCCAAAAATGTTTTAATATAAAATTTGAAAGGTAAATTATCATATATGTTAAAAAAATGGATAGTAGACTTAAATCGACCTTAAAAGTTAGTTCACGTGATTAGAGTTGTCCAAAAATAGTTGAGGAAACAATACTTTATTTTCCTCCAATGACTCTTACACGTTTATAGCTAAACCTTTAAAGCGTGAATAATAAAACATGATAATTTGACCATCCGACAGTAGAAACAAAACAACATAAATACGTCTGACTCCAGTAATATACGACACAAATTGTTGGAAACAAAACATTGTAAATTCGTTTGACTTCAGTAATATAGTATGCAAACTGCTTTTTATCAACATATTGTGGACATTTCACATTGGTGTGGGATAGTGCAATTAAATTTCTTGTGTAATCTTGAGCAGTACACGTGTGCCCAACAACTAATTTAATATAAATATGTTCTCCAAAAATGTTTTAATATAAAATATGAATAAAAGGTAAATGATCATATATGTTAAGGAAAATGGATAATAGACTTAAATCGACTTTAAAAATTAGTTAATGTGATTAGAATTGTCCAAATTAGTTGAGGAAACAATACTTTATTTTCCTCCAATGACTCTTACACGTTTATAGCTAAACCTTTAACGCGTGAATAATAAAACACGATAATTTGACCTTCCGACAGTAGAAACAAAACAACATAAATATCTTTGACTCCAATATAATACGACACAAATTACTGAAAACAAAATAACATAAATTCGTTTGACTCCAGTAATATAGCACGCAAACTTATTTTTTTATCAACATATTATGGACGTTTCACATTGCTGTGGGATGATGCAATTAAATTCCTTGTGTAATCTTGAGCAGTACACGTGTCAAACACGTGCCCAATAACTAGTTTAATATAAACATGTCCTCCAGAAATGTTTTAATATAAAATTTGAATAAAAGGTAAATGATCATATATGTTAAAGAAAATGGATAATAGACTTAAATCGACCTTAAAAGTTAGTTCACGTGATTAGAATTGTCCAAAATTTGTTGAGGAAACAATAATTTAATTTCCTTCAATGACACTTACACGTTAATAGCTAAACCTTTAAAGCGTGAACAACAAAACACAATAATTTAACCGCTCGACAGTAGAAACAAAACAACATAAATACCTTTGACTCCAATATAATACGACACAAATTACTGAAAATAAAATAACATAAATTCGTTTGACTCCAGTAATATAGCACGCAAACTTATTTTTTTATTAACATATTATGGACGTTTCACATTGGCGTGGGATGGCACAATTAAATTCCATGCGTAGTTTTCATGAGCAATATGATCACCTCATAAAGTTAACTTTTGATTTTGAGTTAGTTCCAAAATTTTGTTTTATCGCAACATCATATCTAAACTCATTCCATTTTTTAATTTATTTAATGTTGAAATTCTATTTTATGTTATACATGCTTCAGTTGATAGATATGCACATGCAAGGACTAATGGACAATGAAAGTCCTATGCTGATATGAGGTTGTATAATTAAACTTATTTTACCATCTTGATCAATCCTCGCTTCATAAGCTAATTTCTCAAATTAAGTTAAGATCAAAATTCATTGTCTTCAACCAATGTGAACACTTAACCAATATTTGTCTTTTGTGTCCACCCTACCAAAAGCTAAGGTGGGGTCCACCACACCCTAATTAAAGTGATTAAGCTAAAGAAGAAGAAAAAGAATCAAATCCCAAGTTTGACTGGACCCAAATATGAGAAAAAAGCAGCATATTTCTTATCAAAAAATAAATTAAAATAGACTATAGAGAGTCATGAGGTGCCTCTTGTTGAATGTTAAAAAATAAAGCAAAGAGAAATAGCAAACTCCACACAAAAAAAGTGCTAATTCTATTCATTCATCTTTACCAATTTCCCCTTCATTTTCTTTCTACTTTTAAAACATTCTTTCAATAATTTTTACTTAGTTGAGTTTTGCAGAAACTTTGTTGTACCTTGTATTGATGTTTATGTTTTAGTAAACACGTTTTTTCATGAACTTCCTGTGACCAGCCGACAATTGTGTCTGAACATCGTACTCTGCCCCTTACCCCCCCACCAACCCAGCCCACCCCACATCAAGAAACCTCTTCTTCACTACTGGGGTACTGTTGTTTGTACAATCAAAACACCTGCAGCAGCTGTCATACCAAAAATCCTCTCTTTTTAACAAACTCAAGATTGTGACTTGAAAATACCCATCAAGAATCTGGTAAAGTTTTTGTCTTTTCATTCATTTCTTCATTTTCCACCATATCTGGAGCTCTTTTATTCACTCTGTTTGGTTTTTCATCATTAATGGACAGGTTTTCTTGAAGATTTGAAGATTGTAGGATGGAGGAGTGTTCTTAAATAGTTGAAAGAATTGATTTTTATGCAGTTGGTTGGTGGTGGTGTTTGTTTTCAGCAAGATGAGCTATTAAAGATTCTAAAGAATTGATTTTTATGCAGTTAGTGGTGTTTTTTACAGCAATATGAGTCATAAAAGATGCCAAGAATATTTTTCACTAAATGGGGTGTTGAAAAATGTTGTCTTTATGATAATACTTCTGAGTTGTAGTTTTTTTGTGGTGGTGTCAAATGCAAGAAAGCTAGCTGAAAATGATCAAGTAGGGAGGTTATTAGCCTTCAAGAAGTCCTCTGTTGAATCTGATCCAAATGGATTCTTGAATGAATGGACTTCATCTTCTTCAAGTCCTTGCACTTGGAATGGGATTTCATGTTCAAATGGTCAAGTTGTTGAGCTTAATCTGTCTAGTGTTGGGCTCAGTGGTCTACTTCACCTCACTGATCTCATGGCCTTGCCTTCTTTGCTCAGAGTTAATTTCAAAGGCAACCATTTCTATGGTAATCTTTCCTCAATAGCTAGTTCCTGTAGCTTTGAGTTTCTTGATTTATCAGCTAATAATTTCTCTGAGGTTCTTGTTTTAGAGCCTTTGTTGAAGTCTTGTGATAAAATTAAGTACCTAAATGTCTCTGGGAATTCAATTAAAGGGGTTGTTCTAAAGTTTGGACCTTCACTATTGCAGCTTGACTTATCAAGTAACACCATTTCAGATTTTGGCATTTTAAGTTATGCACTGTCCAATTGCCAGAATTTGAATCTCCTTAATTTCTCCTCAAATAAGCTTGCTGGCAAGCTAAAAAGCTCCATTTCTTCTTGCAAGAGTCTATCTGTTCTTGATCTTTCGCGTAATAACTTAACTGGAGAACTCAATGATCTTGATTTTGGGACTTGTCAAAATCTCACTGTCCTAAATTTGTCTTTCAACAACCTTACCTCAGTTGAGTTTCCGCCCTCTTTGGCAAATTGCCAGAGCCTCAATACACTGAACATTGCCCATAATTCGATCCGAATGGAGATTCCTAGCGAGTTATTGGTGAAGTTGAAGAGCTTGAAGCGATTGGTGCTAGCCCACAATCAGTTTTTTGATAAAATTCCATCAGAATTGGGGCAGAGTTGCAGCACACTTGAGGAGCTTGATCTTTCTGGAAACCGGCTGACTGGTGAACTTCCTTCAACTTTTCAATTGTGCTCCTCACTTTTCAGTCTCAATCTTGGTAACAATGAGCTATCGGGTGATTTCTTGAATACTGTTATCAGTTCATTGACAAATCTTAGGTATCTTTACTTGCCATTCAATAACATAACTGGTCATGTACCAAGGTCTTTGGTGAACTGTACAAAACTTCAGGTACTCGACCTTAGTTCCAACGTGTTTATTGGGAATGTACCTTTTGAGTTGTGTTTAGCAGCCTCAGGCTTTCCACTGGAGATGATGTTGTTTGCCAGTAATTATCTTACTGGAACTGTGCCTAAACAGCTTGGACATTGTAGGAACCTCAGGAAGATTGATCTCAGCTTCAATTACCTGACTGGTTCGATCCCATTGGAGATTTGGACCCTTCCAAATCTTTCAGAATTGGTAATGTGGGCTAATAATCTCACAGGTGAAATTCCTGAGGGCATTTGCATCAATGGAGGAAACCTTCAAACACTCATTCTCAATAACAATTTCATCTCAGGGGCACTTCCACAGTCCATTTCCAATTGTACCAACTTGGTTTGGGTTTCGTTGTCTAGCAATCGACTGTCTGGAGAGATACCACAAGGAATTGGGAATCTTGCAAATCTTGCTATCCTTCAGTTAGGTAATAACTCACTTACTGGACCGATCCCTCGGGAATTAGGTTCGTGCAGGAACTTGATATGGCTAGATTTGAATAGCAATGCTCTAACAGGTTCAATCCCTCTTGAGCTTGCTGATCAAGCTGGCCATGTTAATCCGGGAATGGCTTCTGGAAAACAGTTTGCTTTTGTGAGAAATGAGGGTGGAACTGAATGCAGGGGTGCTGGTGGACTGGTTGAGTTCGAGGGTATCCGTGAAGAGAGGCTTGCGATTTTACCTATGGTTCACTTCTGTCCATCAACTAGGATCTACTCTGGCAGGACGATGTACACCTTCACGAGCAATGGAAGCATGATTTACCTTGATCTTTCCTACAATTCTTTTTCAGGAACCATTCCTGATAATTTAGGTTCATTGAGCTTCCTTCAAGTTCTGAATTTGGGACACAACAATTTTACCGGAACCATTCCATTCAACTTTGGAGGTCTAAAGATAGTTGGAGTTCTTGATCTATCACATAACAGCCTACAGGGATTCATTCCACCCTCGTTAGGAGGCCTTTCATTTCTTAGTGATCTTGATGTTTCAAACAACAACTTATCGGGAACGATTCCTTCTGGTGGACAGCTGACTACATTTCCAGCTTCAAGATACGAAAACAATTCAGGCCTTTGTGGCGTCCCCCTTCCTCCTTGTGGCTCGGGCAATGGACACCATTCATCGAGTATTTACCATCATGGGAATAAGAAGCCTACAACTATAGGAATGGTGGTTGGTATTATGGTCTCTTTTGTATGTATTATACTACTTGTTATTGCCCTTTATAAGATTAAAATGACTCAGAATGAGGAGGAGAAGAGAGATAAATACATTGATAGCCTTCCAACTTCTGGCAGTAGCAGCTGGAAACTATCAACCGTTCCCGAGCCTCTAAGCATTAATGTGGCAACATTTGAAAAACCATTGAGGAAGCTGACCTTTGGTCATCTTATAGAAGCGACCAACGGGTTCAGCTCTGAAAGCATGATTGGCTCTGGAGGTTTTGGTGAAGTCTACAAGGCTCAGCTGAGAGATGGCAGTACTGTTGCAATCAAGAAGCTCGTGCACGTAACAGGTCAAGGAGACAGAGAATTCATGGCTGAAATGGAGACTATTGGAAAAATCAAACATAGAAACCTTGTCCCTTTGTTGGGATATTGCAAGATTGGGGAGGAAAGGCTTCTCGTATACGAATACATGAAATGGGGAAGTCTTGAATCTGTTCTTCATGATGGCAGGAAAGGAGGGATGTCTCTTGATTGGCCAGCTAGAAAGAAAATCGCGATAGGATCAGCAAGAGGATTAGCATTTCTTCACCACAGCTGCATACCACACATAATTCATCGCGATATGAAGTCCAGTAATGTACTTTTAGACGAAAACGTTGAGGCACGAGTTTCTGATTTTGGAATGGCAAGGCTGGTAAATGCTCTGGATACTCATTTAAGTGTGAGTACACTTGCTGGTACTCCAGGTTATGTTCCTCCAGAGTACTACCAAAGTTTCAGGTGCACCGCAAAAGGGGACGTGTACAGTTATGGTGTCATACTGTTGGAGCTTCTTTCAGGGAAACGGCCAATAGATCCCCGTGTATTCGGTGATGATAACAATCTTGTTGGATGGGCAAAGCAACTTCATAATGAGAAACGAAGTCACGAGATTCTTGATCCTGAGCTAATAACAAATCTATCTGGTGATGCTGAACTCTATCATTACTTGAAAGTTGCATTTGAATGCCTTGATGAGAAATCTTACAAAAGGCCAACAATGATACAAGTGATGACCAAGTTTAAAGAACTACAAACTGATTCAGAAAGCGATATTCTTGATGGCATTTCAGTGAAAGGTTCTATACTCGAGGAATCGCAAGAAAGGGAACCGTAAATCAATGATATTTGATCTTTTTGTGGTTAGAATTCTGTTCTTTTTTTCGCTTTTTTTGGATTGCCTCATGGATAGTAGTAAAAACTTTTATCTTTAATGGTTCTTCACCATTGAGATTGATAAGAGTTTATACTTCAGATTTTGCCTACTGTGTAAATATTAGAACACGACGATGAATGGGAGATGTGAAGATGTTTTTAGATGAATGTTCCAATGAATTTCCCTTTATCTGTTCTGTTTTCCATGGCAAAGTTTTGCTTATAGTACATTGATATATCATTAAAATTTGACATTGCTATTTTGTCTGCATTAACACTATGTTGCTCGGAACCTCCAAAAATCGTGCAGGCTATTGTTTTGGATACTCCAAAAAATGCTCATCTTTTGGAGGATCCAACACGAGTACGACAACATTTTTGGAGGATCAGAGCAACATAGTCGTAACTTGTAACCAACTGATATGTAGCTAAAGCTCAGATTTTGAACCTTTTAAGCTACTCATCTAATGTTTAACCTATAGCTAAAGCAATATTTTTGTTTTCTGTTGGGGAAAAAAAACAGCATACAGATATAACAACCAACAAACCAAGAATCCCTTTTAGATGTCTACCATAATGCAAACTAAAGGCAACTTGTCTATATATAACAATCATCCTCAGTCGTAATTAGTAAAGTTATTGTCGTGACGAAGAGGTCACTGGTTAGAGCTGTGGAAATAGCCTTTTTCAAAAATTCAAGGTAAGGCTATGCACAATAGATCCTAGTGGTCCGACCATGCACCGACTGCCCTTTTTCTTATTCTCTGTAATAACATTCACTATAACAACCAAATTTTCTTTGGAATCGACTTTTCATGATATGTTAAATAATATGTTTGTCTACAAACGATGTTGTTATAGAGAAATTTGATTGTATTAAAATTGTAAATTGTCAAAATAGTTTCTTTTTCTACTATTACTTCCTTAAACTTCAAGAAAATGACTTTTGGTTTTGTAAAAAGACTAGTGATTATGCTTTTTTTTTTGTTCTTATTTGGACAACTTTGGATAAACTGCTTTTTACAACTCATCAAATTGATTATCCTTTTTGTTTAATCATACTAACAAATAAAGTCATAAAAACGCCGTCAATCGTGGTTATGATCAACATTTTTATTCCATTTTTTGTTTGTTTATAGTCACATGATTCTTTATCTAGAATCAATCAAAAGACATTCATAACCAAGAGGCAGATACACAGTTATTTGTATAGATTCAACAAAATTCAATAACTTTAGTTTGAATATGTGTTGCAAAATGCACTAAAAACTTATAAATTTCAATTTGGGAATTCGCACTACCATTTACAACCGTCTTGTTATTAAGGATATAACTACAAGCATATCTACAGATTTATCAGAACTCAATAATTTTAATCCTAACTAGAAATTTATATTTAAAATTATACGAAATATATTACTTTTTTAAAATTTAATTAGGCAGGTATAGAAGCTATCCCATTCAATACTGTGGATGGGTTATCATTAGGAGTAAGTTATTGACTTTACTAGGCTTTTGTAGCTTATTTGACTTTAGAGGAAGGTAGTTCCATGATTTTGGCATATGACATTTCTAAAATGGATATTATGGGATAATTTTAATATAATAAATTCATGTTGGATGACATTATTTCCTAAAAAGCCTCTCATAAAGTTACGTAAATATATTCATCGATGAGAGATTCACTTGTATATCTTTTGAGATTTTTCTAATAAATATTTTCAAATAAGAAAGTATAGAATTTTACATCTTTTTCTATTTTATTTTGTCGACAACTTAGATCTAACGGGATTCACCATCCCAAGTTGATGAAACTTTAAAGTAATTTGTAAAGAAGTAAAAATATTAATATCTAAATTCAAGTCTATGTGTTGCAATTTCACATAATCACATTGTATCAAAATAGAGCAAAGGTCAAATCACATTAAAGGTTTGCCTCTTCCTTTATTTTTCATCTCTTTATTTAGGTCCACCTCTCTTCTCAAAAGAATTTCTACGGTCTTGATCTCAAATAAATTAGGGTTGAATATATGATTCTACGCTTCTTCATTTAAGATCATTTCATATTATCATATTGACAAGATAAGAATGAAAAATAAATTGAATATACATATAACTCCATCTCTGTGAGCTTGCTCAAATTACTAATTCAAATCAAGATTAAAAAAAATTGTGATAAGCTAACAACCATGTAACTTGTTGATCCATGATGAATTTAACCGACCACATTAAAGTAATCACAATATCACATGGCTAGGCCCCAATTTCTAACACTAAAGAAACAAGCTAAGAAATTTGAAGAGATTTGGAGGAGAAAATGTTGGGGAAAATTGATCAAAGTTATAATGACACATGAGTATCATTGCAATTGCCAATTGGTGGTCCTAAAAGGGGTTTCATAGATGGTGATCATTAGCTAATTGACACTAAAGTTCAATAGTGGTGTAATCCATTCTATTTTGTCCTAAAAACAGTGATAAAAAGGTTTGATTTGCCATATCAACTATACCTTTATCTTACTTTTACGTTAATTGATGGAATGATAACAATATCTTGTCATCTAAGTTGATCGTCAAATTTCACTTATAACATTTAACACAAATTTCTCAATTGAAGTAACAAAAAAATTGAATTGAGAGTGAGATAAAATAAAAAAATAGATTTAAATTGTATCTTTTTAGGTTGATCTGCGAAAATGATATCTATAACAGATGATCTTGATCTTTTGACTCGTCCGCATAAATTAATTTTCCCGTGAGATAGAAGTTTGAAACATTTCAATACAATGAACCTATTTAATTAGCCAGTTATTTGTGTTGCTAAATTGTTCACAAGTCAATATAACTAAAACTCATACCCGATAAACAACATACATCATCTCCATCAATCGTTAGTAGCTTTTTGAAATCCCTCAAACTCTTACGTCATAAGTAAAATTAATTTATACTCACTCACATAACAACTAAAACTTATGTCTGATAGGCAACACGCGCCATATTTTAAAGACTTTGTTAAATGGGACCATAAATTCGAGAACACCCTTTATAGTATTATTTTTCTGCAATACCAACCCAAAGTTTTAGATATCATTTTGGTAATTCAAGCCCATTAAAAATTGGGCTTATACAAACATTCGATAAATAGTTTGGGCTTGCTAACCTTAATAAGCTGGCCCACTAGAAAAATGTGAAACTTCAAATTCTTCTTTTCACCAAAAAATAAATAAAAATAAGGAAAAATAATTTAAATACATAATTTTAAGTTTCTTATTGTCTACTTTTTCTTACTTTTTTTAAAAATTACTTAAATTCCTTATTTAACTTGTAATTGAAATCTAGCAGATACATAACTCCCTCTTTCCTCCCCCCACGTTTCACCACTCCCTATGTCACTCCTTCTTTTTCTCCCTAATTTCACTCAATTATCTTTTCAGTTACAAATCATTATCCCAAATTGATTTTTAAAATTTTTCTCTCTCAATCAAACAAATTTCAAACATCAGTCTTCACTTTTGAATTTTACATTTTCTCTCACAAATTTGTCTGATACTTTAGTCGATTTTTGTTTCAGTTCTTTCTTATTGATACATCGTCTTCTCCGTCCTCTCTCCCAAAGTTTGTCATTTTTTTACTTCGATCTTTATTTTGATTCATCGTTTTCTGTCTGATACACATGGATCCAGATACAAATCGGAAAATATACGATTCTGATGACGAAGGTTGGGCAAAAAATAGAAAGAAAAAATTGCATGACCTTTTGAACTTGAGGAAGGAGCCAAACAAAGATGTTCCAGAATCCTCTAAACCAAAGGTTGCAAACCCCCCCCCCCCCCCCCAAAAAAAAAAAAAAAAAAAAAGGGAAGAAAAGCAGCACCCATTATTTTCAGACCCACATTGCTTAGGGTATGTGTTTTTAATCTTCATTAAAATTGTCTGAGTTTTATATTGCGTTTGATATCTTAAACTGAAATTGAATGATACATGAAGTAAATGTGTTATAGTATTTAGTAAAATGGGGTTAAAAACTGATACATGCAAAAATACTATCTTAGTTTGATACATATCGATTTTAGATTTAGTCTACACTTATAAAACCCTTGTTTTATATGTTTATCTAAAAAGAATATATCATGAAAAAGATTTTTTTTCAAATTTAACAAAAAAATAGTTGATGTATCAGACAGTGACACATTCTGTATAATGTATCATGTTTTGTAATAAGTTCTACTAACATTCATGTATCAGACAGTTGAAATTTGGTATCATTTAAGTTATTTGTGTATCAGATTTTCTGTGTTATGTATCATTAATTGTTGTGTAGTGTGATTTGGTGTTTTATTTATGTATCATGAATATCATTACAAATTGTATGTTTTTTCTTTTAATTTTGCAGCCACTCAAGTACAAGATAAAAAAGATACCAACACATGTCATAAGGTTTGGTGTCCATTTTAACAACAATTTTTTGGAGGATTTTCAAAAGTCTATAGGGGAGCATGTAATTCAACTATTTAGGGCTACAATATTTGGACCCTTTTTAGATATTCCTAAATGTAATTTTCAAGGTCAAATCACTAAGTGTTTCATGTTGTTAGAATTGGAATAAGGCAACTAATGTGTTGCATATTAGACATGCAACTGGGGGTATCTTGAGATTTGGTATAAATGAATTTGCAATAATAACTGGTCTTAAGTTAAAGGCAATACCAAAGATTTTGAATACCCAGAATCAACTCCATGTATGCTATTCCAAAAGTATTTTCTCGGTGCAGTGAATAGTGTAAGCAAGAATCATCTAGTCCAACGATTTAAGATGGGCAACTGGGAGAACAATCAGAATGCACTCCAAATGTCTATATTGTACTTTATTCATACATTCGTTTTGGCTCAAACTGGTGATACATTTATATCTATTGTCGATTTTCTAATGGTTGAAGATGGTAGATATCGAGATTATCCTGGGGACAAATTTCATTCTCAAAGCTCATCATTTCACTTAGACAAGATTTCAATCTTAGCAAACAGTTATATCAGTTATATGGAATGTCTTATGCACTTAACGTATGGATATACGAATGTGCATCCCAATTAAATCCTGAAATTGTTGTCAAAGAACGGGATGTCATCCCAAGAATGTGCAATTGGAAGGTTGTGGCTGATAAGGCAAAATTTGAAATGTTTATGTCTAGCATTTTTCAAGAGGTAACATTGAATCTTTTTTTATATTGTAAAAATTAAAGGTTGCAAGTTTATCTTTTTAATATCATTATTTTCTGTGTTATGATACATTATTTTGTGTCTTAATTATTTTTTATGTTATGATACATTATTTTGTGCCTTAATATTTAATTTATTTTGTTATTCCATAATGCATGTTCAAACATTGTCCCAACAACGGAGGAACTTGCAGCTTTTGACTTACCTGAAGTTGAACATGCTCCTCCTTCTTCACCCCCCTTATCAGCCATAAATTGCAAGGTAGTACAACCGAATGACAAAGCTGATTTTGATGATTTCTCCACAAGACCTCCCGAACAGTTCTTGAGGAGATCATATAGAGTGTCTGATACATCATCCCCACCACCCCCAAAAAGAAGAAAGAAAGGGGATACACATAAAGCAAATGTGTCAGAACCCAGTCAACCGGATCAATCAAATGAGTCATTAAATCAGTCATTTTCTATTCCAGATGTGCTTCCGACCCCGACTACTGATGTACATGATTCTACAGTTACTCAAAAAGTCAACTATGTAATTCCAGATATTGAAGAATTGAAAGACCATTTGAAGAATTACGTAAGTTAATTATTATGATTTTTTTTACTCTAAATGTAGTTTATATTGACTCTAAATGTAGTTTTTTTTTTCACAGGTTGACAAGAAATTTGAGGAACTAGTAATCTTGATAAAGGAAAATCACTCCCAGTTGATGTAATCTCGACACAAGGAAAACATCAATGTTGATCCTCAATCAAGCACATTTCAGTTTAAGAAACAAGCATCTCCACCAATACGGATTGATTTTGCTGATGTGGGGGGGGGGGGGGTGTAGCTGAGGATGATGTTGGTGTTTCTATTAATGAGGGTGGACATCAAGTCATTTACGATGCGGGGGGTGTAGCTGATGTTGATGTTGATGTTTCTGTTAATGAGGGTGGACAACAAGTCAATGTCAATGCATATGTATGTATCTGATACATTGTCTGTAATTTGTCATTAACTAACTATTATGTATCATGAACATATGTATCAACAAACATAATAACTATTATGTATCATGTATATATAGTTAAGTTGATTAACTTAAATTACTCAAGTAATTAAGAAAAGAAATTCTTTTAAATATATTTAGGAAAAATATAATGTAAATCTAGGATTGTCGGATTGCAAAAATATTTAAGAAGTAAATATATGGAAGTAAATAACTATGGTTAGGACTTTATTTTAATCAATTAGATCTCAATCATTAATTTTAAACTATGACATGTGTCTTCAATCCAAGCTAGAACTTGGGGAAAATGGAGAGAAGAGAAATTGAGAGGAGTCGGATCCCACTGAATGCAATGTGATTATTGGATCGACTTTCCACGTTATTTAAATCTATAAAGTTTGTAGTAATGAAGTAATCTTTTCCATTAGTTCATCACATGAAATGAATAAAAATTCATATTTGATTGTGCTTCCTTATTTATTCATTTAGGCTCAATTAAGAACCCGTGGATTTATGGATTCTGATTTGAGAATAACTTCTTACAAGTAAGATTTAAATTATTTAATCACAATAAGGATCAAAATTTCAAAATAAAACCAATCCACAACTTATATGCTGCTAATTTTCTAGTTTTCCAATTCAAAAAAGTATGAGAAGTGCCAAATATTGGAAACGATCAACGAGGATTAGGAATGAGTATAAGAAGAGTGAAATCCACTTAATTTTATTTCATCCTTCCCAAAGCAATTGAAGATAAAAAAAAATCACCAAATTTGATAACTTATTAAGGGAAAGATGAAGAGCAGGATGCTAGTAGAGATGTTGGGAAGGCCTCCATTGTATGTGTACAAGCAACCTTCAACTCACTATAAGGTTAATCCATATACCTCTACCACTCCCTTAAGCTCTTTGATCAATCCTACGCAATGGCCTCTTAGTCATTTGCATTCATAACAATTACATATGTTTGCCCTTTTCCTTTCAGTCATATATGTCAAAAAGAAAATATTTAAATCTTACAAATGACAGTCATATATATAGTATTATGACTCTAGTTCTATATTCTAATCATCAAGGTTCAAGCGTAAGGTTATTGAACATGTCAAAAGGGAATAAAAACGACAACATGCATAGCCATTAAGCCCGGGACTGCATATATAGCAAATATCACCTTCCCATATGTATACAAAAGTCTTGCCAAAAAATAATATAAAGTTGAATTCGTTAATTGGCAGTTTTAAGGAAATATAAGTGTATAACATAAAACGTGCATGGGACGCAGAACAAGGAAACATATCCAAATTCACACCAGAAATCAATTCTAATCTATGCCCAAAAATGCACTACTTTCCACCATGCACTTGGCGACATTTTTTAAGAGCGAGTCCAAGCGACATAGATTTCTAGTTATTTAGCTTCTTTGATTAGTAGACGTGTGAGCTAAGCCGTCAAATACAAAAGAAATTCTTAGTTGCTAAATTAACTCGTGATAACAATGTCTATATGGAATTTCACCCTTATGTTTGTTATGTGAAGGATTTGCAGGGCAGGAAATTGCTTCGAGGAATATTTGATGATGACCTTTACCGTCTTCAACATCCATCACCTCATTCTTGATCTTTCCCACCTTCAGTATTTCTTGGTGAACGCACTTCTCTTGTTGGTTGGCACTAAGGCTGGCAAACGGACAGGACCGGGTCAACAGGACCGGTTTTACCGGAACCGGTCCTCCTTACCGGATTTCGTTACCGGAACCGGGTCTTACCGGAACCGGTTTTACCGGAAATTTCCAACGGTTCCGTCCGGTCCCTTAGTTACCGGATTGGAACCGGTTTGGACCGGACCGGTACCGGATCATTTTGTACCGGTAATTTTTTTTTATTTTTTTATTAACTTTAATTATTATATAATATTATATTATTAATTAATAAAATTATATTATTAAAAAACTTCAATTTAAAACTTTAAACTTTAAAGTTACTTTAAAGTTTCAATTGAATTTAAGTTTAAACTTTAAACTTTAAAATTTAAATTTTAAAGTTTATAACTTTATATTGAATTTAAAGTTTAAAATTGACTTTAAAGTTTAAAGTTTAAAGTTTATATTGAATTTAAAGTTTAAATCTTAAAATTCAATTTTATATTAAAGTTTAAACTTTAAACTAATATTAAAATAGTTGAAAATTAAATTTCTAAAATGACTTGGATTAAATATAAGAGACTATTTTAAAAGAAAATCAAGGCGAATAGCCGTATATTTATTCAAATAAATAAATTGTACAATACAAATATTAGAAAGAGACAAAGAGTACATAATCTAGGTATTGAATATTAATTATTGTACTAACAATTGAAACTCTTTTTAAAATCTTTTCATAACTTTTGTATCATTTCAAAAGAAACATTTTTTGGAACTTGTATTTGTCGTTCTTCTTCCATTGCTTCCATACCATCATCACTATTATCACCAAATATTTCATCTATTTCGTCTTCTATTTGGCTATTTAATTGTGGTAGTCCGGTATTTCTTCTTTCGGCATTGACCCAATCTCGAAACAACACCGATATTTCCAAACTATCTTTTGCTAATGAATATCGATGATCTCCAATCATAAATCTCGCCGCACTAAAGGCTTGCTCCGAAGCGACCGATGATGCTTGAATCGCTAGCACATCTCGAACAATCCTAGCAAGGGTCGGAAATTGATTTTCACGATTCTTCCACCATACTAATATTGGAGCTTGAAGTTGTCCTTCTTCATGCCTAATTTTTTCTCGTGCCTGATTGAAATATAAATCAAAATCATTATTAGTAGATGATTCAAGCTCAAGATAATCATCCATCCAATCATCCGTATCATCGCTTCTAGGTTTACAAGATGGAGGTTCAACTATTGGAATATTTTTTTCCATAGATTTATATGTATTATATATCTCTCTAGCTTTTATATATATGCTACTTTTACAATCTTCAACACTAGGAGTTTCATCATCTCTAATTTCTAAATTTGCATAAATCTTTTCAACCATTCTTTCAACACCTTTTAATTTGTAATTTGGGTTGAAAGTAGTAGCAGTCAAATAGATTTGAGGAATAGGAAAAAAATATTTTTTGAATTTTTCAATCATAAAAGCAAGGGAATTTTCAAATCGATCTTTTCCTTTATATTTTGCAAATTCAGATGAAATAACACAAATATTTACTAAAACAGAAGAAATAGTTGGATAATATTGACCAGAAGCAGCATTTGTTGCTTTATAAAAAACACTTAAAAATTCAATAAGTTCTTTTGTATTTTCCCAATCTTCATAGCCAATTCTCAAATTCGGGTCCGCATTATGAGCATTAAAAACTAATTGTACCGGCTCTTGATAAATATAAGCAACTTGAAGCATTTCAAATAAAGAATTTCATCTAGTGCATACTTCTTTTGGAACTTTTCTATATTCAAGTCCACATTCTTTACAACGATTTTTAAATTCTGTAATTCTAGCTTTTATTTTAGCTTTAAAAATCCAATTACAAGCAAGTCTAATTTTTTCACAAGAAATTCCAAATTGAGAAACACCATCTTTTACTATCAAATAATACACATGTGCGGCACACTTAATATGAAAAGAATCATTATCAATTGGACAAAGTCTACATTTTAAATAATCAATTGCTTTCAAATTATTAGAAGCATTATCTAAAGTGACACTCATTATTTTATCACATATTCCATAAAATTGTAAAACAAGGCCTATTTTTGTTGCTATATAAGCACCGGTTTTAGTTTCTTCAACATATTTATATCCTAATATTCGTTTTTGCATGTTCCATTCATGGTCAATCCAATGGACAGTAATTGTAAAATAATCATTACCATTAGGACTACGTCCCATATCAGAAGTAATAGATAATCTACCATCATAATAAACAAATAAACAACGAAGAAAATGACAATATTCTTTTTGATATTTAAAAAGATCACTTTTAATTGTACTTCTTGGAATACCTTCATAATCTGGGTTATACAATTCTCGAATATACTGAATAAAACCAGGATGTGAAGGAAATGAAAAAGGCAAACCACAAACAGCAACCATTTTAGCTAATTCTCTACGATCTTTTTCTTTACTATATGTGCGGTGTGTGCTTCGGCTAGCCGGGTTAGTCATATTTAATACACTTTGAACCATATTAGAACCTCCAGCTCCCATAGAATTTTCAGGTTGAGGTATTCCATTTCTATTAGCCCTTTCTATATCATCTAGGCGAGCAAATTCTTTATTACACTTTCTCAAATGTGTTCTTAGTCGTCCCGTTCCCCCTTGTGTACCCGTAGTTACATGTTTCATGATCAATTTACATTTCGTGCAAGTAACAGTAGTTTTTTCCTCATTTTGTACCAAAAATTTCCATACTAAAGATCTTTTAACACGTACAACGGTCTTTGAAAAAGTAGGTAAAGAGGGGACTTCATCTTGTTCCGGTAATTCGGTAGCCGGACTAGTAGGGGTAGGGGTCTCATCATCTTCCTCATTTATTTCTACTTCCTCATCTAATTCTTCCTCAAAATTAGTAAAACATCTATTTAAAGTTTCATGATCTACTTCATTTTCGGAATTAAATTCAATAGGTCGTGAGTCTCGTGTAAAAGAAGTTTCATCAACATGAGTATAATCATTAGTATTAATTCTAAATCTAGGAGGTGGCAAATTTTTAGAATTAGAACTACTTCCTCCTCCCCTATTATTTTTTCTTTCCGACATTGGTCTTTTACCACTATATTTTTCAAAATTCATGTTCAAGTTTAAAATAATTAATATTATGAAAAACAAGCAAAGATAATATAACAAAAAAATAAAATAACTTAATTAATAAACAAATAAAAAATTAAAGTTGGAACGAATGTACCGAACGTCTACGTAAAAGTAGACGTATAACCAAAGCCGGAATTGAGAGATGCCAATTGAAGCTTCCGATTTACTTCAAATAAATCTCTGAAATTCGAACTCCAAGTCAATATCACAAAATAATAATTATGAATTTATGAGAGATTGAAAATTAAGAGATTTTATAAGATATTTATAGTTTGTGAATTTGTGATTTAAATGAAAAAATGTGATATATTTATAGTGTTAAGGGGTAGAGAGGGGTGGGGGGGCTGTTTGGAGCCGTTTTGGGCCCCAGCCCAACGGCTAAAAGGGCCCAACGGCTCCTTTAACGTTCACATTTTAAAAAAAAAAAAAAAAAAAAAAAATCAAATTGACCGTTGAACCGGACCGGAACCGGTTCTTACCGGACCGGATCAACCGGATAAAAAACCGGGTTCCGTTTCGGTACCGGTTCTGGTACCTATAAGACCGGTTCCTTACCGGTTCAACCGGTACCGGTCTTACCGGTACGGGAACCGGACCGGATAAAAACCGGTCCGTTTGCCAGCCTTAGTTGGCACTGTCGATTGGCTCATCCAAATTAAGCTCTACTTCGACGGCTTGTGTCTAACTTTAGGCTACCTATTTCTAGTTCTGAATTTCCTACTGTTTGCGAACCTTGTCAACTAGGAAAGAGTAGACGCTTACCCTTTTTCTCATTCTCATGTTTTTAGCAGTAGTCCTTTTCAATTAATTTATTCCGATGTTTGGGGACCTTCACCCGTTTCTTCTATTAATGGATCTTCCTACTTTGTTTTATTCATTGATGATTGCACCAAATTTAGTTGGATATATTTCATGTCACATAAATCTCAAGTCTTTCAGTTTTTCACTCAATTTAAGGCTTTAATTGAAACGCAATTTGGAACTAAAATAAAACCAGTCCAAACTGATTGGGGAGGTGAGTACCGAAATGTATCGTCTTTTTTACAAAATCATGGTATTCATCATCGTATCTCTTGTCCTTATACACCTCAACAAAATGGTGCATCGGAACGCCAAAATCAAATCATAATTGAAAAAGGACTCGCTCTTCTTTCTCATGCCTCTCTTCCTTTTCAATTTTGGGAGCATGATTTTACCACTGCTACATACTTATCCAATATTACCATATCTTTTTCTTTGTCTTACAAATCGCCATATTAATTACTTTACAAAAGTTCTCTTGATTATGGTTTTCTTAAAATTTTTGGTTGCCTTTGTTATCCTTTTCTTCGACCCTACAATCATCATAAAGTTGATTTTCGATCTCTTTCTTGTGTCTTTATCGAGTATAGTTCTCATCACAAAGGTTACCTCTGTTATCATGTTGCTTCCTCTCGAATCTATATTACTCGCCACTTTGTATTTGATGAAAATACTTTCCCTTATTTCTCCATGTTGCCGATCCCAAAATCCTCTTGTCCATCGTCTCATTCTAGCAACACATCTTTCTCTTTACTCGATCAAGCTTCTCAACAAGTGCGTTCACATTCTCCTACACACTTTATCGCTCCAAGGTCATTATCAAATATTCCAGTTGCATCATTTATCCCTTCATATGAGCAACCTAATCATACAAATGTGCCCTCTACTGTATCCCTTTCGGCTCCTCAACAAATAGAGCATGTACCATTCACTGACCCACCTGAGCATTTACCACCATCTACTGATTTCTCTTACCCGACCATAACTCCTTCCTATTTTCGCCCCTCGGACACCTCTCGCCATCATATGGTTATTCGAAGTAAAACCAATTCTCTAAAACCAAAAGCTCTTATAACATCTCGCCATTCTCTACCCCCTGATCCCTATCACACTCCAAAACCTACAACTTATCATCAAGCCTCCAAATTTCCTGAGTGGCACCACGCTATGCAGATAGAATTTTTAGCTCTTATACGAAATAAGACATGGACATTAGTTCCACTACCGTCTAACTCTAACATTGTTGGTTGTAAATGGGTCTACAGGATTAAGAGGAAAGTCGATGGATCAATTGAACGTCACAAAGCTCGTCTTGTAGCTAAAGGTTTTCACCAAGAGGAGGGTGTTGTTTACTTTGATACTTTTAGTCCCGTCGTTAAGCCCACAACTGTTCGACTAATCTTGTCTTTGGCTGTGACAAACAAGTGGTCTGTTCGGCAACTTGACATCAACAATGCGTTCTTAAATGATGATTTCTTTGACCAAGTGTTTATGGAGCAACCGAAAGGATTTGTTGATCTTCATCGGCCACATTTCGTATGCAAATTGAACAAGGCCTTATATGGCCTCAAACAAGCACCACGTGCTTGGTTCAATAAGTTAAAGGCTTTTCTCCTCGGCATTGGCTTCCTCTCTTGTTTATCTGACTCTTCTCTTTTTGTGCAGCAAGCTTCTAAGCATACAACATATGTTCTTGTCTATGTGGATGACCTTATTATAACTGGTAGTGATAGTGATTTCATCACTACATTTATTCACATTCTTAATCAGCAATTCTCTCTCAAAGATCTTGGTTCTTTACATTATTTTCTTGGTATTGAAGTCTCTCCATCATCAAATGGGATCATTTTATCTCAAGGCAGTTATATTTGTGACTTACTTCGTCGAACAAACATGGCTGATGCTAAGCATATTTCTAATCCGACTGAACCTGGATCGCGACTTATTCTTTCTGGTGATCCTCTGTCTGATGCTCATTTATATCGTAGTGTCGTTGGTGCTCTTCAATATGTTACCATCACTAGGCCAGAAATATCCTACGCAGTCAATCGAGTATGCCAATTTATGCAATCACCCACTGTTGCTCATTGGTCAGCTATCAAGCGCATACTTCGATATCTAAAAGGATCAATTCATGATGGCCTCTTACTACGACCTATGTCTGATTCTAGTCTTGTGACCTTTTCAGATGCTGGTTGGATCTCTGATCCTGATGATAGTCACTCCCAACATGGCTTTGCACTATTCTATGGAGGTAACTTAATCAGTTGGTCTTCGCGAAAACAAAAGGTTGTCGCCCACTCAAGTACTAAAGTTGAGTATCGTGTTTTAGCCTTTGCAACTACTGAATTAATATGGGTCCAACAACTTATCAGTGAACTATATTCTCCACTCATTGCACCTCCCATAGTCTTTTGTGATAATCTTAATGCACAATTCTTATCTCGGAATCCTGTCATCCATCAACGATCAAAGCATATTCGTCTTGATTATCACTTTATCCGAGAGATGGTTGAGGATCAATCTTTAGTGGTTCACTATGTTTCATCTCAAAATCAGATTGCAGATATCTTTATCAAAGTTGTTGGCACAAGTCGGTTCCTCAATCTTCGATCCAAGCTCATGGTTCGCTCCAGAACATGATCTTGCAGGGGGCTATTAGAGTCCATGATCAACTAGAATTAGATTATTGTAGCTTATTCATTGTAACAAAAGGATTACTCTTCCTTTAGAATACATAGTAGATAAGGATTCTTATATTAATCATAAACATGTACAAAGTCTATAAATAAAGCGTACAAACAGCAGAACAATCAATCTGCTCATATTTTCTCAAACTCCTCTTGTTCTTAATCTTATTATTAAACGACCTCCGTCTTTATTTGTCAAACCCCAGCCCCTTTATTATTAGTAGTAATTAAGTTGAGGGAAACTGTAAGTATTAGTAACCGAAGTAAAGAGCAGCATCAAATTTAATTGGGCCTCGAAACAAATACCAAACAGCGGGTCTAAACCAACAAAAGAAATGGGGCTAAAGTATCCGAAAGAAGATTGCGATTTGCGACAGATTTTGAAGAAATGAGGCTAAGCTTCATTCGACCCATTTCATGTTGCTCTGTTTCATCTCCAGCTACCTCAGTGAAACTTCAAAAACCGCTATTTTTAAGGCCACCCACCTTCAAAACAACCATATCAGACCTCAAAAAATGGCACCTTTGGGCTAAATCCCTAACTTCTTCTGTGGGTTCCACTTTCTTGGAACTGGACAATGGTCCAGACGCCGAATTGTTGCTCAGAGAGCTAAATTGGCTTGTTGAAGATGCAATTCAAGCACCCAAATCGTTCTTGCAACAACCCCAAAAAAATTACAATGATAATAGCTCAGTTTCAATTCGGGCGTCTTTGGAAGAACTATATATGTTGTGGAAACAAAGGGTAGAAGAAAGAAGGCCATTTCAGTATGTTGTTGGTTGTGAACATTGGAGGGATTTGGTTTTGAGTGTTCAAGAAGGGGTTTTGATTCCAAGGCCAGAGACTGAGCTGATTGTGGACCTTGTGGATGATGCTATTAAGGAGAATGAGGAGTTAAGGGAAGGATTGTGGGCTGATTTGGGGACTGGAAGTGGTGCACTTGCTATTGGGATTGCAAGGATTTTGGGTAGTTCTGGTAGAGTTGTGGCTACTGATTTAAGCCCCGTTGCTACTGCAGTTGCATCTTATAATGTGCAGAGGTATGAATTGGAGGTTAGTATTTTATGCAATTTTCTTGTTGCGATTAGTATGGTTTGAAATGAGCTTAAATGAAAGCGGGATTCATATTGCCGACCCCAACTTGTTTGAGATTGAGGCGTAGTTGTTGTTGCTCTTAGTATGGTTAGCAATGAGCTTAAATGAAAGCGGGAATTCATATAACTGACCCCAACTTGTTTGAAACTGAGGCGTAGTTGTTGCTTGTTGCTCTTAGTACTGTTTGAAGAGCTTAAATGAAGGCGGGGATTCATAGAGCTGAACCCAACTTGTTTGGGACTGAGGCATAGTTGTTGTTGCTCTTAGTACGGTTTGAAATGAGCTTAAATGAAGGCGGGGATTCATATAGTGGACCCCGACTTGTTTGGGACCGAGGCGTAGTTGTTGTTGCTCTTAGTATGGTTTGAAATGAGCTTAAATGAAAGCGGGGATTCATATAGCCCAACTTGTTTGGGGCTGAGGCGTAGTTGTTACTTGTTGCTCTTAGTATGGTTTGAAGAGCTTAAATGAAGGCGGGGATTCATAGAGCTGAACCCAACTTGACTGAGGCGTAGTTGTGGTTGCTTGTTGCTCTTAGTATGGTTCCTCTTTGAGATTTTACTTCTATGTTACTGTATTTTCATAGTTGATTTTCTCAAGCTAGTTGATCTTTAAAGCTAACTGCTATAATTGTAGAATTGACTAGTTTAGCAAAAGTTGTGATTCTTAAATATTTGTGGCTGAAGAAAAATGAGAATTTGGGCTTTCTTGATCAGAAATCAATGAAATAGAGTTTAATCATTGACTAAACTTTTAGGGATGCAAATTTTGAATAGAGTATTGTCTTGCATGTTTGTGCCAGGAAAAAGTGCATGTAAAGCAAGGATCTTGGTTTGAGCCTTTGAGAGATGATGAAGGACAATTTGTGGGACTGGTCAGTAATCCACCGTATATTCCAAGCAAAGATATTGGTGGACTACAAGCTGAAGTTGGTAGACATGAACCTAGACTAGCATTAGACGGTGGAGCAAGTGGTATGAATGACCTTATCCATCTCTGCGATGGAGCTGTTTCGATGTTGAAACCTGGCGGTTTCTTTGCATTTGAGGTAACTATCCATGTTCTGGATCAAGCTTTTTACTCTTTCCCATTTATCTTGTCATTCGATAATGGCAAGCTCTGGCACCTCATTGGCTCACAATGACCAATCTTACAAGATGAATATGAACTTCTCACTCATAATGTCTTACTTCTTTTACCTTAAGGGAGTCCTTGATTTATTCATGAGTGTGTACATTCTTTCTAGGATGCTCCACTACTTTTGCAAGGGTTTAACTGTTTAAGTCACTTAAATATTGCAAGAACAACTAACCTGGAATGAAAGATAGTAAATGTTTGTACGATTATTTCCAAATATTAATAGAGATACAGAATACTAACTTATTTCTCAAAAAAAGAATGTTTGTTTATTGACTGTAAAAGAGATATTTAAAGCAGGACTTGATAGGCATGTTTAGTTTGGAACTCTCATTGCAAAAAATGTCCATTTTATATTTGTTTATTAATGCCCTTTCATCATGTTGCTGCAGACAAATGGTGATGAACAGAGCAAATTCCTAGTCCACTACATTGAGACTAAGAAGCAAGGTAACTTCTCTAAAGTGAAGATGGTACCAGATTTTGCTGGCATCCAGAGATTTATAACAGGATTTAGAGGAAGATGAACTGTGACGTTAGCCAAAGAAATTATACGAGGGAACGAATGTGGAAGAGCCAAGGGTTTGGAGGCTACAGATTATGTTCTCTTGGGTTTGAACAATTCAGTTTTGATCTTTGGACTTTACAGAAAAGATATATTATCTCAGATTGTCTCTGATCTTGTGCAAAGCATCTTTTACTAGGCAAACTTCAGTGTACTCTGAACAAAGTGATAAAAGGCTAGTGCAAGTTTGAAAACAAAAGAAAAACTATTAAACTCTTTGCAATTTATGAAATTAGGATCAGATTTTACATCAGCTAGTGTCTCAGTTTCGTTGAAAGATGATCATGATCTGACTACTCTTAATTAGTCCCAAAGAACCATAAATTTTAATGCTTATTTGCTCAAACAAGGATCTAAAATTTGGATTACATTTGCACCCAATAGATCCAAATCTATCCAAGAGAAGAAAAACAGTATAATGTACTAAACTCTCGCTGTGTCCAAATCTATTAACTTCACATAAAGGTATCAGAAGGAAAGAATGTAGATCTCGTGTTTAAATATGTGGAATGCAGCGGGATCAACAGTATAAATTGTCCTACAACTGCATTGCACAGAAGAGTACAATTTTTTTTCTCTGAAATTTATTGCACCTCAAGTAGTCCAAGTCCAGGCAGGATCTTCAGATGTACAAAGATTTGCTCAGTTTTGTTCCTCCTAATCAATTCAAAGGATCTAGCTCAAAACTGAGCATTGCAATAGATAAATGCTGCCGGATAATTAGGATACAACATATCTAGTGTAATCCCACATAGTCTAGAAAGGGTGGTGTGTACGCAAGCCGGATAATTAGGATGATATATACAAATGGATCAGCTAACCAGCACATTTATACTTGTTTAGCCAAGCCAACAGATGAGCTCTCCCCTGATGAGAAGCTTGGTCATCTCCATGTTGATGCATATGAAACCTTAAGATATCACATCATGTCTTTGTATCCTCGTTTTTCATTTTGTCCTGATTTTAGGGGGCAGTGGATGTTGAATCATCACAAAAATGGCATCTGAGCATCGTAACCAATTATGATGCATGTAACTCATGAAGACCTTCTCCATTGCTTCTTTCCTTTCATCTGATTCAACTTGAAAGGACTCCAAGTTTTTCTCCGCTTTGGCGTCTCACAAAAAAGTCCAGATGCTAGAGCTTGCTGGAGCCACAGCTCGAATTCTTCATCTTCATCTGTCATCTCAGCATCAAAATCCCACGGGTACCTACTTGAATTGGATCTCTGGGATGATTTCTCTAATCCAACCATGTTCACATGGAAACTCGGTCTATGGGTATTGGGTCTACAAGCCATGCCCTGCACAGAGGAGATTCGTAAATACAAGTACTAGCAGCAAAGGTCATATTTCCACCTTTTTCATAATGACAGAGAATACTGACCTGACATATGGCCCATTCTGACACATCAAATATCTTGCCTTCAGCACAAACGAAAGCACGAGGTATCTCCGCCTGAATTACAAGTATATTAACAAACATTATGAAGAATGAGCATCTTATGGGTGCACATCGAGAGAAAGCATGATCAACAAAATTGCATCTGAAAGGAAGGGAAACCACTGTTCATGTGCAGCTAGATGCTGACTTCAACTCTTTGGAGTTGACATTTGATAGTAGTGCCACACTAATTGGCCAGAGTGTTAATAATTTGATTGTACCCTCTAAGCACATAAATACAGTAATTCATAGACAGTTAAAAAGTGGAGAACCACCCTATATACCGTTAACTTGATCACATAAACCATGTTAAGATTTGACCAAACCAGAGGAAAATCCTAGAGACAGATGATGGACTTGCTTCGTTGCACCATCAACAATTCGAAGCTTGGTAATGAAGCCAAGGTAACCATTAAGTACAAGAGTCCAAATATTTTGAATAATCTAAGTATTTATATTTTTTGATAAATTGCTTCCTACAATATCTATTGAATATCGAACTTGACAGTAATGATCTAGTATAACGTGCAGCTTTTTTTGAGACTATAATATCTGTTTGGGGCCAACACTTTCAAAATTCAGAGATAATGGACCCAATCCTCTGCCCTTCTCCACTTAAATGCCGAACTTAGTTTGCATGGCGCAGGACTCGAACTTGTGACCTAAGTCACAAGTATAACATGACATTAAAATGTTTGCCTTGCTTTAAGAACCCATAATAAAAAAATACTCTAATTCAAAGATTTTCAGGAAATGATAATATGTTCCTAAATGACACTTTTATCTATCGAACTGGTAAATGAACCAAATTGAACACTACTTCGCATGAATCTTTCAAGATAATATAAATTACTGTGAAATTTAGATACCTTTTGTGGTCTATTAAAAACCAATGATCCTTTGTACTCTACCCATCCATCCCCATCTTTGGCTTGGTGATATTGACAACAATCCTGTACACCAGTAGCTTTCATTAAAATTTGAACAAGTGAAAGAGAGGAATAGCAACCATAATAGACAATTTAATGATTGTCCAACCTGGCACCATCTTGCCTTGACCTTTGTCCTATTGGTGCAGATCCAAATGTGTGAGTTGCCACATTTTGTGCAGTGGATACGCCTCGACTCTTCTGAGCAGTAGTTGGAGGATTCCTGCACCATACCAGATAAGTCATTTGTAAATATTAAGCCTTCCTTTTTAACATCTGAAGATCAACTTTGGCATCTTATTTATGACCTCAAAGAAATTGACATGGAACTGGTGGCTTGCAAGAAAGGCATCCTTTATTTTTATTTTATTTTTTACATCCATCAATAACTATTTGCATGAGTTTCCCTTAGATCATAAAGCTGAACAGGTCTTAGATTGTGACGTTGAACTTCTCATTCCAAAAGAAATTCTTTCTTCTGAAAGTTCCAGGATACCATACAATTTCTGCATTCTCACCGAAATTGTTGTTTCACCTTGAAAGCTTATCACGCTTTGACATGGATCTTATTGGTTGGGCAACAAGTATTACATAATTTAATTTGGTGTCATCATTGCAAGAATAGGGCTACGACAGTTCAAATGAAGGACAGGGCAGACACTGAATCTAGTCTTTCCCAGTTAAAGAGATAAAACTAGCTGTCATTGAAACTTTTCCCGCTTGGATAATTTTGTATGCAGGATAAGATGTTGAATTCTGATAGGGTTACTGGAGATAAATGAAGTTCAGTCAAACACTTGAACAGACCTGGTTGGACGTGCTAGGTGATTTTTGCATTACACTCTTAGATTCTTCCTTTCTGAGTTGCTCATCATAGTCTCGCTTCTTGACAGCATCAGAAAGAACCTGAAAAGCAAGTGATAGTATTAGAAAACCATAGCAGTACGTTTGCATCTCAAACTAATAGGAAGCAAGCCAACAATAGTATTATAACAGCAATTAACAGATAATTTAACTATTAAAATAGTGATCACCTCATATCCACATTGAAGTTTCTTAAATGATTCACTGGCAAGTGGACTTCCCATGTTTTTGTCCGGGTGCACAAGCATTGCCTGCGCATTTCATGTATGTAAAATTAGCATCAATCTGAACTTTGTCTAGACGGAAAGTAAATATACCATCGGATCAGACATGAAATTTTGTTATCTTGCGTCAAAGAAACGGACATTTTGACGCCCACTTCAAACCCATCAAACTAATCAAAAGGTTTAAAATCTCTCAGATTATATCGTCGCACACAATATTTCCAAAACCCCAAGTTAGTAGTATAGATCTGACATGTAGGGATATCAAAAAGACGGATGAGTAATCAACATCAATTTGATACATTCTAATTCGTTAGGGTAAATTGAAAATGGAACTCAGGTAGATGTCTCTCAAACTCATCACTTGGCTTTAAAGCCTGTCACATGATAGATAATGCATAGGCATGAAAAGAAAGTGGCACACCTTTTTACGATATTCTTTTTTCAACAGTAAAGTGTCAATTTTCTTATGCCGAGAAACCCCTAGTGCTTCATAATGATCCGCACTATCTAATATCCGCTTCATCTCAATTATTGAACTTGCATCTTCTCTAACTACAGGCTTAGCTGGGAGTTCTATCTGTTTGGTTACAACTGATGAAGTAGAAGTAGAAGCAGCGTCGCTGAATGTTTTGCAAGCGTGAACCTTTTCAACCTTTTCAGGTTCATCCACAGGAACTGATGACTCATAATCTGTGGAGAAGTCATCCTCAGTAAATGTTTCAGACTCTTTAAAATCTTCAACATGTGTGCCTTCACTCAAATTGTCACACCACTGGAGTAAGTAATTCACTAAGTCATTTGAGAGGAAAGCGAGATTTATTGAGAGACAAACTCCAAGCCATCCAACTCGAACTTTAACACAATACATAGCATATATGGTAGCCATTAATACCACAAGTCTTGCATGGTTTAATGAAAATAGATAACCTACAAAACCACAAAGACAAGGATCAAAGGATGCATACCTTCTGAAAATACAGTATATCATACATACATGTGTTGCACTGGGAAAGTGAACTTGAGAAATATATCAGATAGAAGCAATACCATAAGGTGTGTAAAAACAAGTCAAACAAGTAGGATCAATTCCATAATATCATCTTTCTGTCCTATTTTAAACTTTTCTAATAAGTTGCATGTGTTTCCAGTACAGGGAAATTACAAGCTAACAAAATAGATTCAGTCCACACACCAAATACTCCAGATCCTATGTCTACAGCAAGATCCACCTGGCTGGACTGAGACAATACCTTTGAAAGTCACCAGTCGGCCTTTGAATGTTCAAAATTATGCTTATCTGATTTTTTGCTAGCCCAGCCCAAGCTTAAAACAAATGCCTTACTAAGTTTTCTTCCCCATCAGAATGTTTTAGAACATATAAAATAGTGATATATTTACTTTTGGTTGCATATAATATTTAAACAAAATCTCAGGTAATGAAGACTTGAAGAGATTCAAGTTAGCAATAGCATCACCTTTATAATGGTGTCAAGCTATCTAGTCGTGCGTCCATTTATTAGGTCTCACTTTTTACTGAATAGAATGGTTTCATCCATGAATGACAAGAATCAATGCACAAGAAATTAAGTAATTTGGTTGAACTACAAAACAAACCTACCTCCAACTATAAACAATACACCAGTAATCCAAAAGTTGGCATACATCCACAAAACTAAAATAGCGAAGAGCCCAACAATGAAAAGCCCAGGAGTGCAACCCAAATACTGAACAGCAGCCCCTGCAGCACCCTGAAAGGCAAATCAACATAACATATCATCAGCACCTCACTAGTGAGCATTTGAAAACAAAGTGATTCTGCAAAAGAACACGGAACAGTCTCAAAAGACCATCTGAAATGGGAAATGAAACAAGTAGAATAGCATACTGAGTATATTTTTTCACCAAGCAGAGAGGCCAATGAGTAGTACTGGCACAAAACTAAACAAGAAGATAGAAGAGACTATTTTCACCAACCATCTATGTTTACCCTTTATCATTCAAGAACTAGAGATGAAGTTGAAGTTCAAGCACTCTAATTGAGCTATAAATTATAATAACCTATTTGAGTTCGGAAAAGTTTGAATTTCAATATATACTTCAGATATCTGTATGCACATCTGTATGGCCTAAAACACAGGGAAAAGAGTGGAACTTTGCTTTTATCTCTAGTACAACCTTCAATGAGTTGGATATCTAAGTAGGTAAAAGTAAGACCCCAACATAATAAACTTGAACATCAACAAGCAACACATAATTGTTCATGTGACAATAAGACAAAGTTAACTTATTTGATTTTATGAAGACTATGAAAAGATCATCACAAGAACCAAAACTGTAGTACTTGCTTGTAGTTTATCCTGCAAAAGATACTAGTGCACAACTGCAGCATTCAATTCATGTCCAACTTGACCAATGAGCTTTAGGTAAAATCAATAAACTTGTAGATATGTTCAAGTTCTTATTTGATATGTCATTATATGTCTTACTAGTACAATGCATGTGCAATAAATCCAGGATCAAGCTAGTTAATCACCAATTAATGAAGAGGAACCAGATCTTGCTAAGTCACGAACCATACAGGAAATTAAAGGAAATGGAATAGAACCATACCATACTAAGGAGCACGTAGACCAGACAAGACAGTGATGTCAAACTTAGAAAACAGCTCCACATAATAAGGAGCAGTGCTGCGGATCCAAGTGCAAAGAATGATTTACAGCCTCTCACTAAACAATCCTTCCAGTATCTGAACAAGATAAAGAGCAATTTTCCCAGTATTGCGCACCCACAGCAAACAATTGGCCAAATCCGCTCATTAAAGATTCCAACTTTATCCCTAAGACAGCCAGCAGCTGTCCTTACAACCGAATAACAATCTTTCTTCGATTGCAGCCACATCCAAGCTTGTTTAAATAAGCCAATGTCCTCCATTACTAAACTAAATATACACACCTAACTGAACAGAACTACAACACCCAAACCCCAAATTTCCAAAAATTGCTATTGGTACCCATCATTTTGATATGAGAACAACTCATTTGACCAAACCTGTGAAATCATCATATCATGAATAACAGTCATTATCTGCTAATCTCACTAAAGAAACCCTTTTGAGCCATATAAAACAAAACCCAGATCATAAATTCGTCAAATCCAAACATCCAAGTAGCAAAAACAAGTAAAGACAAGATCCAGAAGATTCCATCTTCACGCAGTAATAGATGGAGAGTGGCAGTTGGTAGATGAGATAAGAAACCAAAAAGACAAAAAACAAAAAAAACACTAATTTGCTTCACATGTACGTTTCCAAAAAAGCAATCCCCAATAAATATAGACACAAGACTCGCACTTTTTTGACTTGAACAATCACAAAGTTTCCATCTTTAACTGGATTACAATGACCATTATGAAAATCAGTTAAAACACAACCGTCCACTGGTTAGAAAAAAGAGGGAAAACAGAGTGTATTGCAAACAAATCTTGATTCTTCTTCTTCACCTCTTCTCTATCATTTCTTATTTTGGGTGAAGAAACCCTAGGCTTTTTCAGGGAATCCTTGTGAAAAAGGTGTTATACATAAGGTTAAAAAGTTCAAAAAGCCAGAGACTGTGTGTAATGTGTGTGAGAGAGAGAGAAAGTGATGATGATAGAGAGAATGTGTGGAATTATTATTTTTAGTGTGTGTGAGAGAGAGGAGTTTAGTTTAAAGATTTAACAAATAAACAGAGAGGATAACAATAACCATTGAGATATATATGTTAGTATTTGCAATACACTTATTAATTGTTTGATATCTGTATTAATATCTGATTAATTTGAATTTGATCTATACAAAATTCATTTGGAAAAACTTTTTGATGTTAATTACTTAAATTAAAGCCATTAAATTCAAATTCATTATAAGAAATCCTATATTATTGATAAAGTAACAAAATTGACTATGTATCTAAGTAGATCTCGAACCTAAAACCTAATAGAAATTCAATACAGATATCTCTAATTATAATTAAGAGAAAAATAGTTTTCTCTAGTGCAATACATAAATTGATAATACTAAATTACTAGTAATAATCATTGATATGGGACCCCATTTCCACTGTTTATCTTCTTCTTCTTTCTTTTTCATTTTATTTTGCTTTATCCCCTTTATCCAGATTCCAGTCACAATTTTTGGAGGTTTAAGGTGTTTAGTTGAAATGGATTTCTTGACATAAGAAGGTGATGTCTTTTGTTTGGATATAATAAAAATGTGTATTTGAAGTTGAAATTAGAAACTGATATTTAAAAGTTTGAGCTATGTTTTTTTTTTTCAAAAATTAAAATTATATGAATAAAAAAAAAGCTAATTATTTTATTTCAATAAAATTGTAGAAAACTTATTTGTACTAGTCATAATTATATGTGTTGCTGTTTAATTTTTCTGATTTGAATTTGATGAAATAAAGGCATTTACAAAGCCTCTATTTATAGAGTGGTAGAATAATCTAGACATGCCACAAAAATTGATTGGCAAGCACAATCTTTTATTGAAGAATTTTTTTAAAAAAATAAGATCCATCTTCCGGGATAATTCTTTTAAAAATATTTTTTTTTTAAAAAGGAAAAAGGAAAAAAGACATGTCCAAATAGGTTCTTACTTTACTATAGGAAGGAAAACAATAGTATACACTGATATTTAAATTTGATATTAGAAATTAAAGTAAATTTATATACATGAAATAAAATATAATAACCTATTTAATGTATGTAATTTCATAAATGATGTATGTGCATATGGAGATTTACCTTGTAAATTCTTAACATTTTCTAGGCTTGTCTCAACCCTATTTTAGTATAATATAATGTAATGTAAAAAGATTAGGTTAAAAAATTGGTAATATTTATATATAACAAATAAAAAAGATATTGCTCCAATAAGCTAAACCAATTGATAAGAAGTCAGATTCAAACAAATATATAAAATTGTGTTCCTTCATTGGGGTCAATTATTATGTAAGCAAACAAAGTTCAATTGGTTATATATATTTCATTGTCTTTTCTATTATACTATATAATATATAATATAAATGCTATTTTTTTCTTTCTAAAATATCTATCACACTCCACTTCTTAAAAGTCAAATTATATGAATTTTAATTAATATCTTAAAATATATTTTTCACTATATAACTTTTAGTTATAGTATTTTTGTATTTTAAAAAATTAAATTTAAAAATAAATTAGGGGTAATTCATAAACATCCCTTCATGTTTTAGCTTTACCACATTAAATTTTTTTTTTGCGGTTAAACAAGTTACACTTATTCCCATTATCTTTTTTTAACAATTCTTTTAACCTATTAATTATTGATTATTTTTTTATAATATTACTAATTTTCCCTTTCTAATATATTTCTTTGTTCAATTAATTTTGTAAACATTTTTTTAATAAAATAAAATGTTATTGTTTCATTTCTATTAGCATAGACTCATTAATTTCAAATTTTTTTTTAAAAACACCATGTATATATTTATGAATGAAGTCTTTCACTTTTTATCCTTTATTTTGATGTCAAATGTCAAATATGAACAAGCACTTAATATAATGATGGGGCAGAAAAATATATACACAAATGTGGACATGCACTTAGTTTTCGATTTTTTTATGGTGCACATATTGATTTATAACACATATATTATGATGATGGGGCAGAAAAATATATACACAAATGTGGACATGCACTTAGTTTTCGATTTTTTTATGGTGCACATATTGATTTATAACACATAAATTATGATTTGCTTTTTTAGGGATTGACAATGAAATAACCTTGATTTGAAAGTTTATGTTGACTATTTATTTATACAAAACCTTAATGTTAGTAGTTGTGGATTGATCTTGGCATTAAGTGATACAAATTTTGTTGCATTTCGACATTAATGATATTGTTTGGCTAGATCATGTTAAAATTGACGTTCCACCAATATCTATTTATGGCCACGGTCTGCAATCTTAAAGTCATTTTTACAAAATAATATTTTCAAGAATCTTATAATTAAGTTAATATTTTTCAAGGGAAGAGTGTTAAAATTATTTATTTATATCAACTGAACTTATTATTACGTTTTAGTAAAATGTGTTAAATATTGATAATTATTGAACAGAGACTCGAATTATGTATTGGTCAAGTTTAAAATATATACAATAAAGTAATTAGTTTACAACAAATATATAAATATGTTTTCATTTACATCAAAAATAGCTAAAACTCATAGAAAATATACATTAACTATACAATATAGTTTGTCCAAAGTCATAGAAAGTACACACTCGTTATATAATACAACTTACCTATACATGAGTTATATATTTACTGTACATTGTGATACACGCAAAAAGCTGAATATTGCTTAACTATACATGAAGTATAGACTGGCGAATTCAATCTTGATCAACTCAAAATCACATCTTAATAGTCCCAAAATTTAGATATGAAATCTTTTCAGTATTTTGAGTCTCACGTGGGTCTGTTTTCATTTCATGTCATATGTGTATGGGCTAACAATAGTATACGTCTATTGAATATCAATGAATTCGTAATAAAGAGGCACACTAGATTAAGGGTGTGTTTTGTATTAAAGAAAATATTTTACAATTTTTCTATGTTTGATCGGCGTAAATGTTTCTAAATCAATTCATTTTCCTCATATTTAAGGAAAATGACTTTCCTTCTAAAATCAAAGAAAACATTTTCCAAAACTCTACTTCATCCTTTAATTATTTTTTTCTTACCATACCCCGTACCCCGTACCTGACCTCCATTCAAAAAAAATTAAATTCTTTTTAATTTTATTTCCTACCCCTAAACCCCCCCTTCCAAACAAAAACAATTAACAAATAATAAAAAATGAAAAACATTTCAATTTTTTTAAACCCCCTCCACCCCCGCCATTTCCCGTAAAAAAATATTATTTTTTTAAAAAATATTTAAATTTTTCAATTTTTACGCCTACCCCTACCTCTACCCCAACCATCCACCAAATGCCACCCCCTGATTAATTATTTTTAAAAAAAATTGTTTTTGAAAAATATTTCAGGATCGAAAGTCTGGGTCAGGTTCTGAGCAAATCTCAGGATCAAATTTTGTAATGATCTTCGGGATCTCATCCTTGCTTGGATGTTAAGGTTGCGTCCTAGATCAATTATACTCCTTCCGTCCCATTTTATGTAGCAACATTTCCTTTTTGGTCAGTCCCAAAAAGAATGTCACATTTCCTTATATGGAAAGTATTTAAATGTACAATTCCTTTTTTACCCTTATTGGTCCCACTTAATCTTAAAATAATACTCCAATACATTTATGAGGAGAGAGAAAAGTGAGTCTACTTTTTAAAGTGCAATTTGGTAAACATTTCAAAGCCTTTATTTATTTCTTAAACTCCGTGTCCGGTCAAATGTTGCCACATAAAATGGGACGGAGGGAGTATTAATTTTCGGATCATAAATTATTTTTTTAAAGAGTATTTTCCAGTCCCAAGCCAAAAATAAAAGATATTTTTCAATTACCAACCAAACATGAGAAAAATAAGTTAAAAGTCCACTTGTTTTCCAAGAAAACATTTTCCATGGAAAACATTTTCCTTCGTACCAAATACTCCCTAGGATGGCAATGGGGTAAGGCAGAACGGTTGCGGGGCAAATCCGCATAAACCCACTAAGATTTCAATCCGCCCCGTCCCACATAGCACAATTTGTTGTTTCCACCCTGCCTTGTGAAATTTGTAAGAAATTTCAAATACTAGAAACAATAATTTTTTAACCAAAAAAGTCAAATTTTGTTAACTGCTTACTTTTTGTTTACCTGCTAAAATAAATATGTTAATAGTTTTTTTTTTTTTGATAGTTTAAATTGGTTGAATTCGAGGTAATAAATAAAATATTAAATGCAATAGTGATGTAATATCATTTTAATACTTCATTTTTTCTAATTTTTGGGCCATTAAAACATTTTTTTATTCGAAGAAAAAAGAAAATCTCAAATTGATGCAAACCTAGTACAAAAATTAATGTGAAATTACGAAATTAATTTTTTTTATTCATAACCTGCAACCCGGCCCGTGTGAATTTTGAAAAATTATATTTGAACCCGCTTCGCTCCACACCCGCAAAAGTTCTAACCCGCCCTGCCCCGCAAATGATGTAACCCATCCCGCTCCGCCTTATTACCATGCCTAACCCTAAGACTTATAATATATATAAATACGAGACATTCCCTGTCATGATTAACCTAAAAAACATTTTCAGAAAGAGTGAGCAGTCGAGCAAAATGAGAAGAAAACGCAATTCACGTCGTCTTCGACTAGTTATTGATTAGCCTAAGCGTATGTACCTTCTTTTCATTTGTAGTTCACATTATTATACAAGTTTCCTATTTATATGACTATTGTAATTGTGTTTTTCGATCATTTAACATTTATGAGATGAATATTTGTGATTGTCCCCATCAAATTTAATTCTATCATGTTTGTCAAAATCAATTTTTTTCTATTTAAAAATTTGTGCAAATTTAAATTTGATCAAGTGAGTGAATTGGGTAATGGATACATTGAACTTTAGTAAATTTTGAAATGAATTTTATTTCACATTTCATTAAAGAAATTATCTAAGATCGATATTAATTTTATATGAATATTTTGATACAATGTATACCCCATAAAAGATAGGGCTTATATTCATGTTACAATCTTGATTAAAATTCTAAAATTTCCTAATTATGAACTAAATTATCTACCATTCCTCACAATTTAAGAAGTCGCAATATTTCTTTAGTCAATGGCTTAACAAATCAAAGGTAAATCATAAGGAAAATCATCAAATAATTAAGTATTTTAGGACTTTTTTGATATTTCAGGATTTTACAATTCTGAATGCAATACTTTAAAATATTCATATATCTTGCTTGTGAACTAATTTGCTTATTCAGTAAGACTGTATGAAAATATGTTTTTTAACGACTTGAATAATTTTTATGTTTATAAGAAAAATTACAACTTATAATTTTTCAACTTAATTTCATATAGGAAAAAGAGCACTTGTACTGAAAAAAAGGGAAACTATTTACCGTGACTATTCCTTACTTTCATACCTCTATGTTTTTTACTACTAATCACGTTTACTGTTTGATACTATCAAAACACTACTCAATTAATTTCTTGATATCACTAGTATATATATATACCTAATGGCATCAACGAAGAAGAGGCCGTGTTTAAGTGAAAAGATAACTCAATTACTACTTGATACCTCAGAGTATATGAATACCATTAGAGGTATATATATATATACACAACGATGATATGAGTAGTGGTTCAATGAATAGAACAAGAGACAGTCACATAAATAATTTGGGCTGTGGATCCAATCAAAATAAATATATTAGATTGAGTCCATTTTGTACTGTTTTCCTCTTTCATAGGGATAACATGTCCAAACGGGACTTACGAATTTAATATGGTATTTTAAGCAAAAAAAGTTAAACGCTAAATAGGATGCATGAACTGCAAAAATATGCAGAAAATCTGATTATTCTGTAGTTCTACAGTTTAATCAAACCAAGGGTTTCAACGAAAACTGCTGCTAGAACTAGAAGGTCAAGCTTCCCTTTGCGATTGTTGCTAGTCTCTTCAGCAGAAGGTTTTTGTACCTTGAGTTTTGTATGGAAACTGATTATTTTTTTTTGTTTTTGTTGCATGATTCTGTGTGGAGAACTTTGTTTGTTATTGTTCATCTCTTAAGTGAAAGGTTTTCTGTACCTTGAAATTTGTATGCAACTGGATGTTTGTTCTGGTTTCATTTTTCTACTTTTTGCTAGTACTAGTTTTTTTTTTTTTTTTGTTGCATGATTATCTATTGGATCTGTAGCATTTGTGTTTGAGAACTTTGTATTTGTGGGTTTTCATAAGTAGATTCAGAATTGTAAAACCCTGAAGCAATCTTGGCCCTAACTCAATTAAAAACTAGTTAATGTGGGGAGGAGGATTGCTCCAGGTGATATAATTAAGGAGAGTAAATTCCCATCCCGTGAACATGTGGGACTCAGCCAGAATAGGATTGCTCAAGGCCAAAAAGGGCAGCATTAAACCTGCCCAAATAAGTTAAAGGGGAGAAGTTCATGAGTCTAGTGTTTCATTTTCTACTTCTATACCACCACTAGTTTTATTTGCTTTGATTGCATGATGGGTCTATGACATATGTGTGGAGAACTTTGTTTTTGTGGTTTTTTCATTAAGTAGATTCAAAATTGTAAAATCCCAAAGCACTCTGACCTGCTCGCCCTTTAGCGAGGAGAGAATTTTTTTGTACCCAGTCGAATCCTTCCAAAAGGGGTCATATTGAATGTGCCCATATAGGTTAAAGTGTTGAGTGTTTTGGTGGTCCCAATGAGCTGCTCATTTATAGAGCCTTTCCTCTAGGTAATTACTTTTATAGTACTTTAGTTGATTGGCAATGGGCTTATTGTAGTGATTCCGCTAGTTTTTTGGTGGTCCCAATAAGCTGCTCCTTTCTAGAGATTTTGCTCTAGCTACCGTAATATTTTATGCTGTAGTAGATAGGCAATGAGCTTGTTGTAGTGATTCTGTATTTACTTTCGCTAGCCTTTCTGTCCCTCCAACATGATTCTGCATTTTGTGTGGAAACCTTGGTTTTACATTCCTCTTTACAACTGTGCAATAGCAAAACCATGAAGCAACTCACATTGTGAAGTGTCTGATTTTGGTTCTTTATTTTTATTAGCTTTCTTTGCTGGGCAAAGCTTTATTATGGAACCGGAGTTGGTTTCTACAGAAGAAGTGGTGAATGCATTGCTGGAATACTTAGTTGGTCCTCGGTTGCCTTTGAAATCGTCTGCCTTTAAGGAACCTCCCACTCTTTCTCAGCAGCAGTCTGTAGCCAAACAGGTCTTCTTTGGTTTCTTCTCACCCTTTGCGGGTTCTCTCTTTACCTTGTATACTCATTGCGTGGTGTTCTTTTTGATATGATCTTTGACCCTTGACATTTGAAAAAGAAAGCATGCCCGATTTCAGTTTATTTTCTTCATTTATTAACTTGTTATTCCTTTCAAATATTCCTTCTAGTTAGTTTAAGACTTCTGAGGATAAGTTACAGTAGCAGTGTGTTTGAATAACGAGAACAGACTTCCATCTTGTTTCTCAATTCTTATCAACCTGATATAAAGTTAGTCCAGTTGAATGCGATTTAGAAAAATTCTTGGAATGGAGAAGATTAATTCATACGACTTGAACTCTATCTCTATATATAATATATCTATTATTTCAGTTGAAGGTACAGACATTCAATGTCATGCTCTTTATTGTAAACTAGTATGGTACCCGCGCTATGCATGGAAAATATTAGACATAATAATAATAAAAATTATTATCTTATTTTCTTGATCATTTTGTTTTTTATTATTGTTGAATTGTAAAATTTAAATCATTTAAATTTTGATCGACGGTCATTAATAAGGACCACCAAAGAAGGAAAAATGATTTTCCCCACCCTGTAGTACCTTTCAAGTGTTCAACATCATTCAATAATTGTTTACACCAAAAGTGAAACAAAAACAAATAATTCATCTTGATCTTCTATATAGGGTTGTAGTTATCATCAACGCATCTTCGGTTTCTCTCCTTCCACACAGTCACCACACACACACACACAGAGGAACTATTTGCCTCCTCTTTTTCTGTCTTGCAAATCCTCCAGCACTGTTCCAACATTCTAGTAGCCCCCCTGTAGTCTTGGTATATTCCATGTAACTTTTCATAAAATTGAAGTATGGATCAGCTTTGGCAACTTTATAAAAAATTGTAAGTGTTTCCAATAAGATCTCCAGCTAACTTTTGAATTCTTTTCCTTGTTCCTTTTTTCCCTCTTCAGTTGCATGCTGTTGTGTTACTTTACAACTACTACCAGAGGAAGGAAGATCCGCAGGCACAATATTTAGAATTTGAATCATTTTGCAAGTTGGCCATGACTCTGAAACCGGCTTTGATGTCATATATGAAGTTCATGAACCAATCAGATCTAACTTCCTCCAAGGACATGAACAATGATCTCTCGGTGACTGAAAAAGCAATCCAAGATGCGTGCAACATATCTTGCGCTTTGGATGCCTCAAAAGATGTTCCAGCTATCAACAAATGGCTAATTTCCAAAGTTTCTGTCTTATTACTAGACTCTAAGAAAGAAACTTGTTTTCTGAATTATTGTTCTGTTACTGAAGGGGTCTGGTCTCTCATAGAAAAATGTCTTGAGCTTCCCACTGCTGAAATAGAAGGTACGGTGGAGAGAAGAAAGAGGCAAACCAGTATGAGACCAGTGACAGTAGATCAAAAAGATGATGACTCTGGCTTTCAGCAACTTGCATTTTTGGCTGTCAAGGATGCAACTGGTACGTGAATTTCAGAATTATATTTGTAATATATTTCTAGATCGGCAAAAGTAATTTGTGCCTAATCAGCTCTATATTAACCAGACAGTCATAAGTTGATTTCTAAGTTCTTTGAATGCCTTTGCTAGCAACAAGCCTCTTAATTAGAGTTTCTCATGCCTGGGCAGAGAAAGAATTGATTAACAGAACATTGACCTAGGCAGTTGGATCTTTCTGTTCCGGTTTATAAAATGAACTGCTTGAGTTACAGGTGTGTCCTGATTTAGAGAGCATTTTATTATGTATGATACTTTGCTTCATGTGGAGCAGGTATTTCTAAGACTGACCTTGTGACTTTGGAGAAGCATGTGGTATATTCACTCACAAAAGAAAAGACAGCGTCTTGCTTTTACATTATGCAAAGTACCCGATCAATCAATCAAGACATTCTAATTTCTGTTAAGGAGATTATTGAGAGGTTAGTTCTTGTCATGTTAGCTGCTTTGGGTAGAAAATACCTTTTGTTTTTTTTAATCAAGGGTAGTGTAAGAGATGGGCTATTTCAACAAGAACTCTTGTATCTCTAATGTTAGAATAGCACATTTGTTTGATGATACTGCTACCTTTGTGTGAAGAAATGATATAATAGTTTCTCGAGTTCATCAATATTAGTACTTTCTTTGACACAATCTTGCTAGTCAGCAGAATGATTCATTTGTATAACTTTTTTTTTTTTTAAACAAAGACTCATTTGTATAACTTTGAGAGCAACTCAAAGTAGGTTTATGGCGTTAAATATGCTGAGTTTGAAGATTATAGTTTCGTTCTGTGTTGTTATGAGTCTAACATTGATAAACTTAGTCAAAGAACAATATCTAATTATTCACTACGTAAAGTAAATATACATAATTGCTTGTATGATTTGTTAATAGCATTAATTCATGTATTCTGGTACCTTTTGCTACTAGAAAAATGAAAAGTGACAAGTGTTTATCTGAGTAGCTTACAGGGTCCATTGGTGAAAAGGAGTTCTGGTAGTTGGTCTGCTACAGAAGTAGTTGAGTACTTTCATCTGCTTCCCTATGCCAATATCATAGCAACCTTTTTCCTGAGGTACCTTCAATTTCAATTGGCCTTTATTTGTGGTGAGCTGTCAATAGATTTTGCTTTTATAGTCATTGCTGCCTGGCTTAACATGTCTTTCTGTCTCAGCCATATTTGCTTAGTTCCTTGGTATATAGAAGACTTTCAGTTACATCATTCATTCCTTCTGAAGCTTGAGTACATTTGGATACTACTATATTAACCTTTATGATGCAGTTCTTATTCTTGGTTTTTGTTCTTCAAGTTGATACATGTATACTGAAATTGAACTTGAGGGTTGGGCCTAGCTGTTCTTGCACCATTCTACATGTTGCTTAACAACTTTGTGTGATCAAATTGACAAATGCCAACATATGAGTAACTTATGTTTTGTTCTTTTGCTTGATTCCATTAGTCCTAACAAATCATTGAACAAGACTTTTACCGTAAGGAAAATATAAGGAAATTAGTTGTGAATATGGTGCTAAAAGAACATCATACCCACCTTTATTTAGAGAGCTTTTTTTGATAACTGAGAAATGCCTGGCTAGTGGTGCTGGGTTTGAAACTTGGTAGATAACAACTCTGCCCTTCTCCACTTAAATATTGTCTGTGGAAGGGGTTGAACCCATGACGTGCGCCTAACCACACATCACAAGCTGCACTCTTACCACTAGAAGCCCTAGGGATGTAAAGAACTTTATTTTTGAGAATTAGAAACAACTGATTTACTTAGGTAAGTTGGTACTAATTCATCATCAAATTTCTTTTAAGGTAATATACTTAATTGTACATAACAAACTTACTTGCAAGATTGAGCTATTTTCAGTTGAATGATGCATTATAGTGAAAGATTTAGTCCTCTTTAGCTCTGTTTATGCTGGGAGCTTATACTGTATATACTGTATGTATGTGCATAGACCTGATCAAAATATGTATATCCATTGAGTTAAGATGGCGGAGGGGGAGGGGGGAGCCAAGTTAAGATGTATGCATATGTATATTTTACTGTACTGCAGGTTCTTGTGTGTTCCAATTGTTGGGTTGTGATATAAGATGTTATATGACTGGAATTGATGCAGGGAGGTTTTTGGTTTGGAGGGCTCAAATACCAGAAGCCATGAGGATATAACAGGCAATTGTAAAAAAGAAATTTCTGAGAGCAGAATCTCATTGGTTGATCAAAACTCGGGCAATGTAAGCATCATGACTGCTATAGGTTCAGAAAGTGCTTGCAGTAATGTGGCCAATGATGTGTATGACAGAAAGGTCAACCCTGCAGACGCTTTTGGTGCAGAAGTTGTTGCCGACAGTGGGTGTGAAAGGAAAACAGGGGACCAGAAAGATTTTGGGAAGGAAAATGGTCTGCATCATCACCACGAAACAGTGAGGACCCATGGGAGATTTAGTGGTAAAGCCAAAAAGACAAGTGCTAGTAATGGAAACCAGGGCGTTGAGGAGAAGGTTAAAAAGATTGAAGGAAAGACGCCTGATGAAAGTTATGAAGCTTTAATTGGAACCAAGTCAGATAGTATAAACCTTGAAATTTCAGAGGCAAAACACGGTGATGGTTGCCATGAAAAAGTTGGCCATTCTACTGTTGGTCAAGAAGCAACTGCGGTAGGTGGCCCCGATAATATATGGAAAAGTGAAGAAGCAGGAAGCGATGGTTCAATTAAAAATACAGGAATTGTAGATCTCAGTGGTAATAAGCTAACTAATGTCAACTTGAAATGTTTAAATGATACAAGTAACAAGGTACAACATGAAAATAGCAGAGACTATGAGGATTCAACTGTAAAAGAACTGCATGCTATCATCAATCACCCAAGGACACCAGAAGAGAAAACTGAGGAGCTGGTGAAGTCCACCAAAGGCTGTGAAATCAATGATTATAATGATATGGAGTTAGCTGGTGCTCATCTTGAAACTTTGGAGGTGAAAACTAATGATGGTCATCACTTTTCTAGTTCTCCTACTAGGCCTCAGAGGATGGAAATTGATGCATGTATTCCCTTCTCCAAAAATGGAAATAACAGCAAGGATTGTGAGCTCATCAAAAAAGTTTATCATCAGCAGAAAAAGAGGACGAGGGAGAGTGGTGGAGAAATCATTGGAAGTGGTATAATTGGCAAGGTAGACAATTTCAGTTAATGTAGTAAAATTTATTGATTTACGATGCATTAGTCTTGTTTGTTTTTACTAATCCTCCCTTTCTCTTTTAAAGAGCATTCATGAAATTGCCCACTTGGGATGAGTTAATGATCAATATTTCAAACGAAAGAAATTTCATCTAGAAATAGCAGAATTTTATTTTAATAGACCTCTTCTCTTCTTTTCCCAAAAGTTTCTGCATTTGTGTATGCTTTGCGGGTCCAAACAACAGACATTAATCCATCCTTGAATTGCAGTTCTTAGTGATAGATTTAGTAGTAGTGACACTAATAAGCATAATGGCATGACATTAATAAGAAGTAGTAATACTGCTAATTATTATAGCAGAGGTTTTGGATGATACACATTATTTCTTTTAATGTGTCTTCCTCAAGCCTTGTACAAGGGAGACATCCACTTGATACCTTGATCTAGTTGTTGTAATTGTTATTTTGCTTATAAGCAAAACTTGATGATCTTATCAAATAGAAGTAACTAGTCTTTGTAATGCTTCATTTTCCGACCTCTTCCCCTTCAAATTATCATACATTAAAGTGTATAATCCCATTGGTGTCAATAGTGTTTGAACACTTCCCTATTATGGGTATTAGCAATCATTATTACATTATATAAAAATGAATGTGCCAACAAACTAATTTGCCCTAGCTAACATGTTAATTTGCACTTCAAAATGATATTTGGAAATGAATGTATAGGCCTTCACATTTTCTCTTGCTTTAAAGGATCTTGGTGGGGTTGCATTCTGAGCAATATAATGTAACCATGTGTAGGGTTTTAGGTTCAGAGTATGTTAATGTCTAGCTTAGGCAAATGAAGTCAATTTACTTCGAATAATACAAATCAAATGCTTTCTTAGCTTTTGTTTAGTCAAATAAATAGTACGTGATTTTCAGTATATTGTTTATAAAAAAAGTTGGAGGTGCCACTTCAGGATTTCAGCTCACTATGCAATTTATTTGTGGCCGATAGGTATCTCAACCGGCTGGTTGTCGGTAAAAGTTGGTTCTTTTCTATCTTATATTTTATTTTACTTCTGTTGAAGTGGTGTTATTTCCAATTTAAGCCTATCTTTTCTTCTTAATCCATGCAATATATGAAACCTGTGTCGCTATCTTTGTGATTGTGTTCCACATTGCCAGTGAATCTTTCCCTTCTCATGTTGTTACAATGCTTAACTAGCATGGACATAAAAGAAAAAAAGTATCCTCATGTTACTATATTGAGCTTTATGAAATTATGCTTTAGAGTTGAGATAATAGATGAAATGGTAGCTTGTAAAAGAGATACTACAAGAAGTTGATAAGGGAAAAATATCGTGGTTTTAATGTGAGTAGGCAGAAATAATGAACTTTGCCTTTTTGAAAAAAAATAAAGAAGTCAAAAAGATTGGATGAACTAGATTGGATATCTAGGTTTAGGAATTCTGTGGTGGAGGTTATAGTATATTCTTTGGGAAAGGACATACAACTGCTGCCCTTTTTTTTGATGATAGTGGTGTCTAGGCCAAGTTGGGCGCACCTTGACACAAGTACTTGGTAATTTTACCCACCAAGGCTTGGGCAGATGAGAAGAAATCACTTAGTGTTTTTTGCCTCTGCTATGGGAATTGGACCTGTAACCTAGGTTCTCCTCCAACTTAATTGCCCACTAGGTGACTCCCTTGGGTGCCAACTTAAGTTGATATATGTCCTTATCTTTTCCAATTTTTTTCCTGGAGATGGGAAGAGGGGTCTGCATTCTTCATTTGTTGTCATAATTGATACCAAACCTTATTTGCAGGCAGAAAGAGCTGATGAGGTGAAGGCTGATAAAGACAACCTTTCCACTATCTCACCCAATCGAAATGGGATTTCTGTGGCACATACTCGACTTGTTCCTTGCAAGCATGAATCTACAGATATAGGCGATTTACAAACTGTTTTGGCTTCAAAAGAGGAGGCTTTGACAAAAAGTTCGCTTGAAGTTCTTCTTCAAAAACGACAGAAACTGGTAATTTTACGTTTGGTATGAAGTAGAGTACATGTGGTCAAGACATACTAATAGCACTAAGCAAATGACAAGACACTTGACCACACATACTCTTTTTTGAGAATCTTCGTTTGGATTTTTTTTTTTGGAACTGGTAACATTTTTGTGTATTAATAATAAACTACACAAAGGGTGTGTGGTCCCCCATATTTACATCCAGATGAGCAAAAAAATGAGCTCCTAGTCCTTAATCTCCTCATAAGGAATCTAGTACATCATAAGTTGATTCTAATTCGTCCAGGAACTGAGTGTGAACTTAGTTTCTAATTTTGGATTAAACAAAAGTCAAATGAAAAAACAATGAAATAAGATAGATTAAAATATACTTAAGAAGATCGAAGGAAAACGGAGAAACAAAAGTGGCCATATATTACTTATAAGGCCACATTTGTTTCTCCGTTTCCCTTCGATCTTCTTAAGTATTTTAATCTATCTTAATTCATTGTTTTTTCATCTGACTTTTGTTTAATCCAAAATTAGAAACTACGTTCACCCTTAGTTCCTTAAGTTGGACTGTTTTAAGACGAAGACTATGATGTATATTTTCCAAACCTGACCACTTAAAACTTGTGTCAATGTATCAAGCATTTCATCCTTCAAAATGTAGTCAGTAATTTATTATGGCCCTTAGTTATGCACCTTTAATGGGTCAAAAGTCTTGTGGGTTTTTCCTTTTTCTGTCTCTTATGCTTTAAGAACTAATTTACTATTAGTTTTCTCATTTCCAATATTGAAATTCTGTGGAGTAACTTTTTTAATCTGATCACTGGAGCCTACACTTTATATTTGGTTCTCAGTAATATTTGCATTCATTTCTTGGCAGTATGATCAACAGCTTAAACTTGGAGATGAAATTGCTTCATGTGATAAAAGTATTGAGAGAATCTTAGATGGTATGATTTCTATCTGAGGCTTTAGTAGCTTCGTTTTGTTTCAGTTGTTTGTGCTAGCATTACTCTTTTCACATGGCTTGGTACTGTATGGATCAAAAAAAAAATCTTCTGCTTGTTGTTTGTTTTTCCTCCCCCTCTCTTGTTTGATTCTCCTTAAAGAAATATAATGTGAATGAACTAAGTTTCCCTCCCAACTTAGTTGCCTCTGTATCTCCTTTTTTTTTTTGTTTTTGCAAGTAAGGATATTTATTAAAAATGGTATCAAGATGGTACAGAAAAGACTACAGGACCTAAACTACACCACTCGCTCCAAATAATACATATTTTCCCCTAATAAGTTTAAAAAATCCACTTCCATCATCTACAACGGAAAGAGGAATTCTATCCATCAAAGAAAACCAAAAATCCAGCAAGTCTCTAGGAAATGGAGCAAAGAAGCACCCCCACATACTTATCCATCCTATCAAGAGTACAACTATTAGTCCAAACACACAAATTCTTGATACATTTGTTTCTGACTCTGGGTATCTGCAGCCTTCGTATCTCCTTTTAGACCCATTTTTTTCCAAGCTGACGTGATGTGTAGTGGAAATGTCCTAACAAATTCAACCTTTTAGGAGATTCATCATAGCTAGACTGTTTTCATGATGGTTTCCTTTCTCTTGCTTCCTATTCTTTCTTCTTTGTGTTGGAGGGTGGTTAGGAGGTGAAGGGGAGCAGCGTGGTTGAGACCGAGATAGTATCAGGTGGCTAAGTTTCCTTGTGGTGGTCTTGATTCTTCATCAAGTTTTGGTAGTTTCTTGGAGTCTTGAACTGCTGTATCATGAACTTGAACTAAATTACTGCAGGTCAATGTGCTCATGTTTATTTTAATGCCTTGTAGGTGGCAAAGATAGTTTGGCTCTAAAAATAGATACGGTACTGGCCTTCTGTGATGAAATGTGCTTGAAGGATAGAGCTTCTATCCAAGAAGACAGCAATCAACATCACGAAGAGTTTGGCTTGATTCAACCAATGAGCGGAAGGAAATTGTCCAAAGCTGTACACACTCCATGATGTGCATGTCAGGCATGTTTTGGCATCAGAACTTACTTAAATTTTATGTCCTCTTTTATCAGTGTTTGTCTTGATCCTCTCCATATATATTATGATGTCTTGTGCTCTTGGTCAGGCAGTATGTCTGATAATTTGTTCCTTTGTTGAATGATCCTTGGAAATGCTTGTGTTTTTCATACAATATTGTCAGCCTTTCCTGCATGGGACTATATATTCTCTGTTATGATTGCTCACATACTTTAATTTTCTGTTCAGTATCTTAATTCTTACGAAGCATTTACTTTATTGTCATTTCCCCCCACTAAATATATTTTTTTTTTTTGGCTGGACTTGTATAAAGTGTTTCCATCATATAGTGTGTCAGCAACAGTTGCTGGTACGGTATTTTACATTGATGCAATTTTTTCTTTTCTCATAAAAGATGGTGTAACAGCCCACAGAAGCTGGTTGTTAGGCCCGAAAGGGGGTTCATTGTGAAACTTACATTAGGCAAATTTCACATCATAATGGGAGGGGAAAGTTAGGGGTCATATAAGGATTCAACTGTTGAGGTGCCTTTTGGGTTATTACCCTAGAGGAATGCAAAAGCCTTTCGGTGGTCCAGAGTTGCCAAAGTGAGCAATACCTTGGGTCCTTGAGCAGCCCAGAAATCTGTCTTCGTACTATTTCCCACAGTGATCCATATTGCCTCAAAACACTTGAATGTCCTTCGTTTTTTTATTGTGCATTGCTGCTAAAAGAACACCACCTTTTAACAGGAAACCCTTGACATTTCCTTCCCCGTTGTAATTTTCTTCAATTGTTTTTCTGGTGAATTCCCAAGTTTTTTTGTTGTTTCTATCCACTGATGTCTGTGCTACTGAACATAATGCATATTGGGGGGGGGGGGGGGGGGGGTTGTGTTCATCTGTTGGACAAGCTAATAATATCTATTTGTTGTCTGAATCACAATTTTCCCATGATAAATTGCTCACAACCTGATGGAATCTAATTTTATTACATTTAATGGTACCCATTCCTTAAAAATTCCCGATTCAACTAATCCTTGGAGTTCATTTTCTCATAGGTGGATTTCATACTGGAGTTACTGTAAATAGGGTTGGATTTCTACATTCTTGCGAGAGTGATCTGCATTCCAGCCCCCCTCTGAAGCACAGGAGTCAGCTGCATTTCAAATGATTACCCAATTACAGACTATGACAGACCACACCCATTAGATTTAATGTGGCAAAGAAACATCAACACCAATATTTTTGAATCCTATTAATGGCTATCATACCATAGTACTGTATTAGTACTGTCCAGAAGCAAAAATTGTTGTTTTAGAATATTACTTGGTTGCAACCGTATCAGTGCTTTGAACATTTATCAGGGCCAAATACATAATGGTGCCTTGAAATCAACTCTAGTTTATTGAAATGATGTCTATTGAGCACCTATATGTGTTGCCAGTATTGCCCGTGCTTAACTTAGCATTCTGGTTAACAAGTGTTATGCTGGATGTTCGAATCGAACATGGAGTTTTCATGTTGCTTAGAACTATATGCTTTCAGTGTTAGCAGTATCGGAAGGTAAATACAGTTTAAACACCAAAAGTAGAGAGAAATAAGGAGGAATTTAATCTTTGGATTTGATTCGTCTTTCTTGTGGCAATGGTGAACTCGTTAACCAGCTAGGTGAAATGAACTCAATACTTAGTTCAAAATTGTTAAGTTCCATTTTTGGAAAAGAGAATTGAGTTGTGCTCTTTAGCTTTTGAAGATGATTTAGGTTCAAGGACTATAATTTTACACGATATTAGAGCTAGATCCATTGATAGGCCGCGTTTCTTAATGTTTTTGGCCTTGTAATTCTGTTTTCACATTGATTGACTGAATGAGTTGTGCTCTTTCTATATGATCTCGGATAATTCTTTTTCTCATGAGCTAACTTAAGTTAGGATATGAGCTAACCCCTCATAATTTATTCTGGTCTCCAACAGCCAACAACCCATAGAGGAACCAATCAGTTTTTTCTTTTTGTCCTCCTCTTCCTTGCACGAGTGGACTTAGTAAATAGAAAGGAAAATAACAAAAATGTATAAGAAACAAGTCAATCTCTTGGGTCCCTTAATAATCAAAGAAAACCAATGAATGAACTCCAAGTGCACAAAACTAAGATAAGGCAAAGGAAAATAATTTGTAGTAAGAATGCTATATATTGATAATGTTGGTAATAATATTATCTAGAAGCAATCCACAGAAGGGGTGCCACGTGTCAACTTGTAAATCACAAATTGCAAGTCATCACTAATATTATTATCAAGGGACCATGCAAAGTGAAAATAAATAATTCATACTAAGTAGTGAGAGCAAAAGAAGAAAAAAGGTATAGGAGAAAATGGCAAGCACAGTAATGAGCTCATTGAGCCTAAAGCCAGCTTTCACTTTGGAGAAAACATCAGTGAAAGGGCTTCCATCACTTGCTAGATCTTCTTCTTCCTTCAAAGTTGTGGCTAGTGGTGTCAAGAAGCTTAAGACTGACAAACCCTATGGTATGTAATTTTCTATTCTTGCCACTTATTTAATTGAATTAGAGTCTAACTTACATACACAAACAATATTACAATATTTACATTATTAGTGTAGTTTTATTTGTCTTGATAGGTAATTTAACATGTCCATGTTTACTATTATAATTCCTTGTGATTTAGCTTTTAAGTCGTGACCTTAGCTTATAAATAGTATATGAAATATTTTATGTTGTCGATGTATATATTCGTCGAACTCTTGGGAAAAGGTGCATATTTACTCATGTATGTAATGACATGACTTAATTGTATCATCTGGTGTATTTTGGGGCTATATTTATACGCTTGTTAGCGAACCGTCTCGTATTTGTCCTTGATGTTAATTTGAGCTCTAGTTTAGATTGAGAGGATTTCAGGTGTCAGAATACTTAAGTAAAAAAGTTCAAATTTACCTTAGCGACTTTGAATATAGTTTAAAATTAATTACCTTGCTAGTCTAATATACTTCAAGTTAGAGCTATGTCAGGGTCAAGGGCTAATATAAGACAATACGTTAACACAAGGGTATGAATATCTGCTAAGTAGAGAGGAAATTAAGATAATTAATCCTTGTTCTCTCAACTCTTTGGTGAAAGCAGTTCGGTATACAAAGCATCCCATATTAGTAGGATTCAAGAAAGGGCCGCAGCCTAAGAGATGTGATGTAGACAATCTATCCTAATACAAATTATGTCTATATATTTGAAAAAAAACCAGAGATAAAATATTGTAATGCAAAATTAATACTACCTGCTGATTATGAAGTGGGCTTTGTTACTAGGAATTAATGGAAGCATGGCCTTGAGAGATGGCGTTGATGCCTCAGGCAGGAAGCCCAAGGTTTGTTTCTGCTTCTACCTTTGATATATATATAATAATTATCATTAATTAGTAGTAATATAACATTTCAAATATTTTTTTCAAAATAAAAGAATGTAGTATATAGCAATTGCTTTTCTGTAGTTTATAAGTGTGTATATTTTAATTTATGACTTTTCTAATATATGAGCAAAACATGGTGATGTTTAGGGAAAGGGTGTGTACCAATATGTTGACAAATATGGAGCTAATGTTGATGGATACAGGTTAGTTAAAAACTTCTTAATTTGTTTAATGTAATGCTTCACTAATAGAAAATGAAACAAATAATCTAATACTTTGTGTGATTTTGAAAATGCAGTCCCATCTACAACACAGATGAGTGGTCTCCAAGTGGTGATGTCTATGTTGGAGGTATGACTATTTACTCGAACTTCCTTTGTTAACTCGAACTATGTATATACACAACAACGTTAATAATAAAGTCGTACTCATTTTGAATCTACCGACTCTAGATCATGATTCACACATGTAATATAATTGCAGGTACTACTGGCTTAGCCATATGGGCCGTGACCTTGGTTGGCATTCTTGCAGGAGGTGCTCTCCTTGTCTACAACACAAGTGCTTTGGCACAGTAGATATTCTTGTTTTGTACTATTTTAAGTTGTATTCCAGATCGCATCATGTAATCTTTTCAAAAATACTTCAAAATATTTCCTGGCATCTTGATTAATATGTAATTGCTGTGATTTTACTGTGGATAATATTACACCTAATGTTCCTGTTTTAGGTTCTTATAATCTTAAATCTTTAAGTTTAGTCCTGATTGATTGCCTTCCATGAGACTCCACACAGTTATAGGGTAATCCAAGATTTGAAGTGTAAGGTTCCTGCAACGATCTCAAATTAATACAACAATAATATATAAGTTCACAGACAAATATTTAGTAGATTTCTTAATGCATAGAGCTAATGGGATAATAATACCAACGCAACACTAGATGGTACTTCCAATGCAAATGTTACAAGCAAAAATCTTCATTTGCCTCTGGCAAAGATCATCAAAATTTTGGCTAACAGTACAACAAAAACAAAGACAAAATATGCAGCAAAGAGCTAACACTCCTTTTCACCACCTTAACTCGAATTCTTCAGTTTTGGCTAAACGAATACCTAGTCGCCTAAGACGTCCAAATACAAGTTCTCCTGTTTGCCCAACAGGCAACCAGTCAAGCAATGAAGGACGTATGAATCTCCCTCTTCACGCAAAGAATATACATCTTTCTTCAAGAATCTGTAGTGTACAGAAATGGTCTCATACAAAGCAAATCTGGCAGTGACGCTTCGATTTTGCTCATTTCTAATGAAGAATTCAGATGGATGTCAATGCTGGTTGAGAAATGCTCTGTTGTCATAATCAGTCGAAGCAGAACTCTGATTCATGTTATTGCATCTCTTGAAGTGCATCTTCCTCTAGAAGCTGCGGCAGTGGATGTTTCAATGAAGAAGAGCCTAAAAACCCCGTTGTCTCTAGCACTGATGACCGAACCATCTGCTCAGGCAGATAGATAATGTCATCTCTCCGCCTCCAAAATATTGATTAACAGTGTACAAGAAACCTCTCAATATGTTAAGCTAATAACTACGATATATAAAAATATTATCTTCGTGTATGGGTACTATGACCACATAAATACAATTGCTGTCGCTCAAAAACTATGACCACATAAATGGTCGTAGTTTCCATCTGTTTTCCATCTAAAACAACAGCCTACAACCTCAAGACACCAGAACAAATCAGCTAACGAACATACCAAATATGCAAATAAACGTAGGATATTGTTTGGTTATTAGTTCTCTTTTATCATCAGGTTATTTATCCATTTAAACCTCCCAGGTTATGTTTAGATATTGAACTTGTATCTTACACAATATGACAACTAAAACCCTTACAAAATGCACCTAAAAAGGAGGGCATATACCTTTTCTATTTCTTCAGAGAGAAGAGGATTTTCTCTCAAATATTGCAATGCTTTCTCTCGTCCCTGTCCCAGCCTTCATTAAAAGTATCAAGAATCAGTGACTGACTCACACAAGATAAGTAATATAGTAAAACATCAATAAACAGTGCTGAGTCACATAATATTGGTAATGAACCTTGCAAGACTCAGCTCACTGAAGTATAAGACAAATCTTTGATTAATCTTAGGTTCTGCAACAATAATCAGTTGCTCAGACAGTTTTCAATCACATTGAAAGTCAATTTCTTGCTTATTCTTACTACTTTAAATTATTTCCATCAGCAACCACATAAAGTATGAGGTCTATCAATTCTCCTAAGCTGTTTTCTTTTCATTTGAGTATAAGCTCTGACATTTCTAGTACAGCATGTGGAAAATTCCCAGAATCTTGAGTGGTCATGACAAAAATATGCAAATATTTCTGTTGGGATATGGAGTTTCATAAATTAAAAGTTTAGTAAGCTTCTTGGGAGTCCCTATATTATAGGGAAAACTGCAAAATGTACTAACCGATGCTCTCCGTAGTTATACCATGAACCTTTCTTAGCCACCACCTCAATCAGTTCAGCACAATCTAATACACAACCCTGCAAAAAGTCAATTTCAGGAACAGAATTTGAGCCAAACACTAAGGAAAAGAAAGATAAAAATGCCACAAACCAGCTTGCTCACTCCTTCTCCAAACATAATTTCAAACTCTGCTTGCTTGTATGGTCTAGAAACCTAAGAAGGAAAAGAGCAAGACCAATTAGCATGTTGGCACCATAATCAGCAAGAAGATGCAAACAGTAAAAGACCAGATGTATAATGTATACTGGCAATTTCTTTCATGTTCCTGTATTTGCTAAAAGAGATTTAAAAATAAATAGAGGTATTCGCTAAAAGAGACCTCTGAGTGGATGCACCACTAATGTAGCTACATAAAGTCTTCAACAATATACACCAATTTACAATAATCATACAATGGAATCACCATGCTTCTAGTGCAGGAAATCCAATAACCATGATAACCTTTATTATGCAAATGTCAGCTTTATAGTTTTAAGCACTGAACACTTGTATAACTGAACCATTATCATATGTTTTCCATTCCACAAACATAATACTGATGCCACCACATTGAATAATTATGACATGAAGCAGTTTTACCTTACTCTTTTGAACTCTCACTCGGACCTTAATGCCCACTTCCTCATCTCCTTTTGCCTGAAGGGAAGAGTAACAATTTTTTCATAAAGAGACTTAAATGAGTGAAAATAAAAAATCTAATAGCCGACTGAGCAGTTCTGCACTCACAGATTTTATCTTCCCTGTAGAACGGATTTCAAGTCGAACGGAGGCGAAAAACTTCAAGGCAATCCCTCCACTTGTGACCTCAGGATTTCCGTAATAAACACCAATCTGATTCGAAACATAGTAATTACTTTCATTCATCAAGTAAAACCACAAGTTACGATGAGAATTATGCTAGTTTATGAAGTTAATCACAATGGAAGCAAGAATGACAAGTTTCCGTTGACAAGATTATCCATCATCTGTGACCTATAGCTCACGGGTTCTACACGGAATCAGCCACTAATGCTTACATTAGGGTAGGCTGTCCCATTACCTGGACCCTAGTGAACGCAGGATGCTTTATGCACCGGGCTGCCGTTTCAGTACTTGAAAAGAGTACACTGCAATTTCTAAGTCAAGAATACCTTGTATCTTATCTGATTGAGGAATATAAGAGTACATCCAGCTTTGGAAGCATTGCCTGACATTTTACGTAAAGCTTGACTCATCAGGCGCGCTTGTAAACCCATTTGCTGCATCCCAATTTCTCCCTGCACAAAATAAGAGACCAGGAAATCAGGAACTGGTGGGAACAATTTAACTTTCTAATTTTTTCAGAAAATTAAAATGTTGGCTTACCTCAATTTCAGCGCGTGGAGTAAGGGCTGAGACTGAATCAATGCAAATGAGATCTACAGCACCTGATCTACACATCCGGTCTGCGACTGAGACAGCCAAAAGTTTGGTTGACAGTACAAACTCTAGTAAGACCACCATGATCACTGACAAGGTTGCTAGCGCAAAAAATGAAAAATCATTTCTAATGGTGTAATCAAGGGTAAAGTGTTACTTTCTAGAGCCATCTCTCCATTATCAGGCTGGCAGACAATCAAATTCTCTACATCTACTCCAAGTGCTTTGGAGTATGCAGGATCAAAAGCATGCTCAGCATCAACAAGCATTGCATTGCCTCCTAGCTTCTGCATAACAAAATTTAACATTTTATAATCTGTCTCACTTTACATGAGAACATTTTTTAGTAATAAACCTAAGGCAAGTGGTTTCAGTTTATTGGTCACAATAATAAAGTTCCAATGGACACTGGAAGGATTCTAAGTTTGCTTTCTAGACTTCCAAATTGTCCATTATTTTCTTTCCACTTCATCTATAGATATAAGCATATGACTTCCTTTTTCATCAAAATGATCAACTGCCCCCTCCCTTCCAAGTGCAGCCCCATGCCTGTAGAAGTTCCAAACTGATGGGTAGAATAAACCAAACACATACTGCACCTGTACTTCTGCAATAGCATGGAGAGCTAAGGTAGTCTTTCCACTACTTTCAGGCCCATATATCTGTAAAGAAAAATATGAGGAAAGCAATTAGACAACAAATTGCAGCAACCTTGTTAATATTCCACATGCTCATATCAGATGAGAAGTTCAGGATGTAGACAAACATCAGAATCAAATACCCCAGCCTATCAATGAAATAGTTTTCTAACAAAATCACTCTATCAACTGGTCACTATAACTGTTCTATGCATCTTCATGTAGGATTACTTCACTGATGTGTAATCAAAACCAACAATTAGTAGTAATAACCAAGCAGCCAAGCATTTGAAACCAAATAGATGGTGAATAACCAGTAATAACTAACGCATACTGAAAATATAAATGATAAAAGTAGAAAAATTTACACCTCAACAATTCTGCCTTTGGGAATGCCACCACCTAAAGCAAAGTCTAGCGTCAAGCAGCCACTCGGAAAAGTTTCACTGCATAAAGAAGCAGATACACAAATGCTTGTAAAACTGATATAAAACTTTGTAGTCTAACTAGGATCAAAATTTTGTGCAGAATATTTTTCTCCTTTTTCATTTTCTTCTTCTTTTCCCCAAAACATTTCATGTTTGTTCATATGTTTTCTGTGCAGGAAGTTAATATAACTTTTTTTGAATTCAGGAAAAAATTGCATACACCAGAGCTCCGCCAGCACTACCCAATCTAGTAACGCTTCCTTTGCCAAACGAGCTGTTTATATCGTTCATTGCAGCATCCAATGCTTTTTGCTGAAGCAGGAGTTAGGGAAGTCAGTCCCATGGAAATCTTCAGTAAAGCAACATACAGAAATATAAATACACACACGTAGAGAGAGAAAGAGATACCCGGTCGAGAAACCGAGCGTCAGAATCAGGAGAGAAAGCGCCATTGATTTTATGGTCAAATTCCGAACGAACCCTAATTCCACGTGCTGGAAATTGAGGACGAGATACTTTCTGATAGAATTTTACTGAAGTTGAGTAGCTTTGGGATTTGTAACCAATTTTGGAGCCAAAAAACTGAGCTTTCACTGGGAAAGTTAACTCCATTAAAGTTTCTAGCTTAAAGCTCCGTTCTCTTTGACTACAAAGTTCAAGCGGATTGGAAAATATTGCTATACTTAAGCTCAGTTCTCCTTGCTGAAGAAGGAGCTTAGGCTATGCTGTCGTCGGAGTTCCATGGCGCCATTGTCGACGTTGTTTAGATATTTTTTTTCTATTTTGAAGCCCAAAACGTAAACGTGGACCTATTCTTAAAGCCTTACACATGGGCCTATTCTTAAAGCCCAACTAACGTGTGTGTTCAAGTATCTTGCAGACTGAAGCCCAGCACTATTGAAGCTTAGCTAGCCCATTCTGGGAGTCCATCGTGCATGTATCACTTGTTAATATTTAGTCATCATTTACATTTACAGTGTAATTAAACAGATAACCACTCTTTAAAGTAAGGTTTTTTAGCATATGGATAGTTTTTCAATTTGTTTGTTACTAATATTTATTCATCATTTGAAATGTAATTGAGAAATAACTTTTTTTTAAGTTGAGAACAATTCGGACAAAACTCAATATGGACAAATTACAGAAATACACACCTTTTGTTTCACTTATTTTCATTATCACCTATTACTTTTAAAAATCTCCAAAATCCCTTATTTCTTAAATGTATCTGAGTTGCATATTAATGTATCTGAGCTAGTATTTAATGTATCCGAGCTACATATTAATGTATCTGAGCCAATATTTAATGTATCCGAGCTACATATTATGTATCCGAACTAGTTTTTAATGTATCCGAGACAGTATTTAATGTATCCGAGCTTCAATTATTGTATTCGGTTTTTTAAATTTTTAAGGGATTAATGTAATTAGAAACTTATTAGGGATAGATTGTAATTTCATAGTAAAACTATGGGATTTATGTAATTTATATAATAACGTTGGCATAAGCAGTTCACACTCCAATAATATATATATTGAAATAGACCATGATCAGTGAAGTAATTCTAAAAAGATTATTTCCATTCATGATACCTCCTCTTATAAGTTTCTTAAAATTATAATAAAAGATTATTTCAGTCATGCTACCTACATCTTCGAATTCCAACAATATCAAAACGGAACTCTTTTTTTTCTTTTCGTATCTTAGCTAGAGAAATGTAATTGTTTAAATATTCACATATATATCCTAAGTTACTTAAAAATATATTTTGTGGTTGCCATTTTGGTCTCATAAGATATACTCAAGCTTCTACATATGACATAATTATAATATATGTTCTGTCTGCGTGTTTATGTATATACCTTTCAAATGTCAAGCGTCATATCTTGGAGCACACGGGAGTTTGACTTTGAAATATGCAAGTGAATCAACCTAATCTCAACAACATATCGAGAATGAATTAGGAAAGAAACTAGAAAAATCCAAAAATCATATGTTTGAATTACCTAAAAGTGCCAAATATCAATATTATATATACCGTAACACTAATAATGTCATAGATGACATATGGTTAATTGAGACGGATTTAAGATTTGAACTTTATGAGTTGTGAATTTTAAGATAACAATCTCTAGTCGTCTAGTAACTAGAGTATGAATTTAATGTTTGTACAAATTTAGTGAAATTTTCTAAATATATACTTCCTCCGTCCCATTTTATGTGGCAACATTTGACCGGGCACGAAGTTTAAGAAATAAATGAAGACTTTGAAATGTTTACCAAATTGCCCCTTCAAAAGTAGACTCACTTTTCTCTCTCCTCATAAATGTATTAGAGTATTATATTTAAGATTAAGTAGGACCAACAAGGGTAAAAGAAAAATTGTACTTTTAAATACTTACCTTTGAGAAAGCTTCAAAGAAACTAAATGAGAATCGTTAAAGTTTGAAAAGAAACATGTTGCCTACTAGGACATCAAGAAAAAATGTTGTTTTCATCCGATTATTATGGGCGTTTGGTAATTAGTTCCTTTCATTTGGGGATTATATAATACCTTCCCTGTAGAAACAACAATAAAAAATCAGATGCACCATTGCTTTAAAGATAAGATCAAAAAATTTATATGGGGTAAGCAGAGACGAATCCAGAATTTCAAGAAAACGGATGCACCATTGCTTTAAAGATAAGATCAAAAAATTTATAATAACAATAACTAAGCGAGCAATGCATAAAATTTACATTACCACAAAAAATATCATTAGTTTACAATTGTACTCGACGAGACTTCATATTTTGAAAACGATCTATAATAGCATCATTACTTACATTTTCAAATATCTTCCGCTCTATCTTACAAACTAAACAACCATTCAAAATTTCTTCACCAATGCTATTACGTAGATCATTTTTGATGAGGTTCATTGAGGAGAATGCTCTTTCCACACGTGCCGTAGCAACAAGCAAAATCAAAGCCAACTTTACAAGCAAATAAACAAGAGAACAAGTTTGATCCAATTTTGTTTGTGCCATCATTGTAGCAAGATCTTTAATCCCCTTCAAGTTGAGAAACTTGCAATCACACTCTCGAGCATAGACAATGAAACTATCAAGCTGATAACTAAGATCTCGAAGTTCATTATCACCAAACTCACTTTTATAATATTCGGCCAACTTCATTATTCTGCTCTTACTAAAATTAGCAAATGAATCAATTACCGGATTCAAACTAACCATACCAAGGAGTAAGTCACTAGTCAGAACATCAAAACGATTATAGAGCTTCTGAAGTTGCAAATCAATAACTGCATAAAACACTTCCACACGAAAGTAATGTAAATATGAAATTTTGGACTTCTTACGCTTCAATCTTGGATAGTCTTCAATCATTTCGGGAACCAAAATATCATGTTTACCACAAAATGTAAAAACCTCATCCATCAAAGAATCCAAATCACTCTTTCTCATTGTTTGTAATCTTCTCTTTGAAAGATTAAGCAATCCCATAACATTGACAATATCTTGATCTTTCTTTGGTAAAGCTTTGTTCAATTCATTTGTAAGAAGCTACATCTTGAACATCAAATGCAACACAAAGATAAATACAAATTCTTGAATTTTATCTAAAAGGTTACCTGCCGCAAGTTTATCAAGATCATGTGGAGTATCTTCTTTCATAGCACATTAGCAATTGAAGAAAATATAATCATGAAATTTTCCAAGGTCTTGAAATGGGATCCCCAACGAGTATCACCCAGTCGTTGAAGGCCACGTTCTTGATTTAATCCTTGTTCGGTAAGAATTTCTCCAGATTTAAGCAATTCCTCCAACTTCTCAACTTGGTGTTGTCGAAGTAAGCCCCTGCGTTTAAAAGATGTCCCAATAGTATTCAAAACATTAGTGACAACATAAAAGAAATCTTTCACATCCGAATGTTTTTTAGAAAGAGCCACAAGTTTCAATTGCAATTGATGAGCAAAGCAATGAATATAATATGTAGACGGAGCATCTTGTAAAATCAAAGACTTTAGGCCATTTTTTTCTCCTTGCATATTACTAGCTCCATCATAACCTAGTCCACCAGAGTCTTGATAGGCATAACGAGTGATCCAAAAGTAAAGAGTAAATTACTTTTTGCAATAATCTTGCAGATGTATCACCCACATGAACAATACCCAAAAAGCTTTCTATAAACTCTCCGTTTTTGTTAACATATTGTAAAACTAGTGTCATTTGCTCTTTATGTGAAATGTCCTTTGACTTATCAACTAATATTCCAAAATAATCACCATCCAAGTCTTTGATGATAGATTTAATTGTTTATTTAGTACAAGCATCCACAATCTCTTTTTGAATTATTGAACAAATCATCATATCATTTTTTGGAGCATATTGTAATATCACCTTTTCCACATCCGGACGATTAACCCTATGAAATTTCAAAAGTTCAAGAAAAAAACCTTTGTAATCAGAATTTTCACTCTCATCATGACCACGAAATGACAATCCATTTCTTAGGAGAAACCTTTCCACATCGATTGAGACATTTAAACGAATTCGATAATCACTTTTTGTTTCTTCACTTTGCTTGTGAAGAGAAGAGTGAATTGATTGACGTTGATTCGCAAAATTAAGCATCCTATTCAACATTTGTTATGAATACTATTCACCTCACCAACATGCAATCGAATTCTTTTTGGACCATAGTTTCAATTCTTAAAATCATCTTATGTAAATGATTTTCCCGCATTACCACGACTTTCAAATTCATTCTTGAAGAGATAACAACATAAACAAAATATAGCATCATCATTTATGTTATATTCCAACCAAGCATAATTTGGAGCATTAAACCACTTAGGATTAAAATGTTGATTCCTAGTCCCAAATGTTGTTTTAGGATATACACGAAGTTTTGGTTATTAAGCCTCATCAAAATATAATGTCTCATCACAACATTTCGAATATTAGAATCATATTCAAAGATGGGTTTTCTCCGGGATCCCGTTTGAGAGATCCAACCCCAAGAATACAATCAACATTTGAAGAAGAAGGTGTAATTAATTGTCTTTCTTTGAGCTTCTGGAGCTGTATGTGAACTAATAGATGGACCGCTACTAGAACGTGGTTGCTTAATAAAAAATTTATCCATTTAGATATTCAAGGATAAATGTTCCTACAAATTCAAATAACTATTCAACGTAGTCACAAATTTAACTAGCAAATTTAAAATAAAATAAGAGAATCACATATCTTTCACAATAAAAAAAAAAAGAGAATCACACCCTTGCAAGTTCAAATAAAATAGAGGAATCACAATCCTTGCAAATCTAACTAAAATAGAGGAATCACATCCCTTTCACATTTAACAATAAGAAAATCACACATTCATAATAAAAAGAGGACTTATGCCTCTTTTGCATTCGAAATCATATATTCATGAAAGAAGAGGAATCACACCCTTTCACATTTAAAAAAATAAGGAAATCACACTCCTTTCATATTAAAAAAATCAGGGAATCACACCCCTTTCACATTAAAAAAAAAGAATCACACCCTTCAAAATTAATACTCCCTCCGTTTAAAAAGAATGGCCTCCTTTCCTTTTTAGTATATTTCAAAAAGAATGACCTCTTTCCTTTTTTGGTAACATTTTAATTTCAGCTTTCCACGTGACATGTTTAAAGCCACAAGATTGAAGGGCAATTTAGTACATTTGACATAACTTTAATTTATGACACAAGATTCAAAAGTCTTCTTTATTTTCTAAAACTTTGTGTCAAGTCAAACCAGATCACTTTTTGTGAAACGGAAGGAGTAATATAATATGAAACACATTCTTTACAAGTTACATCCGCAAAATATGTAAGTTAGAGATAATTAATTCTTTAGCTATTGATGATTTTCTATTATAAGTAATGACAAGATTTTTTTATATGGAAACCCTAAAATTAAAGTGATATATATATATATATATATATATTATTATTATTATTATTTTTATCTTGTTAGCTTGTTTATTAAAAAGAGATCATAAATTAAAATTACCTTAAACTTTGACAATGATGATTTCTCTAAATTCTTGACTTGAAGTTGGAAACTTGAAGCTTCTTATTTGTGTGGAAAATAAAAAACAAATTTGAAGAGAGAAGAAATATATTGTTGGAACTTGAAAAGTGGGTGGGAAAGAAACTTTTGAAGTCTTTGACTTTTAGAACTTTCAGAATTTAGTTTTTTTTTTTAATGAAAAACGTGTTTTTAGTTAATAAAAATAAATTGAAGCAAATTGGGGCTGCTTGGGGTCAAACCTGTGTTGAAATCTTGCAGTCGTACCAGTGAACCATCTAGCCATCTTGAGAACGGGTTTCACAAGTTTTAATTTAATACATTCTTTAATAATTATAGAAGTAATATATCGAGTTTAGTCGGATGACCACGAATTTCGGTGACCCAAAATTTATACATAAATTCGCCCCTGGGGTAATTAAGTATTATATGGTAAGGAAGTTTAATTGATTTCAAAATGTTTAAAAGTGTTTTTTTTTCATATCAGGGAGTCATTGCTTTTGCAATACTTAAGAAAATGCGAGACCATAAGAGGACTGAAAAAATGGAGACTGAAATAGCCGATCTCCAAGAGCATTGAAAAAAAGTTGGGATTACTCTGAATTTTTTGAGGAAATAGCTAAGAAGACTGCAAAACTTGAGACGGAAGTTGCCGATCTCAAGGATTATAAAAAGAAGTGATGGAATTACAATGGATTTTCACAAATGGAGGCCTAGCTTTAGTCAGTTCAATGTCTATGGAGTAAGTGTAGCTGTTGAGTTTTACCTATGCATGGCAATAGCGCGGAGCGGGTCTACATATTTTGGTTAGTTAATACAATGTTAAACATTTTTCGTTTTTAGGGAGTGGTGTCACGGACTTAGAGTCTTACTAAAGCTCCGTGCGGCACTTGAAAACTTACTCACTAATCTTTCAAGATCTTGTAAGCTCAAGTAAGCCCTTTATGCTAAAGATCGCTAAGAGAATGCAAATAAAGACTTAGAGAGTTTTGGAAGAAGGTTTTATATTGCTTGGAAGATTGCTTGCTTCAAGCTTGGATGATGCCTTTCAAATGAGTGACACCTCTATTTATACTACCACCTAGGGACTAAAGTGTAATTTAAAATTACTTTACAAGTCCCTAAACTATTTACACTTTGGTCCATTTTCTAGAATTCTCTACACATTCTAGGGTTTTCCAAAGTTTTCTAAGACATCTTCTAAATTATTCTAGGGCCTTCTTGAAAGTGTTTAGGGGCTTCTAGAGTTCTCTATAAACCTCTCCACAACTCTAGACTCTTCCGCCCATATCCGGATGCCAAATTTGACTGTGAAGTGGCGGGACGTGACCAGGATCTGATCTACTTCGTTGGAAAAATTCCACGGTATATATAGGATCAATTTTTCGATTTATATGTATATACCAAGTGATAAACCCCTTTGAACATAAGCTAAGGGCTTGGTTCAGTGGTAAAGGGGGTTCAAGAATTCACAATATAAGTGCTGGGTGGCTGGTTCGACTCCCTATAACAGCGTTTTCCCCTATTTTCATTTAATTTTCTAAATAAATGACAACTTTGTTTTGTTTGAAAGCCTATTGAGATTTATACTATTTTATTAGATATAATAAATAAATTTATTTTCCATTTTTATAAAATTAAGTAAACTTATAACGTTGTTTTCATAATTAAAATTAAAAATACATTCTCTCATACTCATTTTAAGTCAAACATTTAATTTATATTTGATTAAGGAATAATATAATTATAAGTAAGATTAAATAAATAAGAATTTTAAGTCAAACATTTAATTTATATTTGATTAAGGAATAATATAATTATAAGTAAGATTAAATAAATAAGAGTAATCATTTAAAATTTATAAATAAATGCAATTGTCCCGATGTTCTTCAATCTTGATAATTATTTTCTTGACGCGAATTTTATTGCTACAATATGATTGGATTTAGAAGTATTCCTTAGTTAGTTTCAAAAATTAAATAGCGTTTATATACAACAATGACAGAGACAAGACCCATATAATTTTAAAAAATACATTCTCTCATACTTATTTTAATGTTATGTCAAACATATACTTACTCGATTTTATTGTTTGTGTTGAGGTAGAGTTAATTTTTTTTTAGTTGCTTATATCTAATTCGACCCATTTATATTTGACCCGCCCTGCCCACCCTGCTTATATGAATACTAATAGTGTGCTTACTTATATTTTTGAACTCCCTCGATGGAAATCCTGCATCCGCCACTGGACGTGACAGGGAGTAGCCTACATATTCCCTAAGGAACCAGAAAATGCTGCTTGGAGTGCAATGCTGTTGTTGATCTTGTGAAGGAAACTTCTTCCAACAGAGGATGGAGGTTGCTGCTATGAGAAAAGGATGGGTAAGAAAGTAGGTTAGTATCAGTTTGAATTCTTGTTGTCTTAGAATATTAGTTGGTTGCAACCATATCAGTGCTTTGAACATTTATCAAGCCAAATACATAACGGTCCCTTGAAATCGACTCTAGTTTATTGAAATGATAACTATTGAACACTTATTTGTGTTGCCAGTATTGCCCACGCTTAACTTAGCATTCTGGTTAACATGTGTTATGCTGGATGTTCGAATCGAACATGGAGTTTTAGTGTTGCTTAGAATGCTTCTAGTGTAGTAGTATTGGAAGGTAAATACAGTTTAAACACCAAAAGCAGAGCTATACTTAAGCTCAGTTCTCCTTGCTGAAGAAAGAGCTTAGGCTATGCTGTCGCCAGAGTTCCATGGCGCCATTGTCGACGTTGTTTAGATATTTTCTGTTTTGAAGCCCAAAACGTAAACGTGGGCCTATTCTTAAAGCCCAAACCATATACATGGGCCTATTCTTAAAGCCCAACTAATGTATCTTGCGGACTGAAACCCATCACTATTGAAGCTTAGCTAGCCCATTTTAGGAGTCCATCGTGCATGTATGTTTATTGGATCGCTTGTTAATGTTTAGACTTTAGTCAGCATTTACATTTACCATGTAATTAAACAGATAACCACTAAGTAAGTTTTTTTTTTTTTTTTTTAACCATATGGATAGTTTTTCAATTTGTTTGTTAAAATTTATTCATCATTTGAAATGTAATTGAGAAGTAACTATTTTTAAGGTGAAAATAACATTTGGACAAACTCAAATAATAACAGCGTCTTAAAATAATAATAAAAGATTATTTCACTCATGATACATCTTTGAATTCCAAAGATATCAAACCGGAACTCTTTTTTTTTTTTTTTCGTATTTTAGCTAGAGATATATTATTGTTTAAATATTCACATATATATCCTAAGTTACGTAAAACTATATTTTGTGGTTGCTATTATTGGTCTCATAACTCATAAGATATATTCAAGCTACTAAATATGAAGTACATAATTATAATATATGTTCTGTCTGCGTGTTTATGTATATACCTTTCAAATGGTAAGTGTCATATCTTGGAGCACACGGGAGTTTGACTTTGAAATATGCAAGTGAATCAACCTAATCTCAACAACAAATCGAGAATGAATTAGGAAAGAAAATAGAAATATCCAAAAATCATATTCTCCAACAAATATGTTTGAATTACCTAAAAGTACCAAATATCAATATTATATACTGTAACACTACTAATGTCAAGGATGATATATGGTTAGTTGGGGTGGATCTAAGATTTGAACTTTATGAGTTCTGAATTTTAAAATAACAATCTCTAGTGCTAGTAACTAGAGTCTGAATTTAATGTTCGTACAAATTTAGTGAAATTTTCTAAATACATATATAAGAATTGAGTCAAAGTTATTGAGTTTTGTCAAATCTGTATATTCAGAGTCTATAAATTTGAGAAAGCTTCAAAGAAATTAAAGGAGAGTCATGAAAGTTTGAAAAGAAACATGTTGCTTACTAGGACATCAAGAAAAAATGTTGTTTTCATCCGATTATTATGGGAGTTTGGTAATAAGTTCCTTTCATCTGGGGATTATATAATACCTTCCCAATAGAAAAATAAAAATAAAAATCAGATTCTCAGTTTGACTTTTGGCTCCATATATTATAAGCCAACCTAATTAATCCTATTCCATATTTTAAATCATTTTCTTTCGTACTATGTATATTTCTTATATTATTATGATAATAATAGTTGATTGAATTAATATTCTTTAATATATATAATAATAATGTTACAATTGTTTGGTTGGACTTATTTTATTAATTTCTTAAGTGATTAAAAAAAATGAAAACTATCATATGGTGAAGCTCGTGTGCAAGTGAAAGCGAAAGAACCGCTCTGACTTGTTTGATTTTCTACGATTGAATACGTCTTTAATTAGCTCCAAAATATTATATTAAAATGTAGTATATAGGTGGCTAAAGGGTAAGACTAATTACTGTTATATGTTCGATGTGAATTCAGACATAGAGTCTTTAATTTCTATTCGTACTCATCACAATATAATAACAATAATAACAAACTTAGTATATTTTTACAAGTGAAATTTGAAAAAGATTAGACATATGAAAACTCTACCTTTTTTTTTAAAACATTAACATGCACTTTTAAGTATCACTTAATTACCACCATTGGCTAATATATTAGTATTTGTATTTCCTTAAGTTATTACTTACTATAGTAACTTTTATAATTAATGTGTGAGTGTGAACATAAAATATACTCTGTAATTAGTAGTTTAAGTGTGAAATCTTTAGGCAAACAGGGAATTAAAGATGAAATTAAGTCAGCAAATCTTGCTGAGCAAAGAAGGATTTGAGTGTTTTATTTTCTTGATTGTCTTTCTTACCTGTAATTATCTATGAGATGAAAGTGATAGTTAGATTAATTACTCATAATTTTTATGATAGTTAATTACATTAATTACTCGTAAATATTTGTGAAACAATATTGACCATCCTTAATCAATCTTCTTGTTTTCTAGTACCTGTATTTTTAATTAGGAAGTACTCCTTTCTAATACTATTAGGTGGAAATACTTAATTTTAATTCATTTTCATATTCTTTAGTGAATAGTTTGGAAGACTTAAATTAATTAAATAAGTTGATTACCCCGTGTGTCACATTTATGGAATAGGAGTATGTAAAATTGATGTTTGGCTCTTGTCATCTTCAATGAAAAATAATACAATTGACTTGTATAGTTGTATATGATTTTATTTTGTTTTTAAAAAAGAAATTTATTTCATTTAAAGAATTGTACTAAAGGAAGGGTCGACAGCTAAGAGTTTTAAAAAATGATTGGTTATTTTACATTGTTTATTGATTAGACATTCCAAGGGAAATATCATGAGGGGAAAGTCAAACCTTCACAAAGTGTCATTGATTTTTACTATTCCAAAGATTATAAAACAGCTCCTTATTAAGGGTTTTTACTAATATTTTCAACGGGGGTGGTTCTATCATATTGATACGGAAATAAAGTCATAGTTAAAAATAAACAGAAAAAAAGGCATATATTAGATGAAGTGATATTTTAATGCTCTAAACATACTCTTTTAGAAAAAATAATGTGCACTTGGGTCAAAATTGATATTATATCATGTTATAAAATATTTTGGAATTGTTTTAGTTAACATTTAATTGGTATCGATGCCAATATTTCTGATTGACGGTATGAGTTTTGACTAATTGCCCTCAAAGCGGACAACAACATATCGTAATAATAACGTTTTTTGATCACATGAAAGTTCAAAATTAAAGTAATTATAGGACAAAAATAATTAATGATCTTTTTTCTTCTTTTTTTTTGGTTTGCTTTTTACAGACAGGAGTGCCTCCTAATTAAGATTATGAATTTTATGATACAATGAATGTATGTGCAACTAAATTAAGCTTATCCAAATTTCATCTTTAGAGTCTTTCTATTTTTCTTGTCAAATATGATGATTCCACTTTACCATACGCAATTCCAAAATGGGTATATATTTTTGGACAAAAAGAAGATTCTATATTTGGTGTATACAGTATACCTTTCACATCATGTCCAAGAATTAGGCATGCACATCTATGATACAATGCATGAAGCACATAGGAAATAATTCGATCAAATTCATGAACAATAACTTAAAATTGTTTAGGGCACCCCAATGTTCAGAGGAAGTACAGTAACCCCCCTTCCCCCCGCCAAAAAAGAAAAATAAAATAAAATACATCAGATATTTACACTTTTTCCCCACTAGTAGCGTAGTCATACATTTTAATTTGATTAAACCAGTTGTTATAGAGTCATTTTCGCCATTCCACTAGAATATATGTATACTATATTTCAGAAGAAATCATTATATCAAAAGTTATTTAATCTGGGAATGGACAAGGACGGCGAATATACTATTTCATTGAATTTTTTTACTATACGAACACTAGATACTTATAATAAGTAAAAATTAAAAATGATACCACTAATCATTATAGTGATTTATTCACTTTCAAGTATCGATATCGCTTACAAGATGAAGATGAATGCAATAAAAAAATGACAATGATATGGAGAAATTATTCCAATCTAGGAGACAATTATATACATTAACCACTAGGAAAATATCATTATTGGAACATGCATACATGTATTGGAAAATCTAGTATACTTATATTATTCTAATCTAATATATCAAAGATTACAATATGAAACTAACAACTTAAACAAGACTTTCCATATATCATATCCCACATCTAAGTACAATATTTTCAATAATTCTCTCAAAAATCAATAATTGTTCCATATTGTAGGATATCCCACCTCAGATAAAAAGCTAGTTTCAGAACTTCCTTCACCAAAGCTAGGTGAATTTCCTCCTTTTATATTCACAATATTTTGGGCAGGATCGATAATATTGTTATTACTATTACCTTCCATAATATTATTCTTGGTACTCAAATGACTTAAAACAGCTTTAATTACTTTGTTATCACACGTAGAGGATGTTGCAGTGGCATTTAGGTAATTTCCAATATCAGCTGGAAAACCACCGTATGTGGTGGTGATAGGGGTAGATCCGATGGCGGTTGTGGTGGCTGGGAGGTGGTGGCTATGGGAGCTAGTGAAAGTTTGGTTGGGGGTGAAAATGGAGAAGCAGGGCACTTGCTCATAATATAATTCATTCATATTGATATTGTTGTTAGGGTTTATTTGGTCGAAAGTAATATAAGGATCCATTAATGGTGGTAGAGATGAAGAACTTATTGTATCGTTATCGTAGTATATGTTGTTGCTTCCAATTCCTTGCTTGGTAGCAAGTAATTCCTTGTTCTTGTGAAATACTCGGCATAATACCCAATCCTCCTGTTTCAGGAAAATGAGAAAGTTGTTTAACTTTTATACAATATATAACTAAATTAAGAAAAGAATAATAATCTTTATACTATAGTCCGTTAAATTGTAATTACAAAGTAAAAATAGTATACTGAATGAAAGAACTAATTTCATAAATATGGATAATACTAAATGAATTTTAACAATATTCATTATCACCAAGTAATTAATTAATGCTTTATGAGAAAAAAAATGTTTATTTTTCTGAAATAACGTGACGTGGTCAAGGACAACGGGATTAGGTAATTAGGTTGTGTTGTTATCTTAAAAAAAACATGAAAAATGGAATTTATTCTGATTAAACATAGATTGTGAAAGAGTCATGAGATATTTTTTAATCATTAAGTAGCACTGATTAGTAACATATTATATCGCAATAATTGTGCTAGATCTGTCTCACAAAATTTGACATAATTTAATAATAGTATATACATTGGTTTACAAATCTTTCAAGGATTTCAAGGAATCAAATTCATTAATCAAATTAGAACAATAATGTTCTACTATATTTCCTAGCTACTACTTATTCCATATATAATTTAAATTAACGTTTAAAGTTTATATCTAGTCAAAGACTATCCCACAAAGATAGAGGTTAATTAAGTAACTGTATATTCTATCTTCTCCAAACTTCACGTAAAATTATACTAGATTTATTATTATTGTGATATATATAGTGAATATATAATTCCTAAAAGTGAAATGACTAAGGTATTAACCTTTTGCATAAAGTAGTTGTTATAAGTTGGTCAACTACCAATACAGTTTTTAAAAGATAAAATAGTTCACATATTTGTCATAACTCATAAAACCATATTCTTAAAATGATAGAAGAAACTTCCAATGATGTTTACAGTTGAATATTAAATAAGATTCCAAGAAGAACTTAACCGCATTTATAGCGATTGGATTAATCAATTGTATAATATAAGTAGGCCAAGAGAAAAGGATAATTTAGATAATTAAATTCATCATCTTGGGCCATAAATATATATGAACTGTCATTTATTATGTACAGCCACATACTTGTATTTTTCATAACGACAAATTAAATTCATGCTTATTTCACAGTTTCTCAAATCAAATTTATTTATTTTTTAAATATATGAATGGACAGTTCTCTCAATTGAAAACTACTTTTATCTACTTTATTTATTTTATAGTTTTATGATATTTTTTTTTTTCTTAGTATAATAATTAATGAACTTTTTATGGACCTAAATGCTTCAAGTCGTCAAAATGATGCTTTTATCGGCAAAAGTATGACCAAAGAAGAACTAGTTCACTTTTTTTTTTTTTTTTTTACCTATACAATTTTTTTGTTGAATATATATAGAATTTTATGTATGTACTATATGATATAATATTCTCTAAGCATATATACTCCAAAGATAATTAATTGTACATGTTTTCGCTTAGAGAAAATGATATTTTATGAACACTTACTATTTGAATAAAAAAAATTAATCATACATGTATATATATCTATAGTATTAAATTCAGAACTCAATTACTAATATTTGAGCTCATAGTAAAAAAAGTTGTGTACCTTGAGAGAAGAAATTTGAGGACGAATGTTACTAAGGGGACCTTCATCAAGGCGGAATTCATGCATAACCCAATCACTTTTTCTTCCTTTTGGGGCTCTTCCTTGATAGAAAACTAGGGTTTTCCTCATTCCTACAAGACTTCCTTTTCTGATTATTGCACGATCTTTTCCGGTGGCTTTCCAGTAACCAGATACGGTGGCTCTGTTTGTTCGGAGCCCCGTCGCGTATTTTCGGTCACGTTGGCTGTAGAAGTACCACTCCTTGCCTCCAACACATGCCACTTCTGTAAATATTATGTATAGTATGATTAATTAGTTAAACATTTTAATCTTTTAGCTAAGGTACTCCACAATTCAACATAATAATAAAAAATATGTTCTCTAATAGTTTGAACGTTTAAATGAGATGATTACATAGTTCAATATGATATTTTTTGGTTAATTGTTTCTAGTAAGTTTCAAAGTGGCATGCATCATGAAGTATCAAAAGAAGATAGGATTGAGTAGCATAAGAAAAAAATAATAAAAGGATGAGAAAATGAAAGGAAAAAGGAATATGTCAATTTCATAGTACTATTATCGAAAATTAAGAAGATGATGATAAAAAGGGAAGGGGACCTGTTTTATTTTTGAAAAAATGGCCATTATTTGTGGCACCACCATGACTCACTCATTTTTTGTCCATAAAAGTAACTTTTATGCATGGGTTAAGTGCTAAAATCTCTATCCAAAAATGGAGATAATTAATTATTGGAGGGCCATATTTATGCAAATGGCTTAGGTAAAAGATGTTGATGGGGAAATTTAAAGTTCAAAGAACCTAGATGTATAGTGTATATTACTGTTCCTTTGAAAATAGAAATGTAAAAGAAAGAATTATATTCTTACAATAAAGGAATTAAGTCGACGCCAAAAATTACTAGCTAGGTGACCAATTTTGGTGGCAGAGTTAGCTCGATTAATTTCATTGGACATATATTTGCTATCTCCAAAATATTATCATAAATAGCTCGATTAATTTCATTAGGTATATGCTATCTTTTATTAATATATGTATCAGAAAAATACGAAGATGGATCCATATTTTGAAGTTTATAATGAGTTCTTAGCTAATTTCAAACAAATAAAAAATAATAGAACTTTATTATACGTGTATAAGAGGAATCATACCCCGCCATCAGCCGGTAGGTTGAAGATTTTAGTCATACAGAAAGGTAAGTGAGAACTCTATTGATCCCCCGATGGGGTAGAGCAGGAATAAAAGAAGAGGGAATTGAACCCACATTAAGGAGGGTGGCAATTTCATTTCTATTGTTGGACCAAGTGACTACTTTGTTATTGAGTTCCCAACTAACGTCACTTATATATTTAAAATATTTCTCAAAATAATATATGATCTACACAAATGTAATTGGGTTTTCGAGAATCCGCTCTCACCACCCTTAATCCATCCCTGAAGATACATACCCAATAAAATTAATCAAGATAGATGTAAACTGATCGAGACACCCATCAAGACAAAAGAAAAATTGAGGATGTTGACAAGATAGCTTTAAAATTACACGGGGTAAAGTTATGACCAGAATTAATTGTACTTAATTTTCTCTAAATTGGAGTATAAATGTACACGCTTGTGGTTGAGACAAGTCACCAGATAGATAGATGGTCACTTAAGAGATATATATGACATGTTGTATGTTAATGGATCAATATTTGCATTAATCTCTATCGCTTTCACCATCTTTTGGTTCAACACAATATGCCAATACTGTCAATTACTACAAAAGTTAATTGAATGAGAAACCTTATGAGAACCATTAATTCGTATATATCTCATATATCACTCACATATCCAAAAATATTATTCTCTATGAATACAATTGATCAGAATTTACAAAGAGAATTTAACGTCTATTATACATATAAATAAATAAATAAAAAATGGTTAATTCTATAGATTTAATATAATTTTTTAGCAAAAAGTGTTCATTATTATTATGTGATGGTTAATTTCTTCTATTAAAAAAAAAAAGATTAGAGAAATAAAGCAGGAGGACCATGCTAATAAATGTTCTGTGGTTACTTATTTTGAAAATTTAAATTAAAGACTTTGGGTTATAGACAGGAAAGTCCAGCTATATTGTGGAAATACTTTGAGAGCGTTTAACATACGCAGTGTGAACAAACAAATAAGGATAAAGGAAGTTAAAATTGTTAAGTGTTAACGCTAAGGAAGAAGACAATTTTATTTTTTTTTCTAATTAAGACTAATCACAATTATTATTAGCAGTGTATGATATTCTTATCCACAAAAAATAGTAACAAAAAAATGAAAACTTTGGACCAATCCGGTAGCTATCACTTCATCCACAACCCAACTATGTGGCACAAACAAAAAATCATATAGAAAAATAATAATCAAGAACTCTTGATCAATAATATACCATAGAAGTATGTGATCAATTGAAAATAAAAATAAAAATAAAAAATCAACACCCTTAATATTTAAGATGTGAATGAAATAAATCTGAGTCTCTGAAATAATTAGGAGATTCTCTATAAGAAATACAAACGTACCAGGAATTTCCCAAGGTTCGGATTTATTGAGGTCAACTTCAATGAGAAGAGGGTATTGTTGTTGGTCTGTGGATTGATCAACTTTCTTCATTAAGTAATCACAAATAAGTTCTTCATCTCTTGGATGAAATCTAAATCCTGGTGGTAATTTGGATTCCACCATGCTCAAGCAGCTGTTGTTACTCATTTTTGAAAAGAAATGAAAGAAAAAAGAAGAAAAAGAAAGAGGAGAATTAAGTGTCTGAAAGTCTAAGGGGAGGTGGTTGATAAAAAGATATAAGATTTCCCTATAACATCACTAAAATGATACTCTAGTTCATCTATATATAACCACTAGTTATTATAGTCCCCATGTCTAATTTTATTACTATTTTATATTACGGTATTTGAACTGAAATAAAATTTAATTAAGAAAAAAAGACTTTTAATCATATATCTATATATACGTAGCTAATAAAACTTACAAAAAAAGTTATATCTATCTACGTTGACTAGACGCAAAGTTTATAAAGAAATAAAAACTATTGAAATATATAAAATATTATGATTTAATTTACATATATCGTGATGTTTCGGTGGCTAGTTAATAAAGGTATATCACAAAAATAAAAGGAGAATTTTAAAATTTAGATAATTGTATAAAAAAACATCCAACAACGACCTTTGAGTTTAAGAAGAGAAACTAATTTTATTTCTTAATATAGTAAAATATTATGTGTCATATTTTTAGAATATACAAAAAGGAAAAGAATATGTCATATAAAATAGTAGATTTTAGTGTTGAGGACCTATTATTATTTCTCTTGAGTAGGTAATTAGTAGGAAAATACATTCTTTTGATATTTTTTATTTTTTAATTTTCACTAAATAAAATCAAGTGGTAAATAAGTCAACCAATAATTCCGTGTAATATAAAAGAGATATTTGTGTGGTTTGAATTTCGAAGAGGATTCTTTTGCCTCACGTATGATGATGACGTGGCTCACCAATGGTTGCCTATTTGCTGACGTGTTCTTTCATAACCGAGTCATTGCCTACTTGTTCGGAACTTAGATCCATTCTTGGCCAATTGTAAATATAATCCAAAATCACGACATAATAATAATAATACATTCAGTATAATTTTATAAATGCGGTATGTGAAAGATAACGTGTACATAAATTTATAACATTTTTACCTTGAGAAGGTAAAATAGTTCTTTCAGATTAATCCTTTATAAATATAGTCCAGCTTTTTCATAAAAATTATATGATATAAATAAGATAATTTATTTTTTTTTGGATATATATATTACTTGTCGAATCCTCTTGACATAATTTATTTATTTTTGAATGAATTTTTGGTGTTGTCATCGAATGAAGGTGTGCTTATTATATCTCTCTTATTACCACTTGCTAATAAATCAGTTTATGTTGAGAGATAAATCTTATAGGATTACTTGAAACGGTTCAGACAAGTTAGAAGATTGCCCCGAAATGGATAGAAATTCTCTATTTTAAATTAGGAGTAGGTTTTTGTAAGAAATCGTCAAAGATTATCGTAGAAAGTTAATAGGAAGTTATGTCTTCTCTTGCTCCATTCTGGGATAGGTTTGGTGCACCATAGATGTTTCTCCTTGTGTATTAGTATCATTCATTAGTACTAGCTTCATAGTTTCTTATCCTTTAATTTCTGTTACTATTTGTTGTTGGTTTTGCTTTCGTTAGTACATTATTTTGTTGTTGTTATTGTTCATTTTCAGACTATCATGTAATGATTTCTCTATTTCTTGTTATGTATAATTTACTTTTATATATACTATATATTAATTACTTTCAAAACAATTTTTTTAATTTCACAAATCATAAAATAGGGTAAAATCTGCATATACTCTATTTTCTTCAAATTCACATATATAATTATATTAAATATACCATTGTTATTATTATTGTAAATCTTATACAAAACAAATTCTAATTTATCAGATTCTTGCTACAAATATCAAACACCGAACGGCAAGAGGGAGTTGGCACCGAACCAGATTTTAGCCACCATCTAGAAATTGAGGTTTCTTTCAGATTACTATTAAAAAAGGCCCACCCATTGTACTAAACTGTTTTGTGACGTGCCAATTGAAAGCATGACGTTTTTGGACTGACCTGTTTTGGCACCATTAAGCATTTGGATTTGGAGCCCATTTCACTTTGAAAGTCCACATTTTTTTGATTGGATCCGATTTTGCTTCATTTTTTTTTTACCTTCAATAGTAAGTCCTCTTTCCATTGGTAATCTAAATTTGTCCACAATTGACCATCTTTTTCAAAAGAACAATAATGATTAATTTTGGGGGGCGTGAGATCACCAAAGTTTCACTTAAGAGTCAAAAGAAAGTACTCATATTCCATATTGTGTGGTACATTGCCAAACTTTAGTATATTATATACTATCCAATAAGAGTGAAATTCCTTTCTTGTGTAGATTCACACTCTTCTTTTGCTCGTGTGGAGAATGTCTTTTTTCCATAATTTTTCAACACTTTTCTGGTCGATCAATTGATTTGGTAGCTTTTTATAAATTTATTTTTGCTTCATGTCTTAGAAGAGAGTTTTATTTTTACGTATTAAAAATATGAAAACAATATTCAATAGATCTTTGCAGAGTTATTTTCTTCTAATCATTCAAATTATAAATGTGTTATGTTCACTTGTTTTCTGTCTATAGCCACGTCCCCCACCCCCCACCTCCTAGCTATTTATAAGACAATCAAGCAAATCGTTCAAGTCTTAATATGTGCACACCCACATACACAGAAGTACATTTGCTCAAAACTAGGGAGTACTGTTTCCATAGTAGCAAAAGATTAACATTTGTAAAATGACAGATTGATAATGTCTTTTCATGCTAGGTCACACATATAAGAGGTTGTCTTGCTACCAATCCAAACTTTATTAATATAATAATATTTAAACAACACAATGGATGGTAAAAAATTAGAAGACTCTCTCCGACACAAATGGGTTTATTATCTACTAATATTTATATGAATTGACCTTATATATATACATTGTGATTTTCCAATGAACAAATTTGTTCAACCCCTCTAGGCTCTAGCTTTGCCCCCGACTCTCTCAAAGCCATATTAAATGTCTTGTATTGAGTGAATTATATAATGACACCATTTTTACATATTCGATAAGCATAGTTTTTTAATTTTAGTATAAGGCAAGATCTTTTGATGTAAGAAATGGTTTTAAATAGGGACATAACGCATGAGATGAAAAGGAAAAAAAAAGTATTCCAATAAATAAATAAATAAATTTCGTCTACGTGACCGAAAAATTAACAAAGGAATCTATTGATAATTGAATACACTTGATTAGGAAATTTTTAATGATTGATATAAGAGGCAAGTAAATCGTTTAACTTAAGAAAAAAAATTGAATTAATTGCCACACTTCAAAAGAGTCCCTTTGGCTAATAAGAGTGGGGTGTGTGTGTTTTGCAATAATAGCCAGAGTCTAAAGGTTAATAAAAGCAAAATATATTCCAAAAAAGGAAATTATAAGAAGATAAGATAATGAAAATGATTGACCATCAAAACATTATGAGAAAGCTAGCAATTAAAGACCATATTTAGATGGGTTTAATTTCAAAGCATTGTTGGTAATTATAAATATTTATATAATCAGATCATTTATAAAGTAATTACAGATAAATTTCTTGATAATCAATTACTATCTTCGTCTAAATTTTTGTTTCATACCTTCTTAATTATTTAAAAATATTTTACTTTTCAAATTTTTATTTTTTTTCTTATTAAGATGATTAAAATCAAATAAATGTATATGACGATTAGCTAGTTCTAAACCACAAATATCAAATATCTTTCTTTTTTTCATGAACTCCACATACAATCAAATATGCCACATAACTTGTGAGGAAAAAAATATTTTGTAATCTTGAGGAAATTATAATGGACGTCCTACTATATACTATTAAAATTCACTTATAATATAAAAGAAATTTTACATCAGGTGTGTAACTTAAATCCAATTTGGATATTCATGAAATTTTGAATAAAGTAAACATATGCAGATTTGGCCCTCCCCTCTTCATAACAGTAAACGTTGCCTCAGTTTCAAAGATTATTATAGCAGCCACGCAATAATATTCTCACTTTATTATTGTAAAACATGAACAATTATTGAAACAGCCCACTTGTTATAATCTAATCAATTTAATTTTTTAAATAAAGCTTGTGATAGATTATATTATAGGAAATTACTTTTGGTCATTTTTCTACAGTGAAAAAAATGAGTCCCAAGAGCGAAGAGAACATATATAAAAAAAAAATAAAAAATTTAAACTCATAGGTTTTATAAATACAACATGTTCACACTAATAATCTCACATTTTGTGAACACATCAAATTTAAATCTTGAATGCGAGTTACTCGACAACTAATTGGATCGTGTCAGTCTTTATCCGTAGGAAATTAAAATCACCTAATATAATAATAAACTGAAAGACAATTTTGAGGCCTTCAATATCAACTTCAAGTCTCATTTAGCTAAGACTCAATCATAATAACTAGTTGTTCATTATCTTTATTAATTACCTATTTTTCTTTCTTATATTCATTTTATGGTCAAAGCATTATAGTTAGATTTAATTTGGTAGAAAGTTCTATTTAGATTAGTGTTGAATATGTCTTCGTCTTGAATTTTCTAGGAATAGTCAAAAGATTAATGTTCCTTTCTTTAAAAAGAGTTGCTTATGAAACACTCAAAGCCTAAAAAAAATATTAGATCATGGAAAAAGATAGTCATAAATATCCAAATGAAAGATTAATTTGAAACAAATAACTATATAACAAAGCTTTTATTATCAGATGACTGGAGAGCCTAGTCTAAACTTGCAAATCTAAAGACCGTTCCCTACTAAGAAAAATAAGAAGTTTATTTTATAGTTAAATAAAATTTATCGCTAATTCTATACAGCAATAGATTATAATGATGAATTATAAAAGAAATATGTTAGCTATGAGCAATTTAGCTATGAATCAGCCATGAAGTTCGTAGTTAATTTCATTTATTTTAGTGGTTAGATTATATCTTATTAGATGTGGTTAATATCATGTTGAACTCATAAATAATATTAACAGTGAATAAATCTGTCTTTTATCCGTGGGAAATATCGCCATCCTATAATAGTTAAAAGTTAAAACGCTATATAAATTAATCATCTTCCTACCCTGACAAAGGAAGGATCTAAAAGTTCAGGTTAATTCAATAACTTTTATCTAAATCATGTATATATTGAGAAATTCACTAAATATTTAAAGATATTTGATTGTAAACCTAGTTATTATTATTAATTTAGTACTAACATGCATGAAATCAGCATAAGAACTAGAAACTCATAAACTTCAAATGACAATCCATTAGAGTAACTAACTTCGTATACCACCTTTCTATAACTATAAGTCTACAACAACATACCCAGTGTAATCCCTTCTATATGACTACAACTACCTTCTGTATCTAAACATAAAAAATGAATGTTAATCCTATTTACCGATCAATCAGCTATAGATTATCAAAAGAATCTACAACAATATACCAAGTGAAATCCCACTAGGTGGAGTCCAGGGTAAAAGAATCTACTGGTGATGAAATGACTTAATTTCATTTTTTTAAGTATAAAGCCGCAATATTTAATAGTTTAATACAAGGATTCTAGATAGACTTCAAGAAAAAACAACTGATAAGATTCAAGCCATTTTCATCCACCTACATAAGAGTTCAATTTATGACGATAAGTTTTAAAGTTTGGAAATGCAAGTTTTTGTATGTTATACCAAGTTCCTTGAATTGTTTGAATACTTTCCTCTTGCTTTGATAGCAACTTATTGAGTAGTCCTGTTTTAAATAGTAACTATTACATCCTTCCTAGTGGGAATTTCAATGTCATTCTTACTAATATATCTGATTTGTCCCACCTACTAATGAACTAACAACTGTACTATACAACAAATATTTATTCAAACTTTCACGTGTGTCCACTCCCAAAAGTGCCACCTGTTAGATCCCATTTTTCGTCATGTCTTAATCAAAAGTCTCCAGAGGTTAATGCTCTGACGGCGAGCATGGGGCATTTCACTTTGGACCTTCGAATTCTATCCTCTAGAAAAACTCTTACTATTAAGAATATTAATATTTAATTCGAGGTGGAGGTAACAAAATTTAGTTCCTCTTTTAGTGATTCGTTCAATCTGTCCATCAAATTGTAGGATCAATGGGTGAACAAAGGTCTTATTGGAAGGACATATATAAATGAGTCATTTAATTTGATGTCAACTGATATTTATGCTCTTCAATTTTGCATGTATAAACACACTTAAACTTGTATAAAATTGAACAAATAAACACACGCGTCCTACTCCTATCTGACATATTACACGTAGAGCGCCATGTAGAATGAAAATTGCCACATAAAGCACCATGTAGAACGCATGTGTCTATTTATTCAATTCTATATAAGTTTGAGTGACAAATTGTGCACCCCCAAATCAAAGGGCATAGATGCTACTTAGAAGTCAAATTAAATATATTATGCCCATTGGAAGCTGATAAGGAAAAGAAGTCACGCGTGTAATTGTTAGTTCAACTGGTGTGAGTTTTTTTTGGAATAAACAGTATGAGCTTACTCTAAAGTGAACAATATGTCACACACCATGTTAAGAGCATCTTTAAACTAATTTCACACAACTAACTTTACCCCTAGCTTGAAGACAAATACACATAAAAAGAAGCTTTATGAACTTTGTTGGCCATAAATATAGATGATGTAGGTGAAATACAATTAATATCCAAATAAGCTCATAGCGATGGATCATGAGATAGTTGAAAAGAAGAAAGCTACTTATAAAATATAAAAATATTTTTAATGGCGAAGACCTTGAAAAACAGGGTCGGAAGCAGATAACATTAAATTAGGGTGTACATAGCCAGGTTGGTTCGGGGTTTTTCAAATATCAAACCAAATAATTTGTGTTGGATTTTTAAATCTATAAACCAAACCAAACCAATAAAACTCGAGTTTTTCAACCTCAGGTTTTTTCGAGTTTTTATTCATACAAACATATAATTTACTTGTACTTCAAATATTTCTTTAGGCCTATCAAAATACAACTATCTAAGGTGTTTCTTAAAAAAAAAATAACACAAAGTATGATATAATTAATGATACTAAAATATCCAACAAAAAAATTATAATAATGAAATCACGTCAAACAAATTTTGCAAATTAACAAGTCATAATGAAAATGATCATAATTTAAAAGTACTAAATCATGCTATAATAAGTTTAATAAGTATTAGTTACATGACTAAATATTAAAGGAAATTAAAATTAAATTATGTATTTTAATTGTCTAAACCAATATAAAACCAAAGAATAAATATTCAATATTATTGTCATTCTTAGTGTTGAATTGATTTTCTTTTTGCATTAGTATTAATTTGATTTCGATTTAAATTTTATTATAATTACCAACATCTGTGGACTATAATCTTTATTGAACCATTCAGAATTCTAAGTTTCAAACTTGAAATAATATATTAAAAGATAAAAACTGTGAAAAAAGATAAGAAATATTTAAAAATTATATCAAAGCAAATATTTTTATGTATAAAATAAAATTTTAAAATATATATATAATGTCGGGTTGGTTTGGTTTCAGGTTGATTTTTTTTAGTTAAAACCAAACCAACCCAAATATAGTCAGATATTTTTTCCCAATACCAAACCAAGTCAAACCAACCACTAGTCGAGTTTTTTTTCCAACTTCACTTGATTTGCAGTTTGGTTTGATTATCAATTCGATTTTGTGCACCCCTACATTAAACCATGCTAAGAGTACCATTTTTATTTAAAGCAAAATAAGGTAACTTGTTTACCGTATAAAGCTCAGTGGGAACATGATTGAGGTTCGATTTCCTAATAATATAAGAAAATGGAAGGGAGAATTTGATAATGAGACAGAATTATTAGGTTTACAGATAAGTAAATACAATTAGGCCTGTCTCCATCATTCCAGCATCAGTACACATACGCAAATCCAGAAGACTTTGTGTGCATGCATCGGTTCGGCAGAGCATTAACCAAAGGTTAAACAACAAAATCATTGGTGTATTCAACTCAGTTTCAAATTACCACTTTTACACCCACATTAGTTTTTACAATCTAGCTCGGATACTTTCTTTTAGAGCCAAGGATCTATTGCAAGCAGTCTTTCTACCTCACAAAGATAGGAATACGGTTCGAGTTCATCCTACCGATCCCAAGGTTATATTGGGTATGTTGTTGTTACACATACACATTAGTCTACAAAGGAGTAAAATTCCTCCTAACCAAAAGATATAAAAAGTATTAAGGAGATAGCAATGGTACCTTCTTACTTTTGCAAATATGTACACTTCATACAACTCTCCGATATCCACAGAAAGTACTCTTTAAAGATTTTGCTAAGTCATTTTCTCCAGCAGGTAAGCCTGCACTACATTCTATTTAGCAATGGTAATCATGATAAATAATGCACTTTATAGTTTGTTGCACTTAGTAAAAGAAATCTTATCCCGAATTTCTCACAGGATACTTAAGAATTAAGCTTCCATTTCAGCCTTTACACAGACTATCAACAGAAACATGTATACAGTACATGAAATAAAAAAGAGAAGATTGAAAAGGCCAGCACACAATCCTGACATTTATTTTTACTATTATAAGAATGAGTAATCTACGACAAACTTGACATCACATTAAGGAAACAAGAATAACATATAAAATATAAAATGTAATCAATGTGTAAGTAGCCTTAAGTTCATGTCATCACCTATCATTTGTCTATTGTCCTTGAATACTTCATAGAACAGTGGCACAACTGTCGAGCTTATATTATAGTAGTACTCAACTTGTTAAAACAAGGACAGTTTCTCATGACATTATATCCCAAGTGAATAAAGGTCAATAAGATAATCATAAGACTACAGAGTGGTCAGAATGTGAAACCAATCAACACTAAGTTCGCAATAGGTTGGATAGATAAAAGATTATAGAAGGTAACTGGTTGATATTTAACAAATCCACATCTTAAGCAAAAATTTCAATTAATAATCATCACTCCGATTCTCAAGCTTGTCTTCTCACCTTAGAGAAAAGACAGCAGTAGGCAACTTGAGATCAAATGTGTAAAGAGAATCTTTCAGCCATCTATAGATAAAACTTCTGTGTGTGGGGGGGTGGGGGGGTGGGGGGGCAGGCCACAATTAGATACTAATCCACTAACGTTTACCAACATTAAGTCTTGTCTTGCTTCCATTCACAAAGAAGTGAAGATAAATAAAATACCGTTTCACCACTAAGAGGGGTCCATGTAAATACTTGCTTCCACAAGGACCCTGTAGAAAGCTAGTTCCTGGTCGCAAACTGCTTCCTTTTTCTTCTGCTCATTTTTTCTCTTGGTTAAAGGATTTCTTAAAAAGAATAACAAACAGAAGCGGTCAAAATATCTGAGAACAAATCATAGCTACACAGTATGTTGAATCACATTTTGGGGGACTGGGGAAAACTTCTACTTCCTAATTTTCTTAGCTATGATAGCCATATTCCTCGGGGATAACACAGGATTAAAAATAGGTAAGAGGCTTGCTTCCAGATCACTGTCATACTCCTGGAGGAGCAATAATCGGTCAAGCAGTATAAGAGTTTCCAAAACGGGACCCAGGGCAGCACGAAGAGACCAATAAGGCCCTATCAACTCCTGCAGAAAGTTGATAACTTTATCAGAGTAAAAAAAGATTCTTGTTCTTTTAAAGGTATCTTTTTTGTTATATATCACGACCAAAAAAGAATATAAGAAAGAACAGACATCTCTATACTATCTTGAGAACAAAACCACCAAGGATTGCACATATCAGCTAACCAGCTTTCTGGATACTTGAGTAGATCATAGGCACCTGATTTTCTGTAACTTTGAGCTAGTTGGGATTGGTAAGTTCAACTCCCAAGAATCTGAAAGAACAATGATGCCATACATACTGTACAACCAACAGACCTCCATTCCTAAGAGAAAGCTATTACATCAACTAATAAACAACGAGGCCACAACATTGTGGAACTTCAACTTAACTAAGATATTTTTGACCTTTTAGAATCACATCAATCAAATAGATGCTGAGAAGAAATATCCAGACCACTTAATCGTCCAGCTATGATCTCCAAGAGGCACTATTGTTTGGGCAAACCAATGACTTTAAAATTAAGCAAATTGAACGCCTCTTCATTAAAGTTGTATCAAATCTTGGCCAGCCGAAATCAAAGGAAAACAAAGACAACTAATATACTGTTTCTTGTAATATGTCTTTAAAAGGTAAAGGAAAGAGAACCAGCTTAGAAGCACTTTGAGTGAATACACTTGTGGGATTACACTGGGTTTGTTGTTGTTGTAGTTTCCAAGTACAGAAGACAAATAATAATGCTGAAAAGAAATCTTTTATGACACTTAAAATAATAATATCATCAAAGATCTACTTACAAAGTATGATTCAGACTCCCTCCAGACTGCACTATAAGCTGTATCCTCCAAATGAGGGAGATGTAGGCGACCTAACCCAGATTCACAAAATTTTACAAATAGTGAGTATCCGTCCACAGCTCTAGACTTGCAATTTTTAGAACTCTGAATAGAAGAGTATTCATGAAGAAACGACACACTCTCCCGTGCTTCACCTGCATAGAAAGCACTTCAGAGCTTATTTTCTGAATAGGTAGCCTTCACAGTTGCTTCGACACTTGGGTGTATATAGACACTAAATGTTATTTCAATTGTTTAGGCGAATGATGTCACATTTGTCTTCTAAAGAAATGTTATCAACTTGTTTATGTTTCTTATTCATTCATGGAATGTATTTCAGTATGTCATGTTAGGTTTGGTTCGCTCAATGGAAGTTTAAGGCATTGGATGCCAATTGCATCCTTCCAGTTTTGGAGCATGACAATAACATATGTACATTTTCATAAAATGATGAAATCTAAAAAATATAAGGCTGGTCAAGAATATATGACACATCTCATGAATAAGCATTTGACATAAATTCTAATGAATATGTTATTCAGAAACTAATACAAGATATATCTTATATGGTTTTACCTTGAATCTCAATGAAGTTCATCAATGGTATCCTTTACAAGTACTCACCAGATTCTGAAGGCCCCCCATGATGCAAATTAGACTCCAGGATCCTCTGATTCTGTTGGCGTCGTAAGGCTTTCCCTTGACGCCCTATTGTAGGGCATTCTCGCAATATGTTTGGATAATGTCTGAAGAGAACCTTCACAATTACTGCAGGTTAGTGGGCTACTGCTGTTTCAACGGAAGGACTTAGAGATAAGCCCAACGAAACCAGTTAAAATAGTAGTCCAAAATAAACAGCACGTACTATCTGGAAGGCAGCACGCAATGCATGCAACTCAAAGTTGTGAAGCCCTGCGTGCTCATCCAAGCCTCTCCATCTATCAGCACTCTGATAAAGCAACTCAAGGTCAGAAATCGGAATATGACTATGATGAAAAGGTAGACAGGTTTTCGAGATGCAATGAATTTGGACTGTTAATTCAAGTAAGTTCTACCAGCAAGGGTCAACAAAGAATAGTATAATACTCATCTACCTGACAAGCTAGATCGCGAGCACTTTTGTCAAGCATTACTCCAGCAGATTTAACACCTTGACTTACAGGAAAACCACAACAAGAATCCGCTATGTCAATGGCTTCCTCAGAAAGCAAGTTATAACAGCAACCAACGCTAATCACAGCCTTAGCTTTGTCACATTCCAAGAATGTCCTTAAATTATAAGAAATATTGAGTCAACTGCACATCACACAAATATCAAATTGGGAGGGACTATCATAACGTAAAACATTTCCGTAAAGTAAACTAAGATAAGAATAAGCCATTTAGTAGTAATTATTCACATAAAGCTTCTCAAAATATAATACCTGATTTGCTAGAAACATAAAACCCAGAGGCCAGAACTTATTCCAAATGAAAGGTCTTAGAATGACAAAGGAGAATAGACATGGGACATCTGTCTTTCTGGACATAGTATCTTATGCAATAAGAACGCAAATCGAACTCCACTAACCAGTCAGACAAATGGAGTAGCCCATGAACATTCATGGTCATCCTAGCACTCACCCTTTAGTTATTGTTAGGTCATTACCACCTCATGAGACTTAGAAAGGAGCACAATATAAAATATGGTACCCACCTCAACATTGTCACTGAGAGGTCTCCACATGCATGAAGTCCAGCAATAACCAATGTAGAATCACTATAAGACCGAGAAGGTAGTATATCCTCAGCAAGTCGAGATGGCTGAGAGACTGAGCATTTTTGGCTCAAATGTTGATTCCCTGCATGATCATTCTCTACTGGGGAGTTACTCAAGGCCCTCAGTGTATCAGAAGACAGCACTCTGCAGGTAACTGTCTTTGGCACACTAAACTCTCTCTGTTCGGAGCTGGAAAATAAGGGAAATAGATAACGGATAAGCATTCTGAAAGAATAAGACCATCCAATAACATGACTCAAAATACTGTTGCCAACAAAATGTAACCACTCAACAGATTGATGTAGAGCATTGACGCAGAGGCATATTTTGGTCAACTGGACAATGAATACAGCCAAATTTCTGCAATAAATCAGCTTTTCTTAAACACCCCAACCAGTGTACCTAAATAAACGTACTTCATGTGCTACTGCTCATAAATTGCTTTAGTAAAACTAAGATAGTATTGTTAGACTTAACCTATGTATTTTTGGATGTCTGAAAATAAGGTGAATAAGGAGGTAGTGGAGATTACTGCTCGCCACTGTTATTTATTGTGTAATGTTCAACCAATAACTCAAGTTGCAGCAGTTAAAAAGTTTATTCCCCTCTCTTGAGGAAAAAAAGAAGTTTATCTCTCCAAATGCAATGCAAGAATCTTAGCTATATTCAGTTTAGTTTCATTTCCTCTGAACCAAACATAAAATAAGTCAGATATAGTCCTCAACTTTCAATTTACAGCCAAGATTTTCAGACCACTTTTTTAGTGTTATATAGGTTAATTTTAACCTAGTTCATATAAAGATTTCATTAGCATAAGGAATATATGCTGCATATATATGATAATTTCAACAAGTACGCGTTCTGAGACTCTACCTACCAGTTTTTACGCATCTTAGCTGCATAGTGTTTCCTGATTCGCTCCGCACGTGCATCAGTAATCTTACCATGATGTGAACAGGCATCAATCGCAATTACAGAAAGCTGGTAGTCAAAAGCAAGCACTTGTGCAAGATAACCCTACACCATATGAACAGTCTTAAGTAGAAGCAGATAGCAGAAAAACCAGATGATTTTTCTCCGCTAACAGAATTACTAGAATATTTCTTTTTTTATTTTATTTTAATAAGGTAAGCTCAGAATTTCATTGATATTGGATCCATTAAATGCTGTAAATTACATCAGTGGACAAAAAATGAGTTAGCTCTTTCCCAATCAACCGTCCTGTATGAATTCTAAGGAATTAACAAGTCAAAAAATTCATTGAAACTATTGCATAGGAACAAGCCTGATAATTGTACAACACAGAAGGGGACACACCTGTCCAGCGCCAACATCAACAACTGTTCGGGCTCCAACTTGCTTTGCGACTAAACTGACCAGAGCAGAAAGCGCTTCCACCTGCTTTGACAGTATTTTACCATTCTATCGTTCAGGTTGAGAAAATTAAACCCATACAAGGAATCTGCATAGTTGTCTTTTCAAGCTTAAGCTCAAATTAGGAAAAGCATTTAAAATCGAAAAACAACCTCTATTAAATCCTTCGATCCATTTTGTCAAAACTTCTGAAAAATCATTATGTTCTTTCAGGCAGGTTGAGAAATCAAAACACTAAAAGGAGTATGCTTAGAAGCTCTATTGTGCATAAATTCAATATTACAAAAAATGTTCTGCAATCACATACTGTGAACAGAACATAGCTAGCAACGTAGGCCACTAGTAAAAGCTTGATGGTGAAAAAAAAAAAGCTTCCCTAAATGACCTGATATCAACAAGTAACATCATCAAAATCAAAAACTCGAAAGCAAAAAGGATAAAACAATGTTCCACGGATTTGTAGCCAACAAATTGAGCACAAAGATAGGCGTGTAAGAGGACTAAGCAATAATTTCATGCCTTACTTCATGCTTTTTCTTATGATTCATCCCTTGAGCTAAAACATTACTTAGTGAAGCTATGTGCATTCCTGAAAATTCCTGCAAGCAAACAGAAGAAAGAAAAAGTGAAATTCAATCCTGGCTGCCTTACAAAATGGTCTTGAACGTTTTGAAGAAAAAAGAACTACATGAAAGGTATCACTAACTCCAAAAGGGCATGAAACTACCAATGGAAGGGGTCATCTAGCACCTTTCAAGAACTAATTAGACTTCAGACAGCAAAATATGCAAAATGAACCAGCTACAGCAGTAGGCTAAATATCCTTAGTCTAGTTATACAGATATCATAACCCAGAAACCACAGCAACTAACCAGAAGAAATGCCAACGGTAAAGAAAGCTATGTGTACAAAACTTCAAATATGGGAAAAGCATGAGTAACAAACATGGAATTATATAAGTCGAAAAGCTCTAATGGTAATTCTATAACTACCATGTATCACAAATTTAAGAAAAGAATGAAAATAAAAATAAATATACCTGAAAATCAGCCTGTTCACGTGAAAGAGAAAGAGACCTCAGAGTAAGGATGAACTCCTTCAGTGAGCCAGGCCAGTGATCCTAACAACACAAATGAACAAAGTCAATTAACAAAGAAATATAGGTTATCTTACTGTCATAGATACTAGTTAGTTGGGAAACAATTAAGTACTTTTTTCCTTTTAGTTCTGGATAGGTGACATTAAACTAAAGTATTGAGAATCTTTATCTAAGTGTTTTCTTTCTCTTTCTCAAAAAACAAAAACATACAGTGAAAGGAATAGATACCACACTAGAAAAGTTATGGCTATATTTATCCAAATTACATTTGATAGTTAGTGGCCAATAATCGACAGCAACAACAACAATGATTACACCTCAATCCCAAACTAGCTGGGATCAACTATGAATCCCTACTTTTCATATGGACCAAGATACCAATACTCAAGCCAATGGAACTTTGCTATTTGTTGAACTTGTTACATTCAAAGATAAGCTCAGCTACTAGTAGTGAGCAGTGAAAATATATGCTATTGCTTGACCCTCTACAAGTAATTTCTCGCAAAAAATGTGAGATTCTTCTTCCTGAAAGCAAAGCTGCAAATGAACCTCCTAGTAACTCTACACTTTCTATAACTCCAACTAACCACGCAAATTCGAATTAGAAATGATTTATTAACAGGCAACAGAACAATTAATCTAAATACACGTGAACTCAACAAAATAAAGTGTAAAGCAAAAAACATAGTATATACTTATAACTACCTGAACCACACCAGAAGGAATCCGGAGAAGATTTCCAACCGACTCCTTCCGTAAACAATCCATCCATTCTTTATCAACAGGTTCCCATAGTCTATCCTGCATATACTCACAAAAAATTTCAAAGTTGTACACATAAGATATCAGAATGCTATATGCGAAGCATAAACAGTCGCAAACATAGCTCAATTAAGCTTAATTCACAGATGTGAAGTGAATAGAAGGTGAAGACCTTGAAAAAGTTGACAACATGAGCATCTAAGAAATAACGATAAGGTGCAATGAAGTTGATGATTGCATGGATCCATTGTAGGGTTTCACTCGCAGTGTTGCAAGAATACTTGAACTCTTCAGCCATGGAGGGAAGATTTGCACTCTCCCGCCACAGTTACCTTGAGCTCAGATTGCTGGTGAATTCAGTTCAAGTGTAGGAGATACAATATAAGGCCGGGTCGTAAGGCCTATCAGCGCAAATATTTTGAATTGGGCTTGGATGTTATTGTGTGGCCATTTGGATCAGAATTATTAGACCGGGCCGGCGTTGGTAGGAGTATGGGCCGTTACATAAGCTTATTAGGTGAAAAAAATTGAATAGGTTAGCCACTTTTAGGCTGATATTTAAAGTTTAATCACCATCTGTTCTGTAGGTAAGAAATAGTCGAAATTTCAATAATTTTTTGAATAAGAATAACCGTAGCTAAATACTAAAAGAAAAGCTCTAGCACATTATGCTAAGAAACTATTACAATTGAAATTCCATCACACAAGGTTAGAGTTTGAAAAATGTTTTTTAAGTGAAACTCTAGTATTGTTTGTGTGATGGAGTTTGAAATTTTTACAAGTGAAACTCCGACATACAATGTGGAGTTTAAAAACTCCTTTTTTTGTGAAAATTAAACAAAATATGATAAATTTTTTTTGAATTTTTACTCGTGAAACTTTAGCATACTATCTAGACTTTTAACTTTAGTATTACTTGTTTCAACTACTCCCTTTGTCTCAAATTGCTTGTAATTTCAACTACTCCCTCTATTTTAATTTTGTAAATTGTCAAATAATTTAAGACATATTTTTAGTAATGTGGACAAGTAATATGAGATAGGGGGGAGGGGGGTAATAGTATATATAAAGTCTAATTTTGTTGGAAATATGCTAAATGTGAATAAAGGTGGCACAATTTGTTTATAATATGATCTTGATGTTTTTCTATTTGTATTGGAATCAAATTAAATACGTACTTGTGTCAAGAAAATTTCATATTAACAGTATAGCGCGATTACATAACCAAAATTCGAATAGGAAACTTATGACACATTGGGTAATACCCTATGGTTAGGAAGAACCTCCAAAGACCAAATAAAGAAAAAACAAAGAAGTGAGGGGTCGTTTGGTACAAAGTATTATAACACATGGATTAGTAATGCAGGGATTAGTAATGCATGCATTAGTAATGCAGGGGTTATTTTTATCAAGTGTTTGGTTCATTGCTTCCCACCTAATTTTGGGTTTGGATTAAAAAAAAAATACAAAAATTTCTTACCAATTATACCCTTGAATATAGAATTTTCTATTTTATTTAATTGGGCCGAGATAGATAACTATTGGACAATATTATTTTTATAATTGAGAGTTATTACTAAATTTTTAGAGCTTGAATTATCAGAATTCAAATGCTTTGAAATAAAATAAGGTTATTACTTTGTTTTTTTTTCTTTTCATAAATGGTGTGTTGCTATAATTACAGTGCCGTTCGAAAAAAATCAGGAACACTGAGGATGTTTTCTGTTTTGGTTCCTTTTTATGATACACGTTATAGTATGTTATAGACAATTCATTATTTTATTTCTCAGCTTATCCTATTTACAACCCTAGTTATAATTTTTTTTTAAAAGAATAGATGGAATTCCGAACTAGTTAGAAATTTCACTTTAACATTTGAGTCCTTTTTAATCTAAATAATTAATTTCTTCGTTGGGTCCATAATTTTATTACATACAAAATAATTTCTTCTGCCTTATTATCCTATATTTGAAGTTAAATTTAATTGAGTGATTTATTGATAGAAATATCTAAGTTGAGTGAGTTTATCGACACAAAACAAAGTTCAATGCGACTTTACTTGATAAATTCTCAAAGTTGAGTAATCTTTCGAGCAACAAACAACTCTTTTAAAATAATAAAATTTGTAAGCTAAATTATTTAAATAAATTTACTAATATAAATATAAAATATAAAATCAAGAAAATAAATAAAATGATTAAAAGAATTTGAGGGATATTTTTGTCTTTACATAGATAATCTCATGGTATTAAAACTTATGTATTACTAATACCACTAAATGGGAGGTATTAGCAATACATCATATAATACCATATATGTTGTATAATTAATCCATGAATTAGTTATACATGAACTAAAATTTCTACCAAACATAATACTAAATAATACCATACATAATATATGGACTATTTCTTCTAATATTCCCCCAAAAGTAATGCACAACAAAGAGACATAAGAGTACTTTCAAGTTACAACTCATAATAGCACGCCAGAAATTGCAACAGCACAGCACACAGTAGGAAAAAACAGATCAGATAAACTTAGGCAGCTTTAAAGGTTTCCCCACTATAAAGTAGTATGTACTAACATAACATACAAAATTATAGTAGTATATGTACAAAAGTTGTCAATCGTTATATACTTTTCCTTTTTTCTTCAACAACTATATATAGCTTATTCACTGTTTACTCAACTAACTAATTCTAATTGTACATCTCTCTGAAAGCTTCCTTTCCTTTTCTTATTAAATTTTAAATGAAGAGTTTGAGTACTAGTCAGTTTTCACGAAAATGCTTTATACATGTATATAATTCTACACCTTATATATATATATACAATCGGATACCCTATTTCAACTGTGATTTCGTGTGCACAACCAATACTCAAATTGTGTGTGTATCAAAGCTAGCACAGTGAAATCAAATGGCCGTTTGTCTTGTTAAAAATTTTGTTCACTGTTCAGTGTTGTTGTTTTTAGTATACTGTAGGACTGTTAGCTGTATGAGGTAGCTGCTAGCAACAACAATTTGTCGTTTACAAGTCACACTTTGGAATACCTTATTACCTTTCATATTCATTTACCATTGTCGTCTGCATGTCGATGTGACCACTCACTTCTCTTTAACATTTACCATTGCTTTCTTTAAGAACCACGCTTTTCAAAACATTTAACTATTTTCAAACACTATAAACTAAATGTGCTCTAGAAAATTAATACTTACAACTTCAACAAAGCAAATAGTATGTACCTAACAAACCATGCAACTCTTCCCACTAGCTAGGTTCTTTAGTTCAATAGCTATGATCATAATAATATTTTACGAAAAAGATTAACTTTAATTTGGTTTAGAATCATTTTTAATGTCATACATTATGAAGTAGTGATAATTAAAAATATATTCAGATAAACGACACTGTCAGAGAGAGAGATATTTATCTGATGATCAAGTGGATGCATGCACTATTTGAGTCGTTGTTCCTCTGTGGTGTGTAGCAGAAGAGGGATGAGTGTTGAATTTTGGTCTCGTGAATTTTGTCGTGATAGATGCATGAAATTTTATAAATTGGGTCGATGAATTTTGTAGACGACCGAATATTTCCAAATCCCACTATTTGTCCTTAATAAATTAGCACCTACATCAACATCACTAAAGTACTAATATCATTATTTATTTATTTGTTTATTTATTTTATTGTCTATTGAGGTAAAAGAGAATCTAGTGAACCGACAATTTCATGAACATCACGTTCCTAATAAATATTACTACTATTATAATTTACCATCAAAGTTACTATGATATAATAAATATCCTACGTTTTTAATAAATGGTCTCGAATTCAAATGATTTTATCCCTTAAAAAGGGAATTTGAATTAGTTAGGATTCAAAATGCAAACGGTATGGAACAACATTGACGGGAAAATTTAACAAAAGTATAATTTAAATATCGTAATATATCCAATATCTTGAGTAACTTGTTTTATAATTTAGTGTGATACAAAAAATGTTAATTAAAGAGGTAATATATTTTGTTTTAATTACGTACTCACAATTATTTTTTTTGAAAATATCATAGATCAAGATAGAAAGCTGAATAATTAAACCGAGATGGAGAGGGTTTAAAACTATGAAGAAAATGTTGAACATATAATTTTGTTGTAGTAATTAGTTAAGAATAGCATATCTATGGGATCTGGTGTTATCGGTATATTCCAAATTAAAAGTCTGATATACACATTGAACAAAATATGAAAAACATACATGAATTTAGTCAAGAGTTATTTTTTTGAAAACAATCTTCTATCTTTATAAGATAGAAGTTAGCTAGATGTGCATACACATTATTCTTTTCAGACCTCGCTTATGAACTTACAATGAATATGTTATTGTTGTAGACAAACTATATGAACAGTAAGTGTTAAACCTTGAGATAATTTAAAACTTTATCATAATCGTAATTAAAAAATTCTGATGTATACATTGAACAAATGTGGAAGACATACAAAATATATGAATTGAGCCATGGGTTGTCTTTCAAAAACAATCTTCTTAGCTAGATATACGTAGACTAGGGGTGTGCACTATTCGGATTAAACCGAATAACCAAGTCAAATCAAACCAAATTTTTATTTGGATTGGTTTTTTGGTTTTTCGGATTGGTTTTGAATTAATAAAGTACTTGGTTTGGTTTCGGGTTTTAAAAAATAAAGACCGAAAAACCGAAAAAAAACAGAATTATATATATATATATATATATATATATATATATATATAATGTTTAGGTTAAGAATTAAGTTGGAGTTAACCACTGTTGTCCCTTTTTGGTAATTGCCTTTCATGATGATTACGTTTATATTTTATGTTTGAATTACATATATAATAGGTATACTTATAAGTATTGTGTTTTAAGTTTTACTTATGATTTGTATTAGAAAGTATATTTAAGGGATTAAATATTATTACTTTGGTTATGTTATTAATTATTGACATAACCGAATAACCAAATCGAAAAAAGCCGAACCGAATAGAGGAAAACCAAACCAAACCAAATTTATTTTGGATCGGATTGAGTTACACTTTTACAAAACCAAAAACCGAAAATCCAAATCGAATAGTGCAAAACCAAACCGAAAAACCCAATGCACACCCCTAACGTAGACACTATCCTTTTCAGGCATCGCTTATGAACTTACAATGAAATATGTTATTGTCTAGATAATTAAATGAACTATAAGAGTACTTAAATCTTGAGGTAATTTAGAACTTTTATCATAAATCATAATTAAAAAAATAATTTATTCAAATCTGAATGAGAAAAACTCAAGTATGACAAAAACCAATATTGGCTCATTCCATTCACCACAAGACAAATATATTGCATTCACCCAAGACATTTCCTCAATCTATATGTCTCCTTTGGAACTAAGAAAGAGACACTATAGACTAACAACTCTCCTATTGATTTATCTATAAAAAAAAAAGACAGAGACAAATTCACTGTGCAACCATATTTTATAATTAAGAATGTAGACAAATAAAAACATTATATTATTAAGCAAAGGTTAAAGAAAAAGAAGAAAAAACAAAGGTATAGTTGATAAAATTAAGGCAGGCTGCAGGGAGTTTGCCTCACTGTCTAAACTAAACAACAACTTGTGCATCAGCTTTTTTCAATTCTATTATTTGTCTTTGGTTTGCTCATTAGTTGTTTAAGTATATACTTAAGTACATGCTAATCCACTAATCTCATAATTAAACTATTCTAATACTATATGTTTTTGTTCCCAAAACACCTTTTTTCAGTTACTAATATTTTTCAATAATTTACACAGATTTTATTGATCTTTGCATGTGCACCTCAAGGTGAAGCCCCACTCGCTGGCGCGTTCCTTTACTCATACCCGATAGATTGATTTTGTTAATTTGATTAATTTAAATTCGTGTCTGTTGAAATTTATGAGTTAGGTAGTTCATTTGAGCGCTGCTATTTAACATATATCTATTGTTTTTAAACTTTTTGTATGTCTCCCTACTTTAGAACAATTTTAGATATGTAGTGTAAATTTCTATTTGAAATCAGAAAAAAAGAAGAAGATGAAAATCATCCATATAGCCAAAAAAAACAAAAAGAGATTGAATTTCAAACAAAAATGGCAGAACTTCTATTATATGTGTTTGAACTTTGACTAAATAAAACTTCAGACATCTCATATATGAAATTACTTTGAAATGGATAAGACTTGCAATTTTTTTTACCTACCACGAGTATGGCATAAGTGGTTGACGCACTTCAATCCATAATTCGTTTAATGTAGATGAATATATAGACGGAAGATAATATTTCCCTTTCGCATATAAACCATAATTTGATAATTGACACCAACTAATAACTCAGGTAAAGCACTCGCTATCGAAAGAAACCACTTGATTAGATATGATTTTGAGAAGATGACCAAAATGCAAACGAATATTGGAAGCTAAGGCTGCAGGTGCAACATCGACTACTGCGACAATTGTATAGTAAATGCTACGGAGAATTGGTTAAATTTTCTCTCTGTATCACTTTTCCTTTACTGGCACTACAAAAAAGAACCTTTAGGCTGCTCCACTAACACTATGCTACCTAAATGAATAAATTGGGCAACACCCACTAGATCTGCACATTGAATGTCAATATCAAAATTCAATAATACAAGTGACACAATACTCTCTTTGACACAATAGATTAAAAGCATTTTTTCTAAATTTTAGAATTTGTAAACTCAAAATTTCATATTTACCTTGATTGATTAGAGCAAATTTTGGTATTGCCAATGTCTAAATAGCACTGATATCTGAGTGAGTAACCCTATGAGTCCATTCTAAAAACTATTGGTCAAAGTCAAGCAACTTATCATGGAAATTCCAAGCAGATAGAATCGAGTAACCAACTTGAAATTGGTGAAATTTCATACTTCCAATACAAAGAAAAATTGACTTGTGAGTAATGAGGAGCTATATATATATATATATATATATATATATATATATGTTGCTCGTAACCTTCAAAAATATTCTTGTACTTATAGTATTCTAAAGAATCAGACATATATTTGGCAAGATTCTAAAGAATTCGAGCAACATAGGTTAAAAGTGGACAAGAACGGTGAAAGAATTCAATCACTCAATTTGCGCTCTCTATAGATCAGGACCTATAGCATTTAAATTCTGAATTGATAACGAAACAAAGGAATGGTCAATTTATTGGAATCAAGTGGGACTCTTTCATCAATTTACATAATTAAGATTTTAAGGCTTATATAAATAGGAAGATTATAACAAAAAGAATGGGGACATGAAATGGAGACAACGACAATAGAAAGAACTGTTATATCTTTATCTGATTATTTACACTACAAAATTCACACATACATGGACCTCTTCAGCTCTTCCCCACTTTTTTCTATCTTGTCTTCAAGTAGAAAAAGAATTGTTACTATTTTGGATAAACAAATTCCATGTTATATTTACTTGCAAAAGCTGCAGCATCCCTGCCCCAGGTTAAAAATCACTGCTTTGTTTAAGATAAAAATATTGTGTTAACTCATCCTATTGATTCAACATAAATATCGAATTTGTACTATTTTTAGCAAAAAGAGAGGAATTGAGTGTTGAGTAGAGAAAGGTGTTCTCTAACAACATTTAATGGACTGTAGATACATGTACAGTTTCCACATGCTAGCACCATATATTGTATCAATCATCCAATCTTTACAAGCTCTTCGCGTTTTTAAATTACATCGAATAAATTATTATTATTTTAATACATGGTCATTATAAAGTGTAGTTGCTAGGGGATCAGACTGACGTGCAAAAAACAGATTGATCAGCAAAACCTGCCATTTTCTCAGTGTGTAATAAAAAATAAAAAAAACTCAGCATTTCCCAAATTTCAACACAAAAAAGGTTAAAAGAGAATAAAAAAACAAAAATGAATAATATTAGAAGAAATTATATTTCCAGTAAAGCATAGCAGAGAAAGATACCAATGCATGTCACGTTACCTTCTTCCTTGTGCCCAGAAAATGCTACAGTGATCTTAAAAACCATCATCACGACCATCCATGGCGCGTGGTTATCAAACGCTTTAGCACACATAAACATCATATCATGATTCATGATTCATTCAAGAATGAAAAGAAAGGGATGAACTTTTAGGAAAAGCTATTCCCATAGCTTTCAGGTACAAGAAATATAATAATACTCCATTAATAAGATTCATAAAAAAAAATAATTAAAATTCAAAAACATTAGCTTTCAACATCAGAGTTAGCAAAGAAGAAGAGAACAATGGAAGTAAAACAAGCTAAGAGTTGCCTGCATATTTACATGATTTTTTTTTTCTAAGCCTGTAGAAATCTGGAAAAATTGCATGAAAAAACCCCCTCAAAAATCTAACGGAAAAAGGGTAAGGATTACCAAGTTTCTAGCCTAAAAAACTGTCATTCTTTGATGCGATCTGTTCTGGGTCTGATGTTACTGTGATGGTGTCCTGCTTTGTTTCCAGTTACAGCAGAAGATGAAGATGAAGAAGAAAACAGGGGAAATCCGAAGACCCCTGATTTTGAAGAACCTCTAAGGGAACAAACGGGAACATTGAGAACAGGAGTAACACGGACATTAGCTGAATAAGATCTCTCCATTCCTCTGTGTTTATACCTGGGTCCACCATTGAAGGTGCTGGGACTGCTTGAACTTCTTTCTAGGCTGTGGAAAACAATCTTCCCCGACGAGTTCATGCGAGGACTATCAACAGAGGCTCCTCGAACAGTGGTGACAGTAGAGTCTGATTGTTTACGAACGGGACTTCTGCTAGCTCTATTAGCAAGGGGATTATCAGATGATGACACTCTATGCTTCACAACTCGAACCCGGCGGTGATTAGAGATATGATTTGCATTTCGAGAGAAACTGTTTGGTTTATCTGAATCAAGGGAGAGTCTAGGAAGATCATCGTAATCATGGCTAGAAGAGGAAGACGAAAGGGATAATCGAGAAGAAATTGAAACGGACTCGGTATCGGAGTCCTTCAACAACGGAAGGTGAAGAGACGAGTCTAGAGAAGTGCTTAAGGACTTTGAGTTACGATGAAGGAAATTTTTCAGGGATTTATGAGCAGCACTGCTCGGTAACGACGACGTTCTCTGAGTTTCCTGCTTGGCATTAATGTTGTTTTGACTCTGTTTCTTCAAGCCTAAAAGCTCCCTCCATCGTGTAGTACACCTCGGTGCTTTTGGAGAGAACAAATAAGGATCCGCATTACAAATCTCATTTCTCATCCGAACTTGAGGTGTTCTTACACCAGCGGAAACAGCAGCCGACGTCGTAGCAGCAGGACGGATCATAGAGAGATGAAGCGGCATCAGCTTTCCATCGAAAAAAAGCTCATCAGCTGGCAGCATATTTACCGGATTTTCAAGGCAAAACTCAAAATCCACCATATCTTTCGAAACTTCTGGATCTAATTCCTCCACCTTATCATTTTCAACACTCGTCTGCTTAGCTCCGGCAACCTTGGAACCTTCGCCGTCCCTACTAAATGACATCCTTGGACTTAACCAACCATATGACTTGTACTTCGCAGCCGGAGAACAATCCAAAAACTTCTCCGGCGACATACCCATTTTGTTTACGCATGCTGAAGCCATAATTTCCGGTGTACATACAAATAGAAGAAACGTTAACTTAACGATTACAGAATGGAATATATATATATAAAAAGAAAGAGTCAAAGATCCCAAAAAATATGCAAAAAGATGCAAAGTAAGAGAGTAGGTAGCTAGGGTTTATGAATAGTGTTTATAGTAGTGCAGCGCAGTGTATGTGGCGCTCCATTGTTTAGCAGTAAGCAACAGGGAGACTGTGTCCCAGTGGCATTATATGTGAAGGGGGAGCACATAAATAGAAACATCAGAAACAGGTGGGTCCATTGTTTACAACAAATGGGGTATTAACACGTGGAATGTGGTCAAAGATTTAAAAAGCCCAAATCAATGTGACGACTTGGGTCCAAAAGCCCAAACTGAAAAAGCGGGATAGTTTTGGGGATCATGGCGGGCACATTAATATTCGTTTTTATTTTTTTATTCAAATTTTATCTGAAGCAAAAATAAAAATAAAAACATTAAATAGGTAATTACCGTTGTAAAGAAATTTAAAATATTTTATTTATTATTATATATATTGAGAGGAAGAGGGCAAAATTAGGATGGTTCGCGGAAGCAGATGCTGAACTGCGTACTGGTCACTTTGCCTGCTTTGCTTTTAATTAACTTAAATTAAATAATTAAGTAATTGATTAAGAGATCTGTTGGATTAGCTAATTAAAAGTAATCAGTAAGTATTATTTGTTGTGAAACATTATTAAATGTTAGATACTGATTTTATAAATAAGCATTTGATAGAGAAAAAACATTTATTAAGTATGGGATATTTATGTTTCTTCTCTTTATATGCTTGAATTATCTAAGTCTCGTCTCTCTCATTTTATTGATTATGAAGGTCACTCTCACCCTCTTTTGAACTCTCCTATTATTCGCATTGCACAACATTCATTTAAACATTTTCATTTTTGTTACTTTTATTTACATCGTCTATCCATTTTGGTCTGATCACCACTTTATACGTTCATCCACCCCACTCCATTATAAAAGCACCACACTCTTATGTGGAGTATTTTTATAGCTAACAGACTACCTTTTTTGTTTTGTGCAAAAAGTTATGAGTTTCATTTGTTACGAGAAAGTTAGTTGTTGTTATGTTAAGATATGCCTTGAAGACCTCTCCAACTTGACTGCATTATTTGGATAAATACAACACTAGCAATTCTAGGTTACTGTTAAAAGTATACCTCGTTTACTTAAAACACATTGGATGTTTTTGGAACCTAGTTAAATAATTTTAGTGTACTACTCCCTACTTTTTTATTTTATTCCTTGCTTTCACTTTTCATATTTTGACTTACCACACTTATTAAGAAAATAATTAATAATATAAGTATTTTACTAAATTATCCTCTATTAAATTATGTCTTAGAATATCATTTGGAAAAACAAGTATTTAATGCTGAGGGTAAAACATGGAAAAAAATTATTGTTTTTTCTTGATATATCAAAAGTGATAAGTAAAAATAAAAATCTATTTTAAGAATAAATGACAAATAAAAGTGAACGGCGGAAGTATTTCTTATAAAGAGATTTGATATTTTTGAGGTCTTTATGAAAATAGTTAGTACAAATTGTAATCTTATTTACACACACAACATATATCTAGTATAATTTCATAAATAAATTTGAATCGGAGAGATGAATGTAAACATAGACTTTGTTCCTTATTTGTGATGTAGAGATCAGTTTGTTTTCGAACGTTATTTGCTTTGTCAGGTGAAATACTCATTATACAAGTCTTGCAACTTGTTCATTTGCTTTTTAGTTTCGAGATCTCTATCTTTGATCACTATATTTTGTTCTTTCAAATTGATTAATTAATATAAAGTGTTATTTATTGCTGCTAACCCCATGTGCCAAACTTAGAATAGAACAATTTCAAGATAGATAATCATGTTCTTGTTGTTTCATTTGTTAACAAGGAGTATCATAATAAGCTTGTTTGCTTATGAGGAAAATTTTAAATTTTTATGTGTTTTTTTGCTTTTAGATAGGAGGGGAATGTAAGATTATTTTCCATTTATATGGTTTCACGTGAAGGCTTTTGTCTTCACTTTATGGAATAGACATTTTTCTTTTGTCATTAAGACATAAAATATTCTTCTTTTGAATAATCATTTTCTGGCTTCAAACTTTACAACTATATGAAAATATCACTTTTCTAGGTTCCTAGTTATGAGAAAATGAAATGTTTGTCATGGTTAACTTCAAACCTCATTTTCAGTGTTATATTTGTTGGAAAAAATTGATTTAATCCACAAGTAAATTTATAAATAGCGATGAACACTTGCCTTAATTCATTGAAAGAATTCAATTATAGAAAACACCTTAAACTTAAGTCTTAGTTATTGAAAGATATAATACATAAATGTATCATTTAACTTAGCATCAGTTGACATCTATGTCCCCTCCCCTAACCTTTGATTATGCACAAGTAGGCGTTTAAACTTGTATAAAGTTGAATAAGTAGACACGTGTGTCTTACCTGACATGATACGAATAAGTTCAAGTGTATCGCAAGTGACATAATTGAAAATATGATAGCTCTAAACTTTTCTCCATGATAGGAATAACCAAATATTAAAGAGAGATAATGTTATGACTTTTGTTCGAGAGAAAAGTAAAACTCAAAGTTAAATATGACAAAAGAAAATCATGTCAAAAGCCTAACACACGTAAACAACTATATATTGCCCCTCAGGACTTATAGTGGAACACAAAGACAAATAGCCTGAAAACTAATAACACAATTACGCAACTAATGAAAATGCAACAATATCTACTTATAAATTAGTTCTCAGAAGGTGTTGGGGTGGATGAAATAATAGTAGGGATTTGGGGGAATGATAACATTGTAAATCCTGGAATTGTTGGAATTGATGGTATATTTGATCCAATTTTTGGAATGGAGGGCATATTAGGCATGTTTGGCATTTTTGGTATAGTGGGAAATTTTGGGTTATTGGTTTGTAATAGATCGCGACTAGCTTCATATTTCTCACTAAGTGCTAAGGAGATAATAACAATTATGAACATGCATGTGTATGTGCTTCTACCCATTTTTATTTTTTTAATTTTTTATTTGTAGTTGGAGTTGAGAAGATTTAGAGATGTTGTTTAATGGTAATGAGAAAGTAACTAAATGGATTAAGGTATTTATAGTGGAATATAATACTATTAGTTATTAATTGTTGGTTTTGGTTATGACTTTTGATTGGTTGGTTTGGAAACTCTTGGTAGATTTTTGTTGATGTTAGATTACCATCACCTAGGTGTTGTATTAAATTGAACCAATTGTCAAGTTTTAGATTCTTGGTAGATACCTATTTGTGTATTTGTGGTGACCTTTCTTGGTTTTAAGTTGAAATCAAATGGTTGTTATATAAATCATTTTGGTTTTAAGTTGAAATTAAATGATTGTTATATGAACCACCTCATAACTTTATTATAGATTTTTCATATGATTATTTTTGTGAATTCAATGTAGAATTTTTTAATTTGCCTCACTTTGTTGAGCATTGGGCAAATAAAAGGGCACACAACTTTTTCTATCTAGGCCCTAGTCTTGTTCTTTTAACATAATAGTTGTAGAAATAACTTCTTAAATAAGTCTTAGTAATTGAAATGTCACTTAAAGACTTCATAATCTTTTAAGATCTGTTTTAAGGTGGGATAGAGAGAAAATTATTGAACCAATCAATCTAACTTAAAAGTTAAATAGGTTCAATTATATTATTGTCTTCAATGTATAGTTATTTATGTACGATTTAAAAAAAAAAAAAAACAGTAGTGTGTGTGGCTGCTGGGATTCGAGCCCAGGTCTCCACGGCCACAACGTGGAATTCTCACCACTAAACTACAGCCACTTTGTTGTTTAAATTGTTCAACTAATAGTCTACTAGCATATTGTTTATATATCTTTTTTCCCCTTCTAAGCTAACATGTCACAATTGTGAAACTTGCTAGGTTTAGAATTGGGACATGAATATAGACGTGGATCCAAGAGTTAATATACTACGTAGTGGCGTGTTTGATTAGTCAAAAAAAAGAACGAAAGAATGAGATTTGAAACTTATAATCACAAATAAATCAGACATTTGTATAATTATAATCATCTCATTAAGAAAAGAATTAGTACAGCGTGATATACAAATTTTCACATTTGTGGTCTTTGAGATTCGTAAAAATGGTGACTCAAATTAGGATTTTTCATTAACGAATAAATATGTCTCCTTGTGTATGTTAATAGAGCATTCAGAATATTAAGGTACGTAAGAACCTATCCTAATATTAGCCGTATTTCTTATGAGCGATTTTACAATTTAATGTAATTTGTCTTTCAACTGTACCCAAAGAAAATAAAACGATCAAAAGTAGAATAAAAGCATCAATATCATAAATAAAGGTGAAACACACGAAATTGTAAAATTACATATAGAAATATGGTACAACACCCAACTATATATAGTCCCCCAGGACGTATACACAAAGACAAATAGCCTGAAAACTAATAACACAACTAATGGAAATGCAAATCATATCATCAACTCAACAAAACAAAGGAACAGAACAAATAACAAAACAGTGTAAATCACAATCCAATATAATTAGAATAATTAAGTAGACTAATCTACTTAATTAGTTCTTAGGAGGTGGTGGCGTGAAAAATGGGATAGATGGAATAGAAGTTGGGATTTTTGGGAATGATGGCATTGGGGGCATTGTGAATTTTGGAATTGTTGGAATTGATGGCATTGGTGGCATTGATCCAATTTTTGGAAATGATGGCATGTTTGGAATATTTGGGATATTTGGAATGCTTGGTATAGTTGGAAAACTTGGGTTATTGGTTTGCAATAGATTACGACCAGCTTCAGATTTCCCACTAAGTGCTAAGGAGATGATAGCAACTATGAACATGCAAGTGTATGTGTTTCTAGCCATAGTTTTTCTTCTTTATGTATTGTGTGTGTAGTTAGAGTTGAAGTGTTTGAGATTTTGTTTGATGGTGATGAGAAAGTAACTATGGATTAAGGTATTTATAGTGGGAGTTTGGTTAAGATTATGATGTGATTATACAGTGTTAGTTATTAATTTGTTGGTTTTGGACTTTTGGTTATGACTTTTGATTGGTTGGTTTGGAAACTCTTGGAGGCTAGGGGTAGATTGTTGTTGATGTTAGTTTACCATCACCTAGGTGTTGTATAAGATTGAGCCAATTGTCAAAGTTTTAGTTTCTTGGTGGACACCTATGTGTTCAACTTTCTTGGTTTTAAGTTGAAATTAAATGGTTGTTAAACTACCTCATAACTTTATTATAGATTATTTTTGTGAATTCAACGAAGAAGTTCAATGTGCCTTACTTTGTTGAGTATTGGGCTTAACAAACTGAAAAGAGACCATCTAGATGTGTTATACTCGTCCTAGAGCAAATTCTTGCTTTAAGTAGATGGTAATATTTGATTTTAAGCACAATAGAAAGGATTATTCTCTTGTTAATGACCATTATCAAACAAAGAGAGAGATCGAACAATATATTCGAGCAATCTTCTCACGGTATTTCAGAACCACCAATCACTGGTCTTATCAATTATAGAATCATGAATACACATTATACAATAAAATGTCAAGTTGTAAAACAAAGTACACCTATCTGATGCAATGCAAAACGATTAACAATATGTTTCGGAGCAGAATATGAGAATTCAGTTTCACAAAGATTTCCCCCCTTCAAATTGTACCTACAGGCTGGCCTACAGTAGTTGAGCTGCTAAACCAGTCACCACACGTTTTCCATTTTATAATGTTTTGCTTTTCTGGGCAACTCGGACATACTGTGGCACAAGCTGAAAACGAGCAATTTTGATAGGTAAAAGAACATCTTTTCAGAATGCCAGAGTGTTGTAACTTCATGCATCAGACTACCTTTTACACCACCAGGCTGAATCAGTTACAAATGCTTGCACAATCAGAAGGAGCGTCTACAGGCACTGCGAAGGACATTTGAATCTTCTCTGGATTTTGATCATGAACTGCCCCAAAACAACCACATAGTAACTGATTTAGAAGCTAGTCAATAACATAAAACTCATACACTTCCTTTTAGACATTATGAAGGCAACACTCAAAAAAGATTTAGCTCATCTAAAGGTTATCAAATGTTGCATGCTCCAGTAATATTACACACTTTAATAATATGCTCCAACTCACAAATGATTTTCTCAGCAAGCAATTGCAGCACCAAGATATTGAAGCACAAGACAAAATGAGTACACTGAATTAATTCATTTGGCACATACTGGGAAAGGTTAGATAGTAAGAACTAAGAAGATATCATTGATTCCAAAGAAGGCTGGAAAAAGTTCATGTTAGCAGGCTCTACCTGTAGTCTGTTCCAGGTTTGGGTATCACTTACCATGCATGATATGCCTCCTATTTTGGACCCTCGTTGTCTTGTTTTACATGTTAAACTTCTCAACTTAGCCAAAACTACTGAGACATTTACTTAGAAATTACTGCTCTGAAGATAAGAATGGAGTGTTTATTCTTTTTCTTTATCGAGTAAGATAGGCATCTCAGAATGGGAGGTCAAGATTTACCAGTAAATTTCTCCACCAAACAGTGGAAGTAACCTGTTCCTCCTGCTTAAATAAATGTACAAATAAGCGGAGACTGTGTGGATCACTGGCTTATTGACGCTCAGCCATGTCTATCATACTAGTTTCTGATGTCCTCTCAGGGAGGAAAACTGTTGTTAAAAAGTAGGAGGTTCATAGAAAAATCAACTAATGCACTAGAATTGCGTGTTCTAGATCCTAATAAACGTGCAAGGGATAAAAAGATATGACCCGATGAACCTCGATTACCTTTTTGCATCAAAAGACTAGGAAATATATCACAAATCAAACTCCTATGTTAATTGTCTCCTAAATGTTCTCACTCATGCATATCCAAAGTGAGGAAATTATATGTTCATCGAACACCAGAAACAGCTTTACCTCTTCAATGAAGACTTATGGTTCTCATGGTCTCGCCCACCATCCCCTGTGGACTGCTCTGCAAAAAGATATAACAAAGCATTAGTGGATATAAGCTTCCTTCAAAACGCTATTAACCCTGTAGAAAATTAAATTTCCAAGATAAATTGTGGAATTACTGTTCCATGGTACTTTTATGTCCTACAGCTTGGACATAATACCAAATTCATGTACAGAACTATTTGAAAGATTACACAAGTAAAGCATTCACACCGGAGTACAAAGTATTAAGAGCCTGCACACATCCTAATTGAATTTCCATGAAAAACTTGACATAAGATGTATCAAGAAAAAAATAAGTGTACCATGTCTCAAACCAGCAGATAGTGTGTGGTCGATACTATCAAGACGCCTCTGTATAGACTTCAAAAGTGAGTTCAATGATTTAATTCTTTTCCTAACACCAGAAATTCTGGCAGCATGCTGCATGATAAAGGGCAATGGGGCATCTTCCAGCAGCTTGTCAAGCTCTGCAGGTAGAAGCAGGACCACGAAAGAACAAGAAAATCAATCACATAAAAGCAGAGTCTTTGATTAAACACCAGACTTAGCAACCTGGATCTCTATTCCTAATAGCCTTTTTAATACTTCAGATATTATATAGAACAGTGATTTCCTTGCATCTGTAATAGTTAGTGAACCCACGGCAATTAGATTAGTCTTGATGCAATCGACGTGTAGTAACAAAACTTAAGGAAATACAGTTTTACATCCATTTTTCAATGCAATTGCCTGTCGCCACTAATAATCAGGCATAAAGAAGAATGGGCGACATGTCTACTTTACATAGAGAACACAAAAGTCTCACTGTACATACCAAAGGGAGAGGAAGGAGCTAAAAAATTATTTCGAGATATCTATTTTCTTTTTAAATGGTAAGTTAAAATTATTTCAAGATATCTTAAACTCTCTTCTTTTTTTTTCACACGCTGAATATAGTCCGCCAAGTTAATTTGACTTTTCAAAATGTATGGAATAAAGATTGACCTTTTTGCAAGCAACAATGTTATTAGACTTCTGTTAATATCTACGAAAGCAATGTGTATTTTTTTTCCTTCTCTTTTTGAAGCTTTAAGGTTCAATGAGAACTTAGAATATATCAAATAGCAACAGCAAAAAGGAAGAGGAAAGTGATTGTATTCATTCTCATGGAAACAGTGGTGAGCTTCAAATGAAACTAGAAGGTGCAAACAAAATTACATATACAACTATTGCCACCCAGCACACACACATATACCCCACCCCTGGTGATTTCTCTAACATGAGAATGGTGTGATGGCATTTTATGCTCATCTCGACCAATCCATTGAACAACTTGCTACATTGCACAACCACATCTGTTTGGGTAAGCCTGCACATCATATTGCAGCTGGATTGTTACTCCTATGGTCAACCATTCAGCTATTCAGTTGGAACATCCATCTTAGTAAAGATTATTTGGACTCTTTCTAAGATGTACAATAATAGAGCACTTTTGTTTGCAAATCTTCCTACTTTTTCCTTTTAATCCCTCCCTAGGGGCTCCCACCCATTTTGCTCCATTAGTAACTCAAGCCCACAGCTTTAGGGTTGAAGGTGGAGGGTTCTTTATCATCTGAGCAACCCACTCTTGTCAAGCTTCCTACTTTATACTATTCAATAGCAATTGGTAACAAAAATGAAATGTTTCAGCCTAATAAACAGTAAATGAATCCCTAACTCCAATTATACAGAGCATCAGAAATGAATGTCGAAATTAAGTCCAGTGAATACAATTAGAAGAAGGTGATGGAATGATACCTCCAGTGAGACGATCGAGAGTGGAAGAGAGCTGATCTTGACTACGAGAGGTGGCGGCAGCGCTGTCATCAAATTCCCGGATTATAGAAGATATTATGGTGGAAAGGCCCTTCGCTAAGGCAGAATTTGAAGTGTCGTTGTTGTCGTTTACACCGTCGCCGTCGACGGCAGTACTGGCTGAGTCATGCTCCGGGGTGTTGCACGGTGGTTTTTCTGGGGCTTCGTTCGACATTGTCTTTTCCGGTACTCGTCAGCAGGAATGTCAAAAGGGCAAAAAAATTTAAAAAATTGGCCTTAATTATAGTTATTCCTCATATTTGAAATTTTACTCCTAAATATTACAAAAAATATTTCTACATTTGAATTAAAAAAAATGCTCGTATGGTCGTAAAATGTTGGACGAGCCAATGATTCGAAAGGGGTGTGAATTATTTTTTGAGCAAGAACTACACTTTTTACTTTTTATTTGTCTGCGAATTTTAAGTCTTTATGGTAAAACACGAGAAGATTTATCATCAATATGAATGAAATTAGAAACAAACTTGAGTCCTCATAGTCCAAGATAATCAAATCATCAATAACAATAATAAAAGCATGAGAACTTTTTTACTATTCTAATGAACTAGATGACTGCAGAGATGGAATTAGGGACGAAGAACTTGTAGATTTCTCTAGATTTGACAAAAACGAAAAATTTTCTAACATGATTTGAATGGAAATTGAGCTTTCAACCCACTCTAGGCTTGCAGGGCGAGCCTCAGTGATTGCTAGCTAGAGTTGCCATAACTTGTGGTTGTAGTAGAGGCCTTCAATGGTCGTGACCTGAAATTGTCATAACATATGATTATAGCAATGAGAGGGTCTCAACAGAGAAAAAAAATTCAAAATAACGAGCATTCTGCTCACCAAGAAATTGAATTGTCATATTTGTTTACTAACACTTTTGTTTGGGATATTAAAGCCTCAAGTATAACACACTATTGTCCACATAAAATTAATGTTATGTGATCATATGTTAAATTTATTGCATTGTTAATCATAAGCGTACTTGATATTGCTTTTGTATATATTTAAGAGGATAGAATTAATATCTATTACATAATATGTAAATGTGACTTCATAATTTTTTTAATTTGAATTTAAACCGAAGCTAAACAAATACTAATTTTTTCAAGAAGAATGACTTTAAAATTTTAGCACACAAATATGAATAAGTTACCAAACTAATTAAATATATTGGGTAACTTTCTAACTATTTTTGGATGATTCACTAGATTTTTATGTTGTTTTGTTTGCGTTATTCTTTTTCGTAACTTTAAACACTTAAAATAATTTGTCTTTTGAGAAAGAAAAAAAGGAAAAGAGAAAAACGAAGGGCAAAAATGAAGGTGAAATTACTAGAATGTCCTGGTAGGAGCTAGGGTTAGTTACCACCCTATAAATACAAGAGGAGGCCGCATTTGCACCGTGGAAGCGGCGGAAGACGAGATAAAGAGAGAGCCGACGGTGATTTTTGAGCAAGCATGAGGGCCAAGGTCTGTTCTCTGATCCTAAATAATGCATTTCATGTTATCTTTTTCGGTTTTGTGTTGCTGTTCAGTTATGTTTTTGCTTAAACTTCAAATTCGCAATTGTTATTTGCTTGTAATGAAACGACTTGAGTATGCTGTGATGGATTAAAGGATTTGACTATTGTTTTTGTTGAAGTTGTTCATACACATCGTATTTTCAGTTACCTATTTGAACGCATTACCTGATTACTTGATTATAACTGATGTGTCATGCTTGGAGGTTTACAATACATGATTCATGGTGATTGGAATACTTGGAGATGATTCATTTAGCATGTAGGATGATAGACCTTTCAAATAGAGGAATTACAAATCACATAAGGTAGAATGGAAGCTCACCAATAGGATATATTGTACAATAGACTCGTTAAGGAATTCTCGAATTGGGAGGTTTATGTACTTCGATTCTGGATTATAATGTACCACAATGCTCAATTACCCCTTGGGCCTTGACAACTTTGATCTACAACAATAGTGATTATAGGGAGTAGGGACTCGTGTTAGCTAGCAAACGTCTTATGAGCATAAAGCTCCAAGGTCTTTTACAATGGTGTTTTTCCACAATCATCCTTTCTCCTAGCTCACACAAACTTCTTATGAGATCAACCAACAGACAAAACAGACTCCAACATACACAATCCCCTTCAATTCATCTCTTGCAAAAGTCAAGACATGGACTCATGGACGTATGGCTGATTGTTTACCGAACCTTAGAAATTTTTTACTTGAATCCTTTGGGAAAGATCCTTGATTTTCCTATAACTTGGGGAGAAATTGATGTTAGAATCACGTAATCAATGAAGGAGTAGCCACTGATCTTAGGATTCCCTTACCTTGAAGGAGGAGAGTGAGAATTGGAGCTATGGAACTTTGGTTCTATGTGTGAAATGAAAATATGAGCTCAAAATCTAATTAATATTTTGCCTCGGTGGACCTCACTTTCTATTTTTTCATTGTCTTCTTGATTCGAGCAAAAAAAGTTCGGAAAGGTGTTATCCTTTATGCATTTGTTAACCCCTGGGGCATTTTATGTTAATATACACTCAGCTGCTTTACTAGTCATACTTGTTTGTACCTTATCAAACACTTTTCAATAAAATATTCAAGTATTTGTTTGAAGTTGGACCATGTTGGGTCTTTCGAGATGTAATGTTGGGGTAGAAACATTCTGAAATCCTGCGTCTTCCATGGGAGAAAGTATTTGTTAGTCTTTATTTTAGTAAAAATGGGAAGGAATGTGTTGGGCTAGTGTGTACCCCGGAATGTAATATATATTTTTTGGAGATAGATATTTTGAAGAGTGTTGCCTTAGAGATTTAGAGGAAAGCTGAGACAATGTGATGTGCTATTTTAGCCTCTTTAGATAACAACCAAGTGTTTGTGTCAAAACTCTGTCGGCACCGCAATTTTGTGAACAGGGAGTCAGCTAAGGTTTTGTTTTCTTGTACCATTGTAGTTGTAACATCCACTAATGTTTTTATTTTAAATGCAGTGGAAGAAGAAGCGTATGAGGAGACTGAAGAGGAAGCGCAGAAAGATGAGACAGAGATCTAAGTAGAGCAGCAGGGGTCCGGATGCCTAGGGTGGTTTCTTGGTTGAAACTGCAGCCTTTTACTATCGCTGTCCATCTCTGTGGCAGCTCCGAAGAATGGAGGTTGTCCGTTGTTTGAAGCTGTTCATTAGTTATTCTACTATGTTCTATGAAGGAGCTTAGTTTTAGTTTTAAGTATTGCTAGTAAGGATGTTGTGTTTTTATGGTAACATGCTAGTTTTGTCAACCAAAGATATATGTGAGATTATCTTGAACCTTTTCTCTTTTAAGCTGACAATATTAAGAGGATTTCTGTTTATCTGGGCTACATTTCATTTGAATAAATTTTGGCTTTGAACGTTAATACTTCATGTGACGTTCTGATGATGAACAAGTGTGAAGTGAAACACATGATTGGTTTTGAATCTGAATCATCTTGAAGAACATCTATCATGTTAATGCAAGTGTTTACACCACTTTAACGTACTGAATAAATTGTAGCTGCATGTTAACTAGAATCAACAAGAGGTTTACTTGAGATTGATCAGAACTAAAATTTGCCTTGGTGACTTTGTGCAATATATACGTATAACATAAAAGATGGAAATTTTCATTTATCAGACCAAGTCACAAAAATATCCACTAGCTCAAATATGTTAGAAGTTTACACACATGTGGAAAAAGAAGTGTCTCAGTAATCCATGTTAGGCAATACACCTTGGGGGACACTAATTTTCTCATGCTCGACATTTACTTAGACTAACCATGGGTGTCATTTGAGCTGAGGGTCTATGGAAACAGCCTCCCTACCTTCAAAGGGTAGGGGTAAGGCTTCGTACACACCACCCTCCCCATACCATGTTGTAACGATGGGTGTCATTTGCGTATGCTCCAGGCTTTACCTCTTTCCTCAAGAGAAACTATACTAAAGAGACTGAAGAAGGCACTAGGCCCCAAGGCTCTTACCAATATGGACTATGGAGGTTCAGTTGAAGTTAGAAAACTGAATTGGAACTGAACCTAAGAAAAAATAATATTGACACTAATGAAAAGAATTTTGGGTTTTTCTACATATAAGGCTCAGTTAATATACAATGTTTCAAGGGGAAAGAAGCTGTAAGGTTTCACTTAGAAAGCAAATACTGTATGTTCTAGCATACAATAGGCAACTAGAAAGAAAGCTTTAGATAAAGGAGATACACAGCTATTTTTGTAACAGCAATTGAGTAGCAAGAGCAAGCTAGTGAGAATCGACAAGTTTCACCACTCACCTATTTAAAGCCGACTATGAATCAACTACCCTATCTGAAAACCAATTATCCCGAAGGTTTATTAGTTGTGTAAAGTTCCCATCTGACATACAGCATGAAAATAATTTTGTTGATTTGGTGTATTTAGCATTTGCTGATGAATAACCTTTGTTAGTTTATCATCCTGTGACCACACACCGTTGTTTTTGTGAAAGATCAGCATACTGCCATGTCCTCAAGCTCATATTGCATAGCAAGTCTTTCAACAGTATTTCTACTAATTACTTCTTTCCGGTGCAATTCCTTTAGGACTACTGATGCAAGCTCCTTGTGATCTTCATGGATGATGCCTTCGACTAGAATGGTATATGTTATCTCATTGGGCATATAACCTTTGCTGATCATGTCCTCAAATACCTTTAGCGACAGGTCTGTTCTTTTGGATTTGCATAGACCAAGCACAAGCGCATTGAAATTGTCAACATCAGGCCTATATCCATTTTCTTCCATCATGTAGAATACATCAACGGCAGCCACCAACATCTTTTCCAAGCACAATCCTCTGATCAATGATGAATAGGTGTAAGAGTCTGGAGTAAATCCGTGGGCTGTCATGTCATACAGAAGCTGAAATGCTGCAAATGTGTTCCCTTTCCTACATAAACCAGAAATCACAGCTCTATAGAAATCATGACTAGAGAAGCTTTGTTTAATCCTCAAAGCTTGGAGAATTGAGAAGGCTTCATGAACCAATCCTTCGTCACACAGCACAGCGATGGAATTATATGTCCCCTCATTAGGACTACAATGTCGTTCTAACATTTGGTCAAGACACTTGATTACTGCATCCACTTTCCTATCTTTGCAGAGACGTGCAATTATTGGATTGTAGCTAGCAGCAATTGGCTTGAACTGTTCTCCAAAGTACATTTCATCCAGAATCTTGATAGCATGATCTGTTTGTCCATGAAGAGCAAGCGAACTAATCAATATATTGTATGTTACAATCGATGGTGAACGATCTTCTCCAACCATCTCCGCCAGAAACTCATTCGCTTCCTCCCAACGTCCTTCAAAACACAAGCTCCTCAACAAGATATTATAGCTGACAACATTAGGATTAAACCCTTTTGATGGCAAGTTTCTAAAGAATTGTTTCGCCTCATCTATTCTTCCTTCTTTGCACAGCCCAGTTAAGAGAACATTGTAACTAACCAAATTAGGCCTTCCACCCTTGGCAATAATATTGTCTAAAAGCAACATTGCTTCATTAACCCCTTTTTCTTTATAACTAGCCTCAAGCAATATAGAATAAGTATATGCATTTGGTACCAACCCTTTCTGGATCAACTTTTCGACAAATTGCAGGCTTTTGTTCAAGTTCCCCCTCATACAAAGTCCTCTTATAAGAGAATTGTAAGTCACAGTATTTGTTGGATATCCATATTCTTCCATTTTATCAACTAATTGCATAGCATGACCAACATTTCCTCTCTTACACAAGTTATTCACCAAGAAAGTATAAGAAGCAGCATCAGGTATAGTACCAGAACTCACCATCATTTCCATAACTCTAGCAGCTTTCCTAAGTTTATTACAATTACAAAGATCATACAAAAGCTGAGTTGCATGAGTTTTATCAGGCTTTTGTCCCTTTCCCACCATGTATTCCAAATACAAAAATGCATCATAAAGCCTAAGTTCTTTGTTTCTTGGGTCATTTTTGCCTGACCTCCAATTGGGTAGAGTGAAAATACTGCCCTTTGAAGCTACTGGTACCTGTTCTTTTAGAGCTGGACTTAAATGGGAAGAAGCTAAATTTCTTGAAATGCTCCTACTTTGGAAGAAAGGAAGGAACTTTGGTATGTGGGTAGAAAATCCACAAGAATTTCTTGCATTTTCTGGTGATGGATTTGTTATTATGGATACTGAATTTAATGGGACTGCCATGAAATCAAGAAAATAATTGAAGCTAAAATGTCTAATGGAACCAGAAATGAATCACAAAAACCAAAAATATGATCTGGGTGTCAACTCTCTACAATCAATCATAAAGAAAGACAAGGAAACAGCACAAAAGAACATACAATATAGGGTCTTTTTGAGAATCTATGCCATTCTTGATTATGAAAATAGAAAGCTTCTTCTTCTCCTAGCCCTCTAATTGTACAGTATTCTGTTCCAGAGGAAACAATTTTTTTTCTTTTTGTAAAGTTTGTAAAATGGACTAAATCAGTTGAGCTCCATCTAGTGTGGTGTGGGTCAAGTCTGTCCACTCCCTCTCAGTGTTATCCAAAAGATGGGTGAGGGAATAATCATAAAGAGTCCCCCCCCCTTTTTTTTTTTTTGGTGGGATTGTGAATAATAGGGCATGGACGAGCTATAATAGTAAGAAACAGATTCGAACAAATTCATTAGCTTTAATTAAATTTTATATTTGTATGATAAATTTACTAAATTTTAAATCTTAAACCTTAAACTTCATTTCTAAATTAATAGGAAGAAAAGGTATTAACAGGAAATGATATTGGGTATGGCTTGAAAGTTGGAATGATGCACTTATCATGCAAAAATAAGTAGGTACAGTACGAAAACACCAGTTTTAAAATTTCATTTATGAAATTACATTAAATATGTCATTATAATACGAAAATACCCCATGTCAATTAGCTTGAATTGCTTAAAGAATGGACAATTTTTAGGACACTAATATTAGATTCACACTCGCGATGATTTTTTAAAGAGAACATATATACTATATATTTAGCTTCGCAGAAGTTTGGCCGATCGAGTATAAATTTTGAATGTATATATATAGGCTACGTATTGCTTCGCAAGAGTTGGTGGTATTACACATAGCCTATTAGGCAGCAAGAAACACTGTCCACGTTTTCATAAGTAGAAACACTTGTCTCCCTCTCTTGCAGAAACAGCCATGCTCATCATTGCTTATAAAACTCAGCATGGAACTGATTAAACAAAGTCCATTCTAGTGCCAATTTTGATACCTAAAAGGATAAAGAATAGTGAAACAATAAGGGTTATCTTTTGCAAAAGTTATGGCAAAGAGCAAAGATGATATTACTTATGGGACAGCTCAAGCAAGACTATCTGAAGATGATACTCTTAGAATAAGGTACAAAGTAGGAACTCCTCTTGAAGGAGGAAAGATTGCTGACTCTCAACCTGTTGATCTATTCTCAAGTGCTCGTAATATTGAGAATCAACAAGGCAAGATTGCTGATTCTCAACCTGTTGAACTCTCCTCAAGTGCACAAAAAATTGCAGCAGCAAAACAAAAACAATCCCAACAAGAAGAAAAACCTAAAGATGCTTCTGATTTGGAGGGAATGAATACTTACGTTTATGATGATGAGAATATGGATAAAAATTTGCCTCCAGCAGCTGCAACACTTTTGTTTGATAGCAAGAAGGCTGATAATTGGACAACAAACCCTCCTTGAGTTAAAACTAGACCGCATCATCAGCTTTTTAAGTTTTATTTGTTCTGCACATGTTTGTGAAGTATCTTTGGTTGCTTTGTACTGTTGATAATAGTAATAAACAGTTTTAACCTAGTTAAAATTGTCTACCTAATTTTGTAACACATCATAGGAAATTCATTCTATAACAGGAGCAACAAATTAATGGCAGCATATTTAAATAGCGACTCTATTGCGCTTATAAATATTACAATTAAACACAAGGACCAAGTATTGTCAAAAAAGAATTCGTACATCTATTCAGTATTAGTATTCCTACTTAGCCTTGCAGGCTCAATAAGTTACAAGCTACAAAAAATTCAATATCCAGACAAGACATCTAACCGTGCTACCAAAATTTTAAATCCACTCAATCTGGGCATCTTTTTCTTGAACTCGACAGCTTAAACGGAACGGCTGGCTCGTTCTTAGACCAGATTATAAGTCGACCCCACTGTTCACACTTTCGAGCTAGTATTACTATGTGCATGTGCATGTCAGGCAGCTCTCTCTCGGCTACAATGGGATCAAGCCTAACAACAATGTTGCCGTTTCATCAATGAGTGTAGATTAGACCAGCAAGTCTGCCTTGCAACAAAGCTCAACCGGATGCTAGGCAATCACTCAACTGCACTACTCCTCTTCTGTAGTAATGATTCCAGGAATGTGGAACACAATTTAGCAAGAGGAGGAAGATTGTGAGATGGTCCAATGAATAGCGTCTCCCAATATCTTTCTGATGGTACTGATGTGATCGATGGAGCTTGTTTTCTCTCTAAGCTAAAGTCTGGTAGGTCCCCGTACAGAGATGCATATCCGAACTTCCCTGCAAATAGGATAGCATATAGTTTCATCAGTCATGACAGTCATCTTTTTTAAAAAAAAAAGAAACACTGTTTTCTGAAGATTATTATCAAATATCAGGATATTCCACCTGCAGAGAATTGCTCTACAGCTCTGTCGGGTAGGTGTTCAATTCCCTAATGCAGCCCTTCCCCTTAGCCCTCTTACCCAACCCCCTCCCTGTTAAAGCTAAATAATGCATCATCTGATTTCTCCAACAAGTTTATGTACTAGAGATATAGCTTGCTTCCTCTTAAACATCGTTAATCCATAGAATTTGGTAAAAAATTTCAAGAATATGTGCTTGATCTGACAATGATGCCATGAAGAACCAAGGACCTTGTGGGCAGAGGAGAACAAATACATCAAACCCATTTCCTTTCTCTCGTAAGGTTATCACGGGACATGTCGTATTTTATTTGTTAAGATGATGATAGGATATGAGTTCAAATGATGAAATGAGGATTAATATAGCTGATCCAACTTATTCGGTAATGAGGTGTAGTTGTTGACTTCTTATCACAACACACCGTTCAGCAACCATACATCTTTGTGCCTCTGGGCTCGTTATTTTAAGGCTTGTAGCACCCATTATAAAGTTTTTAAAAACAAGGTTTATTTCAAGTACTTGGGTATATTGATCCAATCCAAAGTATTCTGAAGCAACCTATCACATAAAATAAACCAAAAAAGGCCCATGTACATCCCCAGATTAATAGACACCAGAAACTGAAATACATAAAAGCTTTGTGTCAGACATGAACTTAGCAGAGAAGATGGGACACACCTGTTTCCTCAAGATCAGCAAGATTTCCTCGGCTTATCTTATGTATATGGGTGTGGCTGTTGAGTGGATCAAAAAGCATATATTCATGATCAACGCTGAGGTAAGCTAATAGCAACTGCACTGATCTGCCATCAGTAACACCATCCTCTGACTTAGGACTTCCACGAATGAAGGCAAGTGAAGCACCTTTTGCCTGTAAAGAGAAAGGATGAGATGCAAAAAAAGTAAAGATGTCCAGTTCTCGTCCCATCTATAGAGAGAGTTTCCACCTTAGAAGATGTGATACCTCTCCCAATATATGAATTAAATTAGAAAGGCACAAGAAACTGTCAGAGGGGTTAAGGTGACAGGAAATTAGAAGAAGGGCATCAGAAAACATCTGTACCCTGGGTGCAGGAAACACAAGGGAATGAAGACAGACAAAACCTAGGTCAGGGTGAATGTAATTATTTTCTCAACAGCCTCCATAAGATCAAGATCTACCACCTCTAAACGAGTGCAAGGTGATTCGATTCCCCATTATAACTGACATCAAGTTCCCAACTTAAAACTTCAGAAAGAAACAAGAACTCAAAATTTGAGACAGGAGTCAATACCTTTCTTACAAACCAGATCCCTATGGGAACATGATCTGCAGCCCTGAATAATAAGATCACTCCATCGCCATCCAGAGTTGTGGCTTCATTAGACATCAGAGGTCCAACTGGCTTTGGGAGAAGGGCCAGGATGGCAAACAAGGAGTCATCCATCGCACAAGTTACAGCTGCAGTGATTAATAAGATACTAGTTAGGATGAAACATTAAGAAAGGTTTTACAGTAATGTATGACACATCTGCCTACAAGTTCACCATTAATCTGCTAGACTTATTCAGACCTTTTAGTTAGATTATACATATAGATGCAAATTTAGGAAAACTTGTTTTAGAATCCGAGTCTCTTCAAGTCATTTCCTGCTTTCCTATTCCAACACAGCAATTCTTTTTTAATAGGAATTCCAATGCAGCAAAATTGGACTGTTAGCACAAGCAAGATAGCTTAAGATTTCCCCAAAAGACCTGTCCTGAGTTTTGCTTGAAAAGAGAATCAGCCTACTAGTTGTACTCCAAGCCATGCAACTCTGATAACAAGGGCACTGAGATTCATGGTATAAAAAGACTGTCACAATGCATAATCTACAATTGGCCTGACTACAGAACTAATAAATCAATACATCCACCAGCCCTTTGCTTCAGTTAACTTTTTAGCAAGATTGCATACTTCATTTGCATACGACACCTAATAATTCAAGAGCCAAGCTCGTACTTCGGAAGCAAAAATTATGAGAACTTCAAAAATGGAGAAATATGGTTGGCAATTACACTTCCGATGCCAGTGTTTTGAAGAAAATCACAAAAAACAAAAGCATCCATGGGGCTTTAAGCAAAAGTGAATCACACGCTTCATGACATTAAAAATACCGTACATAGAGAATTGAGCACTATAATGATCAAGTTGCACTTAAATAACAAATTTCAGTATCTGACATACAATTGCGTCGATATTAATCCATTTTCTCTCATTAACTAGAAGCAGAACGTTAGAAATAAATGATAAGGATTAGAGAATTATCATAAGCTGCCAAAAGCAAGTGGTTTACAGTTGTTTGAAGTTTATTGGGGCGAAGTATGATAAACAAGAGATACAAACCTTCTATCTTAAGTTTGTAAGACCATGATACAGACAGCTTTGACATGCTCCACACTGATACTTGTGCCTTAGAACCTTGTGATGTGGTTACAACATACTCTGACTTCCCAATAAATGCTAAGGAAGAGATTGGCTTCACAAAGAAAATAGTTCAAATGAGAAACATTTTGTATAGAGACAGAAAGAATGATAAAGGTGTATAAAGTGCCACAAGGAAAGCATCAGAACTGCAAATTAAGATTTTCAAGATTTGTTTTCGGTTGTTTCATGGGCTCATATTTCCGTTTTTTGTTTAACAAAAAGGATAACTCTCAGAGCTAACTTCTTTGCCGTCCAATGAAGTTACCAGACAGCAACTCAGAAGTGAGTCATAAAGAACACTTCAAGTAAAAAGGTTTCAAATACTAGGTAAAAAACTTTCTTTCTCCAAGGTAAGCAATTTAAATTTGAACTCGGAAGTGTAAAATTGTTATTTTTTGATATGTCAATAGTGTAAAATTAATACTGGCATGCCAAGAACTTACCTCAAGACTCTCCCCAACTGTAGCCACAAGAATATTCCTCTCTGGATCCCACAATGTAATAACTCTTTCTGCAGCTACAGCCAGAACAGAACCATCTCCAGAAAAGGCAGCAGCTGTCATTGGCTTTTTCCTATTAAAGGAGAAAGTTATGTCAAACAAGAAAATAGAGGCCCTATCAATTTATTATGTTGTAGTCATCAACAATGGAAAAGTTCGAACGAGCCACCATAAATCATAGAACACCAAATGCAAATGACAGCTAATTGCTAGTGTTCATGTGCAAATAAACAAAATGAACAGCAAAGGAAGTGGCATTTTCATCTAGAATCTCTTCTCTCAAACAGTTAGGATTTTTTTACATGGTTGGGCAATTTTTTTATCTGACCATTGTAGTCATCCTTTAAAATTTAAGCCAAACATACTTGTAGGAACCAACAGAATGGCATGTCCATCCAGCGTTTTGCATCTGGTCTTTTTGTTGCATCTCCTGACTGCTGATCCAAACCTACCAAAAAACACAGTGATGTTAGTGAACACAACAACATACCCGGTGTAATCACACGAGGTGTGTCTTGGGAAGGTAGGATGTAAGCACACCCTACACCCCTGCCTTTAGGGGTAGAGAGGTTATTTCAAAAGAATGTTTTCAAGAAGGATTGCAAAAATAATATGACAAAATAATAGCAAGATATAAAGCAAATGAAGCAACGGGTAGTAATGCACATAGAAGAATAACAGATTACGCGACTACTAAATAGCCCCTAACTTTCCCACACGAAGTGCGACAACACTAGGCTACTTACTAGCCTTCTACCCTAATCATCAACCTCCAAAACTTCCTATCTAGGGTCGTGCCACTCAGTAACCGGACGTTGTGGATTGCTTTGTCTAAATTTTAATCACCTCCCAATTCTTTTTCGGCCTATCTCTGTCCCTCATAATTAATGTTACAACCAACCTCTCACACCTCCCTAGTGACGCATCTGTGCACCTCCTCTTCACATGTCCGAACCATCTCAGTCTCGCTTCCCTCATCTTGTTCGCCACGGAGGCCACCCCTATGTTGCCCTGTTTTTTTATGAAGTAATAAACTTCATTAGTAAAGGGTAAAAGCTTGCCTGTATACAAGAAGTACACCAAAAGTAGTAACCCTTGCCCTGTATAACTTCGTTCCTAATCATACCTCTCCTAGTATGCCAACACATTCATCTTGAACATCCTCATCTCTGCTACCTTCGTCTTCTAAAGGTGGGCGTTCTTGACTGGTCAGCATTCTACCTCATACAACAATGTTGGTCTAACCACCACTCTGTCCCATACTAATGTTGGTCTAACCACCACTCTGTAAAACCTACCGTTAAGCCTGATTGACACATTCTTGTCACACAGTATCCCGAAAGCGAGCCTCCATTTCACCCACCCTACTCTTAATACAATGTGTGAACACATAACTTCACAATTAATTAAATTTATCCACTTACCTTGAAATCAGCACCCCGTGAGGTGGTAACAGCCATGTGACGCAAAGGATGGAAAGCAATGGACGAAATACCAGAATCTCTGCAAACCCACTCATGCTTGAAAGTCAATTTATGAAATAAAGCTAGAGTATTATTTACAAGAGAGAATAACTGCCCAATTTATTAGAGCACAAGCTAAAAGATATTTGAGACCAAAGTAGCTCCGAGAATTAGACAAGAAAGAACCTGTGGGGCTCATAGACCACTGTGGATAAGCTGAAGTCTTTATTTGAAGAGCTGCATGACCAGAACTTCAAACTTACAAGACCTCCTATTCCTTCTTCAGCAAACCTGGTTTCTACCGTAATCATGATGGAACCCTCTGGAGAGAGGGCGACCAAATCCACTACCACCTGCAACAGACCAAAAAAGGGCTCTTCAACCCTCAACATTTAACAGCTTGTTCATATTATTACAATAATATCAACAAAATTACTGTTCTCCGTAGAAGGGTTTCTAACCATCTGGGCATTTTTTTTCCAGTAGTCTATGGTGTAATGTATAGCATGAAGACTATGGAACTCAAGATGGGAGTGAAATAGGTTTATTGATGTGAAGCATAGGATGAAGTTCAAAAGGAAAATTAATGCCAATATCAGCTAAAGTTTTTTCATTCTTCTCTGTTCCTTGGGAAATTTGTTGGGGAGAAGCATTTGATACAACCAATATACAAAGAAAAGATCCACATTGTGGTGTAAGCTATTGAACTTCTAGACTTCCTCCATCTCCAAAGTTCATAGAAGGTACTTTCTGCCCCCAAATTTGAGCTCAAAATCTGGGAAACTGAGGTGAGGAATGATCTCTTAGTGAGAGCGGAAAGATGCCACTATTGCTTAAAAGAGATCATTTTTCAAACATCTCATAGGACCATATATGTGCCACATTCTTGTTTGCAAACTCACGAGTTCCATCTAAATTCATTAATGTCATATTATGTTCCATTTCCTAATTCTGTTGATGGCACGAAACTTGGTGCAGAAGCAAATGGTACAAGGTAGTAGAAGAGCTGACCAATTTCTCAGGTTAGTTAATTCTAGGATATAGGATATGTGTACGAAATTACGGAGTGGACTAGTCAAATACACAGACAAACTTCCATTCAAGCACACACACACACATCCATAAAAACAATTATATATGCTGATTCAAGTACTGGAATATAAATATTTATATATATATATATAGCCGTTCAGGACTTAGCAAATAGAATAAGAAGATCAACAGGAAAAAATTCTATACCGTGACTTCATCAGCTGGTTGGTGGCTTCTTTCACAAACTTGAACCTACAAATGGACAGATTGGGGCAAAATCAACTACCAACTCTAGTAAAAAGAATACATACTTTCAACACTAATACAAGAGGAAAACTGTTTGCAAGCTTACAAAAGTACAATGTTCAAAAGTTTGTGCTTCTTTAATTCCTCCACTAATCATTGGATATATCTAGAGCTTGACTGTAAAATAAGAATGCATTGATACTAATCATAAAGGTGGGAACATCAGATATCCAAGGAAACCTACAGAACCCCTCACTGTGAATCAAAGCAAAAGGTAAATACCCCAATTGCGCAAGCAGATGAACTAACCAACACACAAAATGATAGAAACAACATGAAGGTGTGCTACCGAAAAAGGGTAAAACAAAATTAAGTTGTAAGTTTTTTTTTTGAAACTGGAACTTAAAATTAAGTTGCAAGTTTTATTTCCTTTTTTCAATTTATCATTATTTTTGTGAGGATGGGGTTAACTGGGAAAATTTAGAGCTAAACAGAAAAGAAAATATCAACTGATGCTACTTATTCCTATCCACTTACCTCAGAAACCTCACGGTCATCAAACAAGCTATAGAACTGGATACAGTAATTTTCTGAACATATGGCAACTACCCCCGTGGCAGAGTCGAAAACAATTCCTTCAGATGAGCCGTCAGATATATCCAAGACCATGCTACGAAGCTGAAAATTAAAGCTGTAAGGTCTCCCAAAGCAAAAAAATTCAATATATCATGTCAAAACATCAGGTAAGATGGAAATAAGTGTTTTGAATGGATTGACCATACACTCCAGACAAAAACATTATAGCACATGCACGTAGAGGATCATCCAACCCACTGCAAGCATTGAGCTGGAGGAATCTTTATTATTGATCATAGAGTCCACATAAACAAGATAAGAACGAAACCAAAAGAAAAATGCAAGCCGATATTAACATGTACAGCTGCAATAAGAATAGATTTGTTCTAGCGCTTGGAAGCAATATTCCAGATGCTTCTTCATAAAAAAAAAAACATTCCAGATGCTCATATACATATATCAAACAAATTCATTAATGAACTTGGAATTTTTTTCCTTATCAGTATTATGAACACAAAACAACATCCTAGCAAAATGAAGACAGGCATGAAGTCTTCTCTTCTCCACTCTTAATCTTTTCTAATGATGTTTTGCCTCCAAGAAAGAAGAAGAAGAACAACAACAACAACAAACCTTGATTCCTTGAATGGTCCTCAATACCTCCATAGAAGGCATTTTAAGAAGGTGAATTCGGTTATCTGCACAAGATATCTGGACAAATTTACTTGGTAAGAACAAATCCAGTGACAACTACTTTTACTTTATGGACAAATGTGCTTACAGAGGACAGAGAAGGATCAGATGAGATGGTAAAATACAAAAGGGGGGATCCTATTCGCGGGAGGAATTTCTGCTTCCCAGTGTCCAACTGCCAAACCACGAGAACTCCTTCCTTCCCACCTGGATCAAGTTAAATAGTGGCTAATTCAAGTAAACGTTGAATTATAATTCATTTTTTACTCTAAATTCCAAATAAATAAAAAGAGTGATGCTCCTAAAAAATCTCTACTAGCTACGACTTTGTATAAAATAAGTTGTACACAAGAACATCCACATGAGTCTCATCTTTATACAACCAACCATGCTGATCATACTAATTTTATACCTGAGTAAAGATAGGCACCATCGGAAGAAAAAAAGAGAACTTTCACTTCTGCAGAGTGCCAATGCCTTGTGGTACAAATATCAGCCTCATCTTTATCCCTAACTCCAGGATTCTCCTCCATGTCCTTCATTAGTCCTCCACTTCTCTGTTTGTTTCCAGATGAGAAATTATGCTCCCCAACACCCCTCCATATTAAGATCCTTCCTGTTACATCTCCAGCTGAAACTATTCTATCTGTTGGATGAAAAGCTAGAGTGCTCAGGGTTTTCGTATGATGTAATCTGATGTTCTGAAGCACTGAATGATCAGAATCTTTAGTTGGTATTTCCCAGATGCGAAGCTTGCGCTTGTCACAGACGCCCATGTATCTTCCAGAGCAGCTTAATGTTATAGATAGTGTGTTTTTACTCTGGAGAGAAAGTTATAAGCCTTGGTTATTTTTTATCGCATACAAAAATGCTATTGTGTGAGTTTACTTTGTAAATTAAGGTAAGTAAATATTTGACAGTGGCAAATGCAGTGATAAAAAAGATCATCAACACCTTTCTGACAGTGACTAACGGTGTGAACAATCTAGAAGCAAAAGATAGCTCAGACAACTTTCAATCAAGCTAGAAAGAGTCCAACCTGAAACCATATATTTTGCCCCGGAAAACACTAGCAAAATTGTTAACATTAGTTGGTGTGATATATTTTTTATGTAAGATAGATAAAATTTTATTCACGGTTGGATCTGATAGAGAAATGGAGAAGGGGTATCTTCATACTGATTTAACAAAAAAGTTTTTAAATAAACCCATGCCTTTTGTAATAGATTTTCTATTTGGCACAATCTAAATTGGCAAAGTTCTAAAGTAATGGAACACTGGTCACAATTTAAACAATTCAACAACGATCTACTGTTTTAGACCTAACCGTCTTTGTTTTTTTACATGGAGCCATCTTTTGATATGCTTTATTTGAGCCGAGGGTCTATCGGAAACAACCTCTCTACCTTCACAAGGTAAGGGTAAGGTTGCGTACACATCACCCTCCCCAAACGCCACTTGTGTAATATTACACTAGGTAAGAAGAAGTTGTTGTACAAGGAGCTATCTTAGTGCAAAAATAACAATCAACACACTTTTTCTTCCCTGTAAAAAGAGAAGGCATGGCAGACAATTTTGCATACCTCAGCCAGAGTCACTCCACCAACCAAAGTAGATTTGGTTAAGTTACATTTCCTTATCTGCCACCATAAAGCACAACTTCCTCCTAGCTGTTCTTTCAACACTATGACAGACACATATGCAAAAAGATCAGAAGGCTTTTCGCTACTCTCTCTGGGTTGTGATGATAAACCTGGAATAACCTGATAAAGAGGAAAGAGGCATGATAAGATAGTTATGCTGCAAAGTGCAATGTCAAACACATAGTCTGAGAAAGAGATGTTGCTACATGTGAGTAGTACTTGGTGAACAACATAAAACAACAGCAGAGGCGAAGCTCGAAAATGGCTTCGTCTTGACGGGTTGTTACTTTGTTAGTGTATAGTGCAATTCGTGAGTTCTTCTGGGAATCTAGTCCTACATTCCTGGTATCTAGGCAACTATCATTTCCTCAAGTAGGAAAGGAAAGCAAGCTAACTACTCCTAGTTTTGTACCATCCAAATACTTGTGTGCATGCCCAAATATAGTTCTAGAAATTCCCATGCCTTGGCATGGCATTTATTTAGCAAATTAGAGTATCACTAACACCTGAATCACCTGATGCTAGATCCTATCCTTCACTAACGGTCCGTTTTCTCCTTGTAATTTCAGTTAATATATTATTATTTTTCAGTAAAATCAATATTTTCTTGAGAAGTCCAAAACATGAAATTCTCAACTTTAGAATTGATATAGTATTGATTCCAGATTCAAATACTAAACGGAGGCAAAAAAAAAGGTGCCTTTTTTACCCATCTGTCTAGGCCTTGGTAGGAGGTACCCATGGAACAGTGGAGGTACTTGAGGTAACTATATACAATGCATAACTACATCTAGAATTTATGTCACAAGAGGTGCAAAGCACTTCCTAATCCACTGTTTCATAGTACTTTGTTCGTGTCGAAATTTGATTGGTTAAACGTTGAGGCACTCTTAAAGTAAAAAGCTGTTTACCATTGAGTGAATGGGCAACTTAACATCAATACTTCTCATCAGCTCCGGCACCGAAAAGTCCCAATATTTAATAGTACCATCCTCAGATGATGTCCAGCAGTAGCACAATAGTTTGCTTGCCGGAGTAGTAGATGGTACTACCACCACCGATGTTACCAATCCCCTATGACCTTCCAATTCAGCAATCTGTAAAAATTACAAAAATTAACAACTTACAATAACTTATTCAGCAAATTTGTTTTAACTGTTGAGTTTGTCAACGTAAACTGAACCTGTAAGCCAGTGGAGGTGCTAAAAATAGAAACGGTGTTTCCTGTGCATAGGAGAAGCTTCTTCGCATCATTTGAAAACGCCGGCTGTGAAGAAATCAAACTTCTTCCGCCAGTAATCATCTTGATAGCTCCTCTGCGTAAAGAAGAACAGTGGCTCTGTTTTATGAGTGTTAGGTTTGCTTCTTCTTTCCCTAAACCCTAAACCTCTTAAAAAATGAGAGGAAATAATGTTAAAAATCTTTTTGTATGAATTACGCTCAGAGACTTCTAGTTTCATTACTTGTGCGTGCGACCCCTGTAAGTTCTGAAAAGTGAAAAGTTTGACATTTGTTTTGGGAGATTTGTGAAAAGGCATTTTTGTAAAAAAATTAATATAATATTTTTAGTTTATAAGTATTTTTTAAAAATTATTTAAAAGTTATATTGGCTTAAAAATACTTAACATAAATCAATTCAAATAGGCTTTAATATAATTAAATTCAAGCAAATTAAAGTTGCTTAGATATTTTTATCAATTACTTATTCCCTCAATTTCAAAATAAGTTTTTGGTAAAGTTACAGCATTCATGTATACTATAGAGTTTCAGAAAAAAGACTTACACATGTTCATTTCCTTGTTATACTAGAAGACAAATATAAGAGGGTGTTTGGTTTGTCTAAAAAGTTGGTCAAATCTACTCTTAAGTCAGTTTTTTACTTCTGAAAGTATTTGATAAATATAAAAAATAACTTAAAATAAGTTAAAAATGACTAAAAATAAGTTTTAAAAAATTTGGCAAGGTAAAAATGACTTATTTTAAGTTTAAAATGACTTAAAATAAATCAAAAACCAAAAGTATGTCTCCCCTTACTTTTTTTTTACTTAAAAATCATTTCAGTTTGATTTTTTATTTTTGACTTAAAAATATTTTTTAAGTCAATCCAAACTGTCTCTAAGTTATTAACTCCAAAGGGGCATATGACAAATTTGTTCGTGCTGAATTGTCAGATCCTAATTTAAATCCCGAATTACATACACTTGTTACACTTTTAATAAAAATCATATTTATTAAAAAATAATAAATATGATATATGATTTAATAAACTACCGTTTCTAGAAAATGGAACAAGATAAAATATGAAGGATATATAGTTGGAAAAGAAGAAGAAGCCCAAAGTAGTTCTTTATCTTTGGGCTAAGACCATCTCCAGTCCAACACTAAATTTTACACTAAAATCTAAATTTGATGCAAAATTTGGTGTTTTGAGCTCCAATCCACACCAATTTTTACACCAAATTTGGTGTGTGAATAATGTTACACCAAATTTGGTGTAACACTATTCATCACACCAATTCACTTTTTGAATATTTTAATATTATTTCATTATACAAACTTTTAATTAAACATTATATAAATTGTATGTTTTAATTAACTCTCTTGTATATTTAATTATTTTTTATGTAATATTTTTATAATATTAATTTTAGATATAAAATTTAGATTTTTTATAAATTAATTTTTCTATATATGATTTTTTAAAAAATTAAATTTATGTTAATTCTACTATAAATTATAATTAGATATAACTACAATTAACCTTCACAAAAATTAAAAATGCAAACATTGCTCATTTTAAACTACATAATGCATTAATAGAGCATTTATGGGAGAATGATCTTGAGAGTTGAATATTTATGTAGAATTTTAAATATTTTTTTCAATTATGTAATGTTTATTTAATTGTATTTCATTAATGATTTCACTTTTATTTGTATTATCCATTATTATGTATAATGTATAATATTTGCTAGCAAATTATATTATTTAAAAAATTATGGTACAAAATAATTTTATATTAAACGATTATAAAAGGAAATAATATGAATTATATATGGTGAATGTTTTAGAAAGAATTTGTTTTATGAAATAAGAAATAATAATGTAATAATAAAGAGAGAGAGAAATATTCCTTTTTGGTGTAAAATTTGGTGCACTGGGTTGGAGTTGATTACACCAAAAATAGTGTTGACACCAAATTTGGTGTAAAATTTGGTGTTTGGATTGGAGATGCCCTAAGACACAAAGTCATATTTGTTCTTTCATAAGAAACACTAGTCTTTCATGTTATAATATTGGTGTGGTATTTATCTGCCCTCAAACTTTTGTCATTTTAAAAAAAATCGAGAGATTCGTCACGTCATAGTTCACATGCAACATTACTAAGTTTTCTTTCCTTGCAACATTATTTGTCAACAATTAGTTGATATACTTGAAAAGGGAAAATCTGAATCTGATTGTAATAATGTTTGGATTGAATAATATTATCTTCTTCTTACCTTCTCTTAAGTGAAGTTATTGTTTCTATTCAACATAAAGAAAGTTTACTGAAAAATTCATTAACTAAATTGTAAATAGAACCAACATTAAAAGTATTTGAAAAGTTTAAGAAAAGATCAAAACATGCATTAATATTGAGTCTTAGCCAGAAGATAAGTGACTATTTTAGACTTTTTCTCATTGGAAACACATTAATTTTTATGTTGAACTCATGAGTGATACTTATTTCAAGAACAATATTTTTTTCTAAGCTGATATTTATTTTGAAACAGATGGAGTGCGATAACCAAAATTGTTTTACTTATACAAATTTTTCATATTTTTCTCAACAACTACAAATACAGATAAGTTTTTTTTTTTTTAAAAAAAAAACAATTTTATATTGAATTTTGTTTGAGAAGATTAGACGAAAAAAGACCTAAAATATTCTTGAACTATTGTTTTTGGTACAATAATACCAATCAATAACCTTTCAGGTAAAGAATGTCATCAACGTAATCTTTTGTCTCTAAATCACTCTTATTTTTATCAACCCACTTCAACAATACAATTACAAAATTCATTTATTACATGCCACAATATTATTAGCTAATTTTAAAATAAACTAATTAATTAAATTCTCAACCCACAATCCAAAATCACATAATACCCGCCCCCCATCCCCCCATTTAAAAGCGGAAAAGATGAACCTTCAACTGATACAATTTTGTTATAATAACACATAAAATGGAAAGCAGTAATTTTTATTTTGATATAATAATTAAGTAGTAAACTTTTCGCTTAAAAAATAATTTTTTCCTTTCTCAAAATTCAAAAGCTAAAAATCTAGGTTACCAACTGCCCCTCCAAAAAATAATCAAAAGCTGAATAATTTGAATTGTCAATTGGGCTTCTTTCGGAGCATTCGTTAATGGCAAAATGCCCTTCCAGTGTTTTGTCATTCAATTCTCAAATGAATCAATTAGGAAAAACTTTGTGCTTGTATTGATCCACTTCAGTGATTTTGAGTTTCTTCATCCACACAATTTTAATGAAGAAGTTGGTGAAATCTTTGTTAACTTTTTTTTGAACATTATATCTGAATTTGTTGTTGTTGTTGTTGTTTTCTGCATAGAGAATCGGTTGTTTTGAGGTCAAATTTAAGAATGAATTTAACTTCGGAGAAGATTTATATATCCTTGTTGTATTGTTGCTTCACAGGCTAAAATTATAAGTAGACGACGAGTTTAACGAGGCTTTTAAGTGGGCGGGTATAGGTTATTAGGTGGATTCATGTTGTGGGTTGAAAATTTAGTTAATTAGTTTATTTTAAAATCAACAAATAGTATTGTGTCACGTAATAAATAAATTTTGTAATTTTATTTTTGAAAAGGACCGTTAAAATAAGGGTAGTTTAGAGTCAAAAGGTTGACGTTAGGGACATTACTTGCCTGAAAGGTTAATGAAGGGTATTATTATACCAAAAATTATAGTTCAAAGATATTTTATGTCATTTTCCAAAAATTAAATTAAAGAAGGAATAATTTAACCACATCTTGATAGAATTTTTGGATAAATCATGCCACATATATAAGTTCTAATAACTTTTTATAAAAGTGTTTTATAAAACACTGTCCTTAACCACGATTTATAAATTATTTATCAATCATGATTTAGAAATTACATAATTACAATTTATAAATTACTTTTATCATAGAATTCATAAAACTCTCTTCTCAAAAAAAAAAAAAAACCTTCCTTTCCTTTCTCAAATACTAAATACTCTTTGTTTACAAATATTTTTTCTCAATTCCACTCATAAATTAATGTTGAATAAAAAATAAATCTCTCTATATAAATATCATATATATATATTACTATATAAGAAGAGGGAATAAGTATTCACCACAGTCCACAAGTCAACATGTGTTCCAATAAGAAGAGGGAATAACCAATATATTTATAAAAAGAAATGACATATAAAATAAAATGGAGAGAGTATTGGTTTTTGAAAATGGAAAAGGATAAAACACATATAAAATTAAAAGACATATAAAAAAAAGTTGGTTTAACTCTCAAACATAAAAAGTAACATATGTTATTAAAAACTTTAATAAAAAGTACTATAATTTATAATAAATAATAACTTAAAATATCTACAAGACAACAAAAAAAACACTAATTTTTGTACTACTTGTGTCACATAAATTAGGATTGAGATGATTTTAAAATTTTAATTTTGGTTATACATTATAAAATAGCCGAAAAATTGAATGATATAATTTTTTTAAAAATAACCGAATGAATCGTCCTATCGATAACCCTAATGTTACTTCTACTCTGTTTATTTTTACTTAAATTTAGAAAGATATACTTCATTTCTACCCTCAATCTTATCGCTACATTTATTTGCTATTTAAAATTGAAATTAAAAAGACAAATGACAAATAAGTTTCTATATTAGCTCACTTATGAGCAACATATATTATAACAATCTTTACTAATTTTATAACAATACATAAACTATACTCCCTCCGTCCCATATTAGATGGGCACTTCCAACTTTACACGGTGATTAAGAAATCATTAATACATTGGAAGACTTCACCATTTTGCCCTTTGTTTATATCAATGCACGTTGAAATGAGTTACAAAAAATACACATACAATATAGGAATGGTCATATTAATTGTAGGGGTAAAATGAGAATTAATTAATTCTATCCTAATTTAATAAGTGCTCAAATAATATGAAAAAAATATTTTTAATAAGATTCTCATCTAATATGGGATGGAGAGAGTAACAATATAACTTTATTAGCTGCCCGGGCTTTCTTTACTAGATATACATAAAAGAGAATCTTAGACCCGCCTACGTGGCGTTATCACAAATTAGAATTCTCTTTTGATTTATTTATTTCCAAAACTAGCCTTCCCCTTTCATGAAATAACTTTTATGAAAAGTTATGACTTTAATGAAGAGTTGCGACTTTTTTGAAAAGCTGTGACTTTTATGAAAAGTTGTCACTTTAATGAAGAGTTGTGACTTTTATGAAAAATTGTAACTTTTATGAAAGATTGTGACATTTTCGAAGGGTTGCAATTTTTCCAAATAGTTGTACCCTTTCTGATAAGGTACAATAAACATTTGTTCATACTACCTTTTGTTGTCTATAAATAGAGGGATTTCCTCTCATTTTAAAACAACTAAAATTTTGAACCTCTTCTTTTTCTTCTTTTTCTTCTTCTTCTTCTTCTTCTTCTTCTTCTTCTTCTTCTTCTTCTTCATAATTAAATATTTGTGTACGTTGTTCTTGTTGAGTGGCTCACTGACACCATTGCTTATGTTACAGATCTTGGTATGTATTTTGACAGTCATTAATTTATGCTTATGTTATTAAGGATAAATGATAAGTCGTAATAATTTTCATTTTCCTTTACATTATCAATGTTTGTTACTTAATCTTGTATGTAAGATAATATAGTGTTTTAGCTTTAATACCCGATAGGTTTTAAGTATTATTTTATAAATTTCGTTATATTAAATTTTCGCGCATAAAAGAGAACTTTATGCCCGCCTACGTGGCGCCACCACAAATCAGAATTCTCTTTTAATTTATTTATTTCCAAAAGTAGCCTTCCTCTTTCATGAAATGACTTTTATGAAAAATTGTGACTTTAATGAAGAGTTGCGACTTTTATGAAAAGTTGTCACTTTAATGAAGAGTTGCGACTTTTATGAAAAGTTGTAACTTTTATGAAAGGTTGTCACCTTTTCGAAGGGTTGTGTCACGCCTCGAGCCTACACCCTGGACGTGGCCGGCACTCGAGAACCGTTACTGGCCCTAACCGAACCCTTGGCCTGATTTACTTACTCAGTGGAAGACTTTAAACATTAAGAAAAAGATTCATATGCTAAATAACTCAACTGTCTCAAACTGAACTCATAATGTTTTAGAAATAAACATTTAACTTAGCCAAAATGGCAACTCAATTCTGAACATAAGCCAATAACAAAATGATGACGAATGAACTAACATCTGACTGATTATCTATGAAGCCTCTAAAACAACTGAGATGGATGTCGGGACAGGCCCACGATATCCTAATGAACTAAAATGATAAATTAATGAAAAAGAGGGATCCTCCGGAATGTAAGAAGGCTCACCAACAACTCTGAAGCTCAACTGGATCAACGATACGCTGGATGTTGATCCTGGTTACCTGCGTCTGCATTATAAGACGATGCAGGCCAACTGGCATCAGTACATTAAATGTACGAGTATGCGAATTGGAATGGTAAACACAACTTAAGCTTGAAAAGAATCTGAAAGAAACTGAAGAACTTACCTGATTCAACTCAACTCAATATAACTGAACTCATTTCAATATAAAGCAGTTTAAAAACAAGTGCAATATAAGGAAAAGTTGTTTAAAACATGATATCAACTCTGTGTATTTAGAAATACAATAATAACTCTGTATGTATGCAAAGATACAATATGAACTCTGTTTGTATATAAAAATACAAAATACTGTTGTGGGAGTTTCTCTAACCGACAATCATCACTTAAGAGCTATAGTGATGATACAACGTTTTACCTCACGCTGCCAAGGACAGTCCTATACCTTGCCGGGGGTATAAAACCTAACTCACTAAGTGGATCCACTAGTCTATGCTAAAAAGCACTAAAAGAATCATCTAAAAAGTATGACCATTTTCTACCCATAATGGCTGCATCGTTTATGGGGGCTGTGAGTTGTCTGAACTCTCCCCCATATCGGTGCTCAATACTACTCCCAAAAATATAATATTAGCTCTTATGTTTAAAAACATACTTCTTTCTGTGATTTGAGATTAGTGCTCAAAAACTTAGATCAAAGACTATCTTGGAAATCAAAGTTTCCTCTTTTGCTTCATTTAGAAAGCGATTACTCTTTTCTGAAAACTAGCCCGAAGGCTCCTTGGAAATCGAGGTTTCCTTTCTTGTTTAAATGCGAAAACATTTTAAACCCTTTGGGAATACATAACCCCTATATACTTTTGAAAAAATGAACTTCAACTTTACTCTTTACTGAACTCAAAACTTAAGTCTTAAAACAAAGTTAAAACGTTTGGAAAAGACTTTTGGAAAACTTTATGAACTTCTCTTAAGTTGACTCTTGACTTAGCTCTTAACTTTCCTTGAATTGAATTTACGGATTCAAGGATCGTGATTTATGATAGGAAATATCTCATGATGTTTAAGAATGAATTTAGATAGTTAAACATAAGAAAATACCCAAAATCAATATCTGAGGGTGGGTCTATGACGCGAAGAAACATTTAAATTTTGGTTTTGAAAATAACTTTTGAGGCAGAACGGTCCGTGACCGCTCCGCTCCGCGAAACAACTTTTCCCAAAATTGGGGACTAGCTCCGCGACGCGGAGGCACTGTCAAATTTCGACGGACGAAATTTCTTCTTCATTTTCCAGCTCTAAACTTCATGGGTTCTTTCCCCAAACACTTAGAATTGATTATAAGCTCAAAGTACATCAGATTCTACTCAAAATCAAACCTAAAATCATGGATTCTGATCAAACAACTCCTCAACGATTTCAACGAATCAAGAATTTAGTAGAACTTCAACAAAGCCATCAAGAACTCGATTTCTAAGCTTTCAAGAACTTAAATTCGCTGAAATAAATCATGATTGACGCGTGGGTGAGCTAACCCAACGCTATGTGATCTCACCCTCGACGAAATCCATAAGCTAATCTCGACGAATCTTGAACGTTCTTCTCCTTTCTCCTCTTTTCTCCTTTCTTCAAGCCCTAGCGTGAAATTCACTTTTCTAAAATCAGACTTTACCCTAATTAAACTCCTAAAAACGAATTAGAATAATTAGGTAGGGAAAAGACTAAATTACCCTTCCAAAATTCGGATTGGACTTTCCTAATTCCAACAGCCCAACTTTCAAAGGGCATAACTCACTCATACGAACTCGGAATCGCGCAAACTCAGCGGCGTTGGAAAGATCATTCCAAGATCTTTCATACCATATCTAGAAGTGCCTCTAACTCATCCTGAGCTAGAAGTTATGGCATTTGAAGTTGGTCAAATTTAACTTTTCCTAACTTAAACAAATTCCAGATTTTCATTATTTCCAAAAATGACTATTTCCAGTTCTTAGCTTCTTCCTAGCTATTTCGAATTGCGAGATGTTACAGGTTGCAACTTTTTCAAATAGTTGTAACCTTTCTGATAAGGCACAATAAACTTTTGTTCACACTACTCTTTGTTGTTTATAACTAGAGGGATTTCTCTCATTTTAAAACAACGAAAATTTTGAACCTTTTTTTCTTCTTCTTCACAATTAAATATTTGTGTACGTTGCTCCTGTTGAGTGGCTCACTGACACCATTACTTATGTTACAGATCTTGGTATGTATTTTGACAGTCATTAATTTATGCTTATGTTATTAAGGATAAATGATAAGTCGTAATAATTTTCATTTTTCCTTTACATTATCAGTGTTTGTTACTACGTAATCTTGTATGTAAGATAATATAGTATTTTAGTTTTAATGTCTAATAAGTTTTAAGTATTATTTTATAAATTCCGTTATATTAAATTTCCGCGCTTCGCATTATTTTACTAGTAAATAAATAAAAGGAAAATCTTAGGAAATATTTGATCATGATTTTTTAAAAGAAAAAATAAAAATAATTTCAATTTATATTCATAATTATAATTAAATATATAATTTCAATTTTCAATAACTCACTTTAAATTCTCGATTTGGAGGTCTCTTTACCTCAACATTCCCCGAACCTGCTGAACCCAAAACCCCTCTTCCCCACTCTTCAATCTCCTTTCTTCCTGAGAAAAATGTCAGTGATGATAGTGACGAGTTTGGGAGAATTGGTTATTGACTTGTTTACGGATCGCTGCCCATTGACATGCAAGAATTTTTTGAAGCTGTGCAAGTAAGTGTTTACGCTGAACCTGCTTTTGTGGATATTATTGTTTCTGTTTATACTCGTCTAATTGCGGATTTAAGCTACGATATTGGAAAAAACTTGCTGAATTTGTTCAATTCGTTTCTTATCTGGTGTTGTATTTGTTTCAATCAGAAACCTATTTGTATACTAATTCTAACATGCTAACTATGAATCTACTGCGACGAAGATAGGTATGTGTATGCATTTATCCGTTGAAACTAACAAATTGAACCATATAGGAATTGCATTTAGCTGTCAGCCCTTTTTTGAATTAATACAATCATAAAAAAAATATTCCTTGGTCATTGAGAAGCAAAACAAAGAAACTCATTGAACACTACGTGATTCTTCCCATTTATCCTAGCCTTGGTGGACAGAGTAACCTAGTACCTGTTGCTGGTGGTAGGTGGCAGGTATCCCCGTGCAATTAGTCGAGGTTGCCTGGACACCACGGTCATAAATAAAAAAACAAAAAAAAAAAAAAACAAAGAAACTCGTTGCATCCAACATCAATTTTTTTTTTACTTAATTTTTGATTTCTCAGTTCAGTTTTCCTTGTTTTAGTTTTAATTTTATTAGCTCATAGCTTTTCTCTTTGGCTTACTTTTGTCTTGTTGGTTTATTAGATCCGAATTGTCAAGGTTTGAATGATGTGTCAAAGTTGGTACTGTTTTTTATGCAAGTCTTTCATTCTGTTTCGTACGGCTGTCACCAGAAGGCCATAATTACCTTTATGAACGAGTTGTGTATGTTCTCTTATATTCTATGCAACACACCGATATCTGACTGCGATGAGAAGTGAAAACAATATGTAAAACGAATGCATATATGTTCAAGGAGCGTTAAACTTATAAACTCACTCCTTTCGATAATGTAGGATTAAGTATTACAATGGCTGCCTTTTCCACACGGTTCAGAAGGATTTCACTGCGCAGACCGGAGATCCCACTGGAACAGGATCTGGGGGCGATTCAATTTACAAGTAAGCAGTAGTTATAGATGCGGTAAATTCATTTTTTTTCAAGTGCATTTTTCTTTCATTTGATATGGTGAACCCAAACACCCATCTGAGGGCCGACACTGGCTTTATCCAGTTTCACTCACTGGTGACTCAAGCCTCAACCTCGTAGTTGGAGGTGGAGGATTCTTTCAGTTGGCCGTACGTCTATTTTCCCCTATTTAATGGCTTATCTTCCAAGTAATGGTTTGAATGTGTTGTCTACCCCTGGATTATTTATAGTATCTGTTAATACATTTTAGTAAAAGGGGTCTTGGATTGTCTTTGCTATAAGATGCAGTATTCATATTAGCCTGATCACATCACTCAATGTGTTTTCAGAATTTTATATGGTGACCAGGCTCGGTTCTTTGGAGATGAGATTCATTTGGACTTGAAGCATTCAAAGATGGGAACTGTAGCCATGGCTAGCGCTGGGGAGAACCTAAATGCTTCTCAGGTCTTGTAATTTTCCCTCACATTAGCTTTCCATACAATCCTTTATAATGAAGTTCTTGTAGCTTTTGTCTTCATTTGGTCCCTTTCGAGTTCATAGCTTGTGATACAACATCATATAGGTATGTGATTCTTCTTTTTGACTTTTCAGTTCTACATCACACTGCGTGATGATCTCGACTACCTTGATGGGAAGCACACTGTGAGTATTTCTCTATCCTAAACTTTATTCGCCCTCTTTGTTCTATTAAGGCATCAAAATTTGACTTATTTCGTTGATCCGTGCACTATAAATTTCTCTATTAGCTGCATTAACATTTAACCATGGTTTTGGCACCATGAGCATTTCCTTATTTGTTTACCTCAGTTGCACTACAATATGATAATTTCTAAGCTAAGAATTAAGATGGTTTCACAAATCACAGGCATTAAGGTCATTGTTCCGATCAACATTTTTTTTACCCCCATCTAAGTAGGTAGGAGGTATTATGCCAGAAATAGCACAAAATATATTACCTTCCATTGAAAGTTCTAAGGGATCCAGTTTAGTACTGAAATTTTTATCAGATGATATAAAATTATAGCCAAATAAGGATTCATTTTATGAGGGGTTCTTTTTTTTGATGTTGCTCAGATTCTATCTGGAGAATCCTATTCTGGAATACTTTTGTGAAACTCATTAGTAGTGATAACAAGAAGAAAGCTACTTGGCAACATAATTTCCGATACTTGCTGACCTACATTTTGTGATGTTTAATTTTTTTTTCCTGAAATATTTCAAGGATATGCAAAGTAATCATATCTTAGTTTCAAACTATTCCTGCTTGCTCTTACTAAGTTCACATACTATTTTCTCCTATCTTCTTGTGGATTTTTCACTATGTTGGGTTAAGTTTTTACGTGAAGTAGTTGCCAAAAAAAGGTTGTGATTTTCTGTAGATATTCTGAAATTAACTACACTCATTATAGTGATATTAGTACTATTGTATCTATGTTTGTGCTTGTCTAGGACTTATGGCTAATAGAGTGTATTTACAACCTTTTATTTGATATGTTCTTTGTGGTCTGAAGATGATGCATAATATCCACGTGCTAGAATTTTATCTTGTATAGTGGCATCACAAATAAAAGTCAAGGAAATATCTTTATATTTTATTTCCTTGATTGTCTTGGTTTTCCTACGTAGTTTTGCTTAATTTCAGATTTATATTCTGCATCATTCATGTTATTTCATTGTTATTTATTATGACTTCTTTGTGAATAATATGAGGCTAAAAGGTATGAAGCCTCTGATTATATAATTCCTGCGTGTTCTCTTAAAGTTGTTAAGATCTCCTAATCCTTGACATTTTGATCAATGGGTTTTGTTCTGTCAGGTTTTTGGAGAGATTGCAGAAGGGCAGGAGACGTTGGATAGGATAAATGAAGCTTATGTGGACGGGAAGGGCAGGCCATTTAAAAATATCCGGTTCGTTGTTGATGTATTTTATGCTCTCTTTTTCACTATTTAGTAGATCTCTTCTAATTGATAATTTCCACACTTCAGAATCAAACACACTTACATAGTGGACGACCCTTTTGACGATCCTCCCCAACTAAGCGACTTGGTTCCAGATGCTTCACCTGAAGGAAAGCCAAAAGATGAGGTAAAGAATGTAGAAATTACTGGTCCACTTGTTCACCTCCCCTAGTTTCTATGCATCTCAAGTATATTTTAGTTCATCCTTCTCTGCGTTAAATTTAAGATTATTCTTTCTCAATTTTTTTCATGATTATGTTGGTAAAGATATGCAATGGTATTCCGTGAAGTTCATTTCTTTCATTCTGCAGATCTTAATTGATACATGGACAAACTTTTAAGTTTTGGACTGTAGGTTGTCCACCTAAAGATTCTGCAAAGCTTTGTTGTCTGTTTCCTTTCTTCTTTTTTCCTTTTAATCTGTGAACCAGTTTTTAGCTTAATATAAATTTTAAAGATGTCCATTTAAAGTTAGTATGCCAAGATAATTAGGGTATCTTGAGTAGGGACGTCAATGAAATTCTAGTAAAAGTCGAATAAACTAGTACTCACATCTTTCCACTGTTCAGTTCTTGACAAATAATTTTGTCTACAGCAAAGCTTGTTTCTTCTGGAAAATTTTAACAATGTAAATGTCAGAATATAGAGCATGAGAGCCACATTTCTTGTTTTTAGATTGGTCTTTTTGCTAGAGGATTATGATAGATTATTAAGCTTTGCATTATCTGACAAAAAAATTCTTCATCCATATTTAGTCAAGAATTTTGTATTTGGGCTTTAATTTGAAAAGAATGATAGAGTTCCGCGTCAGATATGTGTGATTACAGAAAAACTAAGAGATTTGTTTTCCTAAAGCATGTTGCATAGAGAAGTTTTTGTTTCTAAAATATAGTGTAAAACACTAGACCCCATTTTGTAGGATTACACTGGGTATGCTGTTGTTGTAGTGTAAAACACTAGGCCTGTTTTGCAATTCCTTTCCTGATATTCAATGAAACTGCATGACTTGCTCACTTGGATGTGATCTCAGGGTGGGACCTAAGGCTCTTCTTTATACCCATATTCCTTTGCAATGGAAGTGAATGCAATTTTTATAAAAGAGGATAAATATCCCCAGTATATTCACTGTCCACTTTCAAGCATCACCTATTTATCCTTTTCTTACCCTTACATCTTTTTATCTACTTAGGTTGAAGATGATGTACGACTAGAAGATGATTCGGTGCCTATGGATGAGCAACTAGGCATGCAAGAACTTGAGGAGGTTCTGCGTGCAAAAGAAGCACATTCGCGAGCAGTAGTACTTGAAAGTGTAAGAACTTTTATCAACTATATCATTCAAAAATTGCCAAACAACCAAATTGTAATTGTACTAACTTGTGTCACAGGTAGGGGACATTCCTGATGCTGAGATAAAGCCGCCTGACAATGTGCTTTTTGTATGTAAATTGAATCCAGTTACTGAAGTGAGTTTCTTCTTTATTCTTGTGCTTAAGTGTTTGTTTTAGGACTATTGTCTAAGCTTTAGTCTTGGTCTTCCAACATTAGAACAAGTATGCCGTTTTTCTTTCTGGTACTATCAGACTATTTTTCCATGCAGGATGAAGATCTGTATACAATCTTTTCACGCTTTGGTACCGTGACATCGTAAGTCATTGACTTCTTGATATGTTCAATATTTTTACGTGCTATTTATTCTTCCCTATCTGTCAATATGCGTTGAAATTTCTCTCATCTCTTAGTACTTGTTCTCCTCAGTGCTGAAATAATTAGGGACTTCAAGACTGGGGATAGCCTCTGCTATGCTTTCATTGGTAAGTTTAAGTTTCCACTGAAACAATTGTGAGGTAAAAGCTTAACAAATATAAATATGCATCTTATTGCTGCTTCTTCCCCAGACCCCAGTGATGTTTTTCTCCAAAATTAGACTCTGAAGGATGTGATGTGAGTTGTCCAATGCTTACTAACAAGTCTAAGCGTGCTATAATGATATCTGTACCTTTGGCGCTCATCGAGGGTGTCAAAACCTCTTATGTTGTTGACCAGTCAATCACTTGAGGAAGACCTCCTTTTAATTTTGCACTATTTAGGGCAACATTCTCTAAATTATCTGAACCAAGGCGGACATATGTTTGATCGATATCCGTACCTATATATACTTTTGAAAACAATTCCAACATGTGTACTTCTTTATCAACATTTTCTAATGCAAAGTTCTCAATAGTGATCTGATCGGTATGATACCTCAAATCTTGATTGATTTGCCTCATCTAGCTGTATACTACTCGTAGCTGAATATAATACCTTGATCTCCAATTGATTTTGTTGTTACCTGCTATTTTTTCAGAAGTAGCAATCTATTGTTAACGAGCAACACCTTGAATCCTTGATCATCATCATCTAAGGTGGTGAATGCCATCACCCTCTAACCACAAGGGTGTATCTCCTATTCAAATATTTGCTTGCTTCACCACTGATCATATTACAACCTGCATTACCTTTCCCAGTGATTCTCTTCTGTTCCCACCCTCACTAGGAATAGCCCATCTTAATCTTAGGGCTTGTTTGGATTGAAGGAATATGAAAGGAACAAAAACAATAGAATGTTGGAGTATCAGTCTTTTGCATGGGCTTTGAGGAGAAACTAGAAGAGAAGGCAAGAGAGGGACAGAGCTTAGCACTTAAATGCTCAACTCTTATCTAGAAGTCATGCAGAAGCTTCTTTTATAGAACTTCTCATTAGAACCTCAGTCTCTATGAAGGACAGAATCATAGGCGGTAATATGATTGCTAATCAATATTCATTCTGTCAATATATCTTTTACAAAATCAAATGCAATAAAATAATAAATTTCAAATTTCATTGCCTCTGCTTTTCTCCAAAGCAGACCCTGTTGGAGTAACTTACCCAAACCCCCCTTTTCCTTTTAATGATTATAGTCTGCACATGGATGGCTTTTGATTAACCTTAGTCCAAGTTCATAAACCCTTGTGTTTAGACAAGGCCTTCTTCCCCTTAACAAGTCCCTTCATGTGAATCAGGGACACCTTGCACATGTTTTCCCCCTTAATGACTTAATCCCCCTTGGTTTGTATATGTACAATACAAGGGAGGCAAAAAAAGACATACTTCCTCTTTAAGGGATTGAAAAGCTTGTAGACATTGTTTCTTTCATATCTTCACTTTTGGTTTCCTCTTCTCTGTCTCGTTACCAACTAAACTGGGAAAACAGTTTTTAACTATGTTGTTTTTTGTTCTCTCTTTGTTTAGCCCCAATTAATCATTGTGCAAGTAATTGCTTTCTTTTGTATATTTTTCCATACGTACTGATTTATAACTTCTTATTGTGCCAGAGTTTGAGGACAAAGAGGCCTGTGAACAAGCATATTTTAAGGTAGTAAAGAAGAAGAATATCCGTCTTGATTGGAATGTATGAATGTATTTTATTAATTGTGTCTATTTATCAAAGGGCTTAAGAAGTTCATATTTATGAGCTCCAAATTGAATGTAAAACTTGAATGCTGGTGTTAGAATGTATATCACTTAATGGACACTTGTCCTATGATAGTCTGTGTTATCTTGATGTCAAGTGTAAACGAAAGCCAATACTGATAATGCAGCACCCATACTACTAATTTTTTTTACAACATATAATCCCATAAGTGGGGTCTGGTACTAGATTTTAAAAATAAAAATAAATAAATAAATAATGTGTGTGAAATACCACCAGTTGGAAAGCTTGATTTTAAAGATCCTTGTTGGTGGGTATTAAGGCAGTTGCTTTATAGAAGTAGTACTTGATATACATGTTCTTGGCATTGTTTTTTTTTTCATGACCTACCTATTAATTTATGAAGGGGTTTGTCCCCCCCCCCCTCCTTTTGTTAGAAAAACATGTTATGGAATGTCTTGTTGAGCATTTATGTCTCCCAGGTCAGGTTTAAAAGTTTATCATAAGCAGTTTTAGTTGAGGAACGTAGGGGAACAACATTTCACTTTTTGGTTTCCAATGGATACAAGAGGTGTGGTCTGAAGTAGAATCTTTGCAATGATTGGTGTGATGAAATATGTGGTAGAACTTCCCTTTTATGGAAGTAGACATTATTTTTAAAGGCACCAAAAAGGAAAGTGGGCAATCAATATTAATGGCAGGAGCACTTGCAAATGCTGTGCATTTCTGTCTAGCTTGTTTTATCCTTTCATTTTTATGAACTTGTTACCTGAACATTGAAGTTGTGTGTTTGTTTATACTTATTAGAATGTAGCAACATATATGGTGGGGGAACTATGATTTTCGATGACTCACTTTTGCTATTTTTGATAGATGGATAATGCTTTAATTGATGATCGAAGGATACATGTTGATTTCAGCCAGAGTGTTGCAAAGTTGTGGTCCCAATATCGACGCAAAGACCAAACGGGTAAAGGTAACTATGTACATCTTGTAATGTGTTCGTCTATCAATTTTGAATGGAATTTATTTGTATTAAAAACTGAATGCTATAGCAAGATGATGTCATCAGATTGTATGACGGTTTGTATTTGATATCAAATACTTTGCTCATCTGTGCAGATGTTAGTATGATTTTTGAGTCCATGCAAGTGCTTATTGGAATTTGATCTTTTTAGGATCACACTTCATTTTATATTTACTGTTGATACTTCTATTCAGTGTCATTATTTTGCCATTTGATCCCCCAAAACTAATTACTGTTTCAGTTTAATTTTTCTGGTATGATAAAATTACTGTTTCAGTTGGTGTGACCAATTGACGGATTATGTTTCTTAAATGTAACTTAACAGGTTTATCCTATTGGAACTTTTTCCTCGAGGTTGCTAAATAGGGTGATAGATTGGTTTCTTCTTTCGATAGGTAAAAAGTAAGTCTTTTTAATGGATCTCAGTACCAAGATTGTACCGGAGAAGTACAAAAACATACTGAATAGAAATCCTCTTATAGCTGTGAGGATTCCAAAGTTCCAGCATTACATCAAACATCAAAAGCAAAGTCAGCATTACACCAAAATTCTAACTCTGAATTTATGTGCTTTTAACTAAAGCAATACTCTTCCTTCCCTTCAAAGCATCTTCGATTTCTCTCTTCTGACGAAACAGTCCACATTATGCACAATGGAATTGTCTTCCAGATCTTCCAGACCTTCCAGACCTTCCTCTCCTCCTTTTTCAAACTTTGGTTTTGCCAACTACAGAGGGCTTGCTTCACATTGGCTGGCATTGCCCACTGAATTCCGTAAGACTATGGAACATCTGAATATACATCAAATATGCCACTTGAAATAGCAGTGTAGTAGCAAGCGATCGACTGTCTCACCATCTTTTTGCAAGTTTAGCTCCAGCTACAAAAGTTAAAACCTCTTCTTTGTAGTTTTTCCTGCGTCAAACAAGTGTCATGTGCTGTAACCCATCTAAAAGAAGCTACTCTAGTAGGAGCTTTGATTTCTAAATTATTTGTCCATGGTAGCACCATCCCGAGCCGCATTTCTCGTCAGAGTCTGATAACAAGATTTCACATAGAACTTACCCCATGGGGGCTGTAAATCCCACCTCATCAGGCTTTGCTGATGAGTTTTGATGTGAATATAAAGTTACCTTATCAAAAAAACAAGATTTACTCGTAGAAGTTCTTGATTTTAAAAAAAAAATCATGTAAAAGTTCCCATCTCTACTGCCTTTCCAGCATATCCCTGTAAGCTTGCCAGCGAATTGTTCCCACAATCTCAAGTAAAATATCATATGAGCTTTCTATAGCGACTTTATCGTTTTAAAGTAGTTCCAAAACTCTCTTTCGTGTATCTGCACAGTTAGAACATATGGTAGCAAGCAACATTGTTGCAGCCCCTGCCAAATTAGATCTGATCAATGGCATTTTTTTATTTATTTCAGGAAGAGGTTGCTTCAAATGTGGTTCTCTTGATCACGTGGCTAAAGACTGCACTGGTGATGCCACCAAACAGCAGTCGAACTACATACTTAAAGAAGAAGACAACAAGCAGCGTGGTGGAGACGGTAACTCAAGGTTAGCAGGAACAAATGGCCCACGCCTCATTCCTCCTGTTTTTCTCTCTAAAAACTCTTTTTTTTTTTTTTTTTTTTTTTTTTTAACTCTTCTGAATCTTTAATTCAAGGTATGAAATGGTATTTGATGAAGATGCTGCTGGAAGTCCAAAAAGAAATAAGAGGGAAAGAGAATTTGAAGGTGGAAAACATTACGAGAATCAGAATCCTAAACGTAGAGAACTGGAAGATGATGAAACCAGGAAGGATAGAAAAAGAGATGGATATGAACGGCATAGGCAGGAGGATAGAAGTAACGATTATAGAACTGAAGAGAGGCATCGTGGAAGTGGGATGAGAGCAAGTGGAGAGAAGGAGAAGGATTATAGGGGTCGAAACGATCTGGATTATAGAAGAAACACTAATTATGATAACCGTAAGGCTGGGGGGGAGAGACCAGACCATGATAAGAGACATGCGGATAATGTGAGGCATGGAGACAAGGGTTATCGGAGGGAGAGTGAAAAGAGGGATCGGAGAGATGAGGTGGAATATGATGGCGGTCATGCAGATGAAGTTAGGTACAAAGACAATTCACAGAATAGAGGAAGAAGGGAAGATCAAGATAGAGGAAAACGAAGGTCAGAGGGTGATGATGCTCGTGACCGTGACCGTGATCATGACCGTCGTCGTGATCGAGCTTGTGACCATGATCGTGGCAGAAGGAATTAAGTCGGTGAAAATCATTCACTTGAGCCTGGAGAACTTAGCTAGATAATGATATTTCAATGTATGATGTGTTTGTGCTTTGACACTCTTTTTTGGTGTATGTTGTAAGAATTAGTCATTACACTTTAAGGGCTCGCAAAAAGAGCTTAGTAAACAACGATGTTCCTGAATGAAAAATGCGTACACGTACTGAAATCACAGATAATTTGAAAAATAGTGATAATATAGCACAAGCAGGATGCACGCAGTTTCAGCCTTTTAAATTATGTCGACAATTTTGTTTTTGAATTCCTCAAGTTTCAGTATAAATTTTTAATTATATGAGTGTGAACTGAATTCAAAACGTAGCCAGAGCAAGTAAAAGTGTTTGAGCTCAAGTGCTCAACTTTTATACAACTCTTACTAAGTATACATATAAGGCTATTTTCTTCCCTCCAATAGACTCATCTTTTATTTACTTCTTACATCATTTTTATTAAAATAAAGAAACTCAAATTAATTTAACTAATTTAGTTAATTGTAATTTTTCTTTGCTTAAATGAAAAAGTCACATATACTTCATCATTTAAATAAGGGTATTTTAAATAATGCAATGGCAGGGACTAGTTTTGTTTCATTTTTCCAAATTTTTGGGCTCAAATTCAATTTTGGTGCAAGCATTTGGGTAATTTTCTAATTTTACATGTAGCGTCGTCACTGAGTTGAACCCGAGAAATATTTGTAGTTGTAACACGGCGATAGATAGCCGCAACGCTGTGTGTACCACTCAATAAGCACTTCAACCTGCTAGTGGTAAAATGGCGAGAATGGCTTGCTCTCAGCTTCTTCCTTCCATGGCAATTCCGCTCAAGTCTTCTTTCCTCAATGGTTCTTCTCACCAGTGGTTACGACTCTCAGAATCTACGAATCCTGTGGTACTCATCAAAAGGCGCTTCTCCGTCGCTAAGATAAGCATGAGTTTGCGAGCTGGCATCGTTGGCCTTCCTAATGTCGGGAAGTCCACGCTGTTCAACGCCGTTGTAAGTCTATTTTCACAATATATTTCCTTCTGCAAGGACGCACTTGAATGCTTACCACCTATATTTGAAGAAATGCCGGTAGTCATGCAATTGAAGCTCAGAGAAGTGAAGTAGAAACTTAGAAATTCAAATACAAGTACGAGTGTGTAATGAGTTAGATGTTTACTGGAGTGTAAGTATAGTTACTGGTCCTTCTGTCAGAAGGAATTGAAGGTTGATGCTGTTAATTGAAAATTGGATAGCTCTTAAACTGGAAAACTACAATCCGTAGGAAATTAATGGAAAATCGATGTTGCATATTTTTTTAGATGCTTCTCGAGAGCCGAATTGTTGTACATCTATTTGATAAATGCATACTGCATAGTGCATATCTGTATGGAGGATGTTATTCACTAGTTAGAGAGACTGTAACTGAGGTTTTGAGTTGATGAACGTGTTATTAGTTCTACATGCCGGGGTAAACTATAATTTCTGTAGGAAATTATTGGAAGGTTGATTTTGTGTATATTCCCAGATGCTTCTCCAATTTCCAATATTATTGGTCACCTGAGCCTAATTGATGTTATTATGCATACTGCACATCTGTATGAATGATGTTATTTGCTAGTCAGGGGGACTCTAACCGAGGTTTTGTGTTGATGAATGTATTATTAGCTACATGTTGGGGCAAAAAAAATCATATTACTGAATAATTTGTGTGTTCAGTGCAAGTGTTAAACCAGAAAAATGGTAATTGTTGTGCTGCTTCTTGTTATGGCTGTCGATGTAGATCACCAATGTATCTTAAACTTCAGGTATCTCTGGAATCCTCTAGCATTAACTGACAGAATGGGCTATGTGTTTGACAGCTTTTAGGTTCTTGTTTGCTAGCAGGTGTCAGCTGCATATGTACTATTAATCTACTATGGTCCATTCTCTGTGTATTCCAGTCTAAAAAGCTAAAAAATGGTAGCATATGCTGGAAACTTGACATTGTATTGTTGTAGTTTGCTGTCAAATAACTCCTTTGATTATCTGCTGGTATGTTTGTTGTTGGTCTTACCCTTATAGCCATTGCCAATGTTCTTGCAGGTTGAGAATGGAAAGGCTCAGGCTGCTAATTTTCCTTTTTGCACAATAGAGCCAAATGTAGGGATAGTTGCTGTCCCTGATACACGTCTCCATGTTCTTTCTGATATAAGCAAATCCAAACGAGCAGTCCCTGCTTCGATAGAGTTTGTTGATATTGCTGGGCTTGTAAAGGGAGCCAGTCAAGGGGAGGTTTATTCTCAATAACCTAAAGTTTCCTAACATCAATTTTTATTAGTCATGTTTTCACTTATTGTATCATTGCATCAGTGTCATTATAAATTGAAGATACAACAACAGCTTTATTAAAAAGTTTCTATGGCAGGGCCTGGGGAATAAGTTCTTGTCACATATTCGTGAAGTGGACTCCATACTTCAGGTTTATATACTTTCTAGTTCCTTTATCATTATTATCTGTAATCTTGTGTTATGTTGAAGTCCATGTTAGTGTCCACTTCCCACTTCCATGGAAGTAATGATGAATCTATTAGATTGACCTCATTGAAGAGTGTCACTTGATCCTGGTATAAAGACGAAAGAAAAATATTACATAAAATATAGATCTTGATGTATCCCTTTTTGGTAAGTAATGAAGAAATTTTTGAAGTATCACTTAGGATTGCCATGGTCAACTCGAGATCAAAGTCAGGAAAGAAACTTCTCTGAACTTATTCTGGTTACCGTCTGTATATTTCAACTGTCGTACTTTCTTTCCAGATTTAATACTTCAATTGCATTTCTAAAATGAAAATAATCATTCCAAGGCCTTTTTATCTCTTTTGAATTGTAAAGCTTTATTTTACTGTTATATTGCACTCCTAGCGTATGAGCATGTAAAGACTAAAGAGAAGGAAGAGTTCTCCATCAGTATGCTTTGAGTTCCTTACTGATTTTAAAATTGTTCTGTCATATATTTTCTGTTTGTTTCTTGCTGAAACTGCTTTTGTGTACTATTTTAGGTAGTACGTTGTTTTGAGGACAATGACATTGTTCATGTGAATGGGAAGGTTGAGCCAAAAGCTGATATTGATGTAATCAACTTGGAATTAATATTCTCAGACTTGGATCAGGTACTTGTTACAATTCTGCTTTACATTTACAGGATGCTAATGTGTGATCTTTAAAGAAACTGTGTGAAGATCTCCAAATAATTAAGGAAAAAAGCAGTTGTCATTGGGATCCATTTAAACTTTTTCTTCCTTCTTATTTTTCACTACAGCTCAGATGGAACTTCATTCCTTTCTGAAATCAGTTCCAGTGGTTCATTTGTCACTGGAATTTATGATAAGGATATTAGCATACGATTTTCATGAAAGCTATGGGTGCTCTTGAGTCTTGGCAGTTATGCTGACAAACAACTTGTTAGATTTTGTACTGTTGCATGTAGGTTGCTTTTTAGATATGTATTATGAAGAAGTGATATAATCTGTTAGAGAAAACGTGACTGCATGTTTGAGATTTTAATTTCTTGCTTCAGAACAGGGTATAGTACTAATGGTTTAAATTGTAATTGAAACTTTAAGTACGGTCATTTACTTTCTGGTGTTTGTTGCTGACCAGTGTCAGTTCTAAACATTCAATAGATATCCTGTGGGTCAGTAAATTGTCTAATGTAGCAGACTCATAATAATGAACACTTCATCTTCGGTTCAGGGGAATGATTTTCAATTAAGCTCTATTCAAAAAATTTGGTTTATCACTTGATCTGCCCCAACTTGCTTGAGACTGAGGTGTAGTAGTTGTTGTACTCAACTGCAATAAAAAATCTGAGGAATTCTTAAAAAGACTACCACATGTGAAAAATAAAATTTCTCCCATGCAATATGGCCTGAAATTAAAACATTTAGTCATGCTTTTGGACCATCTTGCTTTACCTAATACAAATTTGCCTTCTGAATCTATTACAAACACATTTAATTGGAAAAATAAAGTAACTGAAAATTAACTGTTGATATGTAGTCTATTAAAAATCTCAAAAAGCATTAGTTTCATTACTGTAGGGGAGAATATAATTCTCCTTTTTAAGAATATCAGGCGGAGAGGAACTGTGATTCCTATCATACATAAAGTCCTCCTAAGTTGATGTCTATATTTTAGGTGAGCTTAAAGTGAACTACTTAAAATTGCAGATGATTTATTTGCAATATAACTCATTTTGTTTGGGCTCAAGTAAGACAATGCTGCAGGATAAAAAGAAGTATATAGAATAAGAAATGATCATGGTAATGACTTGAACTGTTCTGCTAATTTTTAGGTGCTTATAGAGAGGCAGTCACCTACCCGAGCCTCCTCATTTTTCTAACATGAACTAGGAGTATAGCTCATGGAGATGTATGCAGAAAAATGGAGGAAAAGAGGACATAAACATAAAAAGTACTTGCTTTTAATTAAAATGGACAAAATACAGATTCAATCGCATGTGATGATGATAGTATTGCACGAGAAGTGTATATGAATAATAGCTTTTTATGTACCTATGAAGCATGTATGGCAGTCTCCTGATGATGTCAGCAAAATGCACATAAGACAAGGGATGTGGATGATATATTCTTTTTTTTTCAACATTAATTTTGTATTCTTCTTCTCCTTGTAAGGTTTCTGGGTATGTGAGCCAACTAACGGCACTAAGTTTACAAGAATGCAGATTGAGAAAAGAATGGAGAAACTCAAAAAAGGCAGAGCTAAAGATTCACAAGCTAAAGTAAAGGTAAACTTATCTTTTAGTTTCTGGGAGATTAAGTGGGTGGTTCATCCTTGCAAGGTTTTAATATGTTGATTGTTGTATGATTGGCATCCTAGTAGTTACATTACAAACGTTGTCGTTGGGGATATTTATTTTAATACTATCGTTTCAGGAGGAAGCAGAAAAGTCTGCCTTGGAGAAAATACAACAAGCACTATTGGATGGAAAACCAGCACGATCAGTATCTTTGTCAGAGTTTGAAAAGGATGCTATAACGCAGCTTTGTCTTCTAACAATGAAGCCTGTCATATTTGTGGCAAATGTAGCGGAATCAGAGGTAGCTGAACCTGAAAATAATCCTCATGTCAAGGAAGTAATAAAAAAAGCTGCTGAGTTAAATTCTGGTGTGGTAACTATTTCAGCGCAGGTTAGTTGACATCTTTCACTTTTCCCTTTTGTATTTGAATCGATCAAAATTCACGGCTTATTTCATTTCAGGGGGAGATCTTTATCCTATTTGCTCTATTGGAAATTACTTTAATTGTCATATCTAGTTGTGGTCCTCGATACTAGTCTAGAAATTCTCTCTTTTTTAGAAGGTGATACGAGTCTAGAAACTCTTATGATAAAACTAATACCAGAAGGAAATTCGGGACATGTGACATTACCTTTCTATGAGAGAAGGGGTGAGAAGCATGAACTGTCCATCATGGAAATCGGGACCTGTCAAGATCTCGTAACCATTTTAGGTAGAGGAGCTATTATCTACCAACTTGTTTTCTTTGTCATATGTATCCTCAACTTTTTCCACCTTTAGGGAGTAAGATTTATGATGTGCTAAAGTGAATCTAGCTTTCTACACTATAAAAAATCTGTGGCATCAGAGGGTTACTTCCAGTTGCTACATATTTCTGGTCTTCCTATTGCAGGTTGAATCTGAGCTATCTGAACTTCCTTTAGAAGAAAGAATAGAATATTTGAAATCTCTTGGTGTCAATGAAAGTGGCCTTGGAAATCTCATCAGAGAAACTTATGGTCTCCTAGGGTTGCGTACATACTTCACTTCTGGCGAGAAGGTGAAACAAATAAAAGAGCTTTAGTGATTTTTGGTCATTGGCTTAGTTTTTGCCTTTTGGGTACTGTAGTGTATGAGTATTGAGTTTATCATTGGTCAACTTGCAGGAAACCAAAGCATGGACCATCCTCACAGGTTTGCTCTATATTTTCTCTATTTTAATCTTTTCTTAAAGTGAAAACAAGCAGTTCTGGTCCCTCTCTTATATTATTTTCCAATTTTGGTAGTTTTTTTATCTGGCTAAGCACATAAAATCTCCACTTTTCCTTGTTTTGCTCTTTTAAGCCTATTGTTAATGGCACTTCTACAAGTTAATAGAATCTACTTTGTTTGTCTTTCTTTAGTAGCTTTACTTAAATGGCAAATTAGCTTTTCTTTTAAATACCTGTGTCTTTTCCTCTGATTAAAATGTTTAGTTTTAATCATTTAAAAGGGGGGAAAAGGGAAAGCGCAAAAAAATCATATCTTTCATGCTTGTCGTTTTCTATCCCTCCTCTCACATTGTCTCTGCAAGGCACATTCATTCTCCCCTCCAATCAGCAGCCTTCCCACTTATTCTCCCTCTCCGGGCTGCTGCCTTTTCTCTCCTTTGGCAGCTCATGCAAACAACCATATGCAGCACTTTTTTCCGCTTCCAAGCTCCCCACATGGAAGTTCTTCTTCTCCCTAGTTCATTTTCTTTTTTCTGATGCTGTTTTACTGATCATGTTGTTATATTTCTGAGCCCAAGGTCGTGTTTGAGAACCAGTTGGATTCCAGATTAGTTCTCTCCGCCTTAGTAAATAAATTAAATATATAATAAAAAAATAATCACAATAGTTCCCCGTACATCCCACCGCACCAGATCCAACTCAATAGTCTTCTCCATTCTCCAAGTAGAAAAAAGAAAAAAAAGAAAAGAGTGACACACCACTTTCTCCCCTATTTCTTCTTTAAATCGCAAAATATCTTTATTCTCCGGATCCATCTCTTTTTTTTCTTTCTTCTTCTTTTCCTTCATTGTGGGTCAATTTTCTCGAGAAAAAGATTCTGGATGGTTGTTTAGGTCAATTTTCAAGAATAAACAAAAAGTTTTATGTGCTTAAAAAATAGAGGGACTAAAACTGTTCTCTAAAATTTTCCTTTACTGGGAACTTATAACTGAGTCACTTGAGCTTCTAGAAAAGAATAAAAATTCTTTTGTATTTTGCTTAAACTGGGTACAGATTTTAGTATTTGATTGGCTCTTGACTGACCACGTGGCATCTAACCCTTCACATCCTTTATCCTGAAATGTTTGTCTAACCATTATGATTATATAGGAATGACTGCTCCCCAAGCAGCTGGGGTTATTCACTCCGACTTTGAAAAGGGCTTCATCAGGGCAGAGACGGTGAGTATCATGTAAAAATAGGGCAAGTCATAAGAAACAGTAAACTATGCTTTGGTTACTTCCAAGAACTTCATCATGTCCATTGTTTTAGTTTTAAAGGACGACCATATACTCAATATTTCTGATAAAATTTCGTAGGCATGCATATATATCCTAAACATCGCGAATGTAATGATTGAGAGCTTAGAGCTTCACATTGGTTAGATCATGGATGATGAAGATATGCTGACAGTAGTGAAACTTTGTACTTTTGTGAATACAAATTAATGTGATTGATCTGTCAGTGTTTAGTCACCTTAGATGGATAGAGCAAGTCAAAGCAAGGTTTCACATGATAGGTGGAGTTTGATCAAACTGTTTTGTTATGTGATATGTGATTATCAGTGACTATGAAGAATAGAGTGTATTTTTTGGCTGGAACTGTAAGATTTGCTAACATGGTTATAACTTATAACTTGTAATCATGAGTCTGCATTTACCCTATTTTCCAGACATAGAGATTCTGTTTAAATGTTATTTTGGTGCTAGGTTCGTTTGTGCATAAAATAATACCTAAAAGATGTTCAGATAGTAGCTGTTGATAGGGTGGATCTTAGCTCAACCAACAACAAATATGAGTGAATCCAAACTAACTAGGCTGCTTACATGAAACCTCAGCATCCAGTTAGCTCCATTCAGACAAGTAGTAGTGGATATATGAATCCTCAATAGGGTGGATCTTAGCTCAATTGATTTAGGATTGGTTTGTTTGGTTGTGAATTTGAAGGTTAGATCCATTATGTTGCCCTTTTTAATGCTTAATTGTGTGGTTATCTTTTGTCTTTCATTTCAAGTAGCCCAGAAACTCACCACACTGATTATGTGGAACTAATAGAACTGTCTTATGAGTGCTTGGAGTTGTTTTGCTCAGAAGAAGGCTTAACTTGCCACAAACTAGATGTTGGTACCATTTCAGCTTAGTTGACCATCCCCTTCCAACCTCATGTGCACACCCAAGACTGGATGAGCTTGTTGTGAACAGACTCAACCATGGCAAACGTATAACTATAGTAGTTATCCTTCGTTATTTTTAGGAGAAATGAGCCTTAACAGTTCCAATGATTCGTCAACTAGGTGTATTTCTATTGTCTTGGTATGCTATTAGCCAAGTGTTTTTTCACTATAAGATTTTGAACGGGTTTCCCTTTACCTATTAAAATGAAAACTTTTTTTTAAGTTTTAAATGGTTTGTCAACTTTACTTCTTTGCAGGTTGCTTATGATGACTTTGTTTCTGCTGGTTCTTTTGCAGCTGCAAGGGAGAAAGGACTGGTAAGTTGGCACTTTCTGATCATTTATGGTTTCTTGATACTGTTACTTCTGTTGATTTTTGACCTCAGATGTTGGGAACTGTATAAAATGTCTTTGTAGTATTTGATTGAGACAGTAAAGCAGTATATAACCCATTGATAGTCTACCAACCTGAACCAAGTGTATGATTGAAATTTGAAAACTAGCCTTCTTTTCAATTTCAGATATATCTGAACCTAAATATGATATTCCCCCATGGGTCAAAGGTACCTCAGATATTCCTTGGCTTCCTGAAATATCTCGAGGACTCGTGATTGCCTCCCCTACCCCCAAATTGTAAAGGGGCTGCTAATCTCATGTAGCTTTTACTAGTATGTAGTTTTCTTTCATAAAGATAATTACTTGTGTAATAGAATGTAAATAGTGCGTCTTTTTTAGCACAGAGTCTACTGATCCTTGCAAACAAAAGAATAGATCAAGCTGGTTACAGGATTTATCTTTGTGTATGCAGTTGAGGTTAGAAGGGAAAGATTATGTTGTGCAAGAAGGGGATATAATGCTGTTTCGGTTCAATGTCTAATTGAAACACAGTTGGTGAAGAAGATTTCACGAATTTTTATGATGCTCACGGTTGTTTTGAACCATTCAGATTTCTGAGACTGCAGATTTTGCTATGAGAGGTTTTATGGTGAAGCATAAGATTTATGAGCTAGCCAGGTTTGTGAATTTAAGGCACTGCAACTGGTGCTGATGAGATAGATTTATGGTTTTCACTCAGCCGCTAGAAATCTCAATTTTGGCTCGTCATGTAACATTCAATGTCCATAGGTCTTTCGACTTGTGTAATATTATTGTAATTCTTTCACTCCTTATTACCCTCCCCATACGCCTTAGATGGGCACTGCAATATGATTTTAGCAATAAACGGAAAGAAGAAGATTCAAAAGTAGAACTTTTGTCAGTTTGATGGGTTATGAATTGTCCAAACAGTCTGCGCATTCATATAATTCTATAGCTTGAAACCTTAGCTGCATAGTTGGAGATACTTGGAACTTCTCTTTGCTCATTTTTCTTCTTGATTTCATTTGTGTGAGAGCATTAAATAAATAGATCTCGACAGCTTGACCAAACAAGGATAAATGTATAAGGCGTCCTGCTTTGACTTGCTGTTTTCACAGTTACTATTAGTCTATTACTATTTTCAATTGGAATGTCTAGTTTTTGCTGTGGTCAATTCTTAACACCATTTGATATGCTCTTTTGCACTATGGCAACTTGCTTTTCTAACGAAAAAAGAACAAAAATTGCCAGTTGTAGTTTTGCTTGGAAGCTAAGATGGAAGGGGTCTTTGTTTCCCTTCTACCAGCACTGCGCAGGTAAGGCGTACCTATTCTTTTATTATCTGGTCATTATATGTTCAATAATCAGATAACAATGACATTTTGTAGGTGGAATGTAACTTCATCTGTAGTTTATTATGTATGAGACAAATAGTAGGCGTGTTTGATTCCCTCATAGTGATTCGTTTATCTAGCTACTAAGACAACACGACAAATGATTGTATCTTATGAAATAATTCTGTCCTAATCGACGGGATTTTGTTTTTGTTGGGTAGGATTCTCGTACAAGTGAACCAATTGCAGAAACTGCGTTTTGTTGGTGTGTCTATTATTTGTCCAAGTGGTTGCCTTATCAGCAAATGCTTTGGCATTTTAAAAAAGAGATCCAAATAAAGGACAAAAGGTCTAGACAATATCTAGTACTATTCCTTGGAAATAATGCATATAGTGACACACTTAAAAAATAAAACGACATGGATTTATAGAAGCGACAAAGATATTGGAGAAATGTACGCATGAAAGCACTAACAATATTAATATCCAGTTAAAGAGAAAATAAAACATAAGGGTACAGTGAATTGAATGTACTTCTATCAATCCATGGGCACTTTAGTGCTTGTTTATTGTTAAAAAATTAAGATGTAATCTATTCCAAGATCTGTTGGTGCCCACTAAAACAATATCTCATCTTCGTTGGCATACGAGCTCTATTACAGTTGACAACACAGAAAATGTTCAGAGAGAAAAATAATTTCTTTTGGGGAATGGGAAGGCGGGATTATCTTTAGGTTTGGAAAAAAAAACAGTGGTAGCCTATAAAACCATAAAAGGCGTGATAAGTTTCATGATGTGAAGTTTTGGATTTAAAGATACCTGCTAATAATTGAGTTCTAATCTTTTTAATATATTTAATGAATTTATAATACATATACATGATCTTGGGTTCAAGCTATTGAGTTATGCTATCCTCCCCGGAAAGTCATAGACCATAAGGGGTTGGGAACAAGTTATCGTGGGGTTAGCTATTCTGGAATAACTTATCCCATTACTATGATATAAATGGTGGGATAAGTTATCCTAAACATGACAATCAAACAAGATACAATAATTTTATCTTATCACTATTTATTTTTATCTTTCACACCAACCGACCCCTAAAAGAATTAATAGAGTGACATCTCAACACTCAACAGGCATAAAAGGATTAAGTTTATTCTTGATTTACATTATTTTATGGTGTGCCTATGATTGCATATGTAGAGGAAAGATACAAGAGGACTTAGGCAAGTTCCTAGTTGGTTAAAGAGCTAACTTGTTATTCACCATTAATCACCTTAATTATAGTAGGCCATACTTATCTTTCTTCCAAAGACGCAATGAATAAAATCTTGATCATGAGTACACACATAGAGCAAACAGCACATGAGACCCCATCTGAAACAAAGACTAAAGGATAGCTTGTCTTTGTCATTTGAAATAATTTAATTAGGTCCCCAATTAGAACCATGAAACAATGACCTTCCAACCATATTCACCTTTCCATCTAGCAATATTCATCTTCTCAATAGCATATTTAAGTATTTTAATTAATGAAACAAAGAAGGAAGGAAGGAAGGAAGAAATTAAGAGAAGATGAAGAAGCTGAATTTGTTATTGAGGAAGTGTAAGACTTTGTCTAGCCAACTAGGAAGAAGCTCATCTTATAGTAGTTTAAGGTCAAAGTCCACAAGAGAAGATTTTTGGAATGTGGAATCTCATCAAGATAATAAAGAAGATTTTGAGACAATTCTTGTTGGCAACTCAAGAAGGAAATATGTGATAAAATCAAAATACTTGAGCCATCCACTATTGAATGCTCTAATAGAGAAATCAAAGCAGAAGCATGGGGAAAAAGATCATCTTTCTGTTAAGTGTGAGGTTGTTCTTTTTGATCATCTTCTTTGGTTGCTTGAAAATGCTGACCCCAACAACCTTAATTCTGATTCATTTGAGGAATTGGCTGATCTATATGTTGTTTATTAATGTGAATATTTTCATTATTATTCTACCTTTTGTTTTCATTTCTCTAGTCAAAAATATGTTTCAAGTCTAGTATTTTTTCATGTAATTAGTCTTAATAAATGTTGAGTGACTATCTTTCTCATAAAAAATGAGATGGATCTTAGTTTGCTATTATATATGCATTTTCATCATTCTTTATTCAAGTTGTTGATATCCGATGTAAGAATTATAAATCAATAAATTCCATTGTGTTTGGTAAATTGTGATTGTAGTACTGGTTTTAAGGAAATTCCACCACCAAGAGTAGTGATAGGATGAATATAATTCCTAGCCTTGCGAATGAGAAAAGTTATGATATGGAGCACATCTCCCAGCTAATGAGCTTATGCGGTGAGAATTCAAATTATGAATGTGACACGTATTGAATTAAGGAAAGGACATACACTACTAAGGAATGTAGATGGATTGAAATGATCCCTCCTCGAGTCCAGTGAATGAAAAAAATCACAAGTAAAAAATGTTATGCCATGGTAATATGTAATTAAAAAATCAGTAAATATCAAATACCATATGAAAACACAAAAAGAAAAAAAGGAAAGGAGAGTCCATCTTAACGCAATAAAAGCAATAGTTAAACGTTTGTAAAGATTTCTTAAATGGGGAAAGTGCTCTTCAACATGTACACCATTCTTATAAGAGAGTATCCTTAAAGATAATTTTTTCTTTTTTTTACTAATTATATAAATGTGACTCTCTTTTAGAATTTGATTGCACAAGAAAGCGTAATGAAAAATTTCAGTAGCTTAATTGGTTGACTAACTAAATCTTCACTTTATTGGTGAAAGTTTGATTCTCACATGTTTCCCTTCCCCATTTTAAAAAAAATGAAAATAAAATAAAATAAAATATAGAATCTATCTCGAAAAAAAAGAAAAATGTTCTTATGAGGCCTGAAATTCAAATTGGGCCCATAAAAGGGTTACAAGGCGACCCGTCCAATTTATTCAGTGGCCCGCATATGATACTCTCTCCTAACCCCCCCACCCACCCCGCGCCATTTCTCCAAAGTTGCCGATGGACAACATAGCATTTGTCACACTCTCCAATACTTGTAGTGAAGAGAAAAATATAATACTCTTAACACTGGGGCCTCTCATGGCGTAGCGTGGGTTTGACTATGTTTGCAGCCTTTTGTTTTCCTTTCCCAATTTCATATCGAGTTTAGGCTGCCTATGTGAGGTAAAAAAAACTCATCTTTTTTTTTTCTCTCCAAGAATCCATCACTATTGCGATTGATCTTCCTTTTTTCACTTTCTCTTCTTCATGCAGAGCTATCTTCACACACCCATGTTTTTTTTTTAATTTTCCAGGACCCCATTAATTTTGTTCCCTGAATTTGTACTGTGCCCAATCTTTATCAAAATAAGTGCTTTTTCTTCAATATTACTGTATTTATTATCCGTTTTTCCTCTTTAAGTGTTTCTTTTCACTTTTCCTATTCCTGGTTCTGTTGCTTTTCCTTGGTTATGTATGTTTGGCTGAGAACTTTTTGTTTTTATTTCGGTTGTTGGAGAAATAGGATATATTGGACCTCAACTAGTTTGGGATTGAAGTATAGTTGTTGACATATTGTTGATTGATTATGGTTGTTGTTGAACTTATTATCTATTTCTGTTGAGAAAGCTACCTGTTTTCCTAATGCCGTGTTGATTGTTGAGGCAGTTTTATCATCTTAAGAGGTTCATTCTTTCAGATTTTAAAGTAGCTGAGATAAATGATGTGATGGATAATCTTGTTGTAAGCTGTGGCTAACTAAAGGAAAAAAAATCTTGCCATGTTTATCTGGTGCCATAACACATTTGACGGATCTAAATAGCTTTCAAATTGCTTACTATTCACTTTATAGAGTCTATATTATCATGACTTGTATTGGACTGGAACAATAAAGTTACTCACGGCCGGCAGTGCTATAGTTTCTTTTAATCATTTGGATCTTTTTTACAGTCTTCCCTTTGGTGATGTTAACAATATTATATTCAGGAGATACGTGCGTTTTGACTGTACGGACTTTCATTTTCATTTTTGAGACTGAGTTTACTGGATATTGTTAAATCTTTTAGTTAACGTTGCAGCTTTAATTAAAGAAACATGTGAAACAAATTGGAATTTATGCTAAATTGTTGCATTGGCCGTTCTCTGTGGTTCGAGCACTGTTGTTCCTTTATCAGTTTTGACATAGATTGCTAGAGCATACCTCTATGATAGCAAAGATCTTGTCCTTGAAAGTCAAACTTTAGGGTGAATTTTTGGTTTTCTTCCTGTTGGACTTTGAATAACAAGTTTGTCAACTATGAGCAGAAATATGGATCGAGCAAGGTTAAATAAAAGAACCCGTTGCTCAGGTTCAACACCGTCAGAGGAGTCAGCCTTAGATCTTGAAAAATACTGTTGCAGTTATTCTAATCTTCCTTCACTTAGTCCACCAACACTTCAACCTTATGCATCGGCTGGACAACACTCTGAGAGTAATGCTGCATACTTCTCCTGGCCTAGTCGGCTAAATGATGCTGCTGAAGAGAGAGCAAACTATTTCGCGAATCTTCAGAAAGGGGTTTTGCCAGAAACTCTTGGCCGATTGCCCGAGGGGCAGCGAGCAACAACCTTACTTGACCTCATGACTATAAGGGCATCTCATAGCAAACTCTTGCGTTGCTACAGTCTTGGTACAGCAATTGGTTTTCGTATTCGACGTGGTGTTTTGACTGATATACCAGCAATACTAGTGTTTGTATCCCGGAAAGTTCACAAACAATGGCTTAGTCCAATTCAGTGTCTACCTACTGCTTTAGAGGTGATCAAAAGGATGCCTAATTATCTTTTATTCTATTTCTGTCACCCTCTCGCGAAAGATTTTCCTGAATTAGGACAAAAAAAGATGATGAAACTTTTACTTCCTTATAAAAACAAAAGAGGATGAAATTTACTTCATTGATTTTCTTTTATCTTCTCGTGCTGTATTCCTCCCCGTCACTTTTCCCGATAGGGATTGTTCAATTGTGTGAATTCAATTATTATTAGAGCCCAAAGAATCAATACTTGCTAAGAAATGTTATTCTTGCTTCATTTATTCCTTAGTTTTCTCTATGCTTAAATATGTTACTTATCGTCAGGGTCCTGGAGGTGTGTGGTGTGAAGTGGATGTGGTCGAGTTCTCCTATTTTGGTGCACCAGAGCCGACACCCAAGGAGCAGTTGTACACAGAGATAGTCGATGACCTGCGGGGTAGTGACCCATATATTGGTTCAGGATCTCAGGTAGTTTGATGTTTATCACAACTTTTTACTCTAAAGATGCTTTGATTGAGTTTTGATGAGTTCATATGATAGTTGAAGTCTAAGTAGAGTCCTAGAAAATGCATCAATTAATTTTCAAATCCCGCAGGTTGGGCAAATTTATGGTAAGTATTGCTATTTTCATGAGTCCTGTTAGTAGATCGACTCTAAGCATCTTGCATAGAACAACTATTTGGGTGTGGCAGATCCTTGGAGTCATCTGCTTCTTTGCTTCTGAGCACATTTTTATTTTTCTGAAGTGCTTATCATTCAGTATTGGAACTAGATTTATGCTTACCATATTTTTCTAAAACTTTGCAGTAAGGACAACTTATGTTAGTCTTATATTACTAAAAGGCATCTAATAATTTTGAAAAGGGTGGAAGAAATGGATGATGATTTCCTGTAATGTGTCTAAGAGCCCATAAACTTTATACGTGCACAAAGACACTTTTTGACACCTTTCTCCATTATTTGGTTAGACTCACATCCCTTCTGAGTAAATTGGTTAGTCATCAAATCAGTTGAGTTCCTTTGAAATCTCCAGCATTTTAAATTGCATTCTAGCAAAGGTTAATACATTAAAAAGGGACTCGGGGAAAGGTTTTGTTTGTCAACAAGTTAGTTGAGCTTCTTTGTTGAGATCTCCAGTCGTTTTTAACTGCATCTTAGGAAGATAAACAATTAAAGAGTCTGCAGAAGAAATCAGATGTAAACTACTTGTTTGGCTTGTCAATTCTTTCTTCCCTAAGGTTATCACTCTGATCGTACATGTTAATTCACCACATTTTATTGGAAATATTTAGGTAGCAAGCCAGGAGACATATGGAACCTTGGGTGCTATTGTGAGGAGCCTGTCAGGCAATCGACAAGTTGGTTTCCTAACAAACCGGCATGTTGCTGTTGACTTAGATTACCCAAATCAAAAAATGTTTCATCCTTTACCTCCAACACTTGGACCTGGAGTATATCTGGGTTCAGTGGAGAGAGCTACATCTTTTATCAGAGACGACCTTTGGTATGGCATATTTGCTGGCATAAATCCAGGTTAAGTGTTTCTTCTTACCTTCTTTCCTGATTTATGTTGGAAGGAAGAATGTTCTGATGCTACAAATCATTATTGAAATTCGCTAAATGAATAGTGGATTATGATGCCTCTCCTTGTTCTTTGGTAAATATGTCTTGTGATACTAATCCTTTCTCCATCATCAATTCATATCTGTCATTTCTCGGATAGAAGAAGGTTATGTAAACACTTATTCGAGATCTCACTAATCAGATTCCACTGTATTGATCCATAAGGTGTTGTATGAAATGAAATATAGTCAAATGATAAAAATGAGGTTGTCTTGTGATTATATTTTCATCCTGCCTCCACAACATATCATGGATTAGATCTCTTATAGTAGAACTAACTGCAAGGGAAACCCATGCTAGAAATCTTCATTTTTGTTTCTTTCTATGTTTTTAGATAGATGAAAAGTTATTCTTTGCGCACTTGCATGTTACCTGCTCTGCTCCTGAAGGTTCTTAATTTGTTAGAGTTATTATTTTTCTTGTTGCATTGGTAATATTTCTAAATGTGGAATTGATTACTCGTGCAGAGACATTTGTTAGGGCAGATGGTGCATTCATCCCTTTCACAGATGATTTTGATATGACCTCTGTTACTACTTCGGTTAAGGGCATAGGGGAAATTGGAGATGTCAAAATTATAGATTTGCAATCTCCTATTAGTAGTCTCATTGGAAAGCAAGTGACGAAGGTCGGAAGAAGCTCTGGATTGACTACGGGGACTGTCTTGGCATATGCCCTTGAATACAATGATGAGAAGGGGATTTGCTTCTTGACTGATTTTCTTGTCAATGGAGAAAACCAGCAGACGTTTGACCTTGAAGGAGACAGTGGAAGTTTAATCGTTTTAAAGGGTGAGAATGGGGAAAAACCCCGACCAATTGGTATTATTTGGGGTGGAACCGCAAATAGGGGACGGCTTAAACTAAAGGTGGGACAATCTCCAGAAAACTGGACTAGTGGAGTTGACCTTGGGCGCCTGCTCAATTTCCTTGAACTTGATATCATCACCAAAGATGAAGCTCTAAAAGGTTTGTGGTCTTCAGCACTTGATTTCTGCCGTTAAAGAAAGCTGATTTTTTCTTTTTTGGTTACATGCACAAAAAAACAAATCTCCAATGTGTTTTCCCCCCTAAATGTATCTTTTACCATTGTGCTTTCTAATTTGTTTATCAGGCATAGGGCTTACAGTTAGTAAGTGATGTTGAGACTTGAGAGTGATACATCCCAAGTTTTTTCAGAGGGGTGGTTGTAGAAGGAAAAACATGCGTGATTTAGAGTGGACGAGAAGCTAAGAAGCTCAATGGATGACTAGATCTTTAGAGACGTACTGCGAGTTGTTAGATCTAACTATACTAAATTGGCCTATTAGAAGCCACTTGGCAATTGGCTGATTATCTTTCTCAAAGTGGGCAAGTTTCATTGGTTGACATCAAAATTAAATTAACCATATCTTTATCAAAACCATCTCTCTAGATTTAGTAGTTTGTATTTTGACATTTGTTGAAAAATTTGTGTATGCAAAGGGTTCCTAGAAGGCATGATAAATTGCTTTGTAGAATTAGTTAATTAGTATCCCATTGTTTGCACATTAGTTCTCAGGCATCCAGTAGGTCTGTTTAGCTTCAGAATTCAGAAGCACCTGTATAATGACTTCTTGAAATGACATGCTCAATTTCCTCTAGTGACGTTGTTTGGGTAGACGATATGCCTTTCTTCATTTGTATAATGTGTGTAGGATAAAGCAAGTGAATTCCATCCCTTCTGCTAACCGTTAGTATTTGCACCACAAGATGGAATAGAACTAAGCTGACTCCCATTCTTAATCCCAATCCATGGAGACAAAATAATGTCTATTCAAAGTGATGTAGGTTCCGTTGCTTTAAATCCTGTCACATCTGTAGGACTTACTCCGATAAATTTACCATTTCATCGATGTACCCTCTTTTTTCCAATTAAAAAATCTACAATTCTTTGAGGGTATGCTATAACCTTGTCTGTGTCCATCACTGGTGTAGTTGCAGTGCAAGAACAGAGAGCTGCCTCTGCCACAATGGTGGGCTCTACGGCTGGGGATTCTTCACCTCCTGATATAATGCTTCCAAAGGACAAAATAGAGCCTCTTGGGCTTCACATTCAACAAATTCCCTTGGAAGATGGCATTGGTGGCCCTGATATAAACTCTTCACCTGTGGAAGCTACATTTAACTTGGAAGAAAGTGGGATCAACTTTGATGCAAGTGTTGAACATCAATTCATTCCAAGCTTCAATGGGCAACCTCCGGCTAATCAAGACGATCATCGTGATAAGTCAGCATACGAGAATCTCTCAGCTCTTAGGAAAGGCTCTGATGAAGACATCAGCTTTTCTTTGCAGTTGGGTGGTCATGAATCCAAGAGAAGACGTTCAGAACCTCCACCAAGCGCAGATGAACCAGAATGATTTTCTCCTTTTATCTGCTGGTACATTTTACTTTGAGGTCTTCCACGGAAATGCATTTGGTGTTTGGTTCTAAAACAAAGAAAGAGGTCCAATTTGGTTTTTGAGGTGCTAAATTTTCATCATGTGGCCATTGATGGCAACCTGTGTATGAAGAGTTTTTGTATTTGAACATGTCAGTAGTGCAAAATCCAATTGTAAAATACATGCAAGTTAAAAATGAGTCTGCTTTCTTGAGCTATTTTGATTCATGGCTCCATGCAGTCTCAAAATCATCAACATGAAAAACTTGCCTTTGATGTATATTTACTTATGCTGGATATCTTAAGAAACCAAGTGTTGAACGAAAAGAACCGAATGTGTGTATATATATGTATTGCATGTGCATGTGTTTATAGGCACTGCCAGTGCTAGGATTTTTTAATAAGGGGTTTAAAATTTGAAAACTAAACACACAAACTAATCGAAGGGGATTTGACATCTATTATATATATATAAAAAATAATTTTAATCATGTATAAATAATACTCCTTCTGTCCCAATTTATATGACTCACTTTCCTTTTTAGTCAGTCCCAAAAAGAATGACAGATTTCTATTTTAAGTAACAATTTGCCTATAAAATGTCTTTTTTACCCTTAATGAAATGATTTACAACCACACAAATTTCTATCATTCATTTTGGATCACAAGTTTTAAAAGTCTTTCCATTTTTCTTAAAGTTTGTGCCAAATCAAAGTACATCATATAAAATGGGACGGAGGGAGTAATATTTTCCGCTGAATGGGTTCAGATGAACCCTAACAGAAAGCTGGCTCCGCTCCTGGGCACTGCGGTTAAATGGATGGGTTATAATTGTTCTTTTATTATTTATTTAATTCTCAAATCAAGTTAATAAAAATCCTTTACTTGTACTTATCATGACTATATAAAAAAATCGTGAATGAATCAATAAGAAATTGAAGGTACTTTGTAAAAAAAATAATCACAAGATACCTTTATTTGGACACGCTATTTAACCAAATTTTTAGGCTTAAATGATGGTGCCAAAGAGTACATGTTCAATTTGTTTGGGTCCAACATTGTCCATCCATAGGGCTGTATCTTAGAAGCCCAAATGCTCCAACACAAGAATGGGCCTCCAATAATTTCTGTCTCCGGCGATCAGCTGAACGACCACTGTTCCCCGCGGCTGCGAACTGTTCTGTTCCTCCCTTTTCGAGTTGTGCGTTTCGCTCTATTCCTCTCGCATTTGGATTCCTCCTCTCCCTCTCTCTCTCTCTCGATATTGAGACTTCCATGCTTGGTGAAATCGGTTGCAGTGCAGCGTCTACCTCTGGTGCGTTAAAAAGCCTCAATTTTTCGATCTTCAAGCTCAACCTTTTTCCTTATTCCTAAACTTGTCACATATTTATAGCTTGTTATCTGCTAAGTTTTTTTTTATAGGCGATACCTAGTAGTTGGGATTAAGGTTTAGTGATGTTGGTATATTGGTTGCTAATAGTGTTATTTGTCTGTTAAATACAGAGAAATTGAACTCAAATTATTGAGTATAGGATGAAAAAGTTGGTCCAGTAGGGATATTGATACTGAGAGTTCATATAGTCGACCTCAATGGTGGAAGTTTGTTATTTTATTTCATTTTATTTTCTAAATTGACTGGTTTTCTATTTGTCATTCAGTGGGTATGGTCTCGAGTTAATATATTTCAGCACAAGCAGTGCAAAGTCTAGAGGATTTCATGGCAGGCAATGGCCTGCCAGCTCTGGGTCGTGTGAAGCTCAGTGATTTGGTACCATTGGAAGGTCTTCCTTCCGATTCGTATAAATTATCGGTCTCAACTTTGTCACAGTCATTGGCTCAGTATTCAGCTGCCATTATCCAGCTATCCACAAGTGATGGAGCTCTTTTAAGGTCTAGTCTAGAGTCTGCCCGACTTTACTTTCAACATAAACCCTCTTATCCTTCTGCAGATGTTATTCATTCTGATGACTCTCGTGAGTGGTGTAAGACCTCTGGTTACCATGCAGATCCTCAACAATGGCAAGAAACTTATGATTTCAGGCCAGGGCTTACTCCTTCGGAACCCACCAGTGATATTGATTTCCCTCCTGCTGGTTTGTCTGACATATTCTCTTTGCTTGGAAGAGCAGCAAGAGATATATTGGATGCCATCAGCTTCTATTTAAATCTGCGTAGCTCTCCATTTACTGAAATACTTGATAATGTTCCACTCAGAAACCGAGAAATATCATCCTCTGTATTATCCGTCTGTTGTCATGCCAGGCCATCTTTTCAGGGTGCTCAGCACCATGGCCTGACAACGCAAGAGGATGGTCAGTTAGGGATGTTCTCGGATCATGAGCATCAGGTTGACAGAAGCCTTGTTACAATTGTTAAGTCGGATAGGCCTGGTCTACACGTGAGAGATTTTCACGGTCACTGGGTTCTTGTGGATGGTGATCTTGGCCCCCAGGAAGCAATAGTTTATCCTGGCCTTGCATTATATCAGGCAACTGCGGGCTATATCAGCCCTGCACTTCATCGGACGGACATTGGTAATCAGCAGGGTAGCATGTATGGACGCTGTTCCCTTTCTTTTAAACTTATGCCCAAGTCCATGACCAACCTCAATTGTTCAGAGATGCGGGCTGCTGGTCACGGGGTTGAAGCTCAATTCCAGCTTCCCGTACCAGTTGATGACTTCATGCAGAGATCAACTGATCAGTTGCTTATCAGGAGCAATTTCCCTACATTCAACTTTCCAACAGTCCAAGATGGTAGGACATCCTTTTTTTCTTTTTTCCTATTTGCATTATCAGTATGGAAATGAAAATCTAGAATTATTACTTTTTTGTTTCTATTCTCTTTTTTATATTTAAATGAATTAATAGACACGATAAGGATAAGGTGACTTAGAATTGGCTTTCATGGATGGTGCTCCCTAATGTTTTCAGTTGGAGTGCCAGTTGACAACTTGATTAGGAAAGAAGGTTGTTCATAATCTTGAAACTTCTATGGTTTTTGAAAAATGTGAGTCTAAAATAGCGTCTAGTTAGAGTTATCATGATTATGAGTCCACACAACTAATACCTCCGAACAGAAGTATTAATTTTTTTTTTAAGGATGGTAATGTATTCCTGTTTATACATAAATACATATATATATAAACAAAGCACAAAGATTGTGCTGGAAACCAAAACATGGGTGTTACATCAGAGAAAAGAACCTCAAAACAGCATTCCTTCTTCTTCTTACATGGAATCCAAGACATCTTGACTTGTATTAGGATCATCTATGCACTCAGAATTAGACCAAAAACTCAAAAGAAGGATACAATTCATCTTAATTTTCTGTAAGGAGCTGGTTGTAGCTTCAAAATATCTTAATTCCTTTCCTTCCAAATACATCCAAAGAAAAGCATTTGGTGTTAATTTTGAAGATTTATTCAGAACAAAAACACAATGCTGACTGAAGCTGCTGTATCACGTATGATTGTGGTCAGTAATATGAAAAATTTTGTGACAAGCTTAGCCGTTTTTTAAAAATTGGAAGTGAAAGGTCTTAGTTTTACTTGTTGAGGACCTGAAGGGCTGTTATTATCTCAAATATCTGGAATGACTTTCAAACATGGTCAAAGTAGATAAAGCAGGCTCTATTGGTTAAATTTTATGAGTTAAAAGGTGCCAGATTCTGTTAGTTTCTTTCTGTATCACTGTGAAGGAGGTATCTAGAAGCCGAATCTACTTGCAGTTTCAAGTAATGGAACTAAAGAAGGATGTCTTTTTATTGTTACATTTTCTTGTGTTTTATTCTCCCATGTTTTCTCGTAATTCTGATAGTTTTGGTGTTTTTTACGTTTCCTCAAGCAATATATTACTGCTGGCTGGATTTTTTAAACATTGAAATGAGCTCTTTTCTGCTAGTATTCATTAGTAAGAAGCTTTTAACAACAGGTCCTTGGATCGATGAAATGCTGGTACAGGATCTATGAAGCCCATGATGAGGAGGAGGAAGAGTAACTCAAGATCTAAACCTCTTCCACCTTCAAAGAGGTTGAGATTGGAGGCACAAAGAGTTCTCAAAGAGAGAGTTCAAGACATAGCTGATAAAAAGGGCATCAAGCTGAGGTTCTGCACCTTAAAGGATTGTGAAAGTCACATCCAGTCACTTGATTGCCCATGTACGAACATAAGAATGGAAATTGGATGGCCACCGGGAGTTCCATTTGTTCACCCACATGATCTCCCAAATAAGGCTAAGATTGGATTTCTTGAAACATATGAACCTGGTTGGTCTGCAACTCATGATATGGAGTTGAGCCTAATCGATCCCGGACAGCCAAGTCAACACACTTCTAACTGTAACTATCATTCCCCTAATTAGCCTTGCTTTTCTGCATCAGTAACTTTATTTAAGCAGTAGACGTTTCTGGTTTCTTTAGTTGCTTATGCATGAGAGATGGCGTATAAGTTCACATCTTTCCTATCTTCTGCATTAGCCATGTTGCTAGTACCATTAATCCATTTGAAGAAGCATTTCTATTCATCTACTCATGCATTCTAGAAGTTCACACCCTCCCTCCCTGTTCTTTTCTTTTTGGCTCTTGTATATACTGAAAGCAAAAATGTGTTTTGCAGGAATCTATATCGCTATCAGAATGCTGCCTGATGAGTGCTTGGATTCATTATACCAATATTTGGCTGCTTAATTATGCTTGTCTCATGCAGATCTTGCTAATTTGTATACGAATTTCAATTAAGATATGAATGCACAATGAGCTTTTCCTTTGTTTATCCTAATCGTTGTCCCTGTACATATTAGTTTGTAAAATTTGATGGAATATTAGTTCTAAATTCCCAATGTACTCGTAGTTTTCTCGGCTCTCGTACTCTTAGCTCTTGTGGAGCATTTTATGTTGGCCAAAGAGTTTGAATTTATATAGTGGTTGGATCTTAGAAGCTAAGTTAACTTTCCCGTTTTCATTTTTCAACCCCTATTTTGCTATTTTATTCAACCAATTGGACCGTTATGTTGTTGGATCAGCATTGGCTTTTTCTTTGATTCCATATATTATGGTGTTTGTAAACTTTTGTTAATGTCAATGTTTCCTCTACTGGAGAGAATTGTAAGAGGATAGTAAACCAACAATAGCAAATAACAATTATGCCTCAGTCCCAAACAAGATGAAGTAGAATATTTAAATCCTCATGCTTCATTTAAACACAACTCACGTCAAGGGAAAAAAGGATGTTAGGTTCTTTCATCAGACGTGACAATGAGCCCCTTTGGCACCCTTTTTGGTTCAGAATGAATGTAAACTATTTCTTTTCCAATATTTCTACAGAGACAGCGTAGTACAGAGCTTTATCTTCTACAAGAGCAATTACATTACTACTAATTTAAGAAAAATAACGCAACCGGTGGATCAACAGAGTTTGCCCAGATATGTTAATCGTTCCTTGTCAGCAATCGGGGGAACACTGCGATTGCCTCATAATTTGCTACACTTTCTGTTAATCACCACGAGGCCAAAACTGTTGGGACTTCAATATCCAGTAGGTCCTCGCAATTGTTGTTGGTTCTCAAATGGTAGTTCGATGGATGCTGCATTGCCATAGAATTCTTCCAGGTTGTAGTACTCACGCTGCGGAGGAAGAAATAGATGAACAACAACATCACCTGTAATTAAGAGAGGCATGGAGCGACATATCAGCAAGAAGAATAACACATTTCATGGCATACTACATGGTTGCTGCAAGGGTCAAATAGTAGCACATAGTATAGCATCGCCTTATCAAAACAAACCACTCATGTTTAGTCCTTATAGCATTGGAGGTAACATTCTTTCTGACCCTGACCATAACATATTTGGCCCCCCTGGGATAGCTAGTCCATGTTTTAACCAGAAGTTAACCTTTGCACGGGATGATTTTTGAAAAGCACTACCCATATGAAGCAGGGCATGATACAAACTAATGCTCTCTGGCGGGGTCAGAGATCTCTGTGCCATGAACCTTTAAACCCCCTTTTCTTGCTCACCTGAATAATAACGGATTTTTGCAAGTTCCTTCATGGTTTGATACCTTGTAACAGTTAAGCACCATGTTTGGGTAAGTTATGTTGGACAGTTTGAAGCAACACAGTTACAGTAAGTAGTCGGAGGAGTGGGTTAGTCAACAACAAAGTTACTGCCTTCTAATCCTAATGTGCAGAAGGATATTGTCCCTTAACTGCACTGGTTTACGTATGAAATTAAAAAATAGGGGTGAATCAAGAACAAGGGCAATAGATAAATTCATATCCAGTGAAATTCTTCAGCCATGACACAAATAATAGCAGGACTATTGAAGTACCATGAATTACTTACCAAAGTCTAGTAGCGTCCACGAGTTGGGTTTTGAATCTCCAGAAGCAACTCTTCCATATTGTTCCTCAGCCATATCTCTTACTCTGGTCCTTTATGAGAAATTTAGACAAACTTCAGAATTACAAAGAACAATCCTCAATCCTCTTCGTCTATTTATTCATTTGCGATTATTTATGCTGCTGCTGGTTAATATACAATAGAAAACCTCAAGTTATGATATCATACCCAATGGCATCAATCTGTGGGCGAGAGAATGCAGTAGCAATAATGAAAAACCGAGTCCAATATACTAGAGGCTTGACAAAGAGAACCTTTATATCTCCAGCCTTGACATCACTTGCAACTTTAGCCACAGCCATTGCAACTGCATAGAGGGAATAGCACTGTCAATGATTTCTGCCTAAAGTCAATCATCATATTCATTCTCAGATTCTAGTGTGCTTTTTTGGATTATATCTTTTATAATTTTCTGTAGTTTGTTGATGATGCTTAAATAGTTTAGGTAAAAATATTTCACCACTAATATACATTAAAAGTAAGCAACATAATCAGTAAATGTCACCAAAACAACTCAAAGATATAGTAAGCAAAAAATAAAAATAAAATAAAAAAAATAAAAATATATATATATATATAGTAAGCAAAATGATGTGAATCAAATTACAATTACCTTTGGGCTCTACTACCTTAAATTCTATAATATAACTAACAATTATATTAACGTAAAAAAAACTTACAATTATGTTAGAGAGTTCTGATATAAATAATATTATCTGAAATACCTTCTGGTAGGACTACTATTAGATTGAAGGGCAATGAAAGAACATGAACATTTTAATGCAAAGAGTTCCTACACATAAGAATGGAGGATATTCATGACATTTTCAATGAGATTTTTGACGGAACAACAAATGAGACATGTATGGAATTGATTAAGCGACTAAAATGGATGGTTTTTAAGCTAAAAAGGTTCTCAGCCTATTTTTTCACAAGATAGAGGTCTAATGCAATTACATCAATCATAGGGGGGAATACTCTTTTTTCCCCAAAAGGAAAATAACAAAAACAAGAATATAGATGCTCCATGAGTTATGAAATTAAAGTTGGTCAACACGTTCTTCGATATCATAAAAACAAGGAAGCTAAAAGATAAAAATCAACCGATGTTCCTAAGATAAAACTATAAGCTAAGAGGTACATGCCACCATGAAAAGTAAAACTATAAGCTATGAGGCTCAAAGATTCGGCAACATGAGAAAAAATCAATTCAATTAACAATTTAGAACAACTTACAGGATAGGCTTTCAGCATCATCATCAATCTCCTCACTTGCAGGTTTTTGGTCATTTCTTTTGAATACCACTTTCCCATGCGTTCTTAGGAGATCATCAAACATGTCATCTGTATCTTCACTTACATTCTGTACCAAAAGTATTCATGTTAGGTGCAGCATCAAGCAGAAACATTATCATACATTCATATTTTCCATTTTTGGCAAAGGATTTGTTCTAAAATATTTGATGTTCTAGAAAAACAAGAAGCATTAATTGCTTTTTCTCCCAAAAATTCACCCTTGTTTCTCCAATTAGTGGAGTGTTGATTAAGTGAGACATTTTAGAGAGATAAAAAGATAGTTTGGACATATACAAAAACCTTAAGATGTCACAACTCACTTTATTGAGTATAAACTATCTTTTTTTCCAAGTTCACTCACTTTTGCAGAGACTTTTATCATATCTAATACAACTAAACCAACAGCACAAAAATAAAGGCAAAGGCTACAGATTCTCTTAATCAATGTCTTCGGAAGGGGCAGTAAAGTTGTATTAACAGTGAAATGCAGTTAACTCTTTCCTCTTTCTATTAGCAAAGCCAAGATTATCCTTTGAGTTAGCTGGAAAATCTAACAAAACATTCTTTGCAACCAGAAAAATAAAATTTGAGACTGCTAATTAACAGGTTCTTTTTTTTTTATAACCGAGAAATCCGTCTGTGACCCGCCCTTTGGACCAATCACAGCCTTCTAAACTCTGTGGATAATGGGTGCTAATTAACAAGTTCTTGTGTAAAATTCAAATAAAAAATTGGCGTTCAATTCACAATAATGCCTTCTGAACTTCAACAAAATGCAACAACTATGACTTCAACAACAGAAAAATCCAAAACAATTCGCAAATAGTGGTGTAGCTTCACAAGAAAAGAAAAAGGGGGAAAGCTTGAAGCTTTAGGGAATACCGAACCAATTGCCATTCTAGAAAAATCCATAGAGCTGCTTCTGGAAAATTTCAGATCTTTATAATGAAATGGGGTATAATTAGAGGAATTCAAAGTTAAAGAATAAAGCTTTCTGGTGTTAGCAGCAAGCTTAGCTTCCGTACGACCGCCGGAGACCAAAATTCCGGTGGAGGGAGTGCAGGGAAGAGGATGAATGCAGGAGTGTACTTTCATTTTTCAATATGGGGTTCGTTATTTAAACTTTTGAAGATACTGCTCAAGAGTTTTATAGGAAGAGGATTGTATGGGGAAACTCTGTTGCTTGCACCAAATAAATTTTCTATCTTCTCATCCTATATAAGTATCTCTCTTTAATATCTCTGTCCCATTTTCGTCCTATTCTGGATAAGATGGATACTTTCATGTCATTCCCAAACATTATGTGTATCAAAGTGTCAATTCCAATAAATGTTGAACTAAAAAATGGAAAGTATTTCATCCACAAAAAGAGTTTCACTTCATGGTTATAAGGGGAGGAAGAAACAAGTTTTTTTTTTTTTTTTAACCATGTTGTAATGGTTAAGATAATGAATAAAAAGAAACGTCAATTTAGAACATAGTTAAGAGTTATGACTACTATTTGGCTTAAAGGTGTAACTTCACTTCTTAACGAAGGCTGGGCGAGCCATCGTTATCCTGATTGTGCAAGATGGAAAGAAAACAACTAATGTGTTCCACTTATTGAACAAAGGTTCTCTGATTGGTTTGTGGCGCCTGAATGCTGAAGCATCCTTTGGGGATCATCTCATCATTCATACAGGGTGGATGAAGGGGTTAGTTCATGAATTTTTCTTTTTCTTTTGCCGCATTTTATCCAAAGGGTTGAAGGGAGATAGTGCATCAAAGTGTTCATAAAGGGTCAACTTGATACTCTTTCCTAAAGATCTCATATGAGGGAACCGTCTTATTACTAGTTGTGATACAAAAGTTTCAAAAAATAAAGCCAATGATAGATTGCTAGAGTCCATTTTAAGGAAATATTCACTTTGTACGAATCCGTTGCATAAATGAAGCCAACGGTAGATTACACTTTGGGTAGCTTACAACAGTTGCACAAATTACTCACAATCCATATGAAACAGAATCCGCCAGTACAACTTTTCTACAAATCTGCAAACATTCACCATTCCTCAGATACACTGAAGGCTAACAACCAGCTGAACACTCCAAATTGAAGTGGAAATGCTACACTATTATACAAAGTATTCAAATTCTATTGCCGATACAGTTACAATGATAAGTGGACTCAATCCTATCGTAGGGGTGAAATATAAAATTCCGATCTCTATCCCTGTTATTCAATACATCAGATTCATAGGCAGAGGTCGACCATAAGAGCATAAGCTTTACTCAGTTGCCAAAAAATCCTGGACCTGCTTTGGAGAGTAGTTCCTGGCCGGCATCTTCACCCATCCGTATCATGTCTTCAGATGTATAGGGTCCCTTTCTAGAGGTTTCAATAACTGAAATTAAGGGAGACAAGATTATACATCAATAAACATAAAGAATACGTAACTCACACATCCCTCAGAATTCTGTAACTAAGGAGTAACGTTTACCTCGAGTTCCATCTGGAGAGGCAACCAATCCTTTGAAAATACAATCTCCATCTTCACCTCGACAGGCATAGCCAGCAATTGGGGTGCGACAAGACCCATCCAAAGTCGTCAAAAATGCTCTCTCACAAACTATTGCTAATCTGGTTTCTTCATGATTTAACGCGGCAATGTAATTGGCCTATAATTGCATCCGATAACTATGAGCGAAATAAAGCCCTCAAAAAAGGAGAAATGAACAATGGTAGAGCAGGAAATGTTTTTGTAATAACAGAGAAGAGTGCTAAATACCATTGTCTCATCATCACTTCTGCAGGCAATACCAATGGCCCCTTGAGCAACAGCTGGTAGCATATCCTCTATAGAAAGGATCGATGATACATTTTCTGTCATATTCAGACGCTTAAGCCCTGCCAGTGCCAATAATGTAGCTTGAACTACCCCCTCATTCAGCTTCTTCAACCTTGTCTGAACATTGCCTCTGAAATTCTCCAACACCTATAAACAAAATTCACATAAAATAATTAGCATGACTTGTCAAACTAAGTAAAAGTAAAGAGGAAAAGTTGTTAGATTGGCAGAACTGAGCTAAATAAGAAAATTCAGGCCAGAAGTAACCACCATAAAAAATTTCACCACAAATTTTGCTTCATCTAAAAGATATTCAGATATGGAAAACTTGAGCTTCACATTTGGCTTATTAAGAAAACAATTACTGCTCCTGGAGCATACCAAGCCATGTAACATATCAGAACAAGTAACAAACAATCCTCAATTTACTCTTTCTTCGTTCATTGGTCATCCTACCCACATTTTTGAGCACACATAATTTCTTTAATTATTTCTCGTGTCAACATATTTCTAATTGTTGCAAACAATCTAGCTCCAAGTAATAGCATAAGTAACCTATTTAACTTTCTAGTTTTTACCTTCATAGAAGGCATATATGCACCAACACAATACATGAAGCGACTCAAATAAATTATGGTTGCAGCTTGATGGAAAATTTTACGGAGACTCTTAGTTCACTTTGTTTCTGATATCAACACACACTCAGAGATTGGTAGGTCTTCTTCAGAGACTATGATGTGCTATGTAATAGACTTACATTGAGTGAGGGATAGCGGTGGAGAATCTGGGACTTTCTCCTCAGTGAAGCAGTACCAATTGTGCTTCCTGATGGAAGTTCAGCCAGGGAACCTGCAGTTAAAGAAATGAATGCATCCCTCACATCTTCACGTGGAAGGTTGCACGGTAAGATTGTCTTCTCTGGCAGATATGTGGGCACATCTTTCATTGAGTGGACAGCAATATCAATATCACCATTGATGAGGGCTTCGTCTATTTCTTTTGTGAACAACCCTTTTCCACCAATATCTGCAAGAGGCTGACTTAATATCTTATCACCTGTGGTTTTTATTATTACTATCTCAATGGCTCCCTCTTCAGCCAGGTCAGGATATGAGGCTATTAGCTTTGCTCGAGTCTCATAAGCTTGGGCAAGAGCTAGGGGGCTGTCCTACACAAGTAATTGCATATGTAATCCATAAGAGAAGAGTTTTAGCAAAAGCACTTCATAGATATATCAGTCAGTTTTTCAACATTATCTTTATCAAAAAAAAGAAAGATATATCAGTCAGTTTCTATCATCCCACCCACACACGCAAAAAGGAGAAAGAATGAAGAGTTAATCCAAATCGATGTTGAAACTCATCCCGTACACATTACATGGTTGTTACCAAATATGTTCATGGAATAAGGGAAGTATGCACAAGAGATTTTTATTCATCAAAAAGAATATAGATTGGCTAGAAAATATATGCCAGGGGGAAAATGCAAGGAGAAAAAAAGGGTATATCTACTGCTAACATTAGTCAATTTCTAACAGGCAAGCACAAAGAGGAGTCAAGCATACAAAGTTGTATTTTTGTTTTCCCCATAATGCCAGATCCCCTTAAAAAGCTTACATTTTGACTAACACTAGCACACATCTTAACTAAAATACAACACATTATCAATAAAAGCATAAACATGACCATTAACTAATGTGGAAACAAATTGGGATAAAGCTAATCCAAAATATGTCCAACTATCATCATTACATTACAGGGCAGCAAAGGTCAGTAGGATTATATATCTACTCTTCAAAAATGCCTACGGGTGTGTGCCAGATCCTTCAAAAATGCACTACTTTTGGAGGATATGAGAGAATAAAGTTAAATCTAGATTCTGTCCAACTATGGGGCCATTACCCTCGCATTTTCATTTCTGATTACTAAATGTGCTGAGACTATTGAACTAAATGACACCTCAGTGAACAATATGGTTAATTATACCCTCAATGCCACTGACAATTACTCCCTCTGTTCACTTTTACTTGTTCATTGTACTTTAAATACACTAATCAAGAGAAAAACATAAGACTAAAGCATTAATTATTTAATCTCGAATCATTTATCAAGGCATAAGACTAAACACCAATTTTAGTTGGTAAAAGCCGCACATCCAATTTTTCAGTTGAAAGACTGTAACTTCAATCTCAGATAAACCCAATTAGGCATTTTGTACAAATGGATTGGGTAAAGAATTGACAGTACCTTCCTCGTGTTCCAACTCTGATGACGGCGACCTTAGTTTGAGCTTGCTGTTCTACAGCAATGGAAGCCCTGGTAACGTGGACTCGCCGGCGTTGAACTGAAACTGCAGATTTCCGGCAAGGCGAAGAAAACCCAATTGGTAAAAGGGAACCGGAGCTCAAATTTGAAGCATTTAGAGTGACAAATTTCTCCATTTTCGAAGGAATTGATTTGAGAGAAAGCGAAGGTGTTTTTTCTTTGTTGTTGGCTACTTATCCTCAAAGGTCATCCAGCTAACATCAGCTGTTTAAAAATCTTAAAAAGCGGCTTTTGGGCCCACTTGCCGTGTCTTTAACCACTAAGATGCTGCCACCTCATTTTCTCACCTTTGCACCTCAACCAAATCCACGATCCAGAAGGAAAGAAAATATACATAAAAGAAAAAGAAGAAAAAATCAAAATGTTTTTTTTTTAACAAAGAAATGCAAATAAGGTCGACTATTTAACAAATTAGATGATTTGTTTAATTTTGTCATCAACTAATTTTGAGAAAAAAACGATGTCTTATTCCATTACCTATCAAATTTAATATTCCTTTATGCAAGAAAATTATTTGGACTAAAGATTACTATGAATTTAAAGAATCTGATATATATATAATTTTAGAAATAATTGATGTCATTTTCAAATATTTTCATTCAAGAGTTATTTTGTTGGATAATAATTGATAAAATACATGACCTATTTTATTGACATCCAACAAACAAAAATGACTTTATTCATAAGTACTCATTTCTATAAATTGGATGAGCATCCAAATTAACTCTATTTTTGAACTTTGATAACTTTAAGAATGACCATATACATGTGTAAATCAACGAATTTTTACACAAATATCCGATTGGTTATGTGGGCTTGCTGTTTAATTATGTTAATTCTTCTAAACTAATCGAAAAGTAGCCATATTTGGCAAATTAGTATAACTCGATGAAGTTGCATATCATTCATATTGTTATTTGAGTGTACAGATTCATATACACCAGAATCAAGGTATCTATATATATATATGAGATGGATGGAAGAAACGATCAATAACGATCGAGGTCTAAAATAGATGTAAGTTCATCCCAATAATCTACATTATTCTTTAACAACAACTCGAAGTTCATGTCTGATGAAGGTTGTTGAGTAGTACACAGTATTGATGATGAGCTCCGTAGCAGCTGTTGGTCATTACTATTATTTGTTGATGATGTCATCATGTCTTGATGAACAATATCATGATGCTTCACAGTTGGAGCAGTACCAAAGCTTATTATATAATCTGAAGAATCCGCACTGCATGTTTCTGAGTCAACTACTGGGTTTCTCTTTGCTGCTGCTGCTATTCTCCATTCTGCAGCTACACATGACTTATTTCGCTTAATGATTCTACATAGAGTCCAAACTTCCTGCAAACGATTAATTATTGTGTGAGACATAACATATATAATTAATAAAAAGTACTGAGTACATGGTTACAATATGTAGCTTACTTACAGCTTCTTGAGCAATGGTTTTAGCTTCAATGTGTTTAGTAGATTTGTCATTTTCAGAAGGAAGTCGAAACTCATGCATCATCCAATCTGTTTTTGTGCCTTTTCCAGCACTACCTCGATAATAAACCAATGACTTCTTCAACCCAATGCATTCAGTAGAATTATAAATAGGTTTATCAATACCAGTAGCCTTCCAAAATCCACAACCAGTCACCCTATTTGGTCTAACACTGTTTCTATATTTTCTCCCTCTTTTGCAAAAGAAGTACCATTCCTTTTCTCCCATGTTGCTTGACTCTGCATGCATGCACCCAAAATTAATTTAAAACACACACATCAAATTAAAGATATATCTAGAGTGCAAGCTAGCTAGCTAGCTGGAGCACCTAGAGCATGCAGAAATAGCTTAATTCAAAACACATACACTCAAAATTCTGAAATCCTACTTACATGTAGGTAGATAGATATAAGAGATTTAAGTAAGTAGATATATTTATATATACATACTTGGAAGATCCCAAGGTTCATATTTGTAGATATCAATCTGTTTGATGAGTTCAATATTGATAGGCGGCCTTTTCTCTACTTTCCTCCTTAGATAAAACCCTACTAGCTCTTCATCTGTTGGATGAAATCTGAATCCTGGAAGTGCCATCTCAGCCTGATCCTCCTCTTCTTCTTCTCTTGTGTAATATTTGCTTGTGCTCATCTTACTTTTCACTTCCATAATATTTTCTTCTTAACTATATTATAACTTGATCAGATTGATATATCTTAGCTTATTCTTGTTCTTGCTTGATGAGTAGTTAGCTTTGATATTTATATATAAAGAAGAATGTGATGTGGAATACTATTAAATCAAGAACCTCGACTGGACTTGGGTCAAGTCATGATTTGTATTGACTTTAATTTTTTGTTTGAGGGACCAAATGATAGTATATAGATATCCACTCAAAATTCAAATTATATTGGAACAAGTCTTCAGTCTTATATTTGGGCTTGTCATCATTATATTTTATCACCATGGTACGACTTATAAGAATATAGGTGCCCAAATTCCTTCCCCACCTAGAAGCACACTCAATTCAGTGGCATCGCAGAATCAAAATATAAATAAATAAACAAAAATAAAAAATAACAAGTAATAGTCATCATATAACAAAGTCTAATTAGCTGATTGCTACTATTGGTGACGTTGAATTCTTAGTTGGGAGAAAATATTTACTACTCTTCATTGCTAAAGATAGTCACCATATAACAAAGTCTATATCCCACTTTCTATTTCTTCAACTAGTATAGCTAGTTAGAAAAAGGTTCACGTACACTCCTCAACTTATTCATTTGACTAAGCTTTATTGCTAATTATCTTATCATTTTACTGTGCTAGTTAATATAGAGATTTATATGTAGTCATATAATCACTTTGATTTCAATTCTGAGTAATAACAATTAATGTAAATGCTTTGTGTATTATGATATCTAGTAGGTAATTTATTTTTGATTTCCTTTAGGCTTAGTTAGTTATATATCAAGACAGACACGTTAAACCGGAAAAAAAAAACATATTGATTCCGCACAAAGGGAGAGAAAAAAAGAATATGAAAATCATAATAAATTTTATTTTAGTTATTTTGTAATCAAACTCTAGAAGCAATCATAATCCACAAATATTAATTAACACATGAATTTTAATAAATGAGTTTATGAAATTAGTTGAAACCAAGTCATAGAATGCATAAAAAATTGAATGGAGATTTTTGACAAAAGTGGAAGACCAAACCAGCAAAGAAAAGATATATATATATATATGTGTGTGTCAATTTTGACCAGCCAAAATTTAAGGTTTATGAAAGGAATATTTTATTTATTATAATTGAGTACTACTGGAACAAGTCCATTATGGACTACTCTGCTTGTAATCTTTAACCACTAAAACTGCCGGCCGTTTTTACCTTTTCAACCAATGAAACCTTCAACCTTTAGGGTGTGTTTGCTATCAAAATGCTTTTCTATTTTATTTTTATTTTTATTTTTCTTTTTATGTTTAGTAGGTCGAAACAAATTCTTTTAAAAAATCAAGAAAATGACTTCTATCGAGAAAAATAAGTTTCATAAGTAGTATTGATTGTCCCTCTCCTCCCCCCAACCTCCAGTACCAACTCCCCCAACCCCCACCCTGCACCACCTGATCCCCCGGACCTTCGGCCTCCCACCCTGATCCACACTCCCCTCCCCATCTCCATCTTATCAATATTTGCCTAAATTATATATAAATAATGTTCTTAAAACTTAATATTTCTTTTTGTATTTTCTGTAATCATCATAAACTAATTCTTCCTCTACATTTATATCTTGATGGACAAAGTAACTTGATACATGTTGATAGTTGGAGGTAGCATGTATTTCATAGAATTAGTCGAGGTGAAGTGGACCAGACACCACTCTTATAAAAACAATTTATTTTCCTAACAAATACTTTTCATAGATCATACCAAACACGCCCTTATTTCTTTTTCATGAAAAATCAACTTGCACTATTATTAATTGCTTCAGTTCTTGCGTGGACAAATTTCGAAGGTGGACGACTTCCCATCAACCTTTTGACTTCGTGCTAGCTACTATAGCTTTTTCTACTATTAATAATATCTCTATATATTTTTGACTCTGCTTGTTCTAGTTTGGACCAAAGGAGTTGTCAAATTCAAAAGATAAAGCGCTGTTTAATTAAATTTGAAGAATCCATTTAAGTTACTATTATATTCTGATAAATTTGTATGTAATAAATATTTTAAAACAAATACACAATCTGAACCAAAGCTACTTAGTAATAGCAGAATGGATAGTCCATATTAGAAGAAGGTAATGAATGGTTCCAACTTCCAACCAAAATCAAATTTGTCATATATATTCAATCAGAGAAAAGTTAGTACCAAAAGTCTGGTGTGAAGACTCTTTCTGGAATTTAGCAGCAGCCTGAAAGTCAAGCATCTACGAAAGTGAATAAAAACTGAGACGCAAAAAAACACAATTAAAGGAATGAGAAACTAAAGAAAAGGTCAAAGTCTTTAGTCAAGACATAATTGATATATAGTGGAGTATATCTTTTAGTTCTGAAATTTGAGCTATGGAGTCTTTGTTCCTTTGTGAAGAGTGAAAACTATACCAAATACTTATATAAGACACAACACAAAATGACAATAATATTCTTCCACTTAATGTATTACCACTAATATCATTGACAAAATTGCTAAGTATTAACATGTACATTCATAATTAACCTTCATAGTTGAAAGGAATAAAGCTTTCAACGTTCATGCCAAACCACTATCTTTTCCAACCGGTTTGGTGGACACGATGAAAGCGTGTCTCAACTCTCGAGAAAGCACTATTGATAAGATCATGGCAAAGTCCTGAGGATTTTTGCATCATGAAATTCATATATCAAGGAATGCCATGAGTTATAGCGGATATGCATGTTATTGATACATTAGCCAATATTGGCAAATTACAACATCCATGGGTTGCACTTGCACACCAAGTCACTACACAAACTAAAAACTTACATATCCCGCACATAAAACTGTACGCAGCCCCTAAGAACATAAATATTACAATTATTTATTAGCTTATAATTGCACTGGTTACAAAGAATGAAGATCTCAGCGAGTTCTTTTAGAAGAACATATTCATTTGCATACAGAGAACAAACAACAAAGTACAGTTTGATGTATTGACCTGACGAGAGCAAGTATTTCTTGCGCTGCTTCACAGTATTGAACACTTGTATCACCTCTGTTGTGACTACTTACAAGTCTCAAATAGGGACTTCCACGAAAAACAATCAATGCCTATCTCCATTTGGAACTATTTCTTCTCCTACACAAATCCATGTATCTGACTCGGTTTTCGTATTATTCTCATATCTTAGCAGTATGCCAAACATTATTTTCCCCTGTTTGCAAGGGAATTATGGTAAGAAGCAATTAATTAAGTAAACAAACTGCATTTATTTTGGGTTTTCTTCATTTTTAGGTGGGTTCTAACCTTTGCTCTCCTGTAACCTGCTAAAGTTGCCAAAGGCTCACTAAACCTCTGCACTTCCCCAGCCTCTGGATTTATATTGATCATCTGGCAACGATTGCAACCACCCAATGCCTGCATTTAACAATATCAGTGTGAACACAACATGAGGAACTTTTAGCACCTCTGCTGACTTGCAGAATACAAGAATACTCGTCTACAATTTTAGGACAGAATCTATAGTCACTTCATGTTTCCAAATCTTGATTTTGTAGGAGCTAGAACTCACCATAAAATATTTGCCTCCAATAGTCAGATTGTTCCATCCATCTTCTGCATATGGTTCACCACCAGATGCTACAAGATTGGGTCGAAATCTCATTGCACCAACTTGAACTGCTTGTCCACCATTGCTCCTTCGTCCATTTAAATCTAAAAAAAAAAAGTGTTGTGAATTTTTGATAAACCTATTTGCTTTATACATTCACCTTTCTGTAAAAATCACTAACCACCATCAGAGGAAGCATATTAAGTAATACAAGTGACTTATGCAGAAAAAAATCATGTATAGTGGACTATACAAGATACTGAACGGACAACAAATCTGGTTATTTTTTAATTCCTTTTCAATCCTCCTATTGCCACAACAGCCATGCCACTAAAGAGAGAAATACCACCTCATCTAACTTAAAATTCAAGTAATGCAAAGCATTAGTATCAACTGAACAGAAGTTATTCCACTTATTATTGTATAGACATGGTTTAAAAGTTGTTATGCATTCAACTTAGAGGAATATCCTCAAATTGACCAACTGTATTAAGTGCAATCCCTAATTTCCTTATTTTTCCTATTCCAGAAGAGTTTAATACCAGAAAGAGAGTTTGCTCACTACTAAGAAAGGGAGAAGATAAGAAAATATACTTGATTTCAGCCTAGAGTTGAGGTCAGCTATGCTTTCTTCAGATATCAGCAGAAACTGGGCTTCATTAACAAAATTCAATCTAGCGCCAACATCCCTGCACATGCCAGGACTCCCATTCTTATTTATGCAGGAGTGACTCTGAGAACTGGAATTCCTTAATAGAGTGCAAGGTCGATCAATTGCCCTGCTGAACCAGATATCAACCTCATTGTTGTAACTTCTGACTTCATATCTACCCAAATCAAAAGACATGAAAAATGATTAAGCATCACTATAACACTGCTAATTCAAAAAGCACCACTTACATAAACTATAATCTTGAACTACAATCTTCTTTTTAGATTTCTTCATTTCCAAGTGAACTACAACATCAGTCACAAATAAAGTAGTTATTTTAAGAACATGCAGACTAAAATAATGACATCCTTCTCAAAACACTGTTCACTCCTTTTTTAGTTTCTTTGTCTTGCTTTTGTCTTTTGGTTAGTATAATAAAGCAACTGATTAAATCACAACTGGTTAAAATCTTCTTTGGATCGAATAAATTGAAGTTTGAAGCTTGACAATCAGCCAAAGCTTTAAAGACAGTTAGTTCCCATAAACTATATCTTTGTTCAGATAAGAAATATACCCACTTTATCTTAATTAGACGCTCTATTACATGCCAAAGAACATAATTATAGTCTCCAACGTACAAGGAAAACAATGAGTATAATCTTTGAAAAGCAAACACAGAGCATCTAATATTAGAGCAAACTTAAGGAGAATCATTTTTCCTTTCTAACTTTTTCTACTGTACATAAACCATGCTATCTTAATGAAACTTCACCTTTCTGATTAAAAAATAAGTACAACTGAAAAAGCGGAGAAAGAACCATTCACTTAACAGATGCCCAAAATGAAACTGCAACACAGAATTGTTCAAGTCGGTTAAGATACACAATCAAAAAATTTAACACACAGAAGATCAACAACTTAAGTTTCAAAATACAAATTTTAGTGCTACCGGAAAAAATTATAGCACTCAAGAATAGAAGAAAAGTTGACCTCTTACACATATGACCTAGTAAAATAGTCTAAAAAAACATAGATGCACATACAAGATTAGGTACTATAAGATTCTATACTATGTCATTGTATACCTATGTACATAGAGCTGTTTGAATTTTTTTGACTGCTATGTGAATCTCTTCATTGAGTTGTAAAGCTCTTCATATTGATTCACGTGATTTCATTCTTAACTACTTAAATAATATCAAGAGGTAGCAAGCTTTCTATCAAGTATTTAATAAGAAAAGACAAAAAGTGATGAAACTCAAACCTATGATTTTGGATATCCATTTCATCTCTTCCAGCGACAAGTGAGTTGGATTTGAGCTCGATCTGCAATTTCTCCTTGCAACGAGGTGACTCTACAAACAGTTTTCCCAAATTGAGATCAATCAGCGTGGAAATATAGCACATTTCTGGAACCTAGAACGCAAATACACCTGACTTAGATATTGATGCAGAAGAAATCAACACTACATCGGAGAAAATAGTTAAGATGCAATAGCTAGTAAATACTGAATAATCATTAATTATCTATTTCTATTATATAAGCTTCCCATAGTTACTAGGTTCTATTACAAAATTACGTGTCTAGATATAAAAGTAGAGATCATAGCCCAATCGAGAGCATGGACACTTACATATTTTCAAGAATGTTTTCGAGAAAAACAAAAAATAAGAAATTAGATGACAGGCTAAAAATGGGAGTGTAGAGATTAAGACACTTAAAAAGTTAGTAGTGAAACACAGGAGAAAATAGGATTTAGATATTGAGAGAATGAAGAGTTATACAAGGGAATTGAAATGTAATTGGTAGTACGGATTATAGGCTATTCAACTTCTTTTTAAGACCATGGATTGTTGAATATCTTGTACAAAAAGGATGGCATCTAATCAATTCTACTATATAATGAGCATTGTAAGGCTTCAAAAAAGAAGCTAAAATATAGGCTAACCACTAGTGCCTCATTTATCAAATTAGAGTGCATTCCTAGATAACTTTAATCCAATCAAAGAGTTTAACTTTCTTATGAACTGTGAGAAAATCAAATTAGAAAACACTAACCACCCCTCGGTCTCAAACAAATAGAAGAACAAATTAGAAGAAAAGAGAGAATAAATAAATTCATTGGGAAGGTTGAAAAAAAGACCTCATGTAGCCTGACTATTCTAATGTACACAACCCAAGTTAAGAAGTTACATGCTACTTTGAGAAAATAGTCATTATTAGTAAGGCTTGTATAGGGGATTAACAAGGTTAAAACCAAAACACATTGAAGGATGGTAAATCAAATGATAGGCAACAATGCTATGTTTTCCACTTTCCTGAATTCAATTATGATAGGTGATTGAAGGTAGTTTTACCATGGCTTTGCACATGGATAACAGGCATCAATACACATGATGTGAATTATAAAGTATTCTACCTTCTTTTGGGTAAGAATTTCACCGGTTGTGCTCTTGAGAATCCATTCACGATCATGCAATAACCCTAAATTTATATCGACAATGGACAACTATGTAAGAATGATACATTGAAATTCAAAATATTTTGATATTCTAAAGAAAAAGTGGACCCATTTCTTATATGCAGCTGAAATGAACAATATCTCTTAATTTTGACAAAATCATAAAGATTGAACAACTGAATTCTCCGATGAGATATAGAAGAATAGCTACCAGTAGATGTTAGAGGCCACTGATCCACACTAAATCCCGCACAAGACTTTATTGGATAGACAGTAATAGATGAGAGAAAATGTCGTGCAGCAGCTTTTGCAATCCCTGCAATTGGTCAATGAGATGCATAGGTGACTAAACAAGTTTGCACACTATCTTTTATGGTATTAAAATGACAAACCTTCACACTTACAATCAACTTCTGGTCTATAAGAAACCAAATCAACATATATATTTAATGCATGCCAAATAGTAGAAAGGTAAAAAAGTTAACCTTCAATTGGCAAAGAGATGGAACTTGGCGGCAATGCACACCGATTAGATGATGTTATTACAAAATTATTTTCCACGAAGTTGACGAGTTTCTGCATAGACGAGTAGAACGAAATGAAGCAGCGAATAAGACTAGCTTTCAAAGGAACATCCAGAGCAAAGATTAGTTTTCTAATCAATCATTCAGGCAATTACAAGATAACTTCATAGAAGATGAAGCTTCTGCCCAGCAATATCCAAAACAAACAACAGAAAAGGGAATTATAGAAATAGGACTAGTAAACCATTTTCCGTTTTTCAACAATTTAGCTTTTTCAGCACATTCTTATTGCTGTATTAGATATATTCTTTACCATTTCAAAAAAAAAGTAGCCTTTTTTATCCAAATGATTAGAAGTTGCTCTTTCTTCAGACGGAACCTTGAAGAACTAAAAAGATCATCTTGTTTTAGTTCTTTCTTCCTTTCCTTTTTCAGCTTGCCTGTCTAATGGCCAAGTGAAAGTAAGAAACCGGAAGTTGGCAGTTGTTGTTCTATGTGATCATTAAGCTACATATTTTCCTTTCTCTCTCTTTTATGAAAATGCATGTTAGACTTAATTCAACCTAAAAATTAGCTTATGAAGTGAGGATTTCCCAAGACCATGTAAAAAGACAACACATTTCATTAACTAATGTGGGGTAATCTCTTTTTTATTGATAGGTAACTAATGCCAAACATTCTTACACCCCCCCTCCCCCTCCCACACATGCCCAGGACCAGACATCTGGAGCATGTGGTGCATAATAATGGGCGAACCAAGAATAGAATAGGCATTCTAACCCGTCCTCCCTCCCACTCCCCCGTATGGCTCTGAGGCCATGTTAAATTAGGAAAAACTTCTCATTGACTTGATTAAGAAACAATATACAAGAGGTGTTCCTTATATAGAAAGTCTTAAAGTACATACGATTAGATAGGTAATCAATTTTTATGCTAATGAAGTAAGAAAATGTTCTATTCCTATAACAATGTTCTACAAGATTTTACTTATTCAAATCTTCAAGTATAATGAGTCTCTAGACACGTATCATATATGAATCTAGACATATAATTTTTAACCAGTGTATGAATCTAGAAACATATTCTCTTGATATTCTGAGCGATCCCCTTAAACTCTACATAATGAAACCAACTTGAGTTTACTCATATAAAACATAGAAAGTTGACATTGAAAACATGAAATTTAGCTGGAATAATGCACAATCATCAAGAAAAGGCGCTATTGGAATTCTTCTTGTAGCAAGTCATGATTAACCGCACAGAGAAAGGAAGTGTCTCTTGCGCTACACACGGATAAGAATCTATTCTCAATCACCAAAAAGAGAAACTTTATTGAAAAGCCCAAGGACATGCCACAACGTAACTTGAATTGGTAGAACAATGACAATAAATTCATAGAAAAGGGCTCCGGTCGGTATAGAAAATAGCAGCAGTAGTTGAAAGATAGATGGTGGCACTAGGACAGCCAACGAGAGGAGCGGAACCAGACACCGAAAGGATGACGAGAAGAAGTTGGCACCAACCTCTGGTATAGGGGAATCTATTTTGAGTCTCTACCAAGATTCTAGAGGTTCAGCTACCGTGTTAAGAAAATAGACCTTGGCAAACTTAACCCTAAAATCTAGCTCATGAAGTGAGTAATACCCAAAGCACATAAGGAAACAACCACCTCTTCCATCCACTAATGTGAGACATTAAGACTTTCTATCACCCTTTTGTTTGGGGGTTAAAATCATATAAAGCTAATTAGCAAGAGAAATGTAGTCTGAAATGCTCGCTGATTAGTGCATTCAAATCATAAACTATTTGAGTTGAAATGTAAATTTTTCACTCCAATTGTTCAATATTTGGCACATCAAAATCTTGAAGAAAGAAGCATGTCCTACTGTAAAAAAATATAGAACTACTCTTCATTTTAGGGAATTAGGTTGGGAATGGGGGGTCCCTTACCATGGCATCTTCAAATGTTGACATGTAACCAAAAGATACTCTGACTGCTCCAGTTGGTTTTCCATGTAAAATGTCACGATCATCCCAGCACACATGCCCAGCCTAAATGAAATGATAATTTGAATTTGTTACCATTGGTTGTCCCTTTTTCCCATGCAGCAGAAGACATATAGCAATTAAAAATGAGGGGAAAGGAAACACGTACCTCAATGTTTGAAAGAAGATCCAAGTGTGACAAACCAAGATATTTAGCACAAGCACCAGGATTGCAAAAACATCCTGTCTATACAAAAATACAGGGAAAAAGAAGCAAGAGTTTTGTCATAGACTCATAGTATACAACAGCATTATTTATCTGAGATCTTCAATTACTAGTTTCACAAGTTGTGATGACTAATCCTCCCTCCAATCCTTTAAGAATTAAGACAGACCATTCTTTAGGGGCTTTCTCATAAATATTTACCATCTCCTTGCATTCCAAACTCCTCTTTCTCTGACAAATTCAGCTAAGATAATTTGTTATTACTTTCTATTTTTTTTTTGAGAAAATTGTTATGTCATCCTCCTTGACATTGAGAAAAGATAACATATGAAAGTAGCACATTATATCAGAAACAGCAGTATCAAGCTGCTCTGGGGATATGTTTCAAGAGCATAAGGTAGCAAGCATCTCATCCCCCAGGAGAAACAGAACAAAATCCATACTTCATAGACAATATGGCCTTTGAACTCTTACCCGCAGTTGAATTCCTGACAAAGTTGCCAATTTTTCCACCTCACGATATCCATACCATGTTCCATCTTGTCTTTTCATGTTGAATGAAACCATGGGACCCATTTCACTAGATAATAACTGAGATAAAAGTCATATTAACTTAGTCACCTTTGGAACCATAGGATAATTTCATAACAAACCATCAGAGACAATTCATAGACTGTGACAGAATACCAAATAGAAAGTCAACTAAAATGAAAATCAACAAAAGCAACCCAAAAACAAAATCATTGCATCATCACTGCACGAATGAGCAACAGTTATAAACTTGCCTTTGCCTAGGACATAAAGAAATTTCTTCACGTGAACTCAGGAAGAATTTCTCATATCATATAATTGCAATTGATAAGAACAAGATCTAAATTTCAGCCAAATTCCAAAAACATATGAACCTAGTCACAAGAATGCTATGTTCGATATATTTACCCCGTACAGCATGCAAACAAATTCTCCATTTTCATGCTTCAGTGCCAAAAGCTTATTCCTCACATATGCTGCAATTGATGTTGTATGCCTTGCAGAAAAGAATAGCACATTTCAGGACTTTTTTATTTCTTTAGGTCCCAACTTCAATTAGGGGGGGAGAGAGAAATGGGGCAACAATTTCCGTAAAATTCTCAGTATGATTCTGTTGGCACTGAATTAGATGATTCAGAAAAGAAAAACTAGTTTCTCTAAATAAAGAGGAATTTATCAGTCAAGTCAAACGGAGAAAAAAAAAATAGGAAAAATTGAAGTTCCAAAATTTTAAACCTTTAAAACAAAGTTTTCTTATTCACTTAAAAAAATAATTAGCCTAACAGCTAAACCAAAATTGATTTATTTCAGTATTTGTGGTAACATCTAATAATAAAAAGGTTGGCAGTATCTATGCAGTACAAAAATAGAAGTTCAACAATATCTACAAAGTAGCGATGAGCAGGATTAATCAAACAACATTAGCAGGACTCACTCACCGAGATAAATCATAAAAAGATTAAACTATAAGCAAAAAAGTGTGCGATAAATCTAGTCACTAGGGTGAACAATATAATGTCTCTGTTCATGTGTAATGACAGTAAAATATGTCCAATCTCAATAAAATTCTGATCATTATTCAATTTGAGAATCTATTCATCCACGAAAGAAGTAAGCTCTCACCTTATCCGGGAAAAAAAAAGAGCAAGCTCTCACTTACCGGGAAATCAAAGATGTTGTTAGCATATTAATTATTTTGAACCCATGTTGAATTGCTGCTATGCTCAAGAATGAAATGGTTCCATCCTCAAAAAATTCATCTACGCCTTCTCTTCTTTTGAAAAAGTCAACATCAGCAATAGCTGCAGCCACCGTGCCTACAAGAATCCAGGTTAACTTAAAATTGCTAGAGTTTTCAATTATATAATCATAACATGGGAAGGCACTAAGAAAAACCTCCACTAAAGTAGGTCTTCTTCATCAGCTTAGCAGCATCTGATCAATAGAAAGAGATCAGGAAATTAGGTTAATTTCACAGTGAAGAAAAGGGGAAAAAAGGAGAAATATAAGTGTATCTTGTTTCACAACTAGAAAAACATGAAACCCTGCATCTATGACACTCTTTCCACCCAAGATTCTCTCCATAAAGAGAGAAGCAGAGGGATAGAGGCAGAGAGTGAAACAAGACAAAAGTAAACTACACGAAGAAGAAAATTAAACAAGAATAAGTGAGCAAACACATAACAAAAATCGGCTTTCTTATTTAACTGCTTACCATTTCGAATAATGAGTGCTCCAAGGCCAGTTGGGTAGCCAAATAACTAAACAAGAAACAAATAAAACTATTTTCAAACTCCGTGATGTAAGTTGTATATTCGTGTAATCTTAAAACAGCAAGATAAGTACCTCATGTAATCTTAAAACAGCAGGTATCAAATATAAGTACCTCATGTAATATTAAAACAGCAGGTATCAAATATAAGTACCTTGTAGAACGAGAAAACAACAAAGTCTGCTTTAAACTTCGATAAATCAGGTGGATTGGTAGCACATCCTTTAGCAGCATCTATCAGAACCAACCAGGAACCTCTGCATTCAGAAAAGAGAATTTATGTCTGCCCATCTGCACAAGACCAACTCAATGATGGAGATATAAAATCTTTTTGAAGACATAAGAACAAGCTTATCAGCTAATGAGATAAGAATAGCACGCATAGAGGAAAAAAGGTCGATCATTCAATATTTTAAGTCAAAGCCCTGACTGAATCAGCATACATTGTTCAAAGTGTAGCATCTCCTCTTGTAGATATTGACAAACAAATAATCTTCCTTGGCACAGCTATACTTTAGAATGATAGACTAGTTACTATATGCCATGTCTTAACTTTTTGGTAGTCAAACATATTAAAATCATTAGAAACACCCCTAATTTAGACAATAAAGAACTGAAGAGTATTTTGAAACAGCATAAAAATAAATATCTTTTTTGGTGAATGTTTGAGGCACTAAAAATCTATTCTCAACCAAGCTTAAAAGAGAAGGTCTATTTTCTTATAGTCTTTACTGGGGGAAAAAATCTTACAAGTACAGGGGAAAAAGAATACTATTCAGATAAATGTCAGAACTTTAGCATCTCGGCTATTCTCAATCACTAGAGTCTAGTTTTTTATTATTTTACCTGCAATACTGGGAGCTTTCTAAGATTCTTTCAGACCCTTCCTTGATAATCTTAACCAGGTTAGGGTCGAATTTTCGACCTGAAAAATTGCATTCTGATGGGAATGCAAACAAGTTGTATGTGTTACCTGTAACAAGAAGAAGACAATTTCAGATACAACAAGTCAAAGTTGATAAAGACATTGGTAATATGTGCCTCATTAGTGAACCAGCTACTACTTCACTTCCAGAGCATTTGATAAAAACTAACAAAAGGAAATAGATAATCCACCTAACAGGTATAAGGCCATACAGGCTCTCTTGATTGATGGGATTTCATGAACTCAAACTACATCTAATTTGAGTTGAAGGTGCAAACTACCTTTATAGACTTTGTGGGTGGAGGGGATTGGAAGGTAGAAGGTGAAACTATTGTAGAGCCTAGTTTCTAAAGGAAATTGGCTGAATTTTGTAATAAAACGCTACCTGTCATCCCTTCTTTAGCAACTCTGCCTTCACTTCTTCTCTGAATGTGGCGCTGTGTTAGTTTTAAGTTAGACTTGGGGCTTTCTGATTCACCCAGATGTGTGCCCTCTTCAATGTCAACTGCAAAAGCAGCAGCTCCTTTACTGAGAGCATATCTAGTAACTCTTAAGGAATAGAATACTTGAGAAACACACAAATGTTAAAATGAACCAGATCGAAATCATGCAAAATCTTCCATCTACGCAACTGTTTCTGCAAAATCTTCATACTGTGTAAAACCTTTTTCATTATTTTCTTTCAATTTTCTGGCTTAATAGGTCATCTGCATGGATTAAGTATTAACACATAGATAATAGTACACAAAATTAGAGATGAATTGGGTCCCTGAATTTTGGTTTCACTTCAATAGCAAGAATAATTTTTAGTGGCTGGTCAGTTAGAACTACGATCTGTCAAGTATAAAAGTTTCCCTTGGAGGTACAGTGAAAATTCTACCAGAAACATGTATAACCATATCCATGAGATAAACAGTAGAGTTCTACACCTCACTTCAGCAGCAAGTGTGGGACAACCAATTTTAAAGTGGATGGAGTCATTTCATTAAAAAAAAGTGAATGGAATCATAGAACTTCAAAAAGAACCACAATGATTAAATGCAGCAGACCATCAGTCAATAAGAGAAACAATGACATTGTTGAACATATCCACAAATCAGATCAGCATATATGAAACATCATAGATAACACATACAAGTCGTGATAATTCTTTCAAATGTCCAAAGATAGCATGGTCCAGATGCAGTGACATGTAGAGATGCGATCATTTACTGAAATATAAAGCCAGCAAGATTCATGCCTTTCTCTTGAAGAAAATGTTGATTATTTATAGAAACTTCGGGAGCCTTTGATTAGGTGGACCGGTAGGTCAGTGAAAAAGAGTAGCACTTGAAGCAGGAAGTAGTACCGTAGATTAAGAAACTAAATACACAACCAAGGAGGAAAGCTTTCATAAATTAATCAACAGCAGAACTAACAAAATTTGAGGAAAAGGTTTAATCCATTCAGGATACTCCCTAATCCCAAGGACGCTGTTATGATTCTCCATTGTGTACATAAAACTGCTGTTACTACTCCATGGGAAGGTCTCCCCAACAAGCTTTAGTGCAGCTGTTGCCCCAGAAGTGAATATACAGCTATATTCTCTTGGTGATGCATTGAAGAAACTAAGGACCTGAACAGAGTCGTGATGCAATGGTAAAAGAAAGTAAAACAACAGAAACTTTATCACATGTGAAATACTGAATATGAGAGAACATATGCAGAAGGAAATTTAGTGACTCTCATTAGATTGGCATCGACAAACATGTGCATTTATCTAAAATTAACACCTCTCCACAACATTGTGATGCTTATGACTTGATTGCTTAGCATTTAGATAATATCAATCACTTAAACAGCATACATCAATAAACATTTGCAGAGCATTGTGGACTAATTTTGAAGGCAGAGGAAGCATAATTTTATCAAAAATTATGATAACAACACAACCAATATAAATTGTGCAGAAGCAGATGTTCACCTGTTGGCGTGCTTTCCCAATAATGTCCTCGCTAGCCAAACTACAACTGCTCTGGCTATCTATTGTTTTTCACAGAATTAAGGAATCAAAGGAGGTCACGAACAAATGCAGAATCAAACATGTAAAATTCCAATAATTTGAACGAACTAGTTAGCTATACTTGAAGAAAGTCAAAAACGCAGACAAATGTGCTAGGAAGGATACGAGGATTTCCATAAACAGTAGAATTGAGGTCCTTAAAAACAGCTTCCATTTGAGACTCGGAATAGAGAGTCGCCCCAGCATGATCCAAGTATACCGTATCTACAAGTAAATAAATGTATACTAGTCAACGTGAACAATTTTCAACAAAATTCTGATATCATCTGCAATTGGAAGATGGAAAAATCTTACCGTTTAAGCGCTTAAATTCAGTAGCTCTAATTTCATCAATGTTTTTTGGGGCATTTGCATAACCATAATCGCTTCCAAATTCCTTCAAAAATTGCTCTTTCTCCGATTCGGTATTCATTTTGCCTTCTGAGATACAATTTGAGACTTAGAATTTCTTATTCCCGGAACAAATTCAACGATAGTAAACCTGTCCTCTTAATTAGCCGATTAAAATTAGGTGAGATATAACTTGAAATTATTGTGGTAAGGAAGTACTACTACAAAATAATATGATCAAAACAAATATCGGCGTCACATGGGCTTTGGAGACGTTTTTCACGTGCAAATGAATGAATGGCAATACGTAGCCACCTATTTAACTCTTAGCCAGTTATTATTTATTTAATAAGCTATGACTTAACAGGTCGGTTTGTTTCTCAAGTTTTTTGCACCGATTAGCCCTATAGTATTTTGTTGTGGGTATTATGTGTGGTTAATGAAAAGTTGTGTGTAAAAATATCTTTTATTATGTAATATCTAATTCGTAAGGTATAAGTTTTAGAAATTATGTATGTTTTATCCAATAAAAACTTTATACAAATAAGTTATGTTTCTGAAGTCATAACTTTATGAATATATATCTCTATCGTATAAGTGAATATTAAATATTATTTAAATTTTAAACAACTTGCGACTATTGGATAAAACTTAAACAGCAACCCACAAATAATCATCAGTACACTTCGCTTATGGGTACATAGATCGTTATTGTTACGTACTTGGGTTGCTCTAAGCCCAAAAGAGTGCACAACAAAAATTAGCAATGATATACCGTCCATGAGTCGTTTCAACTTTTAAATGGGGTCATGAATTGTTGTCCTTCAACACACAAAACAGCGGCTGAGAATATTTTGGATTAAAAGAAAAAAACAATAGCAAAGTAAAAGTAAATCTGCAAGGCAAGTTATGTCACTTAATTCTTATAAAACTTATGATATTGAAAATATAAATTCAATTCATAATTCACAAGTTATGTCTTGTAGGACGTATGATGTAAGAGACATAAGTTTTGTTCATAATCAACAAGTTATGTCTTAGAAGACATAATTTAGTTTCTATAGAATTTACGTTGATTAAGTTCAATTTAAGAACATTATGTTTTAAGAGTTCATAACTCACAAGTTATATCTTACTAGTTACAAGCACAACTTGGTTCCTACAAAATTTATGTTGACAGAGAAACCTAAAAATTATGTCTCAAGCTATTAAATACTACACAACTAATTTTGTCGGACGAAACAAAAGTTACATTGTGAAATTAAGCTGCAGTTAATGGTAGTTTGACCAATAAATTTTCATTAAATAAATAATAGGAAAGAAAAATAAAGACCACCCTGAAATAGAGACAATCCGAGCAAAAACTTGTTTTAAATGTCATAATTGATGCCATTGTTGGGTCATTTAGCAACTAAACTAACATAAAAGCTTAAATTTTATGTGAAGTTATTTATGATTAATGTTCAACTAATATCTAAAGTTAAATTTTATGACCGTATATCTGAAATTGTAAGTCCAAAAATTAACTACTACACATACAATAGTCAAAGTTATCATAATGAAGAAGCTAACTAGCTTTTGAAGAAGAGTCCACCACCTTCCCAATTTGGAATATATGAACAAAGAGAGGGTCAACTTTTTGCCAACCTTAGCTTGTAGTAGTCATGGTCGATCCAATTAAATATTTACCAAAAGCATGGAGATTATGAAGATGTGGCTTTCTTTGATATATATATGTGGGTCACAATTAATTATATATATGGTTGTTTAATTTACCACCGACAAATGTTAGGGGGATAATATATAACTGATCCTCCATCTCTTTCTAAAATATATTAAAGTTTGATATGATGTTGATTGCCATATATATCCACAGCATATATGTTCATGAGAAAGTTCTATCATGGAGTACTAGTAGTACTCATCAAAGATTTCCAGAAACTAACTTGGCTATCATGTTATAACTATAGCTATTTATCATTTGATCCCACCAACAAACTTGTTACTAATTAATGGAGTATAACCTTCCCTTACTTCAAAGGACACTATACTAAAGTTTGGTTACTTTTGTAATCATCGATCGATCATGAATGAATGATAAATCAAAATTCACTAAAAAGGTACTCAAATCAAAATAAAAGTGTAATAGATCAAGGAGGAGTAATATTGACAACACAAAAAAGAGGATCAAAATAAAATTGAATTATAAAATCAAAATTTTGTCTTTGTACGCAATTTCTATCAAGAAAGACTTAATTGATTAGTGAGTGGGATTTGAAGACTTGGAAGGTGGTGATGGGGACAGTTCATTGATAATGGGGTCACTTCAATTTGAGTGCTTTCTTGCGATTGGAAGAAGGCATACTTGTGATCCCCATCTTCTTGGCCTAGCTAGGTGTGCCTATATTATTTTTTTTGTCGTTCTAGTATCTTATAATTGTCAATATAATAACAACACAATATATATTTAGCTCCATTTTGACCTCTCATTAGGTCTTATGTAAAATCAAGAGATCGATATATCGCCTCAAAGAATCAATTCTTTTGGATTGATTAATCATTTTCATTTGACATAAACAAGACTGATCATGACTGTACACTTCTACTGTAATATCTATTCTATTTAATTAGCTCATATATATAAACACTAATTAATGCCGGAAAGGAAACATCAAAATATCAGTCAACAGAATCTATTCTTTTTTAAACCGAAAACTGTTGCTTTCTTGTACTACATAAATAAATGTGAAAATGCATAAGTACCCCCGGCCTATGCTCGAAATCCCAGAGACACACCTAACCTTTACTAAGGTCCTATTACCCCCCGAACTTAATTTATCTATAATATTCTACCCCTTTTCGGCCTACGTGGTACTATCCTTGAAAAAAAAGTCAACATGCGCTGGGCCCACAAGATAGTGCCACACAGGCCACAAAGGGGTAGAATATTACATATAAAATAAGTTCGGGGCATAATAGAACCTTAGTAAAGGTTAGGTGTGTCTCAGGGATTTCGGCTATAGGCTGGGGGGTACTTATGCATTTTCCCTAAATAAATACTACTACTACTATTGTTTTAGCACAAAGAAAATAATTAATAGTATTCATTTAATTTTTTAGTGTAGATGAAAAATATATTCTTTAGTTTGAGCTATGAGAATTTAAGTTGGCAATCAAATGAACCCATGAGTGAGACAGGCACAACATGCAAGTAATTTCTTCGTTGATAATGTAATTGGTCACCTAACATATTAGATAGACCTCCTTAATTGTTTTCAAGATTACAAATCAAGAAATCGATAGAGTAAAAATTAGGAAGATCGATGATATAAAGGTAGAGGTAGTTGTTGTTTGTTGCATGCACGGTCACCCGAAAATGCTTCCTAATCTAAAGTGATCTATTGCAGAGGATCGGAATAAAGTACAAAACACCATATCAGCAGCCCTAAGATATATATTCATATAGTAGGAGTAATATAATTTGTACTTAATAATATTATATATGTCGAAAGAAATAAGAATAATTATTCCCCTATTATATTGTCGAAGCTAGGCTTTATGAAGGTCCATCTTTTTCAAAGAAAGAAAGCAGCTGCAGGAATAAAAATAATCGAAATTCTTACCTTTTTAATACATTCAACGTTATAATGATGATGTTCATTCTAGTTAAGTACCAAAAGATGCTTAACGGTACCTTACAAAAGTAACTCCAAATAATCGCTGGATACAGAATTGATGCTAACGTTGAAAATAAAGTTGTTTTGATTCTTTAAGGTAATCAAACCCTTTTTTATTAGATTCTAATCTAATAAACCTTTTTCTTTTTTTCTAATTTCCTTTTAATCTACACTATTTGGATCACATCTAACGTATTAATTGATTAGCTATACCTAAGCTAATAAAGTTAGCAACCTTTTACTGTTGTTTAATTAAGATATATTGAGTTTTAATTTGGATGATGAAAGACGTGTGTTCTGTATAGCCAATTAGATCAGTTCCTATTAAACCTTTTTAATAGTAATAACTATGGTGTGTCCAGACTATTTTCTGCTTACATACTTGGACTATATATTTAATTTATAAAGTATTGAATAACTTTGTCCATCCACTACGAGGAGAAGAAAAAAGTGATGAGCAGTTTTTATTGTTAAACATCAATAATCCACAGCTAATCCTATATATTAACGATTATCAAAAAAATCTTGTTATATTAGCTTATGGTTATTTAACGGTAGATTATTCTTAGCTAGTTATACTCCTTTTAATTCTTATAAGACCATCTCCAACCTACCTCTATTTTACTCTTCATTCTCTATATTTGGAGAGTAAAATAGAGAATGGGCACTCCAACCCACCTCCATATCACTCTTCATTCTTCATATTTAGAGAGGTGAATAGTAGTTCTCCAAATTTGGAGACTACTATTCACACTCTCTATTTCACTTTTTGAATATTATATTTTATTATTATTTCTATTACTTTCTAATTAACATATTATTTTACATATAATGTCATTAATAAATATCTAATATTCATAATTCTTTTTATATGTAATATTATATTTTAAAAAATATATTATTTAATATATACTACTTTCATCCTGAATTAATAGTATTTTAATTTTTTCTAATTTTTGACAATAATACAATTTGATTTTATTATTAATTTTCACTATAAAGAATACACAAAATTAAAATGACAAGATGAAAAAACTAATTTAAAAATACAATACACAATATGATAATTTAAATACAAGATAACAATACAATACATGACATAATAATTTAAATACAAGATAAAATACAATACATAACATAATAATCAATCCGCGATGAAACAAGAATCATGCCAAAAAGATGTTGAACGTGCATTCGGAGTTTTGCAATCACGTTTTGCAATTATTGCAAGATCGTCACGTGTTTTGAAAAAGGAAGTGCTACATGATATAATGACTACATGTATTATACTGCACAACATGATAATTGAGGATGAACATGATCTTAATGCACCAATTCAAGATGTCGTAGAGGCTCCAACTCCAACGACAGAAAAGGTGGTAGATGAAAATCTTCGGTTTGAACAATTTTTAGCTAGACATAGAAAAGTTAAGGACAAAAATGCTCATTTTGAACTCCGTAATGCATTAATAGAGCATTTATGGGAGCAACATAATAATTTCAAAAATTGAGTGTTTATGTTATTGTATTTCACTTTTATTTGAATTTGTCCATTAATTTGTATATTATATAATATTTTCTTGCAATTTATGTTATTTAAAAATTTAGAATAAAATATAATTTTATATTAAATATATCACATGAAAATTATATAAAGTAATTATTGGGAAAAAAGAAATAAAGGATTTATATTATAAAATAAGAAAATAAGAATGAAATAGAAATAATAATATAATATTGAGGAGAGAGAAAAAGATTTATTTTTAGAGAGTGAAATAGAGAATTGGATTGGAGTTGGTTATCTGAAAAAATAGAAAACTCTATATTTGGAGAGTAAAATAAAGTATAGGGTTGGAGATGCCCGTGGTTAACTGTTTGAGGTCCTTGATATAGTGAGCGAGGAAGGTAATAAAGAAAAAGTATAAGTTCTTCTCTTCTTTTATCACTTAGGAGCCATGTAACAATGAATCATCATAAATTTATTTTGGAAGCTAAGTTTGTTATTATGGATAGTTCCTAACACTATAGAGATCATAAAAAGGATAGTTCAGTATAGGAAGCATCTCAGGTTTAACTAGATACAAAAGACAATAATTTAATTAAGAGTGTGATGTAGACAGTTTATCAATCCTGATATAAGTATTTGTGAAAAATGTATATAGTATTTTCAATGTGTCAAAAGAGAGATTAATGAGGCTAGTATTGTTTATGCAATATAATCATTCTTTTAGAGGAGGAACAGTTGTATATCAAAGGAAGTGGAGCTCAACTATTCATTCATTCATTGATAAATAATGGATGGGAGTACATCAACTTTATAATTAGAGAGAGACTTAAGTAGTGGAGTAATAAACAAATGGCTATCAGCTTATGAAATTTCCATCATAGGAGCTACCTATATAAGGTATATACATAAAATTTGTGATTGCCTCTTCTACCCAATTCTCCTGATCATTATAATGATCACCACCATGTTTCATCTGCAAAAAAATAAATAAAATCAGATTTTTGCGCAAAAATATTTAGGATCTAAAAACTTAAGTTGTTAGAGAGCTAGATTATACTTATAAAATTAATTATATTCAGACGAATAATTAAGATGGATGGTTAAGTAGATAGAAATGAATTAACCTGGATTTGTGGATTATGATCATAGCAAACATCTTTGTCTTGGTGGTAATTAACATTCCCCTTGATGAGGACTTCATGATCATCACAGGCTTCATTATTCTTTGCAAATCTTCCCCGAACTCGAACACGTTTGTCTGCTAGGGTTTTGCGACAAGCATACTGTACGCCCACATTATTTAAATTAATTCATATATTAATTAAACTATATGCTAGCTATACAATTAATTAAAAATATAAAATAAGGAGATATACCTTAATAGTTTTGTTAAAATTCCTTTGATTTCTTTTCTTGAGGTATCGGAGAATTCTGTCCTTTCTTTCCTCTTCTGAGTACCTGCCGATCTTCATTACCGGCGTTTCTTTGATTTTTGGACTTGTTTCCCTTTGAGCCCCCTGTCAAAAACATATTTCTGTTAAAGAAAAAATAAATAAAATCTTGAGCCTAACTGATCACTTTCGAAAAAAATAGTTACGTTCATGAGGATTATCAAGGAATACATAAGGAGACAACTCCCCAATATTCTGACTTTCCATGCACAAAATGTTATGCTAGTTTAATTTGTGACAAAATAAATATATGTTGACTATTACTAGTTAATAAATAAAAATATTTTCACTCATGCTGAAAACATTTGATGATGTATAGTATTTCAGCAAAATAGACGTACCCAATTATTGGAGGAGGTAGCGAGAGGACAAGAGGACCAGAAGTTGGATTCAAAAGCATGGTCAGTATTTTCATCCCAAGATTCACAACCCTCGTGGTGTTGGCCGTTGCATCCGTACTTATTATTGTATTTGTCGACTGCATAAACCTGATGAGTATTAGTACTATAGTCACTAGAATTAGACGATGCTGGTAGTAGTATCGGCACCGTCATGTCGGAAACCCCTAGCCGCTCAGGGAACCATGGCATCATTGAAATTGAGGGTGGCACATAATGATCTAGTGAATTTATATTCACTAGTTGTTCATTAATATTATGTTCATAAACTGAAGTACTGGGGGTTATTTGGGAGAGAGGATTAGTAGTAGTAGTAGTAGTAGTAGTAACAAGAGAAGAATTGATGAATTCATTGGAGAAAACGCCATGACTAGTATAGTATTCATGATCATGAGGAGTGAAAGCCATTCTTTTTATTGAAAAAATGGCTATACTGATGTTTTTAATGAGTCAATTTTTGACTTGGGTGGTCGATATGGATTTTGTGCTCTTAACTATTTATAGCTATATTAAAGCTTTTTGGCAACTTGCTCTAGCTGTATTCTCTATGTTTCTATATATTGTCTCTTACTTTTTTCTATTTTGTTTATTCCTGATTAATATTATACCACGTCTGAGCTTGACATATCTGACTAATTTATGTGTTAGTTTTATGAATTATGTTAGCCAAACTTTTCCATTTTTAGTTTATGATTTATGAATTGTTTTGGTCAAGCTTCTAAGTAAAAAAAATGATGATTTAGTGTGAAACACAGTAATTAGTATTTGCTAGCGAAAACACATAAAAAGAACAAAATATATACTGAAAATATAATTAAGTAAATAAAGGTGTGTTATTTTTAGTATCTTAAAATTTTAGATGAGATAATCATATACTTTAGCAAACAAAGGTAATTGGCTTGAAAGTCACCAATTACTATCGCCAAAAAAGATATACCCATGTGTTTGGCTTCATATATAAATCATACCCTGCACATCTCGAGGGGGACACAATTAAATAAATCAAAGTGTAAACGGAGCGAGCGTGTGGAAACATAATTATATGAATAAAAATATCCGTCGTCTTAAACTTTTGAATGAAATAAAAAGGTGCGTAGATATAACTTCTATTACTTTCTAATACGGCATCTAATTTAAACATATTCACGTCCATGATTATATTTGATGCGTTAATATATGGTGTAAATATTATCCACAAATACGGCTTAATTATTAGTGACATTCATTTGAATATATATATATATATATATATATATATTCATACATACATATATTGCAACACTACTACTAATACAAATAGTGGGGTAACCTTTTACCAATGGAGAAAAAAAGATAATTATTCTTGTAGCTCGTGATCATATCTCTACCAAAATTTTCATCTATTTCCAATTTTACGCTAATATTTATTCACCAACAGTACAATTATCTTCCTGTTTGAAGCATTATAAGGTATAGTTTGAATTTGAAGCGTCTCATTAAAGCTTTTGTGTAAATAAGCAATAAGCTGCATAAAACTTTCATTAAGGTATCAATTTTTTATTGGATAAAAGGTGGCTAGGGAAAATGCAGGCGGGACTCTATTCACGAGAGCTCAATAATATTTTCTTTACAAATTCTATATAACGTATCTAATTATCAATTAAATATCAAACTGTAAATTCAATTAATATCATAAATTAACTTAAAGTCCTTATAGAAATTTATAAATTTCAAATCCTAGTCTGGGGCAGTGCAAATGTGTTATTAGTGATGCATATGATGATATTGGAACATGAAAATATATATATATATGTAGAGATTTAATTAGTGTGGTAAAGGAATCGTAGTGAAAAAAAGAGAAGGGTGAAATAGGAAAAAGAGAGGGGAGGGGAGGGGAGGGGAGGGGCGGGGGTCATGTTGTTACTATTCTGATGCTGTTGAAAAGTTTAGCACTAATAATTTTGTGCCTACTCTATAGACTTAGAATCTAACACATGGGTCTAGATCAAGATTTATCAACGTACAATATATACCTCCTATCATGCTGCATCAAACTTCTTTTTTATTTTATATATATGCCTCCTCTCTTTGGTTACCAGTAACTATCATTTTACTTACTACTCTAAATGTTAATGAGAGGAAGATGGATTTTAATACACATCTGAATATTATATGTTTAAATCTAAATACATGCCTGAATATACCAAGGTATCATATTGAAATATAAATAGTTGAGATCTTAATATAATGACAACAATATATGTAGCTAATGAATGGTGGTGGTTGACCATATATAATGATGGTTGTTGTGGTAATGGTGGCTGATTGACAGCAATGTGGTTGTTGATCCTGGTTAATGAAATGAGGCAACAATTTTGGCGAACAAGTGAAATGTCAAAATCCTTAAAATAATTAATTAATATATTATAGATCATAATCATTTGAATCATAAGATATGTGCTATTAGATCTGGATAATTATTAATTGAAGGAAAACAGTTGCCATGATATAATGTAGGCAAATAGTTAAAGGGAGGAAACAATAACATGTGTTGCAATCTTAGAAAGGAATCAAAATGGATATAAAGAATCTGTTCCCAATGCAATACCAAAAAGAAATAACAAAAGAGAAAAACACAAGAGAGGAAATATGTTTTCTCTCTTTTAGCAGCCTATTTTCCGCAAAAAGCATGCAGTTAAAGTGAAAAAGGGCCAAGTATCAGGTGCTAGTGCTACGATTGAAGGACTAACTATATATCCCATACAAGAAAAAAATAAGACTATGAAGAAAGAACAAGTTGAAAAATGGTACCACTTATGCTCCAAATTGCCTCAGTAAATTCATTCAATCTTAGCTCAACAGAACTAGCAGATACCCACAAAGGATTTGATTTGACTAGTTTTTGTTCCTCCTTGGTTCTAATCCTACATTAAGCATATGATCTCAGATCAAAGAAAATGAGCTCTTTAGTCTCAGATTCCTTTTATTTCTCCAAGTAAAGCTTCAGCTCCAATATAGAATTCGGACTCAAATTAATGCATCCTATCACTTGCTTATTGATATGTTTTTATTCTTTGAACAAGAAAAAGGAAAAAGAGCTTCTAGTCTTTATAAGATCGCTGCAGCTATTGGGTTATCCATTGATTTAACATCGATCATAAAAAGATACCACCTTTCTTTTGGTAAAGGCGATCAACAAAAATCATACAGCAGTATTCTTGTTCAACAAATATATATTGAGAATCTACATGTTCCAATTCTTTGCACGCTATTATCAAGGCATGATTATCCTCTTGTCAAAAAGTAGGATCAATTGCTTTTCCAGCCCACATGCAAACTATGCTAACTTTTTCATCTCACTACCTCTTGACCTTGGCATTGAATTATTTTTAACTTTAATATTTTGTGTTTACTATGTATAATGAGGAGAAAATATTGATAAGTACCAATCAACGATACAAGTTCGGATATGAACAGAGATCCTGCAATTCAATGAAACTGATAGTGTGTTGTATTAGATTCTTACAGTAGATACAACTACAGCATCAGAGTTTTGGTTTGCTAGTTATGGATGCTAAGTATCAATTGTATACCCTTCAATTTACATATTAATGTCCGCATGATAACACAACTAGTGCCAATACTGCAGATACTCATTTCTCCACAGAAGAAAATTTCAAGTGAAGCAGAAGAAGATATACATACCCATACCATACACGTGCAAATGAAAGAGCGAGAGCAGCAACAGAAGGAAATTCAACTCACGAGTTGATTCAACTGCCATCTGCTGGCACCACCCGCTCCTCTCAGATGTGCCACACGTGACAGTAAAATTGAAAATGCAAAACTGAAATGAGAGAAAAAAAGAAAGGAATAATTTACAGCATGCATCCATGATTTAATGAGAATTTAAACATGAGATCATTGACTCATCAGCTAGCAATAGCACAATCAGTACCAATCTCAATTGTTTGAATTTCTATAAGGTTGCACCTCAAAAGATTTCTGAGCTGATGTTTAGCGATACTGCACCTCGAGTTGGAACATAGCTCAAGAGTTTCACAAGTCAATTGGTCAACGTTAGATCACTAAGCAAGACTTATGTTAAATGTTTAAGCTACCATAAGATGGGAATATACACCCAAGATGACTTTTTGTACTGTCAACGAACACCACGGTTAAGCATCCCTTGGAATGATAGATAGAGATCCTTGTTATCCGTTCCAAAAATCTCTTCTGCTTTTTTCAAAGTTTCCTAAAATAATACGATGTGCAAAAAGAAAAGGCAGAAAAGCATTTAGATATTGAACTAAGCAAATACAAGGTAATCATAGGACAGTCTAATAACTAAGATTATATTCATCACCTCACGAGATTGCTTTTGAGCATTTAGTTCCTTTATGTTTGCTAGAAACGCACTGAACTGCTCATAAGACAGACGACTCCTGAATCAACACATGCTGATCATCAGGAGAAAGATCGTTTGCTCGAAAAAATTAAAAAGAACAAAAGTCAAAAAATTAGATACCTGGCTTGACGGAAGAACTCCTTCCCATCAGCTCGAGGAGTTTGAGCTTAAAATTCACATACATGAACTAATTAGTAATACAACAATTTGTCCAAATGGAAACAATATCAGCTAGAAAAGGTAGTTGAATGTTTGTTACACACGTATAGAATCAATCTTACACTTGAGCAAAATCGTGTATATAGTGTAAATATTGGAGTCAACAAGAGTTTGCATCTCATATAAAGAATGACTCTCTATGTGTGTAATGACAGAAGTGCAGATCTACAGCAGTAACATTTGTACAAGCTTATACAAGGAAATTGGAAAGAAAAAAGATAGCTCTTGGAAACCTGGTTTCGGCCGTGCCCTTGGAGGAGAGTTAGCTGCTGAGGACTGTTGACTCGACTGTTGACTCGAAGGATAGAATGATGACATTGAAACTCGGCGTTGAAATTGAGGAATTGTTGGAGAGGTGCTGCCAGATGTCCTCCGAGGAGATACTGCAGCAGAGCATCGTCTGGGGGATACACTAGCAGAAGTTATTTTTGGTGTGTCACTTGGAGTAAGCAGTGGTGTTATGTAAGGGCTGGAAAACCTTTGCAAAGCGTGCTTTGAAGCTGGATCCAAGAAAAAAGATATAATAATTACACAGCTTTCACAACATTCTAATATTATCATGTAAGAACATGTAAAGTCAAATACCGTCACCATTACTTCCTCTTCCGTCTACAGAACCACTGAAAGAATGATGCACTGTGTAGCTATTCACCTCCTCTGCAAGATAGAATTATCAAAATCAAACTCAGAACATGAGGTTTCCATAGCTTGAAACAGCTAAAGTTACATGATATCTGGAACATGAAAAGCAAACAAAACTCAAAGGACTTAAAATGTCAATGGTGAAATTACCTTTTAAAGGATATGACTTATGAACAGATTGATCATAAATGCCAATATCAACAGTTTCAGCTGGCTGCCGTGGTGAAAAAAGAAAAGATCATCACAGTTGATAAAAGAAAAGAAGAAAATTCTTGTAGGGAAACAACTTTTAAAAAGAAGAGATTGAGCCTCAAGTTTTTGTACTGTTCTACAAGTCAAATGGAAATCACGTTCATTCTTGTTTAGAATATTACAGATTATACCCAAATTTTCTTTTTGCAAATGCTGGTGACCTAATAATACTCTCAAAAGAAATGCCAAAAAATGAATATTATGAAACTTACAGATGAGTCATCATCACTCAAAGACTGCACCAATTGCCTTTTAAAGGTCTCCAACTGTTTAAACAAAAAAGGAAGTAAGTTCATGCAGTTGAAATGAAAATAGCTGATGAATTAGCCTATGAAATTTCCGCTTTCAATATTCTTTCCTTAGAGGGATGACAAGAATACTGTCCAATACCAGGAAAAAAAGCACTGTGAAGGAACCGAAAGCATATAAAGCAGAAAACATAAGTCTCTGCTTTTTAATTTTTTAACACATTCGCTGGCAGTATTTAACAAGTATAATAACAATTTTAGCTGAAATAAAGGGAAGGGATTCTTCCCTTCCATGTGTATTATAAATGTCACTAACGGTAAACTCACAAACTGTGTGCTTATTTTTTACATTGTCATCAGCCATCCAGGAAAAGTAAATCATCATGAAATGAGCTCTACTTCAAACAGTTAAATGAACTTATTAGCAAGCAGTTTACTTGCTTGTATTCCATATAACACAAGAGCAAATTAATTCAATTGCTGAAGTTCTTCATTTGCATCCCAAGAACAAAATGAAGCATGGATGCCTCCCCTCCCCCTCCTCCCCAAAAATTATCTCAGGTTTATAAATTGACACCGAGAACATGTCAGACCAAATGTGTGAAGGGAGACATGTAGTCAAGCATATAGTTTTGCATGATTTTTTCAAATCAACTAAGCAAGTAGCAAACGTTCTGTTTCATTGCAATCCCAGACATATCCACAGATGTTAAAAATGGGGTTTTTTTCCCTTCAAGATTTTTTTATGATGGTCAGCTCAAGTAATACTACAACTAGTTTCCAGAGACTTAGCCTAGTAAGAGTTACTTTAATATTACAAGAAAAAGAACATCTGTTTCACTAGCCTTGCTGGTGAATTGATCATCTAAATCAGCAATTGAAAGTAACCCTCAAAAGTTTTTCAAAAAAATAGACCAGAATAAGCTTAGAAAGGCTAGAGCATAAACAGATAAATAAAAACCATGATTCATGAGAGAGTATTCCAATAATTGACCATGAGAAGTCAAAAAAATAATAATAATTGAAGAAAAGTATTAACCTTTGCTAAGTCGCGACCAAGCTTCTTTGCAGTAAAAGCCAGATTATCTCTCTCCTTCGACAGTTTCATCTTTTAATTCCAAAAAAAAAAAAAAGATTAATTTATTCTTTTGTTAAAAAAAAAGAAAAGATTAATTCCCTTTAAATGGAAATGAAAAGCAAAAGCAAAAGAAGTGATTTTTGCAGAAATACATTATCTTGGAGAGTGATGTTCAATCGCAATTCGGCCTGGTGACAGGCGTGTTCGAGCTGAGAGACCTTATCCTCGAGGTCGAGGATGACGCGATCCTTTCCGTTAAGCTTCTGTCGGAGCCTGTCCATCTCAGACTCCAGGCTTGTAACGCGAGAAGCGATTGCCATGGAGGTGATCTTCCGGGCAAGGTCCAATTGGTCATATGGGTCCGTCGGAATAACAGAAAGCATTTCATCGGAAAGGTGAAAATCCGGGCAGGCATTCCGTCTGTTTTTGATGATGCTGTTCTCCGACATCTCCAGAATTTCCAAACCCTAATTTCTGAAAATTGAAGAGAAATGGGGTTTGGAAATGGAGGAATGTGTGTGAGCTAGGCACGACGACGATGTTTTTTCTTTTTTGTTTTTGTTTCCAAAAAGGATCTATCTGCGGTGGGTTTGAATTTTAATTGGGTTTCCCTCCAAAGGTTTGGGGTCTTTTTCTGTTTGGGCCCCCAGTCCATGTCTTTCTATTACACTAGAAAACAAATACATATACTGACTTTTGGCTAAATTTAGTAACAAAGGGCGGCCTACTGCTACTATATTAGGTGATGAATTCAGTTTGCTTAGACCTTATATTTGTCGTAAAAAAAATAAATAAAAAAATTCTATTATGTGTACTTGTGAATTTAGGTTCGACATTATTAACTTTGAATTCTGATTTTAACTTTGTCTAAACAAGAAGTTTGTGTACTTGAACTTTATCTCTAAATAGATAAATAAGGGTAAAGTTGCAATCAAACCTTAATTTCAAATGCTACAATTAGTTTCATTAACGTACTTTGAACTTTATCCCAAAAAAAGAAGAAGAGGGGCAAAGGTGACTGCAGATATTGTTAGTACTTAATTTAATTTGAGGGGATTATGATTCTTTATCAATACAAAATATGCTTTGCTAATGTAAAAAGATACAACACAACCCCCAAAAGAAGAAGAAAGGTATGTTCCTCTTCACATTGATTTAACGGAGAAACACACTGTTGGTGGTCTCACAATTCATTCATTCATTCAACAGAATCATGCATCCAAAGACGTAAATCTACAATGTGCCACCAAAGAGAATTGTACAGCCAGCAGCCTGGACACCAGTTTTCCGGAATGGAAAACAATCAAAACAGCACTAGAGTCATAGTAACACTGCCAGAACCATCTCACTCTGGCAGATGATATCTCAGTTTTTGTTGCTCTCTCACTTCATATAAAATGTACATTGTTTATATGTTCACAAGTATAAGGTTTCTATGCTCACAAGTACAAGGAACTATCAACATGTGCCAGAGCTTCCACGTGATCCTGAATGAAACAAAGTTAGCATCATTTCGAAGCCCAATAGACTTTCAGCTCTCTTCATATGAAACAACAAAGAATTGTATGGCCCAATTTGCATTAAATACTTTCTTCGTCTTACTTAACAGCTCGCACACCAATAGTTTTGACACGGAATCTATACTGAGGTTGAGAATCATCGTCATCATCATCATCATCGTCATCTTCACTAGACTCATCTTCAACCCTATCCCATCTAGAATAGTCAAGCCGTGAATGTCCTTTTGGCTGTGGAATTGCTTCCCAGCTAGACGACTGTTGTTCAGACGATTCCATTTTTGGAACATCACTGACTTCAGTTGTCTGTTTGACACTTTCAGACTCTGCTTTTATTGTGGTTACTTCCACAACATCTCTTTTGTCTTCTCCTACATCAACTTCATTGGTTTCTCTACCTGTACATTGTTCTTCCCAATCTACCTTTAAGTCATCATCTTCATCATCATCTTCTTCAAGCTCTGCTTCATCTTCAGGTATTGGAGCAAGTGACTTTCCTTGAACAAAAGAAGAAACATCTCTAAATTACCATCTATGAAAAGGGTCAGATAGACGAGGAAAACAATCTCGTTTACTTTGAACACTTTTGGCCCAGAAATGAAGAATCATGAAACCACCACTCTATATGAGCACATAAATTCGACTATATGGTGACTCAATTACAAAGGAGGAAACAAAATCAGAATGTAATGAGAGTCAATTCATTTGCTTGACCAATTTATGCCAAAAGTCCGTCCTAATTTGGTTGATGTTGATTTCCCCTAAGAATTAGCAAAGATATGACAAATGCTTTAACTATGACATTTTAATTAAGTTAATGGTAGCATACGAATAGATTTTTGAAAAAAATATACATGAAAACTTTACTCCATCAAGCAGCACCATAATGTAAGTAGAAAGAAACACAGGCCCATTATAGTTAAGCCATAGACAGAGCCGCAAAGGGTAGAGAGGAGTTGGTGAAAAAAGTAAACAAACATGAAAAGAAAACCCAAGAGAAAGGCAGAATGACTACCAATTGTGTCTTCAGACGGGCATGGAGGTTTTGATACACTTCTGATGATGGATTCAACTCAATTAACCTGTTGACATCGAAAAGTGCTGAATGGTACTCCTTGAGGGTGACTAAGGTTTGAGCGCGCAACATCAGCGCGCCTGTGTGTTTTTGATCAAGTTCAAGCACCAATGTACATTCATCTGCTGCCTGCAACATGAGATGATAACAAACAGTAAGCTCAAAGAAAGCACTGAACAGATAAATCCTCCCTCTTTTCTCTAATTTATCTTTCTTCAAACAATAACAAGAGGAACATACAGTATACTGCAGCAACACAAACTATAGCAACCAGGCATCATTTTTTTTTTGATAAAATATGCTCAGAAAAAAGGCCATAAATATCTGACAAGAGACACGTTCAACGCTGTTGGAGTACTGTCCATTGTTAGGATCATCATCATCAACTGCTTCAAGTTTAACGGTTTACTAAAACTGAGACTGAGTGATCACTTCTTCTTCCGCTCACTCATATGCTTACTACATTATCGATAAAGGGAAAACCTAAAATAAAAAGAAATTGTTCAAGCTAACTTGGATATTTCTATTTGCTAATAGGAAACACAATATGCTAGTTTTAGTAATTAATGAACAAGTTATTCAAAAAAAATTGGCTGTATTCGGGTATCAAGCAAACCTTGGATACATAAAACTTCGCAGTTACCTAGTTATCAATTATGTACACAGCCCGGTCACTGAAAACAAATTACTAACATCCACTGGCGGAGCTACAGCCTTGGAAGGGTGGTTAGCTGAACACTCTTTGCAGGAAAATTATATCATTTGTAGAGCTGAAATATCGTTTTTAACATACAATTATTCACTCTTGTACACTCTTGACACAACTGAGAGTGATAGCTCAGCGGCCAAGGGTGGTCTGACTTTCTAAAGAAGCACGGGTTCGATTCCTACAGCTATTATTTGTGTACATCTTTTTAAAAGTAAAATAGAACAAATAAGGTGAGTCGTTCACTAACTCTTGCTGCTTGTGCTGAGAAAATATACCTTCATATTAACTATTCTTCTTAATGGATTCTTGTGTTATTATTGCAAGAAGACAACGAGAAATATTTTATTGGTATCAAAAAAAGGGGAAAGTATTTTTCATTAAAAAGCTACTCCCTCTTTGTCAGTTTATGTGATATTTTTCGCTATTCAAGATTCAAACTATGTAAATTTTCACCAATATTTTAAAATGTTTTATTTTTATCATATTGATATGAGAAATATCATAACTTACAGTAATTTTCGTACAGTTAAAATATAGTGTTGATTTAATCCAACTTAGCTTCAAAGATTAATCAACTTGACACTCGGAAAGCAAAATAGATCATATAATTTGAAACGGATGGAGTACTATCTATAGGCATCACAAAACTAAGCACAAAACATACTCTTTTATTTCAGTATTCGAGATCTAACTCAACTTCAAAAGCTAGCTCATGAGGGGAGAACTTCTCAAGACCATATAAAGAGTCTAAATTCTCCTCATCCCACTGATGTGGGATTCAACACCCACCTCACGCTTAGATTGGACACCTGGAGCGTGGACAAGTTATAAGGGGACCCAACATCGGTAAACCACAAATTGGAATGGGCCTAGCTCTTATATCACGTTAAATGGACCTTATAAAGAGTCCAAATTCTTCTCATCTCACCGATGTGGGACTCAACACTTATAATACAATTTGATCATTTTTTAGGCAATTTCGTAGTGCCTAATGTAATGAAGAGATATTTAGTATTGTTTCTAATGAGTTTATTATTTTAAAAAAATTCAAGATATGAAATCTTTTCGAATAGAATTGAATAATTATTTGGAATATGCTTTCACTAGAAGAATTTATTTCTTCTATTTTTAAGTTAGTTTTAATTTATAGGATTGTTAGTACCATAACAAGTGCTTTTATGACTTAGCTAAATATTATGTAGCTTCACTTAAAAATTCCGCGCCCATTCATGATTTTTCTTCTTTCATTTTTTAGTATTTACCTCTTCGAAGTTTGAACACCCTTCGCTAAAATCCTGGCTACGCCTCTACTAAAGTCCAATACAATATTCAGTTCATGATGTGCACATCAGTTAAGACCTTAAGCTACTCATCGAAGCCCGTGTATTTCGAGATATAAAGAGCCAACCAACAAGGAAAACCAAGGACCTAGAAAACCGAAAAAGATGATTCACTGGCTATCTATGGGTGTAACTAATCAAAGAAAAAAAAAAGTTGATTTATTGATTTGGAACTTAAAGCCCAAGCAAGTAGGGTCAACATTAACTATAAAAATGAAAAAGGATATCCCTTTTTGCTTCATTTGAACTATGTTATTGCTGAAAAGAGAAACTTTATAGTACATGATGAATTCAGTAAAAGATTGAATTTCATTTTTAAGCTATTTTCTAAAAGAGCAGCCATTTGTTACCAGGGCCATGGTTTCACAACACTATATCAGCTAGCAACTCGGAACCATTGGAAATGAGAAAGGTCAAAGCATCAAGTTCCAAGTTTCAGAGCTCGAATTCAACAAATGTTTGATGTAATTATGGATGAAGATAAATAAAGATGTAACCTTTTTGAAATCGTGAAGTTTGAGGAAACAAGCAGCACGATTGCTGTGGAGAGCGATCTTTTGGGACTTGGTTTTAGCCAAAGAAAGTGCATCCGTATAAAAACCCAGAGCTTCGGCATATCTACCTTCCCTGTACATCTGGTGAGCTCTTTCGATCTTGTTGATGGTAGCTGATGAGGCCATGTTTGTATGTATGTACCCTAATTAGAAGAAATTGAATTGAATAATACAGAAAACAGCAACTTGAATTTGAAAAATTGGGAGAATTGAGGTTGAAGAAAATGGAACAATCAGTCAGAGAAGGAAGTAATCGATCGGGGGCAAAGCAAATAACGGAGCGGCAATGCGTGTATGAGCGGGAGCAAAGTTACGGGTCCACCCTTTTCCAAAATGCTTCCTCTTGTCCCGTCACTGGGAAAGGAAATAAAATGAAAAAGGAAAAGATCTGATTGCATTTCCCAATATACTAGTACTAGTGTAGAACCATTTAATTTTGAATATTAATCACCAATAACATATTCAATTATTAATCTACTATATCCTTATTTCAACTTCTACAAGTACCTGTTTAAAGTCATTAGACAATTTTATTAAATAATATTATTCAACTAAATCTATCAAAGTAAAAAATGAGACAAATGACTAATATAATGTGTACTTCTGACAAGAAAAAAAAACTTACTTATACGGTTAATATTTACTCCAAACAATGAATATATAATTAATATTTTATACTATAGTTTTATCTTGTAATCACAATTAATTGAATATATGTAACATCATTTCAGTTTATTGCTTTATCATAATAAATAAGGATTGAATGCGTACTCACGTGATTAATCAAAGGACAAAAAAATTATTTGATTTTTGTAATTTAGTCGAGGAAGCTTGTCTAGTATCAAACTCTACAAGAGTTTTCTTTAAGCAAATAGTCTTGCCTAAGAGAGTTTGTGACCATGAAGGATTTGATCCTTTATTGTAATTTAGTCGAGGGAGTTTGTCTAGTATCAAACTCTACAAGAGTTTTCATCAAGTAAATAGTCTTGCCTAAGAGAGTTTGTGACCATGAAAGATTTGATCCTTTATTGTAATTTAGTCGGAGGGAGCTTATCTAGTATCAAACTCTACAAGAGTTTTCTTCAAGCAAATAGTCTTGCCTAAGAGAGTTTGTGACCATGAAATATTTGATCCTTTATTAAACAAAACGGCAACAAAGAGTTCACTTCGATTCTCATCCAAAAAGTCACAAATATCTTCTTATGCAATATAGATGGCATTTTTAGCTTAGACATCTTCTTCTTTTTTATGACAAGAAAAAATTCACAGCTGCTATTTTTTGGATGGACACAAAATAAGATATTTTTAGTTTAGATATCTTATACTATAAAACTAACTTTCCTCAAACATCAAAAGTTAAACTACTTAATCGTATGAGATAAATAATAATGGAAGATGATGACATGTAGATGACTTGATATAAAAATCGAAGCATTTTTGCCACTAAACAAATAGTTAAAACTTCTTCAACTTGTACAAAAAGTTGCACGTGATATTTCATAAGACAACATATTCAAAAACCTCAAAAGGAAAAAAAAGTTATTTAAATAATTGTAGGACGTTTTCCCATTTTCAGAAGAAAAAGAAAAAAATATAGTCATGAATCCAGATCCAGCTAAGATTTGCTAGATCTGTAAATATAGGAGTCAGTCACATTTGACGAAATCCATAAAATCGACCGTTACATAATTTCAAATCCGAAAGGACCGTTAAAAAGGAGGGCTCCTCTTTACTTTTTCCCCCCGCTCGCCAGTCCATTCTCCCCTAATCCCAAAGCAACTTTCGATCTCCAATGGCGGGCAACACTTCAATAATGGAATCCAAGCCCTTACACCCACTTCACCAAATCGCAGAAACCCCAACTCACAAGTTGCTTCTCAAACAATGGCTCAAAGAAGAAGAACTCATCCTCAACAGAATCGCTACCAAAGAAACCCAAATTGACTCGGTCCGCAATGAAATCACTCAGCTCTACTGTATTTTCTTCCTGTTCCATTCGATTTCGCTTATGCTTTTATTCAGTGCTTCCTCCAAATGGGCTTCGAAAACGGGGCTTTGCCACCGTTCATGGATCCCGTCAATCTGTTCTCTCCTCTGCTCTATGGGTATCATTTGGGCTGTTAGGTACAAGACGGATACGGAGAGTCACTTAGAGAAACTGTTGGAGAGAGAGAAAGAGGATGGGAAATTACTGGCTAAGTGTGTGGAGGAGTTGAAGAGAAAAGGGATGGAATTTGATTTGTTGAAGGAAGTTGATGCTCTTAGGAGGGCTAAGAGTTTGAGGGTTGAAGCTAAGGTGGTTCGAAAATGGTCAGCTAGAGACTTTGTGTCACTGTTTTTCTTCTCTGTTACTTGTCTGGTACTCGCTTTAACCAGGACCATTTTGTGTGGTTGATACTTACAAGGTTTGAATGGCTGTTATGCTCTACAACTGAAGCTTTTAGCTTCTGTAATCATTTAGTAGAAGGAAATTAATTGTGGGGAAGTTGCAGAATATACTGTTCTGCTTTTTGTATTTTTGCAGTTACAATGATTCTTATTTGGCAATGAATTCTTAACATTTTCAGCTTTGCTTGATTGTTTCTGCCTGCCTGCAAAGGTAGAATGTTCCCTGCAACTTGTTTGTTTTCTTTATAAGCTTTTCAGCTATTTTATCCATCAGATGCCTTCAGCTTTTGGTGGATTATGCATTTTATATCAATAGTGATACCGATTCATGTGCCTAACTACATGGTCTAGGCAGCGTAATAGCTAGAGCATGGGAGAAAAAGAGTTGTGTATCTTTTAGTCATAGCAATATTTTGAGTATCACTCTCTTAAAAAAAGATAGGCAAAGTATCAGTCCTTAAATCAACGAAAACCTATACACAAATGGTTATAATACATACATGCAGAAAGAATCTAACATCTTCAAAGCAAACTAAGGTTTATTTGATGTCTCGCTTCATCTCTGACTGAAAAATAGAAGATTTCATCTACCCTCTCCAATGATGTCACTGAGCATTGGTGTGTCCTGACCTGATGGTGAATAATTTGTAGTCGCGGCTGTACTTGTACCCACTGATGAATTTTGCATTTGCGAAGAATGATCACTCATGAAGGTTGTTGTATCTTTGAATTTCCAGTCAGTCAGGTATCCAGGTCTGGAAGTCACAGCGGCAACCTCAGCATCTCCTGTAAGCATTGCTATTGCACGGGACATTGAGGGTCGTAATCCTGGGGATGTTTGAGTGCATAGTAGAGCTATCCCTATTACTTTTTTCACTTCTTCTACATCAAATTCAGATAAATTTGCATCCACTAGCTCAGTTTCGCGCTTGTTCTCATGAAGCTGCCAAGCCTAGAAGAGCAGTGTACACAGGAGTCAGTGAATATGGTTAGAACTAAACGATAAATGTAGGAACCACAGTACAGCATGATAAGTCAAAGTCTTTAAAGATAGATAATAGAGATAAAAAGTAGAAAAGCGTGAATGCAAAGGAAGATATTCTTCCATTTCGTTAATCCAAGTGGTATATCAATCCTGACAAGCTAGAAGTTGCATAACCACTTGGAGCAGCAATGAAAGCACATTGTTCTAATGCTTTACTAAAAGCAAAGAAGGAAAGGACTTTACCCACTCAAGAAGGTAGATCTTGTCTTCTTCCAAGCTCTCATCAGAATTTGTTCTACCACTGACAATTTCTAGAGCTACAACTCCGAAGCCAAACACATCAGCCTTCTCTGTCAGATGTCCGCGCATGGCATATTCTGGTGCAAGATACCCTCTACAAGAAAATGCTAACGAGCATGAAACAAAACTATAGAAAAGGAGTCTAAGAATGAGACATCTTCCATTTTCAGGATCTTACATTGTGCCTGCAACACGAGTGTTTATATGTGTCTGTTTGTCATCATAAAGTTTTGCCAATCCAAAGTCTGAAATTTTTGGGTTTAGATCTGCATCAAGCAGGATATTGCTGGCCTTGACATCTCGATGGACAATACGGACTCGAGATTCCTCATGAAGATACGCTAGACCCTTTGCTACTCCCAAGCATATCTGGAAGCGTGTTGGCCAATCAAGATATAAAGATCCTTTCTCTGCACAATTGAAGCCATAAGCTCAATAATCATTCTATAAAAATCAGGAAATGTATTTTTTTTTCTTCTCTTATATGATGAAAGGCAAAAATTCCAAGATATTGTATTCATTAGTACCAAATAATGCTTGATCAAGACTCTTGTTTTCAAGGTACTCATAAACAAGCAATCGTCTGTCTCCCTCAATGCAGCAACCATAGAGTTTCACAAGATTACGGTGTTGTACAGCTGATATAGTAGCAATCTCTGCCACAAACTGACTCTTTCCTTGATGTGATGCCACAGACAGTTGTTTAACAGCAACAACCCTCTCATCCTCAAGTGTTCCCTATGGACCACATAAAATTGGTTCAAGATTCAGAGATTTCAATAAAATCATTTCCTGTTTTCCATATTTCATAGCAAAACTAAAGCAAACAAGAAAGCACAAGTATTTAGTCATGGAACATAATTTCTTGATGTTTGAGAAACATGTGAGCTATAGGTGCAACAAAAATTGCAATATGGGAACGCTAGTTACTTCAGGACTTCATGTGGAAGAAGATATTACCTTGTAAACTGGTCCAAAACCTCCCTCTCCAAGCTTATTAGAAGAAGAGAAGTCACCAGTAGCAGCTCGAAGTTCTGAATAGCTGAAAGTGTAGGGTCTGGTATCTATCCCCATGAACTCTGAAAATTTGAAGAGAAAATGTCCTTAATAAGCCGAAGGAATCAATTTCTGGGACTTACACACTAGAACATACATTATACATTATTTCATAAGGTGCATAAACTGAAGGAATGCAAATGCTGACTCCTTGCATTAACTCTTGCTCAACTAAACCAAATTGTCAATATCAAGAACAAAAAAAAAGAACCTTGAAATGGAAGTGTTGCTAACCGACTTTCCAAGTAGCAGTTAAACTCAAAGATAGATGAATCACTTGAAAGTTGAAGACGGAAAAACCATACAAGATCAGATTGCATTTCTTACCTTCATCCTCCAAAGCCTTCTGCTGTTTTCTTTTCTGAATTAGGTAATAGACAGCAAATAATGAAATCAAGCTTATGACTCCAACTCCTACAACAATACCCACAATCAGACCGGTCCGGTTCTTTTTTGTAGTAGGAGGCTGGTTGCTAACAGTGGGTTCAAAATCTGTAGAAAAGCTTAGCAGTGTGAGTACAGTTCTGAATGCCTCATTTAAGAATCTAATTTATGTCTGTAACTCATGGATACCTGGGGTTGCACTGATTGCTGATATGGAAGGTCCATATGTGCCTTGTATAGGTACACAGCAGGTCCCTTTTCCAGCCCAGAAGAGATGTATTTCAAGATGATTATCAGAGACCTGAGCTGTAAATCGCCTTTGAACAGCTGCGAGGGATCTTCCCCCAGCCTCCCTCTTAATGTCAAAATCTTTCAACTGCCGAATTCCCTGGAAAAAGATAACCATAAAATTATTTAAGTGATGCTCTTTTCGGACCCAAATCATTCCAATGTTTCTTTGTTTATGAATAATATATGTTTCTCTATTTTTAAAAATAATGCATACCTGTACATAGATGTCAAATACTCGTCTTCCAACACTTTGCCAAGTTGGGGGATTTAAGATTTCTGACTCTGCAAAGTGGAGGGTCACAGTGTAATTACCATTCTCAAGGCCCAAGCCATAGTATCTGAGTGATCCAGCGGAAATTCGTGCAGTTTGGTATAGCTCAGAGTCCAAGGTGTTTGTAAACTGAGATGAGGTGGAGCTTGTCAAGCTCTGATTTGGACGGTCAGAATGCAGACCAGCATTACTAACAGCCCACCTCCCTGTACTAGTCATGAAATATGTTGCTGGACCCAGAGTCTCATTCTCCCTCTCATACGATATCTGATCACTAGATCTTATTGCACGCCCTCCTCCACATTTAATTGCAAAGTCGGAATCTGTGAATTATGAAAAGTCACATGCAAGAGAAGATAAGAAACCACTACACAGCTTTATATTACAACATTAGCAGTAGAATAGAGTAGGAGATGTCGTTGTTTCTTGGTAAGCGACATATCATAAGAACAGAAAATGTAGGACAAATATTACAGATTTAGGTATATTACCTTAAATGGACGAATTCAACTAAATGGATATTGATCCATTCTGATATTTTGGTTTATAGATACAAAATGTAAAACAACAATTTTCAAACTTATTCATGCTAATGAAACCAGAAACTTGGAGTAGGATTTTTGTCGTCAAGGAATTGTAGGAAGCACTTACATATTGGACGTCCTCGATTGCAAGGGAAATTCCGTTGAAGACAATTTAACCCCGAAGGCAAAGAACTGAAGACAAAGGAAGTATCACCCATTTAAGTTCTTCAAATAAAGAAACAACTATAATTTTGCTGTCAACTAAATTTCTGATTACCTGCTATCTGATTGATCTATTTGTTCTGTTGTGAAGTTGTTGGCAACTAAATTTCTGCAAGTTGCCAAGTATCATTGTTAGCATGCTGATCACAGTCAAAACTGAGACCAAAAGGTAGGGAGAAAAATGATAAGGTGAAGCATTATATAAACTTCAGCTATTCTCATACTTACAATTGCAGATTTTCATTGATCCAAGAAGGGAAGTTTCCAGATAACTCGTTGTAAGATAAATCTCTACGTGAAAAGATGGGATGTTAAGCATTTCAGATATTTTTGAGCGCAAAAATATAAAATATGTCATGCATTTATATGTAAGAGGGAGATAGTAATTTAGAGTTTGCTCCAGCCGCATTAAATTGCAGCATCAGTTCAAGAAGGCCATAAGATAAAAATATTTTGAAGACTGGATGCTATACACACAATTACATGCTAGATATTATGAATCAATCTAGTAAAGACTCTGGTATTATCCTATCAGCATTACCTAGTAAGGCCTCAAAGTCTCAGTAAGAAAGATGATGAAATCACTTATAACAGAAATAGTTCTTCATTCTCCTTAATAAGATGGTGAATCTGTTTGAAAGTTCAGTATATTCATTTCAACAGAAAGGATATCATATAAAAACAAGAGTTACTCACATAGTCTGGAGAGACCGTATCTTCTGAGCTGGCAGGGTGCCTGTTAGCTTGTTATCACCAAGAAACCTGATGATCGAAAAGGGCATTAGCACATGAACACATAGTTAAGGTGGTATCAATTATAAGCAATTTAAATCATCTGTTACAAGTGAGTCAGCGAAGTCAGATTGAAAAGTGCATCTGGAATACGCCCAGTCAAATTGTTGAAGCTTAAATCCCTAAGAAAAAAATAAAATAAAGGTTAGACCAAAGGGGTAGTAATTGATCAATATAGTAGCACATGAACTTGAGTTGATATAGTAGTACGACACTGTTAGAAGGGTTTATGCTCACATATGATGCTATGGTCATATAAGTGAGATAATTAAAGTTCAATCCAATAGACTGAGGACTTAAATGTTTATAAGAACATTATCATGCTCAGAACTCACAGTAGTGACAGGCTCTGATATTCTCCAATATTACTTGGGATGGAACCTGAAATATTGTTATTTCGTAAAACCCTGGAAATACCAAATTCAGTTGGTCAGAGAAGAAGAAAAGAAATAAAATGTCAAGATTTGTAGCATGTGGTGCTATGTCATATTGTTCCTTACAGCTTGCTTAGAGACTTCATATTCCTGAGAAAGTCAAGTGAAGAGCTCCCATTGGATAGATCACTTATTCTCCTGATAGTTATGCAGCAGATGAAATATCAGATTCTGCTAAATGTAAAAGGAGATTCTAAACTATGAACAAAGATGATAAAACAGTCGCAAAAACTCACAGATCGGTTAAAGTGGTTAAGTTGGAAAAGGAAGCTGGTATTGGACCCTCAAAAGCATTTCCTTCGAACCTCCTGTGGCAATAGAAAGCTCAGTCACAGACTATGCTAGGAGATGCAGCAATGGCATTATAGCAATGCTGCAAGAAAAAGGAGAGACCATTCTCGAAAGAACTCAAGAATTAAAAACTGGACATAGTTCAAGTAACTGTGGTCTCACAATACAGTAAGCTTTGTCCAATTATTTCCAATGAAATCAGGAATCCTCCCTGTAAAAGCATTATCTGAAGTCCACCTGAAAGACAAATAGTTCGTTTTCCAGTTAGATTTCTTATACACAAGTTTCTTCAAGTAAAAATTGGGAAGCTATAGAAGAAACGCGTGACAAAGAGCTGTTACACTTGTTCCAAGTCCTGCAGTCTTGCCAACGTCAATGGTATTGGTCCGCTAACGCCAGCGCTGTTGAGATAACTAAGCAACGAAATAGTAGGTTTTTTTCAGAAAAAAAGAAAATCAAGCTACAGAAATGACAGAATAATTAAATATAAAGAAATAGAAAGATGTTACAATATTCTGTTATAAGAAAACAGTTTCATACATCGCAAAAATCCTATGAACATGTGAAATTTCAACAATCAAGAAGTCTCTATTCAGGAGAAAATAATTTATAAACCACAAAAATAACTTTTGTTTCCGATGTTTGAGAAACTCTCATGTATTTGTTATGTTTTATTGTTTGGAATCTGCTATGTCTGATATGTGTGCTATATATTTCAATTTATACTATTTTTCTTTCCTTTCTATTTATGTATGTTGCATGTTTAAATTAGAATTTTTAGGCTTCAAACATGTAGAATGGAATGAGAAAGAAAAAGAAAAAAAAGGCAAGGAAGATTGATACCAACGTACGTAAAATGAGAGTTATATGTCTTGGCCATGTTGTATTCTATATCTTTTTGCTATTCATGTGACAAATATTAACAACCTAACAATAACATAGCTTATCATAGTCTTCAGAGAAGGAATGATTACTTTATACAGAAACTAGAGAAGGATTTAGTCAACTATACTCCTCCTCTAGCATGAAAATAGAGCAAGCAGAACATAGATTGCATTAGAGCGTTGACAAACTCCTGCTCTACTAATATAATTTCAGGGTCTTGCAATTGATATATATATTGAAACAATGCAACACCATCTAGATTCAGTATGATGTTCACGAACAAATAACATATTTCTCAGGCAAACTCCAAAAATCTAACAATTAAGATTTGATGTTAAACAATGCATCATAACTTACATCTGTGTCAGTTTTGTTAAGTTTCCAAGCTCTGAAGGCAGAGGCCCGGAGAAGTTGTTTGTGCCAAGACTCCTGCAGCACAAGGAAATGATGAACAAATGCAGAGAAACGATGAAGATTGATGCTCTTCATACATCGATAGATGATATATCATAAAACCAAGGACATGATTATAAGAACATACAATGATTGTAACTCAGTCAACAACCCAATTTCCTTTGGAATCTCCCCTGACAAAGCATTGATGCCAAAGGTTCTGAAGACACCAAACATTTAAATTATTCCAAACACAAAATATCATGATTGAGCATAAATAACTGAAATAGAGTAGACTTACAGCCATTTCATTCTAGTCAGATTGCCAATGGATGGGGAGAGTGTGCCTGTTAAGTAATTTTGGGCCAAATTGCTGCAATTTGTAACCAAAATATGAGTAGTTGGGAGATAAAACATGACAAGTATAAGTTAGGAGGAAGTAAGTACAGATCATCGAGGAAGGTAAGACTCCATAATTCATCTGGGATTTCACCCCTGACGTCCAGTGCATAAACTCTCCTGTAAAGAAGCATTGGAAAGAGAAGTGAGAGTAAATACCTGAACACTAGATGCTATTGCATACAAGCAGCAGCAGCAGTAGCACTATTAAGATTTTTTGAGGTCAATACTAAAATAAATGCCATTAGAACCAATTAGGAGCTGTATGTATATACGAGGTGATTGTGTAGAGTGACTTACAAGCCAGTGATGTGACAACGAGTGCTGTTGTTGGCAGAACAGTCGCATTTGATGGAAGGATTAAAATCTCCGATGGGAGTTGAATCAATGGCAGCTCCACTGCATAACTCACCACTAATATTCCACTGATTTGTAGCAGAAATCCCCCAATTTTGGAATATGGAGTTTAATATACGGGCTGCACACTCACAACTATGAGAATATATAAATTGAATTCATCATAAAAATCACAAATTCAAATGTCACTAAGTAGTATTTATGAAATGATTCAAAATTATAGATTAAGCAACAGTCATAAAAGAGTTTTTGTGCACTAATCATACTGTACAATTTTCAAAATTAAAGTTTACACTGACAATGTAAAATCATTTTAGTATATTGTCGTTTTACTAGCAATTAAAACTTGATGTATGTAATTAGACAAATTACACTGATAGAATAAAAATAATTGTGTAGTATAATTAATTAAATTGCAGTTAATAAGGATAAAAATCACTTATAAAAGTTGACGAGCTCAAGTCTTCTCCATGTGGATCACAATGCTTACACAGCTGTCGTTATCCAAATACCATGGTACAATAATTTTCTTAATACTGCTGAATTTTCGCTGTCCTCACTTTGGCCTTTTCTCTCACATAGTTTTAGGACTGTCATATTTATTTACTAGTTTAATATAATTATTAACTTAATTTTTTACAAATATCTTATGTATACTCTTTTCCTTGTAACTTTAGGTATAAAGTTTGGAAAAAAGATATAGAGATGGCTATAAATTAGTCATTGTTGTATAAACCAACTACTGGTAGCATATTAAAAACATGAATGAAAGTGAGGACAGAGGAATAACATTAATAAAATACATTTCTTCTGCTTTTATTGGAGTGGAATTTTTTTGTTGATTTAGCACAACATGAATGATTGTTAATTAAGAAGGGGAACCGGCGCAAGTGTCATATTTGTACAATAGTAATACGTAAGTAAATTTGGAGAAAAAGAGGAAGTGACCTTCAGAAGGATCAGTTGTTTGAGCTACGGCTATCTCAAAGATGATCCCCAACGAGTAGATCAATATTAGAGCATAGCTTGCCCACGGCCACGGCAGCGCCGCCTTGTTCATGTTTAAGTTCTTCAGAGATAGCAGCAGGATGAAAGATGAACAGAGAGAGAGAGGCAGTTGCCAAATGAACAAACAATAAATATATAATTGCACGTTGTCAATGGTTGACCAAGGGGTTTGGTTAATGCAGAAAAGAACAAGTTACAATGTGGGTTTGGTTGGTGACTTGGTAATATGCAATGCTATCAGATCATCATTTAGCCAACTTTCCTAGAAACCTATCTTAATTGGCGCAACTCTTCTGTTTAACTATAATAATAATTGGGAGGAGTATTAATTTAACACTCCAAAATTAATAAACCCTGCTTGCCAATTGGCCAAAGACTGCTATTTCATACACTACTTTTTATTTCAAGAATCCAACCGATCACCTATGATTACATTAATTTTCACCCCACTACTAATAGTATATACTAATTAGTAGTTTCACCCCACTACTAATTAGTACTACTAGTATGAGTAATAAATAATCTTGGACTATGTATCAATTATTATTGATATTATAGTCACCTAAATCATATGAAGTATATAAACTTTAACTAATATTTTAAAATATATATAATTATCATATTGATGTTATAATAATTGAATTTTATATAATTATGACTATCTAAAATTTCATCATAAATAATTTTTTTAATTCTAAAGATTAGTAAAATTAATATTTAAGAAAAAGAATAACACTATTTTGAGGCGAATGAAGTAGTACGACATATCACTCATTTATAAAAGTAATTATATATTTTAATTATAATCAAACCAATAAAATGTTGCATTAATTGGTCAGGTAAAATAAGAGAAAAGACATAAAATCACTACTGAAATTGTCTTGAATTTTAAAAAAGACACATTAATTTTGCAATCATCCTATTACATCACTAAACAATTTTGAACAGATATTATTATATTATTTTTCGACCAACCCCATATTTTAAGAAGCAAGTATGTTCACACACCTATCATTACATGACACATGTCAATTTAATTAAAAATGTAATTTTTTTTCATTTTAAGTTTTTTCTTTATTTATTTTTTCTTTATCTCTCTCTTACTTTTTGACTTATTTTAATTTTGTTTTTTGTTTTTTTTATACAAAAGACCTCATACTATTCTCTAAACTTTAGTAAATTATTGATAACAAAACTAATTATTTTTCTAAGAAAATTTAAAATTTTGAAGGTATCATCAATTACTCTTTTTCATATAGCTTCAAATTAGAAATGATAATTTTAAAAGAATCAATGAATTTCCCAAAAATTGAAAGAAGTTAATTGAAATCGGATAAAAAAACTATATGATACTTCCTAATCATCTTGAAATCTAATGGGTTTATCAAATTGTTCGAAATGTAAAAAAATATTTGGATAAAGTTTTAAAACTAGCAAAACTAATAGTAGTAAAAAAGGAAGATGAAGTTGTGGTAAAAATGGTGAAATTGAAAGTAAGAAGCTTCAATGGAGATGACAATGAATTTTTGAAGAAGAAAGAAGAAAGAAAGAAAGAGAAAAAATAAAAAGGAAAAAAATTTAGAAAATAAGAAAATATACTTTATAATAAAATAATTATATTAATGTGGACCAAAAATGATGTAATAATATCAGTTTAAGATTGTTTAGTGGGGTAATAGAACGCCCGTTTAGTTAAGGTGTCTTTTTTTTAAATTCGGGATATTTCTCAGTAAAATAAACCATAAGGAAAAATTTATTCATGGGAACTCAAAGGCTGATATTAATTAAAAGTAATATAAAATCAAAAAAGTTTGATAGAGACATAACCATTAAATTGAATAAACTTAAAATAATAAGTCAAAAGATAGAACGGAGAATATTATTTGAGAGGTAGCCATCAATATTCAGCAATGTTTCAACATTCAAATTAACAAAACTCAGAGTTGGTGTGCAGGAAATTAATTATAATTTATAGTAGTTGAAGAATATTATATTAGTAGTACACCAAAATTCTAAATATGGAAATAGTCGATCCACGACATACGCGGGATCCTTGTTCACATTATAACGAAGATAAGTTCAAATTAAACTTCAACTCAAGTTGTCAATCAGACGTAGAAGTGACAAAATTAATTCATGTAACACATAATTTTTCCCCCTCCGTTCAAGTTTTGTTGAGTTAATGATCTATCTATTTGATGACTCAAAAATTTTGATCCGTTTGATTCAGCTCATTAAAAAATTAAACTTATTTAGGCAACATATGGGACAAGTACATAAATAGTTGATTTGAGGACCGTTATTTAAATCATAGTTAAGTTTTATAAGTTTGTGTAAGATAAACATATTTATGATCAATTTCAAATGTATGAGATCGAAGTTGAAAAAATTACATCCAGAATCTTAACTTCTGACAAAAAAATCTGGTGTCATGCATATTATTTGTGCAAGTAAACTTTCAATATTTTTTCGTATATTTTGTTATTACTATTTATGTGTGAAAACGTAAAATCTATCGGAATTTTGATTTAAAACTATTTAAAAATTGTAATGGGTATATATTTATGGAGTGAACATAGTTGTCCAAATATGTAACACCATTTAATCTCTGATTTAGGATAAGATTTGGGCTAATTGGTGGGCCTTTCAGATGCCACGTCTCTTTGGGCCTTAAATGGTCCATCTGTAAAACAATCCTTCCGTTAGTGTGCTAATCTACAAAAGGATGAATGAATAACAAAGCTAATATTAACAGCTAAACAACGAGCTAGGAAATATAATAAACACTCAATGAGCATCTCAACGATAAATTACATTATTCTCCATGCAAAAAGAGTTACAATATCACTATTTGTGAAGTCAAAAAGATTTTTCTAAAATTAAAATTTCCCCAAGAATAGGAATTAGGATTATACTTTTTTACGTAATTTTTACACTATAAAAAAACAATCTGTCGATGTTATATTCTGAAATTATGCACACCAAAACTCTTATACTGGGCAACGAAAACATAAAATTTATGCAGAATAGCATACATTTACTGTTTAAGAAAATTGTAATTCGTGGCTACAGTTTTCCCAATTGTTGTTATTCATCTGATTTGTCTAAAATCAGAATTTGTATAATTCGGTTCTTGATTGTATAGATCCAGAATTTTGTATATGCTTATCCTAACTATTTATATACGATTTATGAAAAAATCATAATAAATTACCATGTTTGTATATTGACAAGCGAAATATACAAACATAATACCCTATTTGTATATTCGCAAGCGAAATATACAAATGGGCATAAATATACAAGCCCAACCTCCATAGCAAAAGACACAATAGCTATGGAGCGCAATTATCCAAAAATAAAAATAAAAATTGAACCTTATTATGTCTTGTAGATTTGCTATTTCTGAAATTTTCTCAACAATGTATTGGTCCTCAACAATTTTATGGGAGAGATGAAAAGTTCGTATTGACCCAAATCAGTCACAGAAAAAGCCCATCTGATATAGTATTGGGCTTATCCTTGTAATGCCCAAGTCTTGATGAGACCTTATGGATTTTGAAAAATGAAAAGGGAATGTTATGAGATTACAAGATTTTATAGTAACAACGAGAGGGGTTTGCTTTACTAAGTAATTGTATTAAGAATCTTTTTTTTCCCCACATTATAGTGTACTGGAATGTGCACATTGGATTTTGATCCAAGTTAATATATAATGGCAAAAAAGGACTAGTTAAATTTATCCTTGTGGTTAAAAGTTTGGTTCGATCACTCATATACATGTTGATTGGTGTGTTAATGACACCACAATATTGAACTAAAATTATAACGACGAGGGCATGAATGAGTAAACATTAAACCAAAGGCAAAGTTTGTCCTTTCAGCAAAGTACAACGACTGATCTGAATCTTTTCTTGATAAACAAAAATATTGAAGAAATTGATCCTTCCACTATTAGAAAATATTGTATTTGAACCATGAAAATGAAGAAAATCTTATGCTTCTTGTTTAATGAGCCCTGCTCGTCACCAATAAGTTCTAAATGACAAGTTATTTTAATTAAAAGAAAACTTATAAAATAAAACTTGAATAATATTATTTGAACTTAGAAATTAAATAGTGAATCAACACATCATAGCAATCCTTGTCGATAAGTAATTATAATGTAATATAATTTTAGTTATTATTGTTAAATATTCTTTCTTTAACCCTAAATATGAGAAAAGTCAAAACAAAATTATAGAAACCCGATAATCAGTAACAGGCCCCATGCATGTGATGCAATTATATATATTCTTCCTTAACCCCCAAAAGAGAAAATTGTATTCTCTTAATCTTTTGGTTGTTTAATCCCAAATATATAAGTGACTATACAGGTCGTGATTATATATATGAGTTGGAGACACGTTAATGAAACAAAAAAATAAAAATGATTTAATTGGTAAACAAGTGTTTAAATGAGTAGTCAACATAATTTTAGTTTAAGTGGTGTTCACATGTTGTGGCTTATTAATTTCCAAGATTCATGATGGTTTACAACACATTAATATATAATTAATTAGTGACTTTTTCTTATCTGTAAAGGCACCATAATCTCTGTCAATACTATTAATATTAATTTTTAGCTTAATTCTTCTTCTTTATGATGTCAGTCTTTGAACAAAAATTAAACAATGATAACCTATACCTTAGCTTCTGCATCATCCTAATAGCTAGTGTGTACGTATCAATATTATAAAATTATCATTAATCAAAAATTTATTCATGATATATTTTTATCACCGCTATATATGCCTTGCGGTGATTATAATTATATAAATATCCTTGATATTTCAAAGTTCACTTCTAAATCAGATGAACTAAGATTCTGTTTTTAGTTTATTTTCATTGAATTTTCAGTTTGACTTGTTCAAGTCGGTCATTTATGCAAATTTAGTACTAAGATTTTTCTAAATTTTGGTTAGGAAACATTTTTAAAACACTAAAATTCAAATGGTATCATGGAATTATTCCCGAATAACTTGAGTTATAGCACGTACCGTACGTCAAACATATATATACTTCTTTTCTATGTAATAAATAAAATAATATCCCCAATAAAAATATTGTAAGTTAAACTTAAAAAGTCAAAAGTAATAAAATTTAAGTTGACCATTTTGGAAAATTGTCCTTTTAGTCCCTTAAATACATACCGACAAACTCTAATATTTATCTTTTTGTTCAATTAATTAATATATGCATTTTGCATCTTTCATCTATCTAATTGTGAATCTTCACAAACTTAATGATTATTAAGTACTATATCATAATATTATTGATGTATTATGTTAAAATTCTATTGTTAAACCATATTTGAGGGTGACAAGATTCTAGAAACAATAAACATTACTACATATTTCCGATATAAAATTAAATGAGCAAAAAATATACATTCTAATTAATTGAAGATAATGTGCTTAATCAAATAATACAAGGATTAGAATTAAAATTCTCTAATAACTAAAGGCCCAAAGGTGTAACTAACTCAATCTTAAACGCCTATTTGTTTTTTTTTTGTTTTTTTTTTTGCTCTGAAATCGAAAGGATTTTATTTATTCAATAGTAGGTTCATCCATACAAAAAGGAACTGATCTAAACAATATAGTTCCATTCACATCTCTTTCAAGAGCTTTTAGTGTAAAGGAAGGAGATGTTTCAAAAACAAACAACTTGTTCATAGACATATTTGGACCCATAGTCTTCCTTCCATATTCCGCTAATATATATGCAACTGAGTTAGCCTCCCTCATTATATGTTTCATTGTTGATCCTCCCATCAGTAAGGAGCATTGACCTGCCATCCGAATAAACGTCTATTTGTTGCTTGCCACCAAATATAGTTCGTGTAACTATTTAATAACTGATTGATAGGTGTTTAACCCAAATAAGGAACATCTACAATGATAATAAAAAAGGTAATGAAGTCACAAAGGAGTGAGACGAAATGTATAGGAATCTCTTCATTTTTAACAAAATCTCTTAAATATAAACATTGAAAATCAAAAACAAAATTCTTGTTAGGAAGTGTTTTTCTCATTTTATAAGCATACAACACATTCTGAATTAGTGAATTTTAAACACCTAACTCATAAAGACACAAAAAATCAGGTCATGGAATGGGAGCTGTAACGTTATTTTCAAAAGGTAACCCTACCTTTTTGTTATTTAGTCAGCATTCCATTGATGAAGGCGAAATTGATCAAAAAGAAGATACTATTATCGTCAATGCACAAAGTTGATGACTCCCTCACATTCCTAAAGGACACACTGCCAACCAACTACTTGCTCAAAATGGGGCCCTCTTCATCCCATCCATCCGTCGTTTGGTATCCACCTTGAAACTCTCAATTAATTTAAATTTACATCGAAAAAAGTCTATTTAGAGGAAACACTTCCTATCCGAATTTTTTCTATTTTCTGGATTTGAAATTAAAACTTAGCTCAAATTAAGAGGGGGGTTGTTATATAATTTGTTGCAACACATCATTTGATTGTAAATGGGACTCTATTCATTATTCTCTATTCTCTATCTATTATTTTACCAAGAACCTAAATAATTAACTAAAGACCAAAGCAAGTTAGAGTTTAAGACCTTTATAACCACTAAAGTTTTTGACTTCATTGATTATGACAAAAGAGTATGTTAAAATCTTCAAATTAAGTCCAATTGATAGAACTTTTAATAGCGTATAATTTTGACTTTCAGTCACTATTAAATTTAAAAATGAATTTATTCAGTAACAACAAAACTATAATGAATAATATCTAGATTTTTTCTTGTCTCAGAGTTTATTGTAGAGTTGTTTTCTGGTCCAAATCGTTGCGTAAATTGCGAAACAAATATGACATATTGTGAAGTAAAGAGGACCCAGTCTCACCTAAATTGCCTCGTTAGCATTCAACACAAAAACATGTCCCTTTCCCAACATGGTGACCCAAATTAACTGACCATCACTTACGTTTGCTTAGTCCTCAACCAAATGTTTATTCACAAATAAATAGGAGTTCCAAATTTCAATTTAAATGTCTTTTCATAGAAATTTCATGTTCCATCTTCTTAGAAATAGTCAGCATTAATATAGAAGACTCTAGATTGATTGATTGTAGTATTGATCACCAAATTATAATCTGTATAATCCAATGTTTATTATTGTACTAATTAATATGATTTTCTTAGACACTTGAGTTCAATCATTTTATATTCTTTCCAAATAATTATTGGGTTGGAATAATTAAAGATATATACTCAGTGATATCGTTCATTCTAAGTCAAATACACTTAAAACAGATGTAATTAGTTCATCACGAGCCATATATCGTACGTATAGCTAGCTAGATACTCTGGTCATGAGATTAATCGATTAAGATGTAGATGAATTCCAAGGAGGAATTATTTGACACAACTCATGAAGGCGGCTGTTTAATTTAAGCAATTCCAAACGGTAAAGTTGTTAGTATAGAATTTGAAGAAGCTCATTTCTAATAATTTTATATATTTATAGTCTCTAAAGTGGAATGGAATAGATGGGCAGATTAAATAAAACCTTATCTTTATTTGGCTTTTTTGTAAAAGTGGATTGGATGTGGAGTATCCTTTAGATGACTTAAGTGGACTACAACGTAAGAAAAAGTGGTTTGGTTTGGTGAGTCATTAATATTTATCTTTGGACGTTGTATGATCATCTTATAATCCTAAAATAAAAAGAGAAAAGACGTAAAGGAGATGGCACTATTAATTTCACTGCGGGTCAACCACCCAAACTTTTACAACAAAAATAGAGTGAAGGAAAATTAATTTGACCAATGGACTCCAGCAGTGAAAAAAGTGTTTATAGTTTTAAAACGTATTCAATAGTATACACCGATCGACTACCGTCAAACATCTTTCATTAAAGATAAATAATGATATCGTTCGAATATTTTTAACTATTATAAAAAACATGTATATATAATAATATTACATGAAAAATCATTATCAAATACACTAAAAGGTAAAGTGAAATATTATTATCAAGAGATAGGAGTATAATATATATACATTTAATATTAAATATAATCGGGCAAAGAGTGTTAATTGACTCCCTTTGAAAACGAGTAATTCCGACATCAATTAGTATATTAGAATCCATATAGACTTTAATGTATAACGATTTCGTAAGCCAAAAAAGTGTTAATTGACTCCCTTTGAAAACGAGTAATTCCGACATCAATTAGTATATTAGAATCCATATGGACTTTAATGTATAACCATTTTGTAAGCCAAAAAAATCGTTTGTAGGGCATTAGTGTAAGGAATTAAGTAGAGAGCATCAACTTTTGCACCTAAAATTAAATACGTATAATTATTCATAGAATTCAATAATTCTTTTTATCCTAATTTATTTATACTTTAACCACTATTCAATAAAGTAGGTCATACTTTGGCTAATTCCAAGAGAATGTATTGTTCATTTTCATATATCTAAAGACAACTCATTTTCTTACGGCGTGTGCGTGTATGTGCATGAAAAAAAATACCAATAGATTTATTTGAACATTCTTTGGGAGGATGAACTTTATGACATTCTAATTATTTTTGTGAGACGTAAGCAATTTATAATAATAAAAATATTTGATCCTCTATTTATTTCCTTGATCCTCCAAATGTGAATAAATGGAAAATTCAATCATCATTCTTCCATTGTCCTACTTTTATTTGTTTTGTCCATAACTATGGAGTTATTGTGAAAGCTATTTTCTTTCATTACTTTTTTTGCTATTTTCTTTCATTACTTTTTTTACTATATAAGAGTCAAGGCTTGTATAGAAATTTCAGCAAAAGTGGGTCCAATTTTGAATATCATGAACCCTTTTTAAAAGAACAATCTGAATCACCCTTACTCAGTAATACTAATATTTTATTTGATATAATTGATTTTTTTTATTAATTAAATTAAATAAAAGTGAAGATAATCTTTTAACAAGGTGGGGTTAGAAGAATATGAAAAGCAAAATATATTGTTTTACTGAAAAATTAAAAAAACGTTATTAATTTGGGATGTATTAAAGGGCATATTTGCGTGGGACGTAAAAAGCAACGTAACTGACGCAAAAAGAAAGGGCGGTTCGTGGATATTCACGTCATGTCCGGTTGTCTCTTTTTTTTCTTTTTAATGTAAATTAATTAGGGGCCCACTTTTCGTGTACTATTTGACTGTACGGCAACTAAGAAAAAATCACGCCACTTGTTTCTTTAATTAATACAATTATTTAAAGAATCCGATGGACAAAATATTCGTTTACTAATTAAAAATGGGTCCCATTTCTTCTTTTCCGTACTCAACAATCTTGTGATATAAAAAACAATGGAAGAGAAAATTACCAAGAGCGTATTTAATCAATCAATAGTTTAAATAATATACGATCAATTTATAATATCTTCTGAGTGTGCGAAAAAATAGCTTAAAATGTAAAGAGAATTGTATATAAGGTTTAGAGTATTTTTAATTGAATGTGAGATATTTTTGATGAAATTTATTATGCGTATGTAAATTAAAACGAATAATATTATATGCATATTTTTCCTTAAAATATAATAAATCTTAACAAGATGATTATGAAAAGGTGGAGTGATAGCAAATGGCCTAACTTAATGTCTTTAATTATCCATTTGCTACCCATAATTTTAAATAAGCATACATGAAAAAGAAGTAAATGATGAGCTTGTTGGCGAAAAACATATCATATTAAGAGTAATTTTGAATTATTTAAGTCAAAACAGTATCATGCTATGTTAACTTCTTATAATAAGTAACAAGACTTAAAGAATACAAATATAATGTCATTTATACATTTTTTTTCGGGCGTTCAAACAATATAGGAGTATTTAGTTATTTAGTCCCCTTATTTCAAAAGAAAAAAGACTAGTTATTATTTGAAGAATCAACTATAGCAATTTAATTATGTGGAAAGAAAATTTTGAGAATGGGGGCGGCAACTAATTATGTTACTCAAGCAAGTTAATTTCAAAGGACATCTTTTTAAAAAAGTAGTGGCGTGGGATTCATGTGAAATGGAACTATCAAGGTACGTAGGGTTATAACTTATAGATATATAGACATGGTGGGATAGGAGAGATAACAAATGAATTAAAGACATTAATTTGTATTAAGTACTTGTCTTATTCACTAGCTAATTTCATCTATTGGCGTGCGGCCATGTTAGTTTCTCCTATCAACAACTACCAAAAACGAACTTGTCTAAAAATTACAACATATGTCTGTATTCGATTGGTTCTGCATTTGCTTTATGGACCATATTATAATTATTATTATTTTATTCTAATCGATCTGGTGCGCACAAAATTGAATTACTTAAATAAAATAGTTTAGGTAATTATACGTAGTAGTTGGATATATGTCCTTTCCAGATACTAGTAATAAATTACATACTCTGTATAAATAGTTATCCAGCTTGTCTAGAAGATCTTTTATCCCAAAAGATCATATATATATATATATATAGGTGAAAATGTTCGATTATGGCTGTCTGGCAGTTCAATGTATCTTCTGAATTGTGATAGGATTGAAGAATGGCAGTTGATCATCTGAGGTTTTTAGAGTTGGCCACGTGCTCTCAGTCTGCTGCAAGGCATGGATATTTGATACTACGTACACTAACATTTCTGACCAAGATTTTTTTTTAAAAAACCTATAACATATGTACGTTAATACTCCTTTCATAGTTGCACCTAACGGTGGATTCAAGAACCATGGATATTTATGTTTGATGTTGGGGAGAGGTAATTAAAATATATTAGTGAAATTAGTTGAGATGAGCAGAAATCGATGATTATTAAAAAAAGACTACTCCACCATATATAGTAATTAGTAAGTATGTAACGTGGATAATTGTAATTATCATCATGTAATACTATCATATTGTTTTAAAGACAGTGTAGAGGACATGAATTGGTGAATTAATAGAGTTTTAGTATAGTTGAAATGATTCGATTTCATTGATATATATATAGTAGGGGTCTCGATTTTGGTGTCTCAGTTGACTTGTTCTTCTGCGATCTGAGGAATGGGGGATTGTCTGCAGACAAGATTCATTTAATTTCTTCCCATTTCTACACTCCCTCTTCCATAAATTACTAAATTGTTTCTTTTCCCTGTTGTAAAAGATTCAAAACAGATAAAATAATTTTGCGAAAGTTAGCATAGATATTGTCATCAAATACTAGTATAATTGTTTCCAACAAATTTTCTCAAATTAATACAAAAAAATACTTTCTAGAATTAAAAAAAAAAAAGATTTTATCCATCAAGATTGTGAGTATAATTATGTTCCTTTCATGTAGAGGTGTATTCAAGATTTCGAAATGATAGGTGAACTATTATGAAAAGGTAGATCTAAGATACAAAATTGATAAGATTGACATTTAGGTTTTTATTATTGAAATATATATATATATATATATATATATATATATATATATATATATATATGATTTCGGGAGAGGAGCATATATGGATTCACGTGAATCCGATGACTCCATCCTGCATACGCCCCTGCTTCCACTTACTCTTCTCTTTGATATTTGATGTCTTGATCTTTTTATGAATATATATTCCAAAATATATTTAATTTAAAAATATTTCTTCAAGAAGAATTCCACAAAATTTAATGACAGATAAGAATATTCCATAAATATGATTATGCTTTTTGTTGGTGTTACACAACTTTTAGAATATTGAATGAGTAAATACGTAGGAGGAAAGGAGAATATGTATCACGGAAACTTTGCTTGGAAAAGGATGATACACAAATTAAGCAGGGTAGGCTTGCCTTAACAAACACAACTTTTCCATGAAAACACATTATAATATCACGACTCCAACGTTTCCACTACTTATTTTCGGCTCCTCCTTTTGTTAGTTTCCATTTCACGCAAGGCCACTTGTTTTTTCTCCCCTAAAATATGATCACCTTAATCATATTTTTTTTCCTTTCAATAATCACTTTCGAGTTTGATCAATTCGAATTCATATTAAGAAATCGCATTTTGAGATTATCAACAATCGGTTGTGGAGTCAGGACTGTCAGAAGTAGCACAACAAAAACTCTTTTCAAAAAGTAGAACTAGTGAGATTCGTAGTTGAATTAGACTCTTCTATATCCATTTTCATATTATGATTAAACCCATTATATATTGTTCACACTCTAATTATTAGGTTTGAACGTGAGGGGATATGTTTGATGTCCCGCATTGGTTAGTGATGTAATTAGCCTTATTTTTCTTTATATGGTATTAGTAATCCACGTCTCGCTATATGCTTTAAATGAAAGAGTATATACTATTTTACTGTAACTTTTGACAGTACATGTAATTAATTACTTGTAAATTTGTTTGAGTATTAGTTTTTATTTGACGGGAGATATAACTCCATGAATGTGTCACCTTAGCTTATAGGTTTTAGTGTTTTTTACCATATGCCAAAGTTTCACTGGTAGCAATTTCTTTTCTTATTGTTATCTACAACAATATTTACTTGCTTCTTTATTACTCATTCCAATTAATCTATAATATTAACATTCTTTGTTTAATTAATGATGAAGTAAATTGGGGCTAATTACCGTCAAACCAATCCCTAGGTATGCGTGTACCCCATCAATCTCAAACTTGTCTAGGTACACATAATTAGTGATGTCTACAAAGTGAATGCTACCTAAAATTAAGACAATTTTCCCTAAATTACTTCCCCCCAAGCTTTGTTTTGTTTATGGTATTGGTAGGTATCGTTAGTTATACGGTCCATTTGTACTCATGTACCTTGTAACCAATATTCTTTCTTAATGGAGTAATTATATACTGATAGTTTCCTCAAACACTTCACACCAATTTTAAGTTGTTCCTTTGCCTAGATTTGGAATACACTCCATTTGTCTACATTTGTCACTGTGTGACTTGACATATCCATTAAGAAAATAATTATTGATATAGATATTTTATCAAACTATCCCTATTAAATAATTTTTAGTATTAAGTCTTGGAAAATGATTTGGAGAAAGAGTATTTAATATTGAGGTAAAACATGGAAAAATATATTTATCTTTTCTTTGATATGTCAAAAGTGACAAGTGAAAATGTAAAAATTATTTTAGAAATAAGTGACAAGTAAAAATGAACGGAAAGTATATATGGACAAAGAGAGATAGATTAATTAAGAAAATATAGATATGTATTTGTGCTCAATTGTTTATTACATACGGTAATAGAATAACTAGTTGCAATTCTCTGTTTACTTCACTATTATTGTATTTGACTCTAACCTTAGAATTTCACTAATTGAAGAATATATAAGGCAAATCGAGTCCTCATTAAGTAAAAAATAAAAATGTGAAAGTTAAAGAAAATGTATTTTCCATGTTTTACATAATAATAAGTTTTGGATGGATGTAGTCAAGTGTTTGATTAATTAATGTAGTGAAATTAGTAGGTAATTAAGGGGGGGGAAAATAGAAATGTGCACACATCCCCACTAACAATAATTGTACCTGCCAAGTACGTCTATCTGTACCTCCTAACTATCCCTTGTTTCTTTAATAAAACACCCATCTATCTATCTATATAAAGCACCAACCCCCACACTCTTTCTCCCTCAACTTCCTCACACACACACACAACTCACACATTTCTCCATAATTATTATTGCCCCTCCCCTTAATCAACATCAACAACAAAAACATGAAGAAACTTATTCGACGTTTATCGCGTGTAGCTGATTCCTCCTCTAACTACTCCTTGCTCCGTTCTGAATCCCGCTCCTCCTCTCGTCCCCGTCGTCTCCAATCCTTCCGTACCGGAAAGCTCAGATCCGGCACCGGAGTTCCTGAAGGACACCTCCCTGTTTACGTCGGTGATGAGATGGAGAGATTTATTGTAAGTGCTGACCTTCTCAACCATCCTATCTTTGTTGAGCTCTTGAATAAGTCTGCTCAAGAGTATGGTTACGAACAGAGAGGTGTTCTTCGTATCCCCTGTCATGTTCTCATCTTTGAACGAGTACTTGAGGCTCTTCGGATCGGTGATGACCTTCAGGATCTTCTCACTGCTCTCTCCGATGACTTGCTTTAGCACCATTTTTCTCCTCTCCAACAGTGGAATTAGCGGTTAGGTAGAGCAGATCGATCGATCATGTTTTCTCTGTTTTTTCCCCCTTTCTTTCCGAGTCTCTGTAAATATTATGTGGAGGAGGACTTCAGCACGAAAATGTGATTGACATATACTACTACAGTACTTTTTTACTCTTAACATTTTTGTTATTTCTCAAATACTACTCATCATCTAAATTAATTTTGAAAACGCCTGCCCGGATTTTCCGAGATTCGCGGCCAAATTTCATTCTAATCCTGCGAGCTGGAATGTTAATACTTTTGGATCTGTAAAAGTTAGGGGTACTTTCGTAATACTGAAACACCAGCTCATACACATGATATACTACTTCCGGTGTGGACTTTAAGGATATTTACTCAAATTAAATTATTTAATTAGGCAAAAATATATGTTAATTAATCATATTTGTAGCATATATATAGGTTCAATTAGTTGATCAAATTGATTCTGTCCCACAAGAGTCTATAGATCGGTTCATAGTATTTCTAACAATTAAATTAAGCTGGTATATTTGCAATGAAATACTAATTAAGTTCCAATTTAATAAAAGTTGAAAGAGTTGGACCTATGACTCATTTTAATGCGTCTCATTTCAACTCAAAAATTAACTCATTCGTTAACTAAATCAATTTATTTCGACTCATCACCATTTAATTTGATAATTCCTACAAATGGTTTCGTGAAATTAACGTCCAAACAACTCCAACATTACGAATGATTTTTTATTTAAAAAAGATGGAGATGAGAGTTATCTAATTATATAAATGCATGATAATAACTATTCGATATAAAAATAGAATTAGATTGAGTGTTACAAGTAAATGATGAAGAAAGGGTAAAAGTTAAAGAAGTGCATTAGGTTTATTCCTAAATAGTCACACCTACCTAAAACATTGTGGACGTCTTTAATCATCTCTAAAAACTAGCAACACCTAATTTGATTAGGTAAGACTTGGACCGCTTATAACCCAAAATATAATGTCAACATATTGCACCCCATGCCGTACGGCAATTTCTTCAATTTTAGAAAAACAACGCCAGTACCACTATGTGGACTATCGAGTGACAAGTGCAATACATCTTTGATTCTTAATTTAATCTTCAAACATTTTGATAGAATGATTTTCTATCTTTAATCTTAAAATTTTTGAATTCGAATCATAAAAACTAAAGCTGTCTATACTAAAAAGTAATATACCTTGCAAAAGTGAAAATTCTTAATGCCAATCCAAATTATTAAAATTCCCAAAAATGAGTAGAGGACACCAAATGGAAAGACAAAAACATAAATTTCTTTATGCGTCGTCTGAACAGAGGACCATTTATATTTTGATTTAGACGGCTTTTGCTTTTCTGAATTTAATTTTCTAGAAACTAATAATGTATTGTGACTATTATTGGTCATCGAGTTAGGGAAACTGTCTTCATGTATCTTACAACTACTCTTTTCAAGCAAGTTAAATATTGTGAGATTAAAAAACACAGGTTAGGTGGATGATCCTGACAGTTTCTAATTCCTCATTGTTTTTCATTGTAATTAACACAATATATTTCCTTATTCAAATTTGAAATAAATGAAAACAAGGTATGAATGAGTGAATTAAATAATAATAATAATGGAGTTGAGTTTGGAGAATGGTCCTCATCAGCATGCATGATTATTCAAGTGGAAGAATATTGGTGAATTAGCGATTCTTAAAGAAAGATGATTCTAATATGATATATGTTGATTAACACGTTAAAATGAAATCAAACTTGATTCTTTTTTTTTTATTAAAACAGTAACATCATTAGTATAATCTCACAATTATATGAATATAAGAAAATAATCGTACGTAGACCTTATTACCTCTAACATTTTTCAATACAAGGAAAATATATAATGCATTCCATTGATTCTCATCGCATGATTTTGATATCTAAATATACAAATACAAATTAAAAATTTGAAATTAATGATATGAAAAATTAGCTCACTCACTAATCTTGTACAAAACTGAATAAAAACAATATGTATGTAAAAATCATTTCAACTTTTGCTTACGGTGACTGCAAAAGAAAACAAAAATGAAATAAAAAGAGGGAATGGAATAAAGTTCTTAAAGGCGGTGGGAAAGGACAAGAAAAAGAGAATATATGTTACTGATACACCAAAGGCACCATTATATATATAATTTTACTCAGAAAATGTCACTTTCTAAACAATTTAACTTTTGAATCTTTAATTGTTTAGATCATTCAAAAAAAATCTAAAATTTATTTTAGATGATACATTTATCATAATCAAATAATATCTCATAAATTAAGATAGAAGAGGGTGTGGTATTGGAAAAAAGAAAGCAGTAAATATATATAATTTTGATAAATTGGTGGGTTGACAAAGACTTGAAAGGAATATTGAGACTAGTGAGGCCAAATATTACGTGCGTCTTCTTTCCTAAGTTTGTGTTGTTTTCTTCTTTTTAGTTGTAAGTAACATCTCAACTTGTCCCTTGGTAGATATTTGAAGCAAATTAAGGCATAAATAATTAGAGGAGTTTTAACCTTATAATATTTAGCATATATATTTGGGGCCATGCATGCATCAGTTTATTAGTTAGTTGTTATAATATTGATAGAGGAAAGGAATTATAATAAAGGAACATTCTTCTTCACGTCGCCTAATTTGTGTTCGACGTACGCGTATATATATGAAACAAACAAAGAAAGGTGTTGATATCATGTGGAATGGGAGTTGGCATGAAGAAAATGTATACTATTAATTGATCAATCAATCATTTGTGCAGTTGAATGAAGATCTTATTAACGCATTTTAATTAATTAGTTTTATTTATTTATAGTGGTTTGTACGGAAGACCGATGATTGGATTACCCCTTATAATTAAAATTAAAATCAATAACCCTTAATTAAGGGAGCACATGCAATCTGATCTGTATTAATTAATAGTTCAACTTGGTCCTTAATTAATTCTGAGAGACTTGTTTGAAGAATTTTTGCTTTCCTCTAATTAACTTGTGTTGAAATTAAAGATTATTTCCATATTTACTACTGCTATTAATAATTTTGCACATGCCCAAGAAAATCTCTCTCAACACTAATTCTATTCAAACTCTCTTTTCTCTTCTTCACATAGTATATAATAACTAGGGAGTAGTTTAGTTTGTAACAAGGGAATACAAATGATAAATATAACGTGATTTGCAAATTTGATGTTATTGCAGCATGCATGTGTTTGAGTAATTAGTTTCACACACAAAAACAATCTATCATTTGTATTTAATTTCCAATCCAATTGCACTTGCATGGTGTAACAGGGTAATACATTTATGTATATTTAGTGAGTACATACTCCACTATATTTCGAAAGAATATTGAAATGGGACAAGTAAATAATTATAATGTGGAATATATAGGGTGATATATATACTAATTTAATTTACGTGCTCCGCCTACTTTCTTGTTACTTAAAAAAAAACGTACGTTTCATATTTGTGGGATGGGAAATCTCATAGTATGTTTTTACAGTCCTATAAACTAATAGAGTACAACAAATTAAGCTGAAAGGAGTAGTTGCTTTTCTTATTAGTAACTTTTCATCGACGGACCTCATAATGCTGCTTTCAACAAAACTTCATTAATGGGCTACACTAAACTCTAACAACAATTTCCTGGGCCTCACTCCATTTGCCATTTTGTTTCAACAAGTTAATGGGCCTATTTCACTACTACACTTCCAATTCCCTATTGAACGTCTTTCACATATAGCCACTCAAAAATTGTCTAATTACTCTCCATATATATAGTTTGATAATTACAATTCCTAGCTACATGTCATAGGGAGGAGAGAGGCGAGCGATACTGGGAGAGAGAGTATAGAGGTGAGCGAGAGAGGGCAAAGAGTGGGAGAGAGGTGAATTGTATATGTATATCAGTTAGATAATTGTATATTATATATATGTATTTGTATATATGGAAAGCGAGATTGGGAGGGGGAGGAGAGAGGCGAGCGAGATTGGAAGAGGGAGGAGAGAGGTGACCGAGATTGGGAGAGGAAGGAGAGAGGCGAACGAGAGAGAGCAGAGAGGTAAATTGTATATGTATATCGGTTAGATAATTGTATATTATACATATGCATTTGTATCTATGACAAGCGAGATTGGGAGAGGGAGGAGAGAGGCGAGCGAGAGAGGGCAAAGAGTGGGAGAGAGGTGAAATGTATATGTATATCGGTTAGATAATTGTATATTAAACATATGTATTTGTATTTTTTTGCGAATTATACATATACAAACGTGACTAATTATACAAACTCGAAGTCATCCCACGTAACTAATGTATAATGTTAGTCATGAGTGATAATTATAGCAAACTATAGCTATGATGAGTAATTAAGTAGTATAAATTTGCTTAACTGCGTAATTTTCCCTTCTCTATTTTCCTCTAATTTGGGATATGTTGGAAATATCGCAAGATTTTTTTATTTTTTTTTAAAAAAGGAAATATATTTCCATTTATCTTTACCTTAAAGTCAATTCCTCAGTTGCTTTGAGTAAATTAAAAGTCAACATTTTACTTCTAACAATTTTGACATTATGAACAATTACTTTTTTTTCTCCGTTTGAATTTCAATGTGGTTATCCAAATATGTTGTAAGAGGATTCGGAATGATTTTAGGTCACCAACCCTTTGAAATCTCAAATCATCCAAACTCATGAAAAAATCAATGATTCAATTCTAGCTCAAATTTTCCCATTTTTTTCCCTTTTCAGTATAATTCTTTTGTAAATGTTTTTTTCTTTTTTAATATTTATGGACTTTTTAGATTACAATTCAAAGATTATTTTTGAGCAAACTGACAGTTATATTTGTATAACTTATTTTTTTAAAAATAAAAATAAATACAAAATCTAAATGATGCCAAAAAAGACATTCACGGTAAAGCTTCCCATTTTGGCACTACCTTATTGACATGAATACATACCTACATGCTACAACAATTATAGCACACCCCAATTCCAAAATGTTTGAATCAGTTATATGAATTCTCATTTCTTTATTTAAGAACATATCATCGTTGTAATAAACAAAAATGGAAATTAAGTTAAAAATAATACTAATATAATATTACTACTACTACTAATAATAAAAGTTTCCCCAAAAGTCTAAAACAAATCTTCAGCCAACCGCTATCACCAATATTTTTTCTTTTATTAAAGTGCTCTAATTTTAGTTAAGTTTGTATTTACACCGCGCATATGAAAGTATTTTAAGACCACTTCCTTGTGTATTATAATTTAGGTTTATCATATCCGCTTTTAACACCTTCACTTACATCTACATATAGACGCATGACATATTCAAATCATCCCAAACAAGCTTCTCACATTTTATCCCAAATTGTGTTGCTTGCAACTGTTGGTACATATAATCATTTTTAATCTTATCTAATTTGGTATGTGCATACATCCATCTTTACATTAACATTTCTACATTACTCATCTTATGGATGTAGAGACTTTAACAAGCTCAACATTCGTTACCATATAACATACCATTGATCTAATTTCAACAATCCGATTATAATACTACAAATAATATATTCATCTATTATTTCATTCTCATGAAACAACAAGCATAAATATCTAAATAGATAAATATAAATAATTTTGGTCAAACAATGGTTATTACTATTTTCAAAGTTATTTGCAATATATATTGACATATTTTCGTGGAAGGCGAGTGGGTGAGCAACTTGAATTCAATACAAACCAACTCAATAAATTCATTTAATGTAAGTTAGAGCATAGTCGTAATAATTAATTTAAAGTTAGGTACAAAATGAATGCAGTATTAATTGCCATAATACGCACCTCGAAGCAATCAAAGTCATCAGATATAATATACACTTCAACAAATTAAAGGTCTTAGGTAAACTGACTTTTCAATCCTTCAATTCCAGTTACCCAATTATTCAAATGCGTAACCTTTTAGGATTCCTTAGTATTTACATCACATTTGCACACCAAAATTAACTTATGCTTTGAACTTAGATATATATAGCTCACCAACAATTTAAAATTGATATTATTCCAACAAATTTCTACCTAGTTACATTATGTATATCTAACTGACACACCTTAATTTAAAATTTGAAAATAATGCATGAAAACTCAGTTCAGCTGCGGGGCGGAACTAGCAGTTAGGAAACGAAATTAGAATTTAAAGTATATGGATTTTTTAATTTGCTATTTACCACATACTTTGTTTTAGTTATTCAGTTTGTGCATACCTAATTTCATCATAGGTGTTGAAAATTTATTACTGTATTTTTTTAAGGGAAAAAATAAATCTCTGAACTATCGTAAATGGTATGTAGATATCCTCCGTTTGGAATATTGGTGTCCCTGCCGTCCAAAGACTAGAGCATATATACTCTTCATACTAACCTACATACACGTGTCATAATCTTATCCATCGACCGATATTTATTAAATATTGAATCGACGAATAAGATTGTGTCACATGTCCCTATTTAGTCTTTCGTTAGAGTGAAAGGCATATATGCTCTAGTTTTTGGATGACAGAGGCACCAATGTCTCAAAAATATGACGGAGGATATTTGCATACCATTTACAATAATTCAAAGGTATATTTATCCTTTTTTCCTTTTTTAAATGAAAGACGTTCAACTTACTATATATATCTTCGGTGTATGTGACTCCGTCGATCTGCATTATGTATATATAAAATTAAATATTGTGGTATAATTGACTAAAAATCTGAATAAACAATTAGAATGTGGATGGTTTAGGATGAGACTGAATGATGGACGTACGTGCAGTTTTCATGAATAGTTGGATGTATTTAATGTCTTTGGGATGACTTTGTCACTATTCCTCCGTTTGCTTTTACTTATTTGCTTTTTTAAAAAATAAATTTTATTAATACTTATATTACTTTCAGGGAAAATTATCAAAAATGTCCTTAAACTATGTGAAAGAAATAAAAATGTCATCCGTTTTTAGTTTGGTCCAAAAATGTCCTTCCCATTAATATTTTGGTCCAAAAATACACTGACAGTCAATACTTTGGTCTAAAAATTCCCCTATAATTACTAAATGGGTCAAAAATGCCCTTTTCCGAATAAGTATATTATTTTTTCTTTTTAAACACATTTTCTTCTTCATTAAAATATTATTAAAGAGCCATGTTCTTGTTTTCTTTCTTTTAAAATCACTTTAACAAATAAAAATGCAGGAAGTATTTTTTTCTTCCTAATCTCATCTTATCAATTAAAATAGAATAACTTCATGTACTATTTCAACAGATAATATATTTCATATGTATAAGATCATAGTATATATCTTTAATTTATATTTATATAACGATAAAAAATAATTATAATAAAATAAGAAATATTTTGTTTTTTTTTTCTAAATTGAAGTAAGATAAACATTTGTTTATTTTAAAAATTATTATAAGAAAAAGAATGTGTTAAAAAAGAAAATAAATAATATATTTATTTGAAAAAATGAGCATTTTTTTTTACCTAAAATAACAATAAGGACATTTTTAGACCAAAGTATTGATGGGAAGGACATTTTTGACCAAACTACAAACGGAGGGCATTTTTGTTTCTTTTGCATAGTTTAAGGGCATTTTGACTCTTTTCTTTTACTTTTAACATATTAATTAAATTAATTGATTTTTTCTACCATCAATATTAATTACTTCTTACGTTCACTTTTACTTGTCATATTTTTTTTTTTAAAAAAAAATCATTTTTAGTTATCACTTTTGACATATCAAGAAAATACCATAATTTTTTTTCATGTTTTACCCTTAGCATTAAATATTTATTTTCCAAATTACTTTTCAAGACATTATTTAATAGAGGATAGTTTGGTATAATACATATATCACTAATTATTTTCTTAATAAGTTTGTCAAGTCAAACTGTGACAAGTAAAAGTGAACGGAGGTAGTACTAATTATTCAAGTCATTTTCTATGACTTAAAACTATACATCAATTAATATAAATATTATGATAATATATTCATATTAATTATTACTCACATCATTCCTATTTATATGTCATCATTTTAGATTTTACGTATCATTGTATATTTATTTAGTGTTCTCTTAATGTCGTATTTTAAATCAATAAATACGAATTAATTTAGTTTGATTAATTATTTTGACCAATAAATATGAAGTATTTACTTGATTTTTCTATGTTAATCAAATACGTATTTTCAAACCTAATACTCTAACTCTTCGGGGTAAAATAGAAAAAAATAGTGTCATTTATGCCTTGATAATGTGAAATGAAGTTGAACTTATGTTTTTTAGTTTGTACTTGAACAAACATTTTACTTGAAAAACATAGTCCATATATATTTCTCACAATCAGAGATAGATTTAAACTTTAAAATATGTAAAAATTTCATAATTAAATAAATATTTAAAATTTATGATAAAACAATAAGTTAGACTTTGATCGAACAAAGGGAAAAAAATGTGTGGCATTTAATTCCGGTCATAAATGATATCACTTTGACTGACGTTAGTCTTCAAGAAAAAAAGATTTAAAGTAAAGTAAAATTGGACACGAAACTCAAAGAATAATCACTTCTATTTTCGTCAATTTCACACCTAATAAAATGTCACCACACATATATATACGAGTTAAATTAAATTTTTGCCTATGGGTCTTTTAAGACAATTCTCTATTTTAGGTTACAATCAAAAAACTCTTTTTTAATAGTTAAAGTGAAAAATGTTATATCACGGTATAAAATTTTGTAAGCTATTGTAAATATGTTGTTCAATGTTATCCCGAAAGTAATTTTTCAAAAAACTATATTAAGGATAACAGTAAATGTTAAATTTAAAAAATGGATATATTATATAATTTCTCATACTTTTTCTATTTCATATTAAATGAATTTGAGAAGTAATATACACTTATAAAGAAAAACAATACATTCTAATCTTATTTTAAAATTTGCAATATGGACATTCCCATTTTAACAAGTCATTTTAGTGAACAATTTTATTTTTTTTAAAAAAATTAGTGTGATCCTCACATAGAAAAATACTTATAAAAGTATTAAAATAGGATGATGTCATGATCATGAGATTCTCCATGGAGATAACTCTAAAAAGTGAAGAAGTATTTTTATGTTAAAACTCTTAAAAGTCAAAGAGATTCATTAGGATTTACTCCATTATAATAAATGCAGAAATTCACGGCCTACTTAATAGTACACTTTTGACTGATTAGCTTAACTAAGACCAAATTTCATTTGGGAAATAAATCAATAAATGCAGCAATTTGTACAAAGTAGAAGAAAAAATAAAATGTGAAAAATATGAAAAAAAGGAGAAAAGATTTTAGATGATAAGAAATTAGAAGTTAGGGAGTAGGTGTGAGGTTTTAAAAGACGTAAGATTTGATATAATGTATTTAATGATCGTTAGGTGCAAAATTGAAAAAGAATAGTAAATGTGGCAATTAATTAGTTCAACCAAAGAAGCAATTAAGTCATCAGCTCTCAATGTAGTTGGATACCCCCATTTAATATTTTTTTTGAAGCAGAATGCTTTTATTATCCCACATCAATTGCAACTCCATTTATGTATTCTGACTTTAAGTTTCATCCACTCATAATTATGCTTTAACTTTTTTAACACTTCAACTCTTTTTTCTTTTTCCACAAATATCATACGCACTGAAAGTTTATTTTATATTTTATTTAACCATGTGATATTCAAAATTTAGGATTCAATGTCGTTGTATGTATAGAACCCTTTTTAAAAAGAAAGAAAAAACTTCCTATCAGAAATTTATCCATTTAAATAGCATTGTTTTATTGGCATATTCACTTCTTCTTTTTTCATATTGATTTCAACAATTAAGGAAGACATTTAAGAAAGTTACTACTTCATTCGTTCATGAGAAGCAACTACATTCACAAATAAAGTAATTAATATCGAATTTAATTGAAGGAATAGTAGTTTGGCTCTTTCTAAGAAATTAGGTATTTGTATTTAAAGTATGAAAGGTATATCATTGATAAAATCTCCATCAGCATTTATACTCTCTTTCAATAAACTAAAGTAAAATAGGACTACTTATTTAAGCTAGTAATAAAACTCTTTCAATATTACTCCAATTTAGGCCGTGCTAATTTAGAATTCTATTGTAATAAATTTGTCACCAAATGTCAATAAAAAATCACAAAGTCAAATCTTTTGAACAAGTCACAACTCAAGAAAACAAAAAGCAACTACTCGGTGTGAATAAATATTTACACTTATTGCAAAGATGTGTGATAATAGTTTCATTGTTATTGTAAGAATATGAATTGCATTTCTAAATTTGTCTTCAAATAAAAATTTGACCAATTAAAGCCTAAAGGGCCCATTCTTTGGTTGCATTAATGGTTAGAGTAGTAGATTAATGACAGAAACTTCATCGTTTTTATAACCCACAATTCACATTAATTACCAGCGCACCAATTTGATAAGTCCAACAACAATCGTACACTCAACTGCTTATTACTCCACTCAGGATCAATAAGTTTGGTCCATACCTGGTACTCTAATAGTATAAACTCAAAATTCTAACACATATCAACTATTACTATATGTTTGGGCCATACCTTGTGGTATAGATTCAAAATTTTCTAGTATAAATTGTAAATTCTAACTCCGATCAACTTTTACGATATGTTTGGTCCATACCCGGCCTCTTGTATAGATTCAAAATTCTAACTCAGACCAGACCGACTTTTACAGGAGAATAACAAGAACCCCTTCCCAGGCCGATTTTTTTTTTCTCATGTTATAGCAATAAAACAAGAAAATTTACACTGGAATATTGCCAAGCATATTATTAATCCAGACTTGTTAACAGATATAGGCAAATCAGTTTCTCATAATCGGCAACATTATCAGGAAAAAAAAGGGTATTCAATCAATTCTCCATTCATGACTTGACTGTTATGCCATCAGAAACATTGCCTAAATAACATTGACAATAGCACGCACCATTGCAACGTGAGCTGAGGACACGAATATACATACATATGCATATTGCCAAAAGACTGTACGCATGCATTTATCCTCAAAAAAGAGAGCGGGTAAGGAAGACAAGCCGAAGCTAAGAGGGAATTCATATACTACTACTCTGCCAAAGAAGGAACATACATGTATATACTATTCTATAACTTACAAGATTATATCTTCTCTTCTATCTTTACAAAGAAAAAATAAAATTGATTTCTTGGCTCTTCAATCTTTTCTTATATGGATATGTTGAGATCAATCCGAGGCTTTTTCATTGCTACAGGTAATGGAACGATGGTACGGCAACGAGGGCATTTAGGATCGTTCTTTGAAATTAGCACATAAAGCAGGCAACTAGGACATCCAGCAGCGAAAGAAGAGGATATGTGCTCTTGATTGATCTCTGTATCCTTGACTGAGGATGAGGAATTTGATGACATTGACACGGATATTGAACGCTTCCGGGTTGTTTCCTTCTCTGCCCTTTCCAGAGCAGATTTCACTTTTTCCAGGGTGCATACACTGTGATAACTTGATGATGATGGCGAAGAAGGAAGCAGCAGTTTTAGGTCTAAGTTTGGTTCATCAAAGAGGTTGAGCGGTTGCTTTGATGTAGGAGGGAAATTAAGGTCTTGAAGCTTTCCAACTGTTTGTTGCTTCTGTTCCAAAGTCTTTGATGTAGAATTGCACCTCTGTAAATATACTTTCCCTGACTGTTGTGCAAATGAATGTAAAATCAAATTAATATTAATTGAACAGATATTCAAATCAAATCTCTCAACCAAGCCTAACTCAGTTGTTGAGTCATTTTCACAGCCAACAACATAAAAAAAAAAAGGCTGATTGTTCGTCGCAATTAATACTGCAACCGTGTGATAATCAGGATCAGATAGACACGGTGAGTTATAACAAAGCAACTAATACCATCTGATTTAACGAATCACGGAAATTAAAACAAACAAACAAAAAGGGTTAGGGTTTAATATTAACCTTGAGGTCGAGGCGTTTTTCCCATCCAGAAGGAACCTGCAAATCAAGGTCTAATTCCTTAGAATCAAGTGAGCGGCAACCTCCGAGCAAGTCCATGGTAATTAAATTGGGTGATGAATCATTTAATGAGGCAGCAGTAGCAGCGTTCATAATCCTAACGAGAGAACTAACTTCAGCCGCCATTGATATTGATATTGATATTGATATGATAGAGAGTAAAAGAAAGGCAGAGTTGGAAAAGGGAGTTTTAAACAAACAAGTGAAATTGAGAGTTGGATTGATAAAATCTTTTCAGAAGAGTACTACTCACTCCTATATAAATATAATATAAAAATATAAATAAAATTGTTGATTGGCATTATGTGGATTAGTAATAAATGGGATTTGGAAGGAAGGAAAGGGCCGTCACCGTCAGTAATGGAGGCAATAAATGCAAAAATGGGACTCCGACTTTTCCCACCAGCTCTGCTTTTATTGCAAACATTTTTCTTCCTTAACACCTTTCTCCCTTTCATTAATTACAACCTCTTTTTTATTATTCTCTCCTTTTCTATTTATTTATTTCTCACCATTATACAATAGGAGTAATTATTCTCTTCAACTCTAATTTTTCAACATATTTTGATCAATTAACTACTTAATTTCTTTATATTCATCAAATGCATACTTTCACAATTAATAGCCTATTTGGATTGACTTAAAAAAAAATACTTAGCTTTTAAGTTGAATTTAAATAACTTTTAAGTCAAAAAAAAATACTTAGCTTTTAATTTTTAACTTATTTCAACCTTATCAAACACTTCCTAACTTATTTTAAATTATTTTTATATTTGTCAAACACATCAAAAGTCAAAAATGACTAAAAATATGTTTTACCAACTTTTAAACCAATTCAAATACCCTCTAATAACTTTCAAGGATAAAATAGAAAATATAATTTCATTTATGCATTGATTTTGTTAAATAATAAATACTGTTAAGAAACACATATTTTTAATAAAAACGACACATAAATAGAAACAATAAGAACTTTTTTGGTTTTTCTTCTTTTTACAAGTCCAAAATCTTTAAAATGTACTACTCTAATTTGATTATATCTTTTCATTTACCACCAAACTAATGTGTGTATGAGCTCGATAAAATTTAATACTGAAAATTTTCATTTTTAAGAATACATCATTCCCTAACAAAATAATTTCAAAAACTCAATCAACTAGGCCATTATTGAGACATTATACTGTCAAGAAAACAAAAGGGAAAATGGAATCGAAGAAAAAAGACATTGACATGGAAGCTATTATCCTTTAATATATATATATTGAAAAATCCTTTTTGCAAGAAAATTTGATCAAAATGATATTTTATCTATGTTATTTTACCTTTTTGAACATTTTTACTCTTTTAACTTTAATACCTTTTAACTAAAAAAATGGAAAAAAGATCAGTTTACTTTAAAATAAAAAAGATATTATAGACTTTCTAATTTTCTGGTCATTTAGCATTACCCGTATATATATATATATATATATATATATATATTTAGTTAAAATATATTTAAATTAAAAGGATAAAATATTTAAAAAGTTAAAATAACATAAAAAAACTATCGCCAAATTCTGATCAAATATTTTACCAAAAAGATTTTTCATATATATATATTGTCCGTACACTTTTATCTAGGGAGTTACAAGTAATTTTCGTTGGGATTCAAAAAAATCTTAATAAACGGTACATTAATTACACTACTTCACGTCCATGTATTTTAAAAAGTTGAAAGATGAAGCTCAATTTAAGGCTTTTTTTCATTTTTATAGGTTTAATTTGAACTTTTTGGTTCTTTCAGAAATAATAATTGATATGAGTATTTTATTTAATGTTTAGTATTAGATTTTAAAAAATAAGTTATCAATGATGAGGATAAAAAATAGAGAAGAATAATTATCTTTATATATATATATTTTGAAAATCTAGTTTTAGAATGCCAAAATAAATAAAAATAAATGAAGGAAGAAGAAGTTAATTCACCACATATAAATTATACTCCGTCCAATAATATTTGTCCATTATATTAAAAATAAATGTTCAACGATACTTGTCCACTTTATGAAATACATGAATAATTTTACACTTTGTTCCTAATTTACTCTTGTCATTAATTATAGTCATTTTCCCATTACATTTTTCAAGATATTGTATTTATTATATTCAAAGTGTGATATAGTAAAATTACCCTTCTATTTATAATTTCTTAAGAGGTGTGCCAAGTTAAAAGTGGACAATTATTATTGAATAGAGAGAGTAATCACATCGGTTGTTAATAATCTAGACGTACATCTATGACGATTAAAATGGTTAAGTACGACATTATAAAATTCATACTAAATTAAGAGTACACAGAACTAATGATTCTACATAGGGGTGTGCAAAAATCGATTTAACCAATAAACCGAACCGAAAAAACACTATTGATTTATTGATATTGAGTTATTGGGCTAACGATTTTTAAACGGTTCTGCAAAAAATTTTATTGGGTTATTGGTTTGGTTTCCTGTTTTATGATTTTTGTTAATGGTTAAACCGATAACCCAATAAGACTATACTAAATTTACTAATCTTATTGTTAATGGTTAAACGATTGTTACTTTCACACTTTTTCCTTTGAATGTGTCTAGTGTCTAAACTTGCAATAAAAATGATTGTTACTTTTATGATTATTACTTTCATGCCAAATGCTAGAAAAATCATATGGTTTATTTGAAAATTTTCTTATTGTGTATATAATATATATGAGTATTTTTTTATTGGTTAAATCGAAAATTGAACCGTTAAGTACCATAAACCGATCAGAAATATGTTATTGGTTTGATTATCGGTTTGACGTATTTACAAACTGAAAACCAATAAACCGAACCAATAACACTTAAAACTTAACCGAACCGACCGATGCGCACCCCTAATTCTACATCAACAAGACAACGAAAATTCAATAAAAACAGAATTGCGAGCCCCTACCTCAAGTCTCAAATAAATCGCTAATCTTTTCTATTTTGTGTTAAATAAATAAATTAAGTTGTTAACATGGGCAGCTAATTTTGATCTATTTCAAAACACACGTGTGGATGATCATGGGTTGCATATTGCAAATCGCTTCAACCCTCTTTGACTTGGTTTTGCGTGTGGCTCTCTACTTCTGACTTTTCTTTTTGTCAATTATGTACCCATTGGCCATTACTCATTCTGGGGTTCGGTTCTTCGGTTCAATTTTATCAAATTTTAATTTAATTTTTTATTTTTAGAAAAGTGTGAATCGTATTTCATATCAAATTAATTCAATTTGATTCGATTTAGTTCGGTATTTTTAATCGATTTTTCGGTACAAAAGAAAAATAAATTGAAGACAAAATCAAAGTGTAAGATACTTAAAAATTTAAAACTTTGTTAAGGATTGATGTGTCTCTCCGTGGAACACTTTATGCTAAATAAAAGAGACTATATTTATCTTTGTCAAGAACATTGTTTCTCCAACTACTTCTCGAGAAAAATAAGGACGAAGACGGGTTCCTTTACATAATGTACATTGATAAAAATATGTTTGGGTTCCTCTTGGTGATTAATATTTGAAGTTAACTATTGAATTGTAAATTTGTTGCTATTTTGATTGTTCATGAATGATTTAATTGTTAGTTGACTTTTTATTTTTAGTTAAGAAAATGCCCATATATATATATATATAAAAAAAAAAATTATTATTTTTAAAATTTTGAATTTTTTAAATAAAAGTTTGGCTCTTCAGTGCACCAACATTTTGAGACCCTTACACCAAATACTGAACCGAAGAATCGAACTTTAAAAAAAATAACAGCCACACTGAATCGAAAAATCAAAGAACCAAATTAGTTCGATTCAATTCAATTTTTCGATTTTCCAATATTGATGTCCACCCCTACTTACCAATATCTTGGGTGAATCTGTGTATATATAAATTTTAAATATTTGATGGTAACTTGGTTATTATTAATCCATCATGTTATTAGTATAAGTTTAACATAGTTATACTATATTTAGAAAATATTTTCATCTATAGTAATATATTTTTCTCACTTAACACTTATAATATATTACATAAAATAATTGATAAAACACATATAATACATGTTTAATGATAGATAATAGTACAATTTATCACACATTTCAATACACTTACAAATTACAATACACTATATCAATTTTTTACTAAACAAACATAATATATTTTAAAACACTATTAATATATCTATGTTGCATGCACAATTCACTTTTAATACATAGTGCAAATTTATTATATTATTGCTATAAATGATAATAAATAAATAAATAAAATTTATAAAAATCAATATTTATTTATTAAAAAGTAGTCACCCAAATAATTTTTCAATTTTATATCCTCAATTTACTTTTAACATCTTAAATATCCCAATGTATTCTTTCCCTTGAAATGACTCCCTCAATTATAATGAAAAGAAAAACATGTGACTCTCTTTGTATATGCACGGATGCTGCACCATGGCTACTGTTAGCTTAAGCCCTACTAGAATTGTAGAGTATTTGAATTCCAACTAATATATTTCACACTTGCAATATATTGCCATTTTTATTTATTTATTTTTCCTACAAAATATTTAATTTTGTACTTTTCATTATGTGGACGTTTCAGCTTTCGTTGAGAAAAAATCTACTAAAATTGAAAACAGATTTATAATTATAGGAGAAATTTTTATTGGATCTTTGAGAGTTAGGATTACTGATATTAAGAAGCTTAAAAATGATTACACATAACAAAAGCATGAATAATACTACAAACAGTTAAAACGAGACAAAGTACTAAATGGACTTATTAATTGGTAGAGGTCACCCAATATAATGTTGAAAAAAAGATGACAAATATGTACGATCAGAAAGTTGAACACTTTCAAAAGGATCGTCGGTGTGTCCTTTTTTCACTACCACATTTATCTATCTATAACTATAATATAAAATCCGATAATATCTCGATTAGGCTTTTTTCATTAACCATTAGTCTACATCTTTAAATATGAATATATTTTTTTAACATTAATTAGTACTGCGTAAAATCACTCGTTTTATGTATATATTGAACATCAGTATTTTATTTTGAATGGAGTATTAAATAGAGTTTATTGAAGGTTGAATAGTCATATGGAGAGTTGCATAATGCAGGTTCACCTTCCTTGTGTTGTGTCAATAAATCAAGAAATTAAATGGTGAGAGCTAATTTTTGGTACAAAAACTTCTTCTCCCATTACCTCTACGGATCAATTAATTAATTGAATACTCCTCCTATCTTTAAGATTTGCATTTAATGGATCATAGCATTTATGATTCAAAATATATGTGATCCCACTACCACTCACTTTGAACAAATTAAACTATTCTAATCCCATTTTCAATCTTATATTTTTATTTAATGTCTCTATTTTATAAGTATTGCTCTCAAAGTCTCTCTTCAGCAATTGTTTTTGTGTCTATATGAATTGTTCAATCATTAGGGGCCACGCTCTGCACCCTTCGTTCGGAAATTTCACTCAATATTCCACATTCAAATCACCAAGTGTTTTAACAATAATATGTTTGTTATATACTGTAGTATATAATTTATTCGACAAATAAATGTTCTCCTTCACATTGTTAAGTTTTGAAGGAATCATAGATCATTCAATATGGACTTCTTTTATCAAAATGAACAGTATATTCTTGCGACTTTTTCATTGTTTTGCTCCAATTCAATCAAATTCATGTTAAGGGTGTGATATTAATTTAGTGCAACATTTGGTATCTTATAAGAGAGGTTAATGATTGATTCCTTCATGTCAACGTTCTCAGTCGAGAGATCTCACTACATCAAACTTGTTTAATGCGATCGCAAACTACTGCATAATTTCCCCAATGCGTACTTAAAGGGTATATAGCGGGCTGTGGGAGTCTTTAAAAAAAAAGAGCAACTTTCACATATAGCAAACATAAAATTATATTTGTATCTTATAACTATAGTTTGCATAATTGCGCTCCATATCAAATTTTATGTTTGCTATGGAGTATCTGTATATTTCAGGATTCATTCGAAGCTATATACAATTTTATTTTCTAAATAAATTTTATAAAAGACTGTAAATTCTATTACAAAAAAGGAAGGCAGTTGCTTAACTCACGCAAAAAGATCTCTTTCCTTCTACGACTTCTTCATCAGTAGTGACTCCGTTGTAACTGGGTACAAGTTTGCCTAGAAATTTAACACCCTAAAAAATATTACATATACAGTTTTATTCAAATATACATATATACATAAGTATGACTTACTGTGTTTAAATATGACACAAATACAATTAGCGAATTGTATAAAATAAGATTTAATTCAATTTATCTATACAAGTTTTATAAATAAGATTATACATTATACAACACATTTCAATTGTATAATCGTTTATATTGTATATATAGTGAGATTATTGTACTTCTATTAATGGAGAAAGGTTGTATATTAAACCTAATGGCTAAAAAAATACAGATCTGTATAAATAAACATATAAAAAAGTACATACAGTCATTCTGTATAACACTAATTTTATCTGAATATAACATAAACATATTTTATATGGATATTATATATTATACAAAACATTAAAATTGTATAATTGTTGATATTGTATATATGGTAAAATTGTTATAATAACTACTGCTATTTATACAATAAGTTTGTATATTAAACCTAATGGATGTGCATATCTGTATAAACAAACAAATATAGGGTAAAATTTTACAGAGAAAATATAAGATTAATATACAATCGTAACATATACAAATTAATATTATACAAATACCTGAACTTCTTCATGTTCATCTTGCTCCAATGAGCCAGAAACAATTCTAATATGCAATTGCTTTATACAATAAGTTTGTATATTAACCTAATGGCTAATATACAATTGCTTTTCCTTTCCTCTTCTTACTTGAACTAGCATCGTACTGATCTTTGTCACCTCCCTCAACAATTTCAGATTGCTTTGATTTTGCACTAACTTCACCCAATCTGATTGGGTCATTCTTAAATTTGGATCTGATGTCTTTAATTTATTTGGATTTGGCTATTGAGCCTGCAACCTCTCCAAAATTCTTATTTAGACCCAAGGAAAATGTTCATCCATTGTATAAGTGAAAAATCTGTATGGATTATGATTTCATATGCAAGTTAAAGAACCAAGGAAAAAATTGGAAAAAAATAATTGATTTAGAGGTTTTGGCGGTACCTGAAATTTTTGAAATTGCGATTGAGAGCGTAGTAGTGAAGCTTTGAAATTCAAATTGATTTTGTGGAGAGAATTTAGGAGAAATTGAAGGGTATGGGAGAGAGGGAAGAGATGAAGTGAATTGTATAAAGGAAAAGACTTCCGTTTTTTTTTTTAATTTGTGGGACCATTAGTAGCAAGATATGCGAAACTGTAGCTACTCAAAGGAAATAAATGAAACAGTAGCTATATTATTTATTTTCAAATAATAGTTTGCCATTATGCACAATTCCCCCCAAAAAAACTCTATTAGTATTCGATCTCTAAGGAGGTTAAGGTCCAACTAATTTTTCGTGGTTTTTTTTAGGAACTTTCGCGTATAGTCACTCAAAAATAGCTTAATTACACTCCATAGCTATATTTTGCTAATTAAGATTTGTAGTTACATGTTATAGGGAGGAGAGTGATGAGCGAGACTGGGAGAGGGAGGAGAGAGGCAAGCGAGAGAGGGAAAAGAGTGGGAGAGAGGTGAATTGTATATATGTATATCAGTTAGATAATTGTATATTATACATATGTATTTGTATATTCTGGCGAGAGAGATTGGGAAAGGAAGGAGAGGGGCGAGTGAGATTGGGAAAGGGAGGAGACAGGTGAGCGAGATTGGGAGAGGGATGAGAGAAGCGAGCGTGATTAGGAAACGGAGGAGAGAGGCGAGCGAGAGGGCAAAGAATGGTAGAGAGGTGAATTGTATATGTATATCGGTTAAATAATTGTATATTATACATATGTATTTGTATATTCTGACGAGAGAGATTGGGAAAGGGAGGAGAGAGGCAAGTGAGATTGGGAGAGGGAAGAGAAAGGAGAGCGAGATTGGGAGAGAGAGGAGAGAGGCGAGCGAGAGAGGACAATAATTTGTATAATTCGCAGGTACATTGTATAATTCACGTGTTTTTATATAATAGGGTAATATAAAGTATGGAATTATACAAATATAATAAAACTTGAAATAACGAATTGATACAAACATAAACGTATGCCCACATAATTAATGTATAATGTTAGTCGGGAGTAGTAATTATAGCAAACTATAACTATAATGAGTAATTAAGTAATATAAGTTTGTTTAACCACATAATTTTTTATTTTTTTTTGAGCAACTTTCACATATAACAAACATAAAAATCATATTTGTATGTTTGTATGTTTGCTATGGAGCATCAGATTGTATAACTCGCTGGTAGGAACTTCAAATTTGTATAATTTCGTTGGCAGACCATTTGTATAAATCGCTAACCTCTCATTTGTATAAATCGCTGGCAGCCTCTCAATTCAATTTTATGTGTTTGTATATCTGCATAAAATTTGAATTTGTATACAATTGAGTCGAAATAAAATATTGGTATATCAAATCTCTCTCTCTCTCGCTTTATAGAACACAGATTATACATTGTAATTTGTATAATCTGTGTTTGTATAAAGCGAGAAAGAGAGAAAGGCAAAAGAGAACTGGGCAGGAAAAGATATGTATTTGTATAATTATAACTGTATATGACGAAAATATATGTATTCGTATTTGTATATACAGTTTTCTCTCGCTTTATACAAATACAAACGCATTTCATACATTTGTGTTTGTATAAAAGCGAGAGAGGTGAGAAAGAGACTGGCGAGAGTGGCAAGCGAGAAACCTAGGGAGAGAAGCGAATTACAATTGTTTGCTATGGGTTACAATTAAATCAAACTGTGGTTATAACATTTAATTTGAATTAATAGTTTGTTATTTTATACAATTTTCCCATTATTTAATTATGATACGTTAAATCTTTTGATATAAAATTTGTCATGAGTAAGTTTTGTAGCTTTGAAATTTGACTAATCTGAATTCACGCCTCAGATCAGACCAAACTTTTACATCCCTTTTATCACATAATTGTTTATTTTGTACTTGTACCGAACTATATTAATTGGGGTTCAAGTCAGTATAGTAGGAATGACTTCTAGGAAAATGTGGGTTTGCTACCCAAAATGGACTTTCGGCCCAAAGACAAAGGAAGAAGTTTATATTTCAAAGGGGAAAAAAGATAATGGTAGGAAAAATTACATAACCAAATTAACATATATAATTAATTATGCTTCAAAACTACAATTTAATTTAATTATAAATTACAATTATAGTTGACAAAAATGGTTATAAGGTGGGTTCCTATGTTTTTACATTTGTATCAAAACGAGTAAGTCTCTTCTTTCACCTTTTATATAAATTAAAACACACTCTCTCTTATCTAACCCACTAAATTATCTCCTAAAATCTCTCATATTCTCTTAAATGAATCAACTATATTAAAATTTAAAATTTGAAAATTTCAGATTCTCTCTCCTAATGGTGCATACCCAAATAAGTTAACCTCCATCAATTTTTTTTTTGTATTTGTATATTTTTTCCTGATTTTCCCATTATTTCATATTTTTCAATCACAATTTTGAAATATTTCAGTAAAATCAATATATACATTCAAATCTTGATAAACAATCTTCATAAAAAAGGATATCTAGAGATATACATTTGCATGCAACAAAATATGATGATCCTTGATTTTTTTTCGAGTCTTACTCAAGATTTTGGATGCAACAAATCATTCAAAAATGGAATTCAAAAGATGCACAGAAGCTATGGACGATCCAACAAGATGGGAAATATGTTGAGGTATTTTTAAAGAAATTGCATCTACAAGTAATGAATCAAAATCATATGTCAATCTTCTTCGACTTAAGGTATTTATATACTTATTTTTTTATGTCTGATTTGTATATGATTAAATTGGAATATAATTTATTTGTATTCCGTGGTGATTTGGCAGAACTAAGTAGTAGGTGAGTGTGAAGGCAATAAAAGACAAGTGTTTGGGCACTAGGCATTGGAGTTTTAAGCATATGATCACATTAGTCAAAATACAACAATTTTGATTGGAAACCGTACAATCATAAAATTTCTTTGATTTTAACTTCATCATATATACTCTGCAGGCTACACAATTACAACTTCCTCATAAAATGACAAGTTTTTATACATATATAGACGTTCAACATATATTTAACCATGCTTATATAATTAATATAGGTATGTGGTAAATTTACATGATCATGAATATTTGGTGTAAATATTAGCAGTAGTGGTGGCTCTCGTCAAAGATCATACATATATATATATATATATATATGAAAGCCTAGCTACTAGTGCAGTTGAGTAGTGAAGAAAACAATTGAGGAGCATGCATGATTTTGGATGTATAAGACAAATATATCTTTATAATTGAAATAAAAAAAATATACTAGTTGTTATGTATACAAACAATATATATACTTTGAAGAATGAATGTGGCCGGGTAGCATAAGATTGGTGCGTGTATGAATTTGAAATTCCTTTTGTCAAACACCCACCTAACTAAAATTACATGTTGCGACACGTACCCAACAATTCTATATTCTTTAAATTTGCAATTATACTACTGTATATATAGAGGCCAAGAGCATGACATTTTGCTGCGATGCTTTAATTTGGGTGAGACACACTTGCATAATGCACTCGTCATATCTACTTATAATATATAAAAAAAGAATACTTAATATTTTTCAGAATCTATCACTTCTTATTACGAGAGACTTGGTAAGACAAAAAAAGGTCAAATACTTTGTATATATATTATAGCAGAAGATGACTAACCCAGAACGTAAAGAAGTCAGTCGCAAGTTTTCAATAATATTAGGTTATAAATGCATTAAATGACTTTCATCTCAACCAAAATGGCTCACATTCATTGAAAAATTATGTTACATAAATATATAGAGCTAAAATAACGTTTTATATATATATATAAACTTTCACTTAAGAGATGTTTTCAACATCATGTCAAAAGTAGTATAATTTTAAAATTAGACTAAATTATTACACTTACAAATTTTCTAATCTTTTTATAAAATTTCGGACTCTGCCACAGCCCACATGTGGTAATGTTCTAGTCACCCAATTAGTTTAGGACGGAAATAGGATCTTATTTTAAGAAGGTAGTGTTTATATATATATATATATATATATATATATATATTATAACAGTAATGGAAAAGGCACTAATGTCAGCAAGCTGGTGACCTAAACCGGTAGCTAACACTCAATCTCTACAACTTGCAACGTATTATTAAATTTATTACACAAAATTAAACGATCGACTATATATTATCATGAATTAATTAATGTGATCAACCCTAGTGTATATATACTCCTGCTACAATATATATAAAAGTTTCCAAGAGAAATTAAAGTACTGGTCCTGCATCTTCAATAATCAATAATAATAATAATAATAATAATAATGTAAATGTGAGGGAATGCAACATGCTCCTTTTTCCTTATACTTGTCGAAATGCATGTCTCATGGCGCATGCGCGCACACCTAATTACAAAATAAATGGAGTACTAGTCTAGCTCCTATAATATACTAGTATATGTTTTTATTTTTTTGCCATTTTTGGTTAAAAACGATAAATTAAAGGTATCCAGGAAAAGTTAGAGAGGGTACAAGTTGTTAAAAAATCTGCTTAACAGTTAATTGTTGAAGGAATAAGTAGAGGACTAGGTCTGTCAATATATAGAACTAGGGGTGTACATGGTCGGGTTGATTCGGGTTTTTCAAATATCAAACCAAACTATTTGTGTCGGATTTTTAAATTTATAAACCAAACCAAACCAATAAAACTCGGGTTTTTCAACCTCGGGTTTTTTGGATTTTTTTGGGTTTTTCGGGTTGTTTCGGGTTTTTCCGATAAAGTATTCATACAAACATATAATTTACTTGTACTTCAAATATTTCTTTAGTTCTACCAAAATACAACTATCTAAGATGTTTCTTACAAATATAACACTATGATATGATTAATGACACTAAAATATCCAACAAAAATAATAATAATGAAATCGCGTAAAACAAATATTGCAAATTAACAAGTCATAATGAAAATGATCATAATTTAAAAGTACTAAATCATGCTAAAAATAAGTTTAATAAGTATTAGTTACATGACTAAATATTAAAGGAAATTAAAATTAGATTATGTATTTTAATTGTCTAAACCAATGTAAAACTAAAGAATAAATATTCAATATTATTGTCATTCTTAGTGTTGAATTGATTTTCTTTTTGCATTAGTATTAATTTGATTTTGATTTAAGCTTTATTATAATTACCAACATCTGTGGACTATAATCATTATTGGCTCATTATAATTCTAAGTTTCAAACTGGAAATAATATACTAAAAGATAAAAACTATGAAAAAGTATAAGAAATATTTTAAAATTATATCAAAGTAAATATTTTTATGTATAAAATAAAATTTTAAAATTATATATATAATGTCGGGTTGGTTTGGTCTCGGGTTGGTTTTTTTTAGTTAAAACCAAACCAACCCAAATATAGTTGAGTTTTTTTTTTTCAAAACCAAACCAAGTCAAACCAAACCACTAATCGAGTTTTTTTTTTTAAGTTGACTTGATTTGCAATTTGGTTCGATTTTCGATTCGATTTTGTACAATCCTATATAGAACAACAAAATTGGATATATATATGCACTGGGAAAATGGAAATCCTACCAAACTAATTAAGTGCGACCTTCAAAGTCTTTATGTGCTGAAATTATTTATTTATTTAATAATTGGTGTGTACTCATCTTGGTCTAATGGTAGGTAAGGTAACGAAGACTTATCTACTAATCAACATGAAATATAGATGACGTGTTCTTCTTTTGCATGATATCATGATATGGATTTCAAAGTATAAAGATTAATCAATGGCCATATCTTGGAAAAAACTTAGCTGCATCGACTGTTTACACCAAACTAATATTAATGTAATTTTCATTATTATGTGATTTAATGAAGTAAAACACATGTTAATTAATTAAGATTAAGTAAAATGAATTATAGATTTAAACACATGGCATGCATATATTGGATTGGTGTATACACCCGATGTGGATAAGTTTTACCCCATATCTGCTGTAATTTCTCCTTTTTGAGTTTTGACATATGTATGTACGCACGCTATTTAATGTCGTTGGATTTTCATTTAAATATTCACATTTATATATAAGTTACGAGAGAATTTATTTATTATTTTATAAATAAATTTTACATAAAATAATATATAAATTGCATAATCATAACTAATCTCTAGCTCTCTCTATATTTACTAGAAAAACACCAGCTACCAAACGACCTTATTAGTATGTTCTTAATTAGTCCTACAATTATTACATTGCATCTCTTCTGCTGTCAAAATAATGTATCGAAGTTGAAACTTTTTTTTTTTGGTAGAAAAGTATCGAAGTTGAACCGAAAGTGGGATGATATATACTTAATTGGAAAATGATATATGTATAAGAATGTCTATATATATAGTTTATTGTAAATTGTTTAGTGAGTATTGGTTGTGGTCCTATTTAATTAAAATTCTTTAACGTATATTAAAAAGAATTAGTTTGAGTTAGAAAATAAATTGGTAGCTACTTGTCGCATAGAAATTAATACCATGCATGTATATATGTCCAAGTTACAAGTGTTAGATATATCGATATATGTAGACCCCACCCCAACCAAACAATATTATCATATATAATGTTGTGATGTGTTGTGTATATATTTATAGGAGAAGATCATATAAATATAAAAAAGAGAGAAATATTGATCGATCGATGGGAAAAGGGAGAGCAGCATGCTGTGATAAGAGTAAGGTGAAGAAGGGAGCATGGAGTTGTGAAGAAGATCTCCGTCTCATAACTTTCATTCAGAAGCATGGTCACCAAAATTGGCGATCCCTCCCTAAACAAGCTGGTTATTCGATCTTCATATTCTTTCATTTCAATTTATTACCTAATAATATAATTAAACATGTTGGTATATTACATGCTTCAATACTAATTAATTAATTACGTACTGTACGTGTTTGTTGATTTTTGTAGGATTACTGAGATGCGGAAAGAGTTGTCGTTTGAGGTGGATTAATTACTTAAGACCTGACCTTAAGCGAGGAAATTTCACCCCTCAAGAAGAGGACACTATCATCAAATTGCACCAATCTTTTGGAAACAAGTAGGCTCGATCGACTTTTAACTTTCAACATATATATTATCAATCAATATAACTTACTAGCTAATACATCCCTCTAATTCATTTCAGGTGGTCAAAAATTGCTTCTCATTTGCCTGGAAGAACAGATAACGAGATTAAAAATGTATGGAATACACATTTGAAGAAACGACAACTCATACACAGTGAAGCAAAGTTAGATGATTCATCATGTGCCTATAATTCACCTTCATCAACTTCAGTATTGTCACATGCCAATACGATAATTCATGAGAAAGAAGAAGCAAAAAGATCTTGCTCTTCCTCCTATAATATTAATGCTTCTTCATCTAGTCTCTCCAACTTGAGCCAAGTTGAGATCATTTCAAGTCCAAATATTGTAGATATGGATTGGATATTCCAATTCAATGAGGAATCTAATAATTATCTTGAGTTGACAAGGGTGCTGCAAGATGATGGGATAATTGAAATCCCATTGGAATCATGTGATCATGTTGATATTTGGGACATGTTAGATATTATGGACCCTCCACTCCAAACTGGACAATGGACATGAATAAAGCATCTCAGCCACTTTTTGAAAATGAATGCCAAAACTGGTTCACGTACATACTTTGAAAATGAATTATTAGGTGTCGTGTGTCGTCTAAGCCACACTACTATACTACTACATCCAATTAATTAGTAGTAATTGTTACCATCAACGGCACTAATGCTATTAAAGCCCAACCTCTTACTAATAAGAAAATTTGTGTCTCATACAATTGTCTGAGACACAAAATAATTGTTTAGTATCTATTAGCTAGCTAGAGATTAATACACATCGATGAGTCTCTTCATGTTTTTATTTCTTTCGTTATGAACTAATAGTCCCCTGAAGCATATATAGGTTCAGAATTTTAAATTTAGGTTCAAATGTAATACTACTTGTATAATTGTATACTATAGAAAAATTAGTGTAATTTCACACCAGGTAGTGGTTGAAAAATCTGTTTTGTTTTTTCCTTTCTATTTTTAAAGTAATAATTACTAATAATTATACACTTGTTTATATGTAAGAGTTAATTAGTTAGAACGAAACTGATATGTACGAGTACGACTTAATTTTTACATTTGACAAACTCAGTGGATGAATCTATCTTTGAGTAATTTCGTTTTTTCCTTAATTTCTCTAACATAAAGAAAACTATATATAGAAATTTAGAAAAAAAAGCAAACACAACATCAATATGCATATATCTAACACAAATTCAAGTTACGTTGAGTGACCCTAATAGTAGTAAGAGTGACTAGCACGCTTTTTTTTTCTTCTTCTAGGAGTAATAATTATACTAAAAACTTTCTACATCCAAAATATATGTATACACAAGTGTACGTATACATGATATCGTTCATTTCCATATACATAGCAAATTATAGCTAACTAAACGATGATTACAAAAAAAATGTAATATTTTTGTTTGATGATCAAACAAGCAATAGATAAAACGAAGGGATATTAACTAAATTCTAGGAATGAAAATAAAAATTCCCCAACATGTCAATTAATGAAATGATCATCATATATCCTGACACTTAAATTGATCAATTAAGCCTACGTATAACCCAATTACTTCAATATGGATTGAACATTGACCTTGGTCACAAAGATATATATATATATATATATATATATATATCCTCAGAGAGTTGCATACAAGCCTTAGCTAAAATAGTCTACTTTTTCCTCATGCCTGTGGGATCAAAGCTAATTAGATTAAAATATCAATTCAAGCTATAATGTTGAAGCTCTAATTCATAAGTTGGGGTTGACATTATTTTCATCATTCAAAAAATTAACCAACCTGTGTTTAATTATCTTATAGTACTGTTCAATTTAAAGATATAGGGAAAATGATAATTGAGGGGCTGGGTCATTTAATTGACTAAATTAAGCATAAGATTGAATAAATAGTAAAGCAAGAATATAATTTATTTATGATTGTAATAAAAAAGTTATTTAAATATCATAAAACATATTCCATTATTTTATTTTCTCACAATGATTTCCTATGATATTGAATTGAAATTGTGTAGCTTTGAGTTACTAGTTGATTTATTTATTTTTTTAAAAAAGAGTTAGAGTACTAGTTGTTATGAAAAAGAAAAAAATAGGAGTATATGTTTACATATAAGGTAAAAATATATGACCAAAGTGAAAGGGGAAAAAAATGGGGGGACGAATTTGCGAATACGTTGCCTGAAGTTTATAGGACGCCGGCGGTATTACTGAGTTGATAGCTGCGGGAGGGAGAAGACATTGTATGAGTGATGGCGTCGGGGATATTAACAAGGTCTCTCTCTCTTCTCAAGTCTTCCACTTTCTTACCTTCCACAAAGCCCCAATTCATTTCTTCTGTAAGTTCCTCTCCCTCTTTCGTTGTGAATTTGTGTTTCTCGTTTTTGTTAAGTAAATATTACCAGTGTCTTTTCTGTATTCAGTAGCCGAGAAATTCATATCTACCTCCCAAAATTACTTACAACTTTACTCTACTTGCTCAATAAAATGAAATCACCTAGACTAGATTGTTAATTTCTGATGATAGTCATTTCCTCCTATCAGAAGAAAACATTCTACTCCCAAGCTGCACCAACCTATTTCTCTTACAAGCTGGTGGCTTCCCTTACATATCGCATGGCTTCATCAAGGGTGGCAACATTCTCAACACAATCTCTCTCCTCCAATGAACCTGTTGTTTCAGTTGACTGGCTCCACGAAAACCTCAAACAGCCTGATATAAAGGTTTTACTTGTTCCTCCTTCTTCCAGGGATGAATTCAAAACTTATTTAAGGCGGTGATGCTGTTCAATCTAGTCAATTAAGGGCAAAGCATTTCTCTTTCACTTCTTTTCCTATGCTTAGATTTTTCGTTTTCGTTTTTATTAAGGTACTGGATGCATCTTGGTACATGCCAAACGAGCAGAGAAACCCTCTTCAAGAGTATCAGGTGCTCACCCTGATTGATACCTATATAAATAAAACTACTTTATTCTCACTTGATGAAAAAACTAAATGGAACTAACTTTTTCTTCATTCAAATGCCTGCATTGCTTTTGTTGATTATATTCGTAGATGGAAAAATTTCATCCTCTACTAGACCCCTATGTGGTTTATAACTTTATTTGCTCAACTCTCTATCCTTCTATTTGAACAGGTTGCACATATTCCTGGAGCACTCTTCTTTGATGTAGATGGTATATCCGATCGTACTACAAATGTAAGACTTGTTCAAATTTATTTCTTCTTTTAAGAATAATTTGCTTCATAATGTAATCTTTCACATCATGTAACATCTAGTCTGGCGTCAGTGTCTCCACCACGCCTCCGTCCTTTTTTCATTTGAACTCATCTGGTTCTACAGTATCTATACCATAAGAGATGTTTCACCTAACCACACAACATGCTTTTGAGATTGATCACATCATCTTTCTGTCGTATAAAATGCTTTATTTCTTTGTTTATGTTATCAGTTGCCTCATATGCTGCCATCTGAAGAAGCATTTGCTGCTGCTGTATCTGCTCTTGGAATCGAGAACAAAGATGGGGTTGTTGTCTATGATGGGAAGGGCATCTTTAGTGCAGCTCGTGTATGGTGGTGAGTTAACTGATTACTGCAAAAGGCAGATATGCTCATTTTGTACGAAATGACTAACAAATTACAAAATGGATTATCAGGATGTTTAGAGTTTTTGGACATGACAGAGTTTGGGTTCTAGATGGTGGTTTGCCAAGATGGCGTGCCTCTGGATATGATGTCGAATCCAGTGCATCTGGTGATGCAATTTTGAAAGCTAGCGCTGCTAGTGAAGCAATAGAGAAAGTATATCAACGACAGGCGGTAAGTAAATGCTTATTTCCTGTGAGCTTCACTTACTTGTATATCTTAAAAACAGAAAATTGCTACAACAAAGTATCTTTCTATAACCTTGATAGCATGGCAGTGTTAAAGCAATAGGACTTGAATTTAGTGGTGGCAAGATCTTTGTGCAAAAATGCCCCCCTGGGGCTTTTGGTCCATTGGTACGAGCACAGAGTGTGATTTGTGAGTGAGTCGCGCGTCACTGAGTTCAAATTATAGTCCACAACCCTCAGGGATATCTCGGGTTAAAAAAAAAGGTCTCTGTAAGAACTTTAATGAGATAACTGTTTTCTTAAATATGGTTCTATCTTTGATAAGGAGAAATCCAATTGGCCAGGTCATGGTTTTTTTGAAAAGTAAAAGGGAAGTTGCTGCCTTTACATAAGAACAAATAAAGTTGAAAACGCTGAAGGCATTTATCCACTTGTTAAGTGGGATCACGGAAACTTTATGAAGGATTTGTTACCAAATGTAGATACGATGAGACAAAAGTTTCAACACAGGATTAAACGCGGCCACTGATTCTCTGTTGGTTATGTGGTAGAACCGTAGAAGTTCAATAAATCCTTTTTCTTTCATGTTTGTGGCGCACAGTGCCAAAAGGAGTTTCAAGGAACTTAAGGTTTAATTATGAGGTGAAGCACTACAAGCAATCAATTTGACAGTGTCCTCTTTCTTTTATCCTTTATTTATTTTTTATTTTTTTATGACAAGGGAAACCCGCAGCCGCTACCCTTTGGTGCGCACAGGGTAAAACCCCCTCTCCTATGCAATAGCTCGCAAACCACATAGGAGAGGTAACCCGCACTAGGCAAGCCCTATGTGACGAGCTCGACCCAGAAGGCAAACCCCTTGCTTTCGTTGGCAAGGGGTTTCGAACTTGAGACCTCCAACATGGAAGTCCCAAGCCCAAACCACTGGGCCACCCCAAAGGGTTTATGATGATTTGAGAGTTTCCCCCAACATGAATGCTTTATTGTTTCCCAGAGAGGTGGGATGTGTGAGCGAGGGAGGGATTGAGGTGTCTTATACTTAGGCATGCCACACTACATATGTCTTTTCAAGTACTTTTTCTACGGAGGAAATTAAGAGCCTCATTTTATTTATTTAATATCACCACAAACCTTCTATCTAATTTAATCCTGCTACTAATATGTATTACTTAATATTACCATAAGAACTTGTTGTTTGCAGGTTGCACCTATTACCTTTCAGACCAAATTTCAGCCACATCTCGTCTGGACCCTTGATCAGGTTGGTGTGCTTTCTCCTGCAGCTTTTGTCAGAAGCTTTGTAACCATATGCCTCTGAACTGGAGCTAATGGAATGGAAATCAATATTGAAGTTGTAGTCTCTTCACCAGCACTTAATCACATTAGTTCCTATCACGGTGCAATTTAAAACTGATGGCAGGTCTAGGAACAGATGGAGCATGCACAAAACTTACAAATTGTAATGTAGTGTGTTTCAAATTGCAAGCGTGCTCATTAATCCATGGATCTTTTGTACAACTATGTTCAGCCAACAAAAAGCACATCTACTTCCAAGGATGGAGCCATAGTGGTGGCTATGGCAGAACCCGATAGCGTTGGCTCAAACCTTATATTTATGTTAAAAGAATCATTTGATATGTACAAATAATTTATTCAGAACCCAGTAAACAAAACAAAAAATTCTAGCTCAGAAGTCGGAACCTATAAACTTGAAATCCTAGATCTGCCTTTGTCTACTTCCCTTGAATGAGATGTAAAACTCCACGAAGTTTGGAAGTAAATCTGGTCCATGGTTTTTGGAGGTTCTTTAGTGGATCTTTGTACAACACTTAGGTCTAATGGTTTTATAAGTGGGTGGTAGTCCAACTAACAATTTTTCTGCTGTCTGCTAGATTTTTCAAGTAGATTGAAGTTTCTGATTTACTTTCAACAGTAAACGAATGCAATTTTTTGTTGTCAATATACTTTCCCTAGTCAGCAATTGAATATGTGATTTTTTTTGTCAATGCTTCTACTTTTTGATGTGGAGTTGTAACGTTTATACTTTCAGGTTTGGAAGAACATTGAAGAGACAACATATCAACATATAGATGCTCGATCCAAAGCTAGGTACTTTAGTTTGTGGGAGAATTAATTCTTAATGATGCACTACTAGCTAAACTAATTTTTTTTCCAAATATTGTTTTGATGAGATGACACATGGGTCATTTGAGTAATACTATTAATTCTTGTTCCACAAACTTTAAGAAGTGCAACCTAGTTTACAACATTATTTATGACTTCAAGCTGATCATTTCTCTCAACAATTTGTTGAATATGCAAGTAATATTGGTTCTGCACCTTGTCAAATAATGTCGAGTAAATAGAGGGCATGAGTAATATCTTTTTGGCATGTCTTGTAAGAGGTTAGGAAGAGGTGTGTAGCATCACACTAGCATGTTCATGGTCAAGATGCTGATCTACCACATAGCCAATATAAGTTGGGGTAAGGACATAGCTGATATAGATCTGTACATGTACACTTATGCTCTATACTGAAATGAACCATAATGTTTGTTGGTTTTTTAGAAATAAGATAATGTATCTGTTGTTAGTATTATACAAAATGGATTCAAAATCCATTGTTCTAGTCAAGTACCGTGAGTTTGGTTATTTATACTGTTTTAATGTATGAATAGGATCTTCTAAAATTCATTCTACACAATTGAATTCATTCTGAAGTTCTGATTTTTGCTTGCCCCTTTTCAGGTTTGATGGTGTTGCACCAGAGCCTCGAAAAGGAATAAGAAGTGGTCATGTACCTGGGAGCAAGTGCATTCCTTTTTCCCAGGTAAAGGTTTATTATTATTAGTAAAAGAGATGCGATTTTTCAAAATTTCTCTCTACTAAAAGCCATTGTCTGCAGTAGAGGAATGGAATAGGATTTTGATTTAACTGGTTAGATTATTTGTTGAGGCATTTGATACCTTTTGATCTTATTTAGGTAGTTGACTTTAATCATTGGTACTCCAGATTATCCAACGCATGATATTGGAGGTGTCTCATGTTGATAGTGATTAAAAGCTATCACCCTTGACAATAATACCACAGTGACCGTGTGTAAGACCCTAAATAAGGATAATACTCCTGGTATAGAATTTGGGATTAACTTTATCCCACGTTTGGTTTGCATTATTTGTTAATTCTGATGTACTTTTACACTAGAATGGTGGGATTAGCATTCCCATATAGGTGATAGCTAATCCCATGGGATATCCCACCATTGTACCAAACGACCCCAACGGGTTTGCTAGATGTTCTCTCCATATCTTCCAAGGTTATTGTGAGCACATTGGGGTAACTGAATCCTACCTTCTGCTCATGCTTGAGTACAAGAATGCTTGAAAAATAAGCCATGCCTATCTTCATCCTCCTGAGGGGCACCTATTGCACATTGCACCTAATGCCTAAGTGTGTGCTTCCTTACATGTTCTTGTTTCTTTTTACCAACAAAAATATAGAGAGTGTTCTTTGTTTCTGAATGTTGATCTCTACTCTTTAATTCCTGGACTAAGCTCTGTATGAGTAGAGCTCTACTATTTGTTGAAGCCATTAATACAACCAAGGGTAATTATTCTGGCGTTAATTTTTAAAAAAAAATATTGATTCCTGCTCTGACTAATTCCTAGATTAAGCTCTGTAATCATATATTCATATCTGGTTCACTTTGGTGATTTCTTACAGATGCTTGATGGTTCTCAGACACTATTATCTAATGAAGAGCTCAAGAAAAAATTTGATCAGGAAGGTAAGAACAGCTTCCCCTTGCTTGATGGACTTGCACAGGGAGAGAAATGGTAAAGCATTTGCATATGTGTACATAATTGGATTTAGTACAGTCCCAAGTTTAAATGTAATGGTAAATTTGAAAAGGCGTCCCCTTTGAAATGAAGAGTTAATTTATATCATCCAACCTCATAATTTAGGCATCTTTGCATCTGGTCCTCTTTAACCATACTATAAATTATCCGACTTTCGCCATTGCGTGTATGATAACCTATTCTTCTATAGGTATCTCTTTGGACAAACCTATAGTAACTTCCTGTGGCACTGGAGTAACAGCTTGCATTCTTGCCTTGGTTAGTGAAACTCTCTGTTTCTCTCTTTCTTATGATCCATCCTTGTATGACTAATGTATGGCGCAGAGAGGATTTTGAAACTTTGTTCATCTTTGTAGGGCCTCCATCAACTTGGAAAGACAGATGTTCCAGTCTATGATGGTTCGTGGACAGAATGGGGAGGGCATCCAGATGTACCAGTCTCCACATCTGAAGCATAGATTCTACATGCTTTGAACAAGTGCTTCTACATATGACTTTACAAGGCCTACTTTGTCTGTTTAATTTCTTGTTGGTGAATATGACAGCAGGTGTTGTATCATGGAATAATGAAACAATATGATATTCAAAGTTAGTTATGACACATAAATATGTCCAGAGTCTCATAGGGCGGGAAGCCAAATGAGAGGGTCTGGAGACGAGTTGGCAATGGATTGTTATCCCGTCAGGACTTATTTGCAACGCTGTTGTGTTAGGACTTGGATGCTAGTAGTAGTAAGCAGGGGAAATCAGACTTGATTTTGAGAGAAAGAGATAGTGTGCCCAAAGAAAGGGGTCATTGGCCAGTTTAAAAGGTATTGTTTCCCAACTATTATTGGTCAAGTTGAAATTTGATGAGGAGTAGAATTTTTCTGATCTTTCATAAGCAACAAGCATGTGTTCCTAGCACCAATAACAAAATGAAGTGTGAAGGGATTGAGTATTTGTTTTTTCCAGACCACACTGAATTTTCTTTCTTTTCATTTTTTCGGTATCCATCCCCACTTACTATTCATTTATGAGGTATTGTTGCGCAGTTTGTGACTTGTGGTCTCATTATCTGTTGCGCAAACTAATAATGATTTTTGGATTAGCAATGTGAGTGTCGTGTCCCTTGTTCAATTTTCACTTGCACATACAATAATTTGATGACAACAAAAGTAGGTATGCAATGTATGAGAATTTACTAAACAATTAAGAAAATGAATGAATTAGCGAATCGGAATAGAAATCGTCATAGTTGCGAGTGGTCACTCACAACGTTTCAAGCAAAGAGATGCGCGCTTTCGTTCGAAAACCAAGTGCCACCGTTTCGTTAAACGTCTCTTTGACGTTTATATATATTTGTATTTGAATGCCCTACAATAGTAGTAATAAATAACATTTGTAGACTTACTTATACCCCCAATTAATCAACTGCTTGTCAATGGCTGACGCCGATGATAACCGCATATTGAAGGACAGTAATAATAATGATTTAAAGGCCAATAGTATTCTGGAAGAAGAAATTGAGGAGGGTGGTGCATCCAAAACACAAGTGGGGAATGAGGATGGTGCATCCAAAACACAAGTGGGGAATGAGGATGGTTTGAAGTCGACATGTACTGATGAAGAAGAAGACGTGAGTTATGATGATAAGGAAGCAATAGAAGACCTTATTTCAAAGCTTCACATTAATGGAGATCAATTACCTACTATAGGGAAGAATGTTTCAAGCCCACTAAATAACTTGAGATGCCGAGGCCGCTCCACCTTACTGTTGTTTTATCGTCTTTGGAGAGATCACCTAGTCAAGAAACCTCCTCTCTAGTTATTGTATATTAATTATCCTATATGTATGTATATTCCGTTATTGTGTAATGAAACTAGTATCTTCTTTTATGTATGTTCTTTTATATAGAAGTATATGTCGTTTGTTTGTTTAAAGAAGAAACATGTGATCGCGTGGCCTAATGGATAAGGCGCTCGCCTCCGGAGCGGGAGATTGTGGGTTCGAGTCCCATCGTGATCGGATCTTGTTTTTTGGTTTATTAGTTAGTAGACAACTATATTCTTTATAGGCAAATTAGTTACAAGCTTTATGGAGGTGTGAAGAACATCGATCTCTTTGAACGGGGGACGCTTGGGCCAAGGAGAAGAAACAAACACTATACTATGAATAGATCCTTCAGCCTCAACAACTTCTTCTTCTTCTACCCATTGTTAAGCAGTTTTTATAAGAGACCCGCAACACCAACAAACAAGAAGCATAGATTCCTTCCAATTGGTCACGTCACGGCAAATTAACCTTCCGTCCTCAAATCATTTAACCAGGGATTTCTATTTGCAAGTGTAAGATGGCAGTATTGTTTCTTGTAAATCTGAATAAACACTACATCTCCTTCCGTGTACCAAAAAACCAATGGCTGGCTCGAATAGAATCTCCTAATTGTGGAGAGGCAAAGAGGGCATATATAAGCTCCAATACAGAAAGAGAAATCAACAACTAATAGTTATTTCAAATTATCAACCATAGAAGATTCTCTTATCACAAGAGAAAGTACCTCAATGAGGCCCAGAAAGTGCTTATTACAGTTTGATCCACCACCTTTTACAAGACTCTACAGATCCAAACTCGCTCCAGATTAAAATCCAGAGATGAAAGCTAACAGAATGTGCAAAAAAAAAGGAGCATATATGGCTTAGGCGTCATCCAGGGCAAGCACCCCAGGAAGTGGTTTCCCCTCCAGAAGCTCCAAGCTAGCACCCCCACCAGTTGATATGTGGCTCATCTTCTCTGCAAGTCCTACCTTCTCCACAGCAGCTACAGAATCACCACCACCTATGATGGTGGTCACTCCCTTTCCGCTAAGCTCTGCCAGTTTCTTTGCAATAGCCTGGCAACAAAATGAACATTAGATGCAGTTGATCACCAATGTCAAAAGTGAAACATCTCAAAGCATCACTAGAAATATTCCTAGTAGAATAACAACTCCTAAATCTCTATCAGCTCAGCTTAAGAAAATCTCCATTTTATACCTCCGTTCCAGCAGCAAACTTGTCAAATTCAAACACACCCATTGGTCCATTCCAAATGATAGTCTTGGTGGTATCCAAGGCACTGCCAAAGGACTTGATGGCATCAGGTCCAATATCTAATCCCATCCAGCCATCAGGAATTTCAGAGGCTGGAACAATCTGAAAGTGCCAAAGAAAACCAAGTCAGCCAAGACCCTAAAACAGATATTGCTACAAAAAGAATTCATCTTCCAAATCAGGAAAGCAGTTAAACATATATTACAGTTAGTTCTTACTTTTCAAGATAGAAATGACCTAGTAAAACATTTATACAGATGAGGGTTGTACCTTGCTGTTCGCATCAGCAGCAAACTTGTCCGCAATCACTACATCAGTGGGAAGCAATAGAGATACCCCTTTTGTCTTTGCCTTCTCCATGAGAGATGTTGCCAAGTCAAGCTTGTCCTCCTCCACTAGTGATGATCCAACAGCATAACCTTGGGCCTTGTAGAAAGTAAAGATCATTCCTCCACCGAGCAATAACACATCAACCTTCTCCAAGAGTGACTCTATAACACCAATCTTACTTGATACTTTTGAACCACCAACAATAGCAGCAAATGGCTTCTGTGGATTTGACACAGCTCCAACTAAATAGTCAAGTTCCTACAAGCATTGATGATGCAGGGTAAGACACTACAACAAAAATATAAAGGCAACCACAATACGGTGAAAGAGTTTATGAGAGTATCATAACTGCTGAATCACAATTAACCATCCATACATGCAACACAATTAAGCAACCCTTGAACTAATAATTCTTCCTAGAACTATGCATAACTCCTCTATATTTTGAAAATGCTTTCCTATTTGACAGCCTGAAATCTTAGGTTAGTACCTTTTGCATAAGGAATCCAGCAACAGCTGGTTTCAAGACCTTAGCAACCCCTTCCGTGGAAGCATGGGCTCTATGAGCAGTCCCAAATGCATCATTGACGTACAAATCTGCAAGAGATGCCAACTTCTTGGCAAACTCGGGGTCATTCTTCTCCTCTTCTTTGTAAAATCGCACATTCTCCAGAAGCACAACTCCTCCTTCCGGTAGTTCAGCCACCAAGTTCTCAACTTCTGGGCCAATTGAATCATTTGCCATCTTGACCTGAGCAAAATCAGCAAATAATATCTTTCTTAAATTGAACTAGAAGAAAGAATGAGTCAACAGAGAATAATATGAGAACAACATACAGACCTCGATTCCCAATAGTTCTGAAAGTCTAGGCACAAGTGGCTTTAAGCTGTACTTTGGAGTGACACCTTTAGGGCGACCCTGAGAAAAAACTGACAATCAGAGAAAACGCAGATATGGGGGAAAAAGCACAAATAATTTACACTTGTGCGGAGAATTTCCTCAGCCATGCAAAGACAATGAGTAATAAACCCTAGATAGAATTTTCAACAAGTGAAATTCCAGAGTTAACAAAAACAGAGAAACAAAACTAGTTTCTCAATCTTCTGAAGCTATCAGATCTCCTCATCGAGGAAGACATACATCCAGAACACCATTTATGCTTGGTATTGTGCTGTGCAGCATATCTCTTCTATATGTATGTTTATAGTTCCACTTTGGATACTCAGACAGATCCCGCCCAACCCCTTCTAACTCAACTTCAAAAGTTCTTTAGCTTACTCATCTCATTGTCAAAAGCAGTATATGAAACCACAAAACTTAATCAGTAGATGCTGATTTAGCCAGAGTTCTAATCTCTTACTCTAACTTTACATATGCTCTTCCGTAAGACATAGTAGTTAGCTCCCAAAAAAGAAAGAAGCAATTAAACCACAGTAGAAAGAGCCATTTAACACAATGAAAATGCACAAGAGCAGAACAAATGCATGTTTAAAAATGTAAACCAACGGTCAAGCAAAATCTATCCTGGACTTGATGAAAATAATGAAAGAAAGAGGGCGAGGATATCGAAATGATAGCTAAGATTTAGAAAAGAGAGGGTGAAACTTACCAGATGAGAGGCAAGGATGACTCTGGCACCATTTTGCATCAAGTACTTGATGGTAGGTACAGCAGCTCGGATTCTGGTGTCATCAGTGATGTTGAAGTTATCATCCAATGGAACGTTGAGATCAACTCGGACGAATACTCTCTTCCCTTTCAGATCTGCTTCTTTCAGTGATCCGACACTCTTCTTCACCGCCATTCTTCAATCTGAAAAACACTATCTGTCTGTATTAACACACCAGACAGTCATCATTTAATAGAAAAAATCAGAGCTGATGATCAGAAACTCACCGTTAATTTCGTCGGAGAATTCAATGCTATGATCGGTGCGATGTCTACAAGTGATTGGAATGGTCGAGGATGGTGTAAATAGGGGATATCCTCGCGCGTTCTTCGCACTCGCTTTCCTTTCCGTGGCGCACATTGCTTTAGGGCAATATTATGGGCTTGGGCCACTAGTTTCCATTTCTATTTGTGTCTTTAATTTTTGTCCTTTTAAATTAAAAAACAAAATAAAATTGGCTGAAAATAAATAAAGAATTAAGGAAAAAGATTATTCAGTTTCAGAACATTTTATATCTTAAAAAAGTTTACAATCTAAACTTAAGTTTGAATCTATAAAATTATGCCTCAAGGGGCAAAAGTTCATGTAGGTTAAAGACAAAAAATCTCTAAAATTATACCTTTCAAATTAGATATTGAGGTGGGAGTTTCAACTTGTCTTTTTTCTATTGAATGAAAAAAAACAGGCATGAAACGTCTAGATCCAACATGCATATATTCGTGATGGTTGGTAGGTTGAAGCTTAAAAAAATACTAGTTGAACTGGTCCTCCATTTGATTCTCATTATTATGATAGTGTTATCATAGGCATAGCTAGGACTGTTTATCTTCAATTCTTTCTCCCAAAGAGGCTTTAATCTTTCCCTTTGATCATCAAGTTAAAGGAATTCACTTTCTTAATTCCAATTCAGTAACACTTGTAATCATTGGAAGGTGTTATACGTCCAACTTCCGTCTAAAAATATATTGAAAAAGTTGCACAGTAATAATGTAAATCCAAATTTGATCAATTCAATTTTCACAAGTTAAAACTTGTCACATGATAAGTCCGCGGACTGAACTGCACTGTATGCTTGCCCTTTTCTGCTCCTTGTTTAATTTTTCATCACAGTTTTCTTTTCATCAAAATTAATGTCCAATAAAACGACCGGTTTTCTCATAGTAGTAATTTAAATATGTGCTGAATCAATCAATGAACAACAAATATGTCATGAGCAGGAGGTGTCAAGTGAATATTAACACGCAACATTAGTTTGTTCAGATAACAAACTTCTTACATCTAAACAAGTTGAACCAAATCTGTTGAAAGACATGAAAGTTGTAGCTGTCTATAACTGATTGATATACACACACGCCCTTTATTTAGACAAAGAAAATAGCTGGGGAAAAAAGGACCTTATATGGCAAGTATCACCTGAAAAATCTACAACATCAACTCAATGTTTCCCAACTGATTAAGTTAAGTTGACCGAAAAAAGAATTTAGTACAAATTGTTTTACACTGCAACAGGGGCGTCAGCTTCATCTAGAGCAATGACACCAGGGAGCACCTTTCCTTCAAGTAGCTCCAAACTGGCACCACCACCAGTGGAGATGTGGCTCATCACGCTAGCCACTCCAACTTTCTCAACCGCTGCAACAGAGTCTCCACCTCCAATGATAGTGGTCACTCCTTTCCCACTTAAGTCTGCTAGCTTCTTTGCAATTGCCTATCACCACAATAGCATGCTTGTTACTATTTACTCTTCAGTTACAGAAACAACTCTATCGAAATGTACCAGAAAAATTAGAATAATAAATTCACACACTAAATGACATATCAAACCAGCTTACTCCTCTTCCTTTCAAATTTAAAAAACATGTAAAACCAGCTTTATTCCCTTTCCGTTTCTTTTATAGAACTCAGCATACGGTAAAACAAATATGAAGAGAAGAATGACAATTGGTACCTCCGTTCCAGTAGCAAACTTGTCAAATTCAAACACCCCCATAGGTCCATTCCAGATCACTGTTTTTGTGGTATCCAAAGCATCGTTGAAAGTCTTGATAGAGTCAGGTCCAATGTCTAGCCCCATCCAACCATCTGGGATAGCAGATGCCGGCACAATCTGGAATAACCAAAACAAAATTGTATTTTCAACACAATCCATAAGTAACAAATTCTGATACTAAGTGTCAATTACAGTACAGATGCAAGATCCAATCTAAAGAATCTCAAGAGATGAAAGTTCTCAGGTTAGATAGGTTTATACGAGAAAAGCTTAGAATGCAAACCTTGCTGTTGGCATCAGGAGCAAATTTATCTGCAATCACAACATCAGATGGTAACAAGAGACTGACTCCTTTTGCCTTGGCCTTTTCCAGGAGTGATGTTGCAAGCTCTAGTTTGTCTTCCTCAACCAAGGAGGAACCAACTGAAAGACCCTGAGCCTTGTAGAAGGTAAAGATCATTCCTCCACCCAAAAGCAATATATCACATTTCTCCAGAAGTGATTCAATCACTCCAATCTTGGATGAAACCTTTGAACCACCCACAATAGCAGCAAATGGCCTCTTTGGAGTTGAAACTGCCCCAACTAAATAGTCCAATTCCTGAAACAGATAAAGGAACAGTTAGACCAATAAATTTGCTAATGAGTGCAGTTTGCAATAGATTTGTTTTAAGTTTGTCAAAGAAAACAATATGCAAGGAAGTGACAATCAAGTAAGCCTGACCTTTTGTAAAAGGAAACCTGCAACAGAAGGCTTCAAAAATTTAGTAACTCCCTCTGTAGAGGCATGTGCTCTGTGAGCTGTACCAAAGGCATCATTCACATAAAGATCTGCCAATGATGCAAGTTTCTTTGCAAACTCAGGTTCATTCTTCTCTTCCTCCTTGTAGAATCTTACATTCTCAAGAAGAAGAACACCGCCCTCTGGAAGTGAATCAACCAACTTCTCAACTTCTGGACCAATGCAATCATCAGCCTTTACAACCTGTTAGTAAATTAAAGCATACATGGAGTCAATTAGATCATCACAAACTATTACTTTTGCCTTAATTATTTCTTTTTATCTTCTTGTATATCAAAAGCATTAAAATTGTAAGAGGATGTACCTGGATTCCAAGTAGTTCAGATAGCCTAGGGACAAGCGGTGCTAAGCTGTATTTAGGAGTGACTCCCTTTGGCCTTCCCAAGTGAGTGGAGAGAATAACTTTAGCCCCATTGGCAATCAAGTGTTTGATGGTAGGGATGGCAGCTCTAATCCTAGTGTCATCAGTAATGTTCTGTGCATCATCAAGTGGGACATTCAAATCAGCCCTGACGAAGACTTTCTTGCCCTTCAAATCGGAAGAGCTAAGGTCTCCAACGCTCTTCTTGGCCATGGAGACAACGGCCCTAACAGGGTTGGAGGAGGCCTTGAGAGATCGGAGCTTGGTTGCGACGTGGTTGGTGAAGAGAGGATCAGCGACAGCGCCGGCGAAACCGAGGCGGCGGAGAGGAGTTTTGAGGAGGAAGCGAGCAGAGGAATGGGTGGTAGACCTGTTGGTGGTAGAGGATGATGATGTGGTGGGAATGCCGCAGAAAGTGTGGGAAGCAGTAGCTGATGCCATATCTCTTTCTCTTTTGTGTTTGTGGCCGCAGACAGAGAGTGGCGAAGAGAGATGTATTATAAGTAGTAATACAAGAGGTTGGAAATGGGCGTCAAAAGGATTTTTCTTATCGTTGCGTTTGGGGTTGAGGTTTAATTTTCTCCCCAAACATATCTTCATTCTTTCCTTCCCCCACCACAAAATTCAACTCACTATATTACTCCTTTAACTCAAGTGTTTTTTTTTTTTTTTAACTAGTATGGATCGGATTGAATATTAACTAGGGTAATGCTAAGGACTTGTTTGACCATACGATATGAAATAATTTAAGCTTTACTTTACTCGTTTTCTAATACTTAATCGATAATATGTTTATTATTCTTCAAGTTCACCAATAGGAAATCATCATGACAAATTTATTTGTGGAATAGTGAATCCATCTCACAGATTATTCAATTTCACGTCAGTTGATTATTGAAAATCAATATAGATCCACAACCACAACAATATATTAATGTCATAGAGGAAAAATGTTTTTTTTTTTTTTTTTTGGAATATTACGTGCTTCATTCTATACCGCAACACAACATATAATGTAAAGCAAGTAAGGGTCGGAAAAAGAAGAATAGGATGAGGATGAAGGGACTTGTTTTTTGTCGTCCGAATTCCGGCATAACTCATTTGACGATTTACCGAAATGGCGACGACAGGAAAGGGGGTCGTCGTCACCTAAAAATTAGAGCTTTAAGGGAATACGAGCAAGCAGTTAAGGACAAAGATCTTTCTCGAGCTCTCGGCTACTTGAGAGAAGACTCGTCAATCGGTAAGTTGGATTGGTCCCCGATCGAAAGAGACTGGCAGGTTTTAGATACATGCTTGAATGCCGATGATATGAGGCTTGTTGGAAGTGCTTATGCTTTTCTCAAGGACAAAGGTCTCTTGCCTAATTTCGCCAAATACAACACTATTGGTAAAGTAAAACCTTAACTTCTCTTCCTTCGAATGCAAACACTCCACTTGTCTACATTTCCCTGTAATCACTCTACACTATTGGTTAATCAAGGATAGTAATTTTATGCTTCTTTCGTTTGTAATGAGACGACTGTTTGTGTTACTGAATAATGGATTGTGGATGATTGAACCTCAATCAAAATGATGTTGCTTGTTCTACCGCAGTTATTCATCTAAATTGGAATTTGGATGTAACTGCTTACCGGAAGCAGTGGTGCAAAACTAAATGATAGTCTGACTAGCATTTGTTGATATGCATGTGCTTGTTAAGCCAGACTTCTGGATGAAGCCCATATCTTTTTATCCTTTCACCCTTTTCTGTCCTAGAAAACAACACAGACAATTCTGAATAGGCCATGGAAAAGCAGGTGACGTTAACGTTAGCTATTTACAGAATCCCCATTTCTAATTAAGTGTGAGAATATTTCATCATTGTCTTATTGATGAAGTGCTTTATCTATTCTATTTCTACATTGCCATTTTCGAGTCAATTTCCTGAAACTTGCTGATTTCATGTCATCTATGTGTGAAACACACATTTGCTGGTTCCTAGAGTGAATCTTTTTCCGTATTTAAAGATATACCTTACCTTATCAAAAAAGGAAAAACAAACAGAATTCCATGTTGGAGCTGTACGCATAGGGAGAGAGAGAGAGAGAGAGTCATATATGTGTGGATATTGCCTTCAACTACTTCACTAAACTATAAAGCTGAAACCCTACTTCTGTATATTCAGTTTTTGCTGCACAAAAATCATTTCATCATTGGTTATCCCACATTCCAAAAGAGTTCACGTTAATATCATCGTTTTTGCAATATTCTTTGTCACAAATCCTGACAACAGTGCCTATATCTGCAGTTTTGGAAGGGCCACGGGATGTCACACCAACCGTCTTAAAGTCTTCAACTGGTTTAGATGGTCAGTGCTAATCCATGTCAGCTCTCTGAAGCACCTAAATTGTTTCAACTTGCATATTTACATGGAATATTCACAGAATAAGTTTCTTTTTCTGACTTTCTTAAGGAGAAAATGTACTGATTTAGTAACATGTTTTTTAACTCTTCTGTAGTTCAGTGACCAAACTTTCGCCAAAGAAGTGGGGTCTTTCTGGAACATCTAGCTTTCTTTTGGCAACATCGTTTGCTGGAGTCACGTTTCTGCTGAACCAAGGAATAGATATTAGGCCTAACATTGCTGCAGTTTTGGGGCTTGCCATGCTAGATGCTATATTACTTGGTGGTTCCTGCTTAGCACAAATCTCCAGCTTCTGGCCTCCCTACAAGCGTCGAATTTGTGTTCATGAAGCAGGCCATCTCCTTGTTGGTAAACCATGTTTCTGCAAACATTTGATGAATTTACTGCAATAGAATGAAAGAACTTCAGAAATTTGATTCATCCATCTTCCAGAGATTAAGTTAGGATAATCTGTACTTCTGAATATTAAAGTTTCGATGCGATGACTTGCCATAGATATCATCAGCTTGTTTACCCAACATCAACTGCTTAGAATATCAGTCTTGGCCTTTCTATTACTATCAGCACTTATTGTCTGTAACATTCGAAGGAATGTAAAGTTGTAAGCCTAACCTACCTCTTATAGTAATTCATTTATCCACTGATATGACTGCAGCATACCTAATGGGTTGTCCAATTCGTGGTGTAATTTTAGACCCAATTGTTGCAATGCAGATGGGCATTCAAGGACAGGTATGTCACTGTAGATCCTTCTTATTGTCTCTCTTGTTCAGAGTGTAATGCTGGATCACTTGTTAAAATAACGGCCAACAAAGACCGTTTTACATAGATAACTGTTTTTACCATTCTCCTTAAGTCTTTAAGGCGAGCAGATGGGAATTCAAGACATCTGTTTCTGTCTGAACATGCACAAAGAGTATTCTATTAGATGCCACACACTGTACAACAATTTTATCCATGACATTATACAACATTTTCTTATTTTCCAGACCCCACTTGTGGGATTACACTTGGTATGCTGTTGTTGCTTCTAGAAGCTTCCAAATTTATACCCTTTGAGAGGACCAGTTGTAGAACAAGTATCGGCTATGTGTTAGCATAGACTCTTGCAGTTGTCTTGTCAGTATTTTTCTATTGAAGAATAGGGGTTGAACGGCGTATAAATAAATTTTTTTCTACATGGCAGAGTGTAACATAATTATGTAGGTGTCCCTTATATTTTCCTTTTCCTCAGTAGTGGCTGTCCTTGTTCTGTGAGAAGAATTTACAATTAAAATAGTGAGTTCTTTCTTGTTTTCTTGGAAATCAAAGTTGTCCTCCACACGTAAGGTTGTGGACCCATTTTAGAACTATTTGAACAGTTAAAATTTGCTCATTTTGGCTTGTGATCTTCTTCTATTTTTCTTTCATGCAGGCAGGAACACAATTTTGGGATGAAAAACTTGAAAATGAGCTTGCTGAAGGCCAGTTAAGTGGTACCACATTTGACAGGTGGATTTCCTAGCCAGTCATTTTGCTTACATTTGTTCCGTGGACGAAATACATTTCTATGCTGGAACCAGCTCTCTGGATTTTCTGCAAGCCATATATTTAGTTCTTTGCTCGATGTCTCGTCAAATTTCCATTAAAAAGGAGATCAAGAAACCTTTTTTGACTATTTTGTTTGCTGCAGTTTCTTGCACCAAGGTAATTAAAAATAAAATTGTCAGGTACTGCATGGTTCTATTTGCTGGGATTGCAGCTGAAGCTCTTATTTATGGAGAGGCTGAAGGTGGAGAAAATGATGAAAATCTCTTCCGAAGCATCAGTGTTCTTCTGGAACCCCCACTCTCTGTGGCACAGGTCTTTCTCTGGTTAAAGTTGTTTGCTTGTCTAGTAACTCTTTGCTTTTATAATGCAACATTCAAGTTTTTCAACAGATGTCAAATCAAGCAAGGTGGTCGCTGTTGCAATCTTATAATCTTCTGAAATGGCACAAACATGCACATCGAGCTGCTGTAAAAGCTATTGAGAATGGATGCAGTCTGAGCATAGTCATTAAAAAAATTGAGGAAGCCATGTCTCTGAAAAAATAAAGCTTGGACTGCAGAAATATTGTACTAGAAGAGGTGATATTTAACCCTTATTCATGTGCAAAGTCAGGATACTACTTGCTCATAAATGAATGTAAACTAAGAATCATTTTTTGGACAATTAAATGCTGGGTGTGCTGAGACATTTAGCTGTGAGGAGATAGGAGATTCCTAGTGTGCTGAGGCACTTGGCTAAGCATATATTATACTGCTATGAAATGCCTCAACTGGAGCTAGCAGAAAAGGGATTGAAGGTTCTTGGGCCCATAAATATGCCTGACCTTTGATCTTGCAGCGTGATAGTTCCTCAAAAGGAGCTTATTTTTCTATGATTTTTTAGGTGAGCAACTTTTTGCTGCGAGCTTAGGAGCAGAATGTTAAAGTTAGGGAACAGAGAGAATCCTGCATCTAGCATCCTTTGATAAAGATTTTACATGTAATTATATAAGTAGCTTATTTATGTTGTGTAATAAAGGAAAAGTCTCATTGTAATTCGAGTGTAAACTATTAAGCAGTCCAGCAATGACCTCTTTGAACTTGTGTTTGCTGAAAAGAATAGAGGGAGGGAAGATATTTATCTTTTCGACCCAACATACTGCTGCTACTAACGACTCTGCACAATTTCAAGGCAACAGCCAAATGAAGAGGCTGCTAGGTTCTTTCCTGGCAACCTCAGCTATGAATGAGCTGTGATGGTTATATTATGTCTTGCATTCTTACAATTGAACTATCCATTGCCGTTTTTTTCTAAAAGAAACAATGCATATAATTCTGCCTGATGACGGGATTGTGAATAATAGGAAAGCTAGAACGAGATGAAGGTGCAAACGCGAAGTTTGCTCCAGGGTGCAGTGCTGATTTTATGACATGCGTCCTCCTACTGGACAACATTTCTTTTAATTAATACCAACTAACTTAACAATGGTTCCATATTCCCTTTCTCCAACCCGCTGCAGATGTCTGTTGATTGTGTAGCCCAGGAAATCTTGACTTAAAACTTGCTGGGTATCTGTCTTTATTGAATGGTACACAAAAACAAAAACAAAGTACTAACATAATTTGCTGTCCAATTGCTTAAACTGCTAATAAGCTCGTTTCCAATAGCCTAGTATATTTATTTATATGTATGGCAATGGACACTAGCCAGAAATAATACTAGAGTTTTTCAACAAGTTCCTTGCTGCGACTGCACTGTAATTGCTCCCATGTGCTGTTTAACCACAATGCCTAATAAGTATAGTTGATAAACTCAAAGCTTACTGGGAGGAACTCCTACTGGTGCATTTCTTGATTTCTTCTCCACTGTTCGAGAGAGCTCTTTAACTGCATCTTTAGGTAGATGTCGAGGTCTGCTAAGCCAGAGTCCTCCATCGACAGGCATGATGGTTCCGTTGATGTATTTGCCTATATACACAGGAAGCATAAACAAGAAAAAAGGAGATTACAACAAGCAAGAAGCAATTTGTGGGTTTCTAATTTGAAGTCTTGATTTAGCAAAAACTGCAGGTAGAGTGGATGTTCCACATTGCTGCACTAAATGAATGCACGATTCGGGAATTATGCATGCTCTTCAGGGAAAAAAGTATGTTTTCCAGTAATGTAATGAGCTTTCTTCAATTGCACTGTGTATAAACATTTTAAAACCAATACAATTGAGGAGGCATAGCAGTAATAACAGGTTTGCGAACAATGTAAGCACTACAAAGTATGGCACACTCTTATCTCACAGTAAAAACAGAAGATTGTTGAACAAGTTCCCTAGAAGCCAACAACAAGAGAGCACAACCTGTTTTAAGTACAGGATAAGCAATGGTTGCTCTCTCTCTCTCTCCTTTTCATTGGAAGCAGGAGCAGGTTCAGGATGTGTAACGGCGGGTTTGAAGCCGACATCACTGCATCATTTGCTTTATTGAAGCAGCATGCAAGGTCCTTCCGATTACCAATACTAATGAATTTTCACATACATATTCTAGGTCGGCTCTAAAAGCAATGTATTCAGATGTGAACTTCTGCACACATACTCAAGACCAGAGCTAAAAGCAATTTGGTTTAAATATGGAATTTAACATACATTTTTCAAGGTCGAAGATAAGAGCAATTGGTTCAAATATGAATTTCCATTAAAAAATATTCAAGATTGGAGTCAAAAGCAGGGGATTTATCCAGGCCCAAAGCATAAACACTAGGTCCACACTGATTGGCAGCACATATTGCCCGGAAGAACAATGTAGAAGTGGTAGTTGGAGTCAAGTCAGTCTGAACCTCCAGTGAGAGAAAAAGAGTGGAAAAGTGAGTCCTCATTTGCAAATTCAACCCAGTATAAGGAACAGGAAGAGAGATGCCACAAGTGGATAGCAAGAACTGACAATAACTGTTCATAGCAAGAAACTGACACTAACTGGTCACATTAGTAGAGAACTTAGACATGCACCTGGTGATGAGGCAAGAGCAGGGAGTAGAAGTGGAAAATGTCTGTCACCTAATTTGAACCATGTCACTAATGACAAGATGCATCTATCTCAATTTATATTTAATATCTTAAAATTTAACCAGATCATTTATGTGCAAGGCTAAAAAGCATCAGATACCAACCAGCATCTGACGCAAGGTACAGAGCAGCCATGGCAATATCATATTTCTCCCCAAGTTTGTACAAAGGCATGTATTCTTTGCTCTTATTGCTTATCTCTTCCGGTCCAAGTTTACGCATGCCAGCAGTATCACCTATAGGGCCTGGTGCAATACCATTGACCCTAATATCATAGTCCGTGCCCCATTCTAGAGCCAAATTTCTAGTGACTGCATCAACAGCAGCCTGTACAGAGAGATGATGTGAATGGGAGTTATAAATAACACAATAAAAATGAACACAAACTATGCTTGAAGCAAAAGTTCCAAACCTTGGCAGCAGCTACATGGATTTGATACCAAGATGCAGTGTAATGCAGAGTAGCACTGATGTTCAGTATCATTCCACCAGACGTCGAACTCCTCCCAGGTCCCCCTTTCTTGATATAGTTAAGTGCCTCATGGCACATAGTGAATGTACCAACAGAATCAATATCTAGTACTGCAAAAGCCATCATGATCATACAAAAAGAATCAGTATGTAATCTGTGAAAGCCTTCCCCTCACTTCAAATTTAAGAGAGGAAAGTGACTTGCTATACACTTTTACTACAAGCACTCCCCTCACTCAACCTTCTTTCCATAACCTCCTCAAGAAGCTTCCATAAGCCCAAGAGATCAATGGAGAAACAAACAATAAACTTTCCTCTTCTACTCTTGTTTTAGGAAAATATAGTAAGACAAGCTGACAACACAGAAGGTCTTAAAAGGAATTTTTCACTCATGACAAGGCAGTTTCTTTAACCAAGCTCTCAGCCTTTGAACCTTGAATCACCTTCAATATAGAGACTAGCCATTTTGAAGAAGCAGGTTAGAATATAATTGAGCAGATTCTAACGATTTCTAAGTCAAGCTACCCACTAGAAGAGAATATCTCCTACAACATCAAGGGTTAAACATTCGGAATGGCTATGATTATGTGAAGATCTTAAGAAAGCTGTTATGACTGTAATAAATAGTTGTTATCAAATCATGTCTGTTTTTCCTCTTCTTCCTACATCCTACTTGAATGGTAGTGGAGTGTTAAAACATACGAAACTGAATCTTATGAAACAAACCTGTCCTGAAGCCATTAGGAGACAAATCCTCAGGAGACACAAGGAAATTGCCAGCTGCAGCATTAACAAGAATGTCGAGCTTCCCAAACTGTTTGACAGTTAACTCTACAACTCTTTTTGCATCTTCTTGCTTGCGGACGTCCCCCTGCAAGCCAATTGCCTAGGGGATGTGCAAAGGAAAGTTAGACAAGTGAAGGAGAGGAGAGGAGCGGAGTAGAGCAGATCAGTGTTGAAAATAAAAGTGGTAGTCTCTAGTTGCCCCTTTGATGTTTGATGGTACATGGACTATAGCACCAAAAGAAGCGGTAACATGTTGTTAAGGGTTTCATGATGTTGGCAAAAAGGGGATCGCAGCTGTACAGGTATATTCAGAAGCAGGGATGAACAGATAGGTTTAATTTAGGGTAAATCAAAATGAGAATCATGTAAAATTTTGTGCATGTGATCAACGACCTAATTATAATAATTAGCATGTATGGATAAAAGTGGAGGAGGAAAAGTAGTTACCGGAATACCAAAGGATTGAAGGTAGGAGACGGCGGAGTCGAGGACGGCCTTGCGGCGTCCCATGATGGCAACGGAGGCACCATGTTTGCCGAACTGAGTGGAGATCTCAAGGCCGATGCCGGAACCGCCTCCGGTCAATAGTGCTACTTTCCCTTTGAGTATGTCTGATTTGAAAGGAGACACGCACTCCATTTCTCCTCTTTATTTCAATTCAATCTAAGTAAAACATCTCTTTGTGTCAGTGGTGTGGGCATATATAAGGTCTGTAGTTGTGGTCAACGCCACACAATAATGTACGGGAGTATTGTTTTTATCGACTATTTTTATTAGGTATAAACAAACAAAAATCCCAATGTCTTTCAACCATAATTTTATTATACAGCAACCATTTTTAATATTCCGTCCAACTGCTCTTTTTGGTTTCAACTAAATGATACTACTTTGCACATCATGCTCTTCACTGCCTTCCTTAATTAGGATTGAACAACCTTGAGGACGAGGTTGCTGCTACTTGTTCAATGGTTTTCAGTCTAATGGTTATACAATACTGACCTGCCTTTTTACAACTCTACTTATGGACAAATCCAAAGTAATACTGGTGGTTCCTATTGAGCATCAGCACCAATGGCATTTTTACAGCTCCCTCTCTCTACATTTACATCTAATAACATGCACTTGTTTTGACCCAAAATTTAGAGTTTCAATAGGATCATCACTTTTTGATACCCAACTGTGAACTTTCCCTTCCTCGGTAGCAGAAGATTAGCAGCATTATTTCTTCACTACAGGACAGACAGACGTGCAAAATGGGCCGTGAATTTTTCAATTGTGAAATGATTAGAATGCAAAAAGGGTTATTGTTAATGAATAAAAGATTTATTTTCTTGTTTTTCCAGAACAAGATACGCAAATATAAGTAGAGCAATTGTTTATATAAATGCCCAAGCATAACGCTTGTTGCTTCAACAAAATAAATTAATTTCCACATAAACAAGTGGAAGGTAGGTAGACAACTATTATTTAGTTGCCTTTTGACCGGTAGTTTTGTTCTGGGAAGCAGACGACAATAACCGTAATCGGCTGGCAATTTCTGTAAAAGAGGGCCTAGATGCAGGATTTGGGGCCCAGCATTGCTCCATCAAGCACCTCCATTCTGAATCACAGTAGTTAGGAATTGTTGGCCTAAGAGTATTGTTCACAATACCTCCTGCATACGAGGAAGAATGTATCAGAATGACTAGCCTGATCAAATAGCAGATCCACAAAAAGAATACAACCACTGAATCGCACTAAAGATCAACATTTATATAAAAGGTTCAAACGGGGACATAAGTTGCAAACAAGATTATGTAAAATCTAGAATGTATCAAAATGACTAACCTGATCAAAATAGCAAACTGACAGAAGAATAGAACTGGTGAATAGCATTAAGGGTCAACATCATATTAAAAAAAGGTTTAAACCAGGGAATAAGTTGCAAACAAGATTGTGCATAATGGTATCGACATCCAGCTTTGCCTTTGCCATTTGTTAATCCTCTGATGCTTCTAGCACTTAAGCAATTGCTTTCGGCCCTCAGGAATCACCGAATGAAAACCAAATAAATCTAAGAACAATGGGCCTTAGATTTGCCAAAATTAGACAGTAATGCATGAAAATCTGCCTGGTTGATTCAAAGTATTTGTAGCTTATCGAGTCAAGCAAGCAACACAGCAACAACCACATGCTGCAAACCATACAAACATGCCAATTTAGGAGGAACTTTAGTCTCACGGATCATCTTAGCCGGCCATTCATCTACTTTGTATCCTTGAACTTGCAACATTTTGGGGGCAGGCATAGCTGTATTCCTGAGCGAACTCTGGACGATTATGAAACGCATGGATACAAGTTATGCCTTGGAATGAAAGACAATTCCAAATCCGCTTTGACCTATAAACAAGGAAGCTACTTATAACAGGATTTAACAGAGAACCTCCCATCTTTACTGGCTGTCCAGTGTATGAGTCCTCCCTATCCTCAATGTTGAAGTGTGTGACCATCTCATCTAAAAGCTTAAGTTGTTCGATCCCAGGACCTCTGCCTGCTCTGGTACCATGTTGAAGTGTGTGACCATCTCATCTAAAAGCTTAAGTTGTTAGAGAGAACACACTTTTATTAGTTAATTATATTCTGAACACTCAACAATCACCACTGAAGTCAATTTTTGCAGCAGCGGGTTAACATCTTCAATCTCTCAATCATTAGACTGACTCCTAAACTGCAACTTTTATCCATTGTCAGAAGAGCAATTACCAATACTGCAATCCTTGTGTTCACGAGAGAAAAATTCTGGAAAAAGATCTTATAGTGTCATATCCTCCAACCATTTTTCACTTAATAGTTTAATCTTTTCTGCATTGCCCATTTTTCATTAAGTATTCTCATGTGACTCTTTCCAGAACCCTCTTATTTGCTGCTACACTGCAACACCATTAGGAGCTATCACTGGATTGGAACAACAGTCTCAATCCGTTACATAATTTGAGATTATCACTCCAAAAGCCACATGCACAATACAACAACAACAACATACCCAGTGAAATCCCACTAGGTGGGGTCTGGGGAGGGTAGAGTGTACGCAGACCTTGCCACTACCTCGTGGAGGTAGAGAGGCTGTTTCCGAAAGACCCTCAGCTCAAGTACATCAAATCCAAGTTAAAGGCGAGGTAAACAGTGTATAAAACATACCATCCAATAAGAAAGATAGTGAATAATCAACAGAGGAGACAATAGCCTCAATAGAACAATGAGAGAAGTGAAACGCAATAAACAACATAAGGCTATAGGTATCACATACAAGAACTGCAAGTGCAAGGCTAAGACTACTACACACGCTAACAACCCATACCCTCGCAAGAAAGGACAACACGCTAGCCCTACTAACCTTCAACCTTAATACGCGACCTCCACTCCTTCCTATCTAGAGTCATGTCTTCAGTAATGTGAAGTTGAGCCAAGTCCTGTCTAATCACCTGTCCCCAATACTTCTTAGGCCTACCTCTACCCCTCCGCGTACCCTCTACAACCAGCCCCGGTCCTCACTGGGGCGTCTTCGCACCGTCTCTTCACATGTCCAAACCATCTCAGTCTCACTTCCCTCAACTTGTCCACCACAGAGGCCACTCCCACTTTCTCCCGGATAACTTCATTCCTAATCTTATCACTCCTAGTGTGCCCACACATCCATCTCAACATCCTCATCTCCGCAACCTGCATTTTCTGAACATGTGAGTTCTTGACTGGTCAACACTCCGCTCCGTACAACAAGGCCGGTCTAACTACCACTCTGTAGAACTTACCTTTAAGTCTAGGTGGAATTTTCTTATCACACAAGACTCCAGATGCATTCCTCCATTTCATCCAAGCAACCCCAATGCGGTGTGTGACATCATCGTCGATGTCGCCACTTCCTTGGATTACAGACCCAAGATACTTAAAACTTTCTTTCTTAGGGATGATCTGTGTGGCAAGTCTTACTTCCATATCTGCCTCCTCCAACGCATCACTGAATTTGCACCCCAAATATTCTGTTTTGGTCCTACTCAACTTGAACCCTTTGGACTCAAGCATTTGTCTCCACACCTCCAACCTCGCATTAACTCTATCCCGCGTCTCATCAATCAATACTATGTCGTCCGCAAATAACATACACCACGGAACCTTCTCCTGAATAGACCGCGTCAACTCATCCATCACCAAAGCAAATAGAAAAGGGCTAAGGACTGATCCTTGGTGCAACCCCATCTCAACTGGGAAAAGTTCTGAGTCACCTCCAACTGTTCTAACCCGAGTCTTGGCTCCACCGTACATGTCCTTTATCGCCCTAATATATATCATCGGGACACCTTTTGCTTCCAAGCACCTCCAGAGGACACTCCTCGGTACTTTGTCATAGGCCTTTTCAAGGTCAATGAACACCATATGTAGGTCTCTCTTCCTCTCTCTATATTTTTCTACCAGTCTTCGCATAAGATGAATGGCTTCGATCGTCGACCGTCCCGGCATGAATCCAAACTGATTCTCAGAAATGGACACCCCTCTTCTCACCCTCATCTCCACCACTCTCTCCCAAATCTTCATAGTATGGCTTAGCAATTTGATACCCCTGTAGTTGTTACAGTTCTGGATATCACCCTTGTTTTTATACAACGGAACCATCGTACTCCACCTCCACTCATCAGGCATCTTTGCTGTCTTAAAAATAACATTAAACAGCCCAGTCAACCACTCTATACCTGCCTTGTCCGTGCTCTTCCAAAACTCCACCGGAATCTCATCGGGTCCGGTCGCTCTTCCCCTGCTCATCCTACTAATAGCACGTATAACCTCCTCGATCCTAAAACACCTGCAGTACCCAAAGTCCCGAAGTCTTTCCGAGTGTGCCAACTCACCCAACACAATGTCTCCGCCCCCTTCTTCATTTAAAAGTTTGTGAAAGTATCTTCGCCATCTCTGCTTGATGGAGGTCTCATCCACCAATACTTTGCCTTCCGCATCCTTGATACACTTCACTTGGTCCAAGTCGCGAGCCTTCCTCTCTCTTGCTTTTGCGAGCCTATACAATTTCTTATCCCCACCTTTGTCCCCCAGCTCGACATACAAGCGTTCGAAAGCTGCCGTCTTAGCCTTCGTAACTGCTAACTTAGCTTCTGTCTTTGTCGTCTTATAGACTTTCTTAAGCGTCCGCTTCTCTTCCTCGTCTACGCACTCTACCAACTTTGTGTATGCAGCCTTCTTCGCTTCCACTTTGCCTTGGACTTCCCCATTCCACCACCAATCTCCTTTATGGCCACCAAATTTACCCCTTGACACCCCTAACACCTTTGAAGCAACTTCCCTAATGCAACTAGCTGTTTTATTCCACATGGTGTCCGCATCCCCGCTACCACTCCAAGCCCCCATCCCACTCAACTTCTCACCCATCTCCCGCGAAAGGTCAGGGGTCAAGCCACCCCATTTAATCCTCGGTCGATCAGATACAATCTTCTTCCTCCTATCCCTCTTAATTTCCAGATCCATCACCAAAAGCTTGTGTTGAGTAGAACAATTTTCACTTGGGATAACCTTGCAGTCCTTAACGAGGCCTCTATCACCCTTCCTAATGAGTAGGTAATCTATCTGAGTCTTAGCTACCGAGCTACGAAAGGTAACCAAGTGGTTCTCCTTCTTCGGAAAGCATGAATTAGCAATCACCAACTCGAAAGCCTTAGCAAAATCCAGAAGCGAAGTACCACCCCCATTTCTCTCCCCAAAACCAAAGCCTCCATGAACATCATCAAAGCCATTAGAAGTTGCCCCGATATGGCCATTAAAATCTTCACCAATGACAATTTTCTCGGTGGTCGGTATACCTCTAACTACCTCATCCAAATCCTCATAAAAGAGCTTTTTGGCCTCCTCTCCCAAGCCCACTTGAGGTGCATAAGCACTAATAACACTCAAAGTACAACCTCCAATGACTAGCTTAATCAACATCAACCTATCATTGATCCTCCTAACCTCCACCACTTGCTCCCTCAAATCCCCGTCTACTAAAATACCCACTCCATTTCTATCCCTAGAACCTCCTGAGTACCACAACTTAAACCCATCGACATCCCGAGCCTTGGAACCTACCCATCTAGTCTCTTGGACACAAGCTATATTTATCTTGCTCTTCTTGAGAATTTTCACTAACTCTAAGGACTTCCCCGTTAGCGAACCTATGTTCCAAGATCCTACCCTCAATTTATGGGAACCCGTAACCCCCTTACCACTATTCTCCCTCGTCCTCGGCCTCAACCGAAGACATGACTCAAAACCACCATCAAATACCAAATCCACTTGAAAGCTACTGAATCTACTGTAAAATCTACACAGGAATACACTTCAAACAGAAAAAAAAAAAAATCTGCCACAGGTGTATACTCTAACAGACCAGATAGCAACTAAACTATAAGATCAAGTCTAGTGTATTCTCCAAAAGACACGATAGCACAACTATACTATACACTGAAGCACTGATCTGAACTACAAAAAAACAAGCAAGAACTGATCTGAAATATAAAGGATGGAGCCCTGATCTGAGCTAAAATGCTAATCAGAAACAGCCAAAAAAATTGAAACAATCCAAATAATTAGAGTGTATTGCACACTGCACAATCAGGTAACCCTAAAATCTACTCCTATGCTCTTCAAATAATTGAAATTAGGGTGTGATTACCTACCAAGCAATACTAAAATACCTAACAAGAAGGGTTTCAATGTAGAAAACAAGATCACAAAATCTGCAAAAAAAGGATCGATAGAACCTGGTCGGTGAAGATGGAGGGCTTCGGTGGTCTTTGGGTTTTTTCCGGCCAGATCTGGTCGGACTCACCTGTGACTGCCTTGCCTGCGCCGGAGTTGGCTGTTCGCCGCTCGCTGCTCAGAGCAGTTGGAGGTCCTGTTTGTTGTTTTCGTCCTCACTGGAACAACGGAGGACAGAGAAAGAAGCTCACCGGTCGGAACTGGTCCTCGCGATGCTTCTGGCCGGCGTCGCCTTTGCTTGCTGGCGAGAAGAACGGATTGGCGGCGGCGCCCGGTTTCCGGCAGGTTTTCGCGGCTGCTCGCTGACCGGCGTTGGTCGGTGCTTCGCCTGAGGGATCGGTGAAGAAGAAGAAGAAGAAGGACGTTGGTGCAGTAGAAAAGCCACATGCACAATAAGCTTCTTTTTTTTTTTTTCAAGCAACGTAAAGTTGTATTCCTCAGCAATGTGGGTATGCTGTCAACCATCAAAAAATCACAGTGCAAGTAATCATTATTACAGAGAGCCTAGGAAGTCTACTAGCTGTTCTACCTCATCTATACCCTCTTCTTTACACCAAAGATATAAAGTATTAAAGCAGTTTTCTTTTACTTTCTGCATTGGATTAGTAATATTCTCAAAACATCTATAATTTCTTTCCTTCCAGACTGACCACCATATGCAAGAAGGGACTAGGCTCCACCATTTTTTCTGTTTTTTACTCCCTCCTCTCCTCATCCAGCAGGTTAGAAGATCTGCCGTATGCTCAGGCATCACCCATGGTTTTTGGAGGAGATTAAGAAACATATGCCACACTTGAGAAGTCACTATACAATGAAGAAACAGATGACTTTTTGTTTCCTCCTTTCACCTTCAGACAATCTCAAAACCTCTCTTTTTCAGTTTCTCCTGAGTCAAGACATGCTCTTCTACATACCTTCCATGTGAAAAACTTGATTTTCGTAGGGATATTAGATTTCCATATTTGTTTCCCAAGGTCCAGGGATGTTCCCAGGCTGTGAGGACAATTTTTTTCTGTACAATCTTCCAACTGAAAATTTCCCATCCCTATCATGCACAATAAGTTTTTATTGTTATGTCTTGGATACTTTACTCCCATTCCCCTCTCTCTTCATCTTTCATAATAGTGGACCATTTGACTAAATGTATTTTCCCCCTTCCAGAATTTTCTTCCCATAAGAAATTACTCTTCAACATGTTTCATCTCTTCTCCACCTTTGTTGGGACTGGAATAAGAGATATAACATATGTTTGAATACCACCCCATACATTATTTAATTTTTTGAAATTGTCATCCCATACATTATTTATCAAAGTCAATCTCCCACCAAATGACAAGTACTGCCTTTTCCAAGATGCTTACTTCTATTCCATAAGATTTTCCTTATTCAGTACAATGAATCTAAACAAATAGAATCTTGACATGTATTCTCTTGATATTGTAATAGGCCTCCTCAAATTTAAAGTGAGAAATCAACTTGAGTTTGCTTATTATGAAAACATAAAAGTTGACACCAAAATCTTGCTGGAAAAGAGAACTGTTACTATTCTCAAAAAAAAAAAAAAGATCTTGCTGGAATAGCGCACAATCATCAAAAAGAAAAATAGTGTGCGAAATTTTTTCCTCAAGAAAGACATTGATAACTGCACAATGAAAAAAGTGTTTCTTGCACTATAAACCGAAAGGAATTCTTAATCATAAAAAAGAAATATGGTTTTGTAAATCTACCCAACGTTATTAGCACAACTTGAATTGGCAGAACAACAAGACATTCAATGTTTAACTTGGGGCAAAAGTAGAGCTGTTTGCTGGAGAGATAGGAACACTAGAATGATAACTAGAGGCATCGCCTAAGCAATTGCTAGTGAGGAGCTTATGCACAAATAGTTGCCGGAGAGATGACTGACGGATATACAAATTGGTTCAAGACACTATAACCCAGCTCATAATAGTCAAGATCCAACTTCCTACTTAGCATGCTGATTTGCAACCAAAAAGAAAAGTAGTTTCTGCGCTGATATACAAATTGGTTTAAGACCTATCCTAGTTCATAACACGCCAATTTGACAGAAGCTAAAACTTCAACATGGAAAAGTAAAGAGCTGACCTATAATAGCTCCATAATGCATATTGGCATAAGGTTCCTCTCCAGTGAGAATCTCCCACAGGACAATACCAAAAGAAAACACGTCAACCTGTTGAATAGTCAAGAGCAAAGAAGATCGTTCAAAGTTCCCATAAGCAGATAAGTACCTAAATGTAGGAAGTACAAATGCCAACTCTCTAACTATTTATCCATGAAAAAGGTAGAAAACATCAGAAAAGACTATTGAGACTTCCCATGATACTATCAAGTCCACAAGGATTGAAATGGAGACAAGGATGCGGTCATATTAAGAGCAATTAAGGAGGAAATGACTTCCATCCTTAAAGCAAGACAAACAAACTGTTATTGCTTTAGCATTTTCTATTGTTTAAGTAAAATATCAAAATTAACACAGGAGAACGGCTATCATTTTATAAAGCGATAAAATTGTGAAATTGCACAGGGATTGTTTTTTCCAAGGACCAAGAAGTGAAATAGTACAGCACATACAGTTTTGAACTTAAGCGGTCCTCGAAATCCCATAGTAATCTGTGCAGGCTTCTCATTCGTTAAAAAAGATATGCCTCTTCCTTGAAATGAGGGGTATCTCTGAATTATAAAAGATACTACTCCATCTGGAATTATCTCGAAGGCTTTCGGAATTTGTGGTCTAAAAAAAAGACTTAGACATTTATGTGGATATAAATCGCCTCATTAAGGTAAAACTGAAATTTTAAAATTCAGTAGTTTCTAATTATAAAAAGGTATTGGATAGAGTAAAAGGGAAGTGTGCCACATAAATAGGGACAGACGGAGTACAAGTTAAAGATTAAAAAAGAAAACGCCTGGTTCAACACAGCCAGACTTGAAATTCTCAGTTTCCTAAAGTGAGATAAATAGAGAAATATGATATGGCATCTTACTTTTTCAGAAACTTTGCTGCTGCTACCATTTAGCAACTCTGGAGCCATCCATGGTAGCGTTCCTCTCACACCACCAGAAACCAAGGTGTTCCGCTTTATCTTTGACAAACCAAAATCACCTACCTAACAAGTCCATCACAACAATATCAGATACTGATTTTACAGTTGCTGCCTTGCTGGTAGATACTTTATTAGGAAATCTTAACTCGAACATTTTTTTGGGATAGATAATTCAATATCATTAGAAAAAAAGAAAAAAAGAAAAAAAAAAGGTTAAGAACATGTAATCAAAAACTAATACTATCACGATTAGACCTTGCAGATTGGTCGTGATGGATCTTTCAAATTCACCAGCAAATTGTCACATTTCAGATCAAAATGCACAATATTCTTAGAATGCAAGTACTCCATACCAAATGCCGCATCCATTGCTATTATGAGTCGTTTACGACGATCAAGATGCCTGTAAAAGGTGAGTATAATATCATAACAGGGGAACAAGGCTCAAAATAGGAGAGTGAATACTAATTTGCGTGTTCATGGAGAAACTAACGATCCAGGTATTGATTTGTTTGGAATGAGTGAAAAACATCTAAGAGCTAATACTAGTGGGGTTCTACCTATCTTTGCGGATCAAAACATGTCTTAGTGAACCATCAGCCATGTACTCCGCCACAGTAGCTAGTGTACCCCCTGGTCCATCTTGCACCACACCATAAAATGCCACAACATTTGGGTGGTGAAGCTTTGACAAAATCTCAGCTTCTCTCCAGAACTCTATGGCCTGGAAAGTGGGAAGATATAAGTAGCTAATCAAATAGAGTTTAACGCATGCTTTAGGCACTAGACCTATGAAGAGAAAGAAGGGGAGACCCGCTTGGATCAGTAGTAGTTAAGAAAGGTTACCAGTCTCTCTAGTTCCGATAATTGCCCAGTGAAGCAACTCTTCTTTATCCGCTTAATGGCAACATCTGTTCCCCTCCATTTTCCATGATACACTGTGCCAAATGTACCTGAACCAAGTTCTTTCAGTTCCTCAAGGTCTTCATTCTTAATGATCTGCAAGTAAGCCACGTGAAAATGAGGACTATTGGAACTCCTTTGTCCACTCCCCCTTTTCTTTAGTACAAATTATGAAGCTTAGGCTTCTTAAGCAAAGAGTTCATGGAAATGAATTGCTAGCATGTATGACTTAGCAGATCCTACACCTACTTGTCTTCCCAGTTTATAGTGGTATGTTTGACAGTGGGAAATAAGAGGGCCAGTAAAGCGATGGTAGGATATCCAAGAGACCATATCAATTCAGAATCTGAGCAATAGGAAAGGAATGAAAATTCAATGAATTTGAAGCTTCTCCCTAGCACATGAAAAGCTTCCAGCTGCTGACTACCCAAACGTTCATCCTAGCAAATGTACAGAATATTCGTAGTTAGACATATCACTGCTCTCCCACAGTGGAAAGTACATTATATTCCCTTCCTTTCCTCCCTTCAGGATTACCTAAACTCATTTCCTTTCTCAGCCTTTTAACTTCAATAACAATATCTAGTTCTTTCCTAAACTGCACCTTCTTGCATGTAATAGCATGCAACTGAACGGAAAGGTAAGTCGTCCCCTGCCTCTCCTCCCTTACTGAGAACCCAGAAATCTTTCATCTCCCAGCCTTTTTACTCCAGGAACATATCTATTTCCTTCCCTGAATCCACAATTGCCAGCATTTAAACTACACCAGACTGGTGCAAATAGAAAATTCCAGCACAAGAAATTAGATCCAAACCTACAACTGTTAGTAGTTTTCATCACAATAACCACCCTACAGGTTGCAAGAGCCGCATAAATTAGGCATTTCTTATGTGCCTCGCTAATATATAGATTTAAGAATGAAAAATTTGAAAGATTACCTGCAGAGAGTTGATGTCAATTTCTGCAAGTGTACGACCTAGAGGCAGTCCAACATTTTTAAACCCATCCTAAAGAGAAGAAGAGATTTAAGAATTCTTAGGCAAGCAATATAAACTAAGAAAGGCTCTATTAAATAGCATATTGGCAGAGAAACGCACCTCAGAATCGATGTCTAACACCTTAGATTTATCCATCATAACATCATCATGGATGTCCTCGCTAACTTCTGTCTGGGTTGCACCAAACCCTAATTGAAGTTGACTATCAACATCACCAAGTGCATGAGGCAGCTCTTTGGGACCATCCCCACCACTATCTCTTTGCGGATCCAAGTTGATTGTTGAAGGAGGCTCTTCATCAACTTTCTGGAGACTGGGTGAGAATGTAATGTGATCTTGGTCAATTAGCGAAATATCTTTCCTAACAAATTCATCCCCTGCCAATTTTTGAAAAAATGACCAGTGCTTTGGTTCCTCATTTTGCATGTTTAAACTCATACCAGCTCCATCCTGCTGCACTGGAGAAATATCGGATGAACTATTAGAAAGTATAGCTTTTGCAAATATATCAGATAGGATATCACGAGGGAACCGGTCATTAATATCAATCAAGATATCTCCTTGCTCAGTCCTGGGTAACACAACAGATGGTTCCCCTTGAAGAACACACACTCTGTAATTCCCTGTCCAATCTGAAGGTTGAGATTTCTCGTTAGAGTTACTGCCATCCCTATCGCCCTGATGAATTTTAAGATGAATATCCCCCCCATCTTCATGGTGATTCTCAGCATCCACATGGGGCAGTGGGTTTGGCCTTGATCCTCTATCCTCTGTCTGCTTGACTAAGAAGTTCGTATACTTATTGTCCGTGCATACTGTTTGATGATTAGCTACGGGAACCTGATCCACATGCACAACATTTTTCATATTTGCAGCATTTGGAATAACCTGCTTCAAATTCAGAGGCACTCCAAGATCATGTGCTGCAGTTTGAGGAGCACAGCATAATGACTTTTCAGTAGAAACAAGCTGCTCGTTCATGTTCCGATTTTGCATTTTGTCAATGGATTCTTTAAGAATTTCTTGTTGTGCAAAATCTGCACGTGAATGAGTTGCAAGAAACTGTGAATTGTGTGAATCATCCGACTTTGATAACCTGCTGAGCAACTCTACCTCCCCTCTTGGAATTTGCATAGAACAGAAACCCCTCTGAGTTGGTGGAACAGGATCAGAGAAGCTTAAATCTGTTGAATCAACTGCTAAAGTGACAGACTCAGGAACAAAAGCTTTATTATACATAGCAGGTCCATATTGTTTTGCTTGTGTTTGGGAGCCTTGACCTTCAATATTATTTATGAAATGAGAATTAGAATTGAAACCAAATTGGAACTGCTGCTGCTTACTGTTATCACAATTTTCCTTCTGCCCATAATGAATGCGTAAATCAATGTCATAAGCACTGGAGGGGATAGGGACATTAGGATTAGCAGATTTAGTGATCAATGATGAGTCATCAAAACCAGCTGAAGGTAAGTTACTCGCACCAATAAACCCCATAACAGATCTACTCGAGTCCTCAATGTTGTTTCCATCCAACTCAGCTAAGTTGTTTGAAGAAGAACCTAGATAATGCAAAGTTGAGCTATTTCTTGATCCCATTTCCAAGCCATTGATTGCCACTACATACTGAAATTCAGAATCAGCATCTGAATTCGTTAAACTAGAATGAGCATCATCCAAGTCAGAGATGGAAAACAGGAAAATCCTAAGTTTTTTTGAAATATCTCCATCTTCTAGGACATTGCACTCCTCCAACATATTCTGCAAATCCTCGTCACAGGACACAGTAACCAAAGCATCAAAATCCTCTCCAGGTAGTTGATATTTTACAATATGAGTTAGATCATATATTGCAACAGCTTTATGCCACAATACTTTCCATGTAATATCCTTCCTGATGCAGATAACCCGTGTTTCCCCACCAACATACCTGAGTTTCCCATCACTAGGCCGAGGTAATATTTTACCGCCAAAGCTACACATTGCCTTAAGCTTTGCCACAGAATCATCACATATTCCAGATGAGGTATACATAAGAGAACCAAAACTATTATAATCTGATGATACTTGTTGCACTGATACCACTGACCCATTGTAATTTTTGTCATCATGTAAGGAAGAGTTGTGTTTCTCAAATTCTTTTGGACCTTTTTCAACCATCGCTAGCATGGAAGTGTCTGAACCATCTTCACATACAGTATGACTGATGCCTAAGATGCCTTTTAGCTCCAAGTGACCTTGTGGAAAACTAGGATCACCCGAAGTACTGGGAACATAATTTTTGCCGGGATTAACACGATCACGCATGAACTCAAGTACAAACTCTTCTCCTGTTTGTAGAGAGAAATTAAGCACAGGCTTAGCCTCGGAACAATTATTGTTTGGAGCCTTTAAATTATGATGTGTATGATCTGGAGGGTCCATTGTAAGAACCTGAGGCTCAGGTTGAAATTCTGCATTTGACTGTTGAGCAGAAGCAAAGTGAATACAGTTCTGATGGTTTGATTGTTCCATAGCATATTAAACCACAGCCCCTATAACTTCAACCACAATGGTAACAGATATGGATGCCAGACTACTTAGCTACGTCTTTAAAGGATCACCATGAACCTAAATGCAAATATCAAACACTTTGCTTAGAACAAGTTTATCCAAAGCTTCCCAAGAAATATGCAGTGGAAGGGATGGACATTCCTAGCTACTGAAATACATTGCTCTAACAAGATTCGAATCTCAATTATTTCATGAAAGGAAACTTCTCTTTCAAGCGACAAACCCTCTAAGTACACTTGTTAATGCTGTGCACAAAAGGAATAAAAGAATTGTATATGAGGAGATTTGGTGTTACTAACAGATATCAAAGAAATTATTAACAGAGTAGAAACTTGTGAAAGTTAAGAAGAAGTGGAGTTTTCTTACATAAGCTTTTTCAGTGATAACTCATACAGATATTCCCCGTTTAGCTTGTGCTTTAGATGTTTTCAGTTTTTCTAATTTACTTGAGGGTAGGGTATGGTATGGTATGTATGTCATTCAATTCGTGCACATAGCCCATACCCTCCAATAATTTAAAAAATTTACGTTCACATTGCAGTGAAGAATAAGTTTGAAGAGATAAGTCCTAAATCTTAGTGCAGAAGGTTGTTGCGATTATTGTGTCAGAAAACTGGATTGTGTTGAAGAAGTTGTTATAAGTATTCAAGAGGATGTAGCAAATGCATAGTCTGGAGACAAACCTTTGAAGCGAAGAATATAATAATGCGATCCAAACTCAAAACCTGAAAGGGGAAAACTCATCATCATTCATGTGTTGCATAAATGGAAGTCAGTCCAGACAAAAAAAGAATTAAGGAAATACTCAGCGCCATTTTGACATTTGAATATCTACTCTACTCAACTCTCATCTCACTCATTACACTATACTACTACATCTCTTCCCATCTCTGTCCCTATCTCTATCTATTCTTCATTCACCACTGCACTGACTGACGGCATCATTCCAAATTTGCCTCAAACCCCTAACCTCTTCTTTTAAATTATTAATAATTAATTATTTCCTTTTTATTTTCTCTTTCTAATCTAATACTCAAATCTATTCTTTTCTGAATAAAACAATAATTTTATAATATATGATTATTCAGGGCAAGTCATTTAAATATAAAAAAATAAAACTAGTACTATTTAAACTAGACAAATATAATATTTGTATTTTCAATATACTCCATCTATCCAATAATACTCGTTCATTATTGACTTTGTACATTTTTAAAGAATTTTACCATATCACTCGTTTGAAAATAATAAATATAATATCTTAAAAAATTATTATAATTAATTAAGAACTAAATATAAAATTGATTTCAGCGGTAGGATAATATTTCTTTGTTTATTGGATACTGGAATTCGTGCATCTTTAACTCATCACTCATTTATTAGCTCCACTCCCAATTCCCATTTGGACTGATTTTTAATTCTTAGATCCACCTATTGTTGTGCAGCTTCATAAGTAAGTAATAAATATTTCACAGTTCATTTAAAATTTATATAAGAGAATTGAAAAGATAAAATAAAGTTGGGGATTTTTAAAATGTCTCTAGACCTTCTTTTTATTTATTACAGTATAATATTATATTATATATATAAATATAAAGCAAAAGCTCTATTTGAACATACAGTAGGTAAATCAATTGAACCTCCTTCCCACATTGTAATAGCATTTTCTGAGCATAATAGTAAATGAAATTATATTTTAGAGCGGTACAAATAAATACATAGAAGGAAAATTTACATAACAATGTAAGACTGGATGGAATATTGTACATTGGAGTGGTGGTGCTGTTGCAAATATTTACTTTCTATATTTTTACGCAACCATTCAAGGATTTGGTGAAATAGTTGGAGTTGCACGAGCTCACAAAATATTACAACTACCTGCTGCTTCCCTGAAAATACAAACCACCTTCATCAGACATTTGGTCAGTCAATCAGAAATAGTCTTATAACTAATGAATGCCTACTTTTTTAAATCTTCATAACGGCTCAGTGCTTCCTCAAATCTAAGCCACATAGGACCAGTCTCCTGCAGGTTCACGTTCTGGGGTCCAGCAAGATAAGCCTGGACAAGAAACTGGAGACTCCTTTCTCTAACAGTAAAAGTAATCAAATCAAATCGATCAATTATATATTAGTGGTAATCCATAGTTCCAATTCAGTAAGAGAGGACTTACCTTCCCTCGTACTCTGATAGCCAAGCCACATAGGCTGCGCCAAAGTACATGGAAACAAATGGCTTTGTAAGATCCTCAACTGACTCCACTTTGTAAGTCTTGTATCCCAGGTCCCTAGTTTTCACGTTTGGAAGACGCATTAGTACTAAAACTATTTTATCTCTTACTTCAACTGTCAATTCAGTTAAGCAACTCTGACCGAATAGATTTTGCAAGTTTAAAATTAGTGAAACTTAGCCAAAGTGAGCATAGGTTACCATATTGCAAAAGAATTAAGAAAAGCAAAGTAAAATACACCAGACCAAACCAAAATGACATTTTATTACAGGAAGGTATTGGTCTCATACTTGTAAAGCCAGCGTGCCGTGGGATAGTCAATTCCCATTAATCCAGTACGCTGTCCAATTCCCTCAACAAAACGCATGGTCACGATCTCAGAAACAGCACATAGGACAGTCTGCAATAACAAGGAAATAACCTCATTACGCTTCCTCTTTATACCAAGTGGTGGAAGAGGAAGAACAACCACAAGCATTCTTCTAGCAATCCTTTTAGATGGTCGAAAAAATAATTCCTTTAGATTGTAAACTAACAAATACGATATACTAAAATCGCCAGGTGTGGCATGAAATTTGAAATTTCTTTCTATCAACAAATCTCTCTAGAGTTATAAAGGTGATTACGGTTTTACATCCAATTTTTCCTGTTTAATAGTCCAAAATTGAGCTTAACCGCTGTCTTTTACGTTCGTAGATATCTCTTCATTCTCTGCAGAGCTTTTACGAAAAATAACATTGTATCGTTTTTAACTTTAATCACTTCAGTAGCTTCTTGCTCAAAAGAGATGTACCCACTTACAGGTTTCAGTCCTCTTGTGCTAAAGTATTTTGAAACAATTACTTCTGCAACTGCCTGCAACAAGATAGGTATGTCAGAAATTCGGATAATTTAGAAATTAAGAACTTGCAGAAAATTAATATCCAAACAACTCTAGTAATGAGTTAAGTTAAGGAACCTGTTTCCATCAAAACTCAAAAGCTATACGTTAACCCTTCAACAGATGCAACAGGCATACAAAGTTCCCAAAAGGAAAACACTCAAAATAGAAGTAAAATGGAGTTTACAAGCTGCAATTAGTATGGATAGTTTAAGCTGGAAAACACAGCTAGTTTTAACAATTGAAGCAAATGGCATAATCTCCGAGACTGGAAGCATCCAACGACTCTTACTAGACTTTACAGTTCTACACATACTGACCGTGCATTCTTACCCTCAGTTCTACCCGAGAAAGATATGGTCTCTTTTCAGTATCATGAGAAAACCGTACATGGCCTCTTTTCTCCCCTGACTTGCTCCACTCCTTGCTCACGCAGGGATGATTCCACATTTCTTCCATGTCTTCTGCGGAAGTTCTAGAGTCCCAAGTTGTATTTACTGGACCTTCACCAAATGAAAAATATATATAAGAGATTGTTACCCTGCAGAAACAATTGAGTGGTACTTTTGGTTGACACAGGACAGAGAAAATATCATAATAATAGTTACAGAATTTGAGACACAGTGTTATACGCTACAGCCAATTAGTATCACCCAGGTCACGGAGGATGAATTTCACATTAACCAAAAGATATGCAGAGTAATTCACTCTAACCAAAATATATACGGAACTATAGATCCCACTTAATATACTAACTAGCTATGTAATGAAATTCGTCCAACAGCTAGACCTTTCTCTGATCTAAAGATATAGATTCTCAATTCCTAATTGTTGTGACGCGTAAAATAGAATATTAAAAAATAATCATAAGCAAAATACTGGAAAGAAAAGAGTAGACAAGGAATGTACAAGTTTATCCTAACACTTCTTTAATATTTCTCATGAAGTCTACTTAAAACTCTCTCAACTCCTCATATTACGAGAGAACTCTCCCCACCACTCATTTACATTTTTTTACTTTTGAATATTATGGCTAACAACGGTAAAGGTAAGGTCTGCGTACATTCTACCCTCCCCAAACCCCACTTGTGGTACTACACTGGGTACGCTGTTGTTGTTGTTAATCCCATGGCTAACAATGAGGAAAGGGTGGCTATCTATAGGTGATTCCTTCACCAGTTCGAATTGTCAACTTGATCACTTGGGTGTGAGGTATTGACATTGAAATCAAGTCACAAACTAACTTCAGATTATCGTCATCTTACTCAAAGGTCTATCAAATTGTAAACTTTCTCAAAGTTGCAACCAAGCAACTAACCAAATGCTAATAGAAAAAATTATACATATTTTTCTGACAAATCCCCACCTTGATTTGAATTTTCTAACACAATAGAGTACTCCACCTTGGATAACATCGACTAAGCAATTTCAACAAGGTTAAGATCTCACTTTCCATCCATTGTAACCCTACAAATGATTAGGTACATAGGAGAACGCATTGCAAACTCACAAATGGCTACGGATACAGGTGAACTTGACTCACATCCATGATCCACCAGAACCCCCATGCTAGGGCATACAAGAGAACTCACATAATCACACCTTATTCAGTGTCAACATTCTGAACTTATGGAGACACAATAAAAATGTACAAATAAGTGTGTACCATACCTCTATGTGGACAAAGTGCCTCTAGGTTTGGAAACAATTTGTTACACTGTGGAGGATCAAGTAATACTTTTGATCATAGAATGATAGTCAAAATACAATAATACATGAAGAGAAGTAGAAACACGGAAAGTTACATGGTTCATCTAGTTATGCCTACGTTAAAGGGGGAGGAGGAAAAATCTCACCATAATTAAAGTGTGTTTATAGAGCACACAAATTAGAGATCTCACTCTAATCTATCCATGAAATAAACTCAAAAGAATACCTGAAAAATTCACTTCATGTCTTAAGGCACTGAATGAACTGATATGGAGAATGTAATCAAGCTTCATGCCCTTCCCATCACATTTAAGTGATGCTAGCTATTTCTTAACATCAATGATCAACTATCTTTCAGATAACATAAAATATTCGTCCATAAGTGTCGCATGATGACCATGCTAATTTTTTATTATTCTCTATAGCTGTAGAATCTCCAAGCATACAAAGTGTTGCATGACAAATATGCTAATTTTCTTCTCTTTAAGTCTCTTATAGCCATTAAAAGATTGTCATACACTGAATTGGAAAAATATACTAATTTTTCACATGCTTAAGGCACTGAATGAAGTGATAGAGAGAATGTAATCAGGCTTCACGCCCTTCCCACAACATTTAAGCTATCATACTGTACATTCTCACATAAATGGTTATACACGCTTTGCAAGAAAACACACACACATACACACACACACACACACACACACATATATATAGAGAGAGAGAGAAAAAAAATGAATGTTTTATTAGTTATGCTCACACAACCTTTCTTTTCAGGAACTCCAGTAGCAGATGCTGTAGGGGGCAAAGGATTGACGTCAAAGATTTTCCTACAAAAGTCAATTGTAGTATAGCATATATTAGGAACAATACATAATCCATTTACTTATTAACAAATGGCAGTATGGACAAATCAAAAGCATCTACTCAGTTCATGTAAATTGTCAAGAAGATAGTCATCTAATCATGTTGCATAATAACACAATCATATACCTACAGTAGTACTTAACCTTCTCATAAACCTAAGGTGCCTAATAAGAGTATGCCTACCCTACACTAGTATTTAACCTTCTCATGAACCTAAGATGCCTAATAAGAGTATGCCTACCCTACACTAGTATTTGCCTTCTCATGAACCTAAGGAGCGTAATAAGAGTATGCCTTCACTTTGTCACTAGTTTTCAGATGACCCTTTTGACCATGAGCATGACTTTCCCTGCTGCTTACTATGACAAAAATGGTGATCATCAGTGTTATCAATCAAGAAAACTGATGAAAGATTCGTAAATTTCTCACGCATAAGATGGTGTCACAGGCTGCCCCTTTTACCAAGATTGCATCGTCATCAAGGATTGACAGGTAATCAAACTCTAGAGATGGCTCATGAAGGCTTGAGACTAGAGAGATGCTCCCATCATATCCTTGCTATTTTAACTCCTAATTTTCAAATAGCACTCTCTGGAATACCACGTTATCAGAAGCTAGACATGATAAGCAGACTGTTCATATGAGATTACAACAATTCTAACTTCATTTCCACTTGACTCTAACCCAACCTTATTTGATTTGTACAACAGATTCTTTATATCTTTCGAATTGAAGATCAAGTCTCTGTGTAAGACTCATCAGGATGTCACAATATACAAGGACCTCCATTTGAAATACTCACAAGACTTTACAGTATTCTTCCAAATTAGTCCAGCAATGAAGATTTTGATCAGGCCACTTCCTCAAACTATGCCTTCCTCTGGTCTGGTAAGACCTGATGTTCTTCTAATAGGGAGGTTTATGAACCCTAGTAGACCTTGATTTCTCTCTGGAAGAAAATATGTTTAAAGTGGTACCTGAGTATCAGATGAGATTATACTATTTTGTGCATTGAAGTCCTAAGTTGGCATCATGTTGGGTCATTTGGTATCATATGTAGAGAGTTGTGGACAATACTAGAGCTGACTGAACTCAAGAAATTAGTTCACTGAGAAACTTCTGTAAATAGTATATTCAATTCTTTTAGTATTAACCACAAGCAATAAAATTACAGAATGTCAATAGATGATAAAGACCATAATTGTTTTTCTCAGAAAAGGTATATACCTATGGCAGCATTCTTCTGCATAACAACTTACTTATTATGATATAAAGCTCACTACATTAAACCATATAGTACCACAAGGGTGCACTCTCCTGTCCTTGATTCCATTTTAACTCAGAAAAAATAATGATCAAACTGAAATGATATCATGGCATGTGAACAACTACCTCGATGGTAGGGTCTCTTTGACGGAGAGATAACTTCTCCAAAATGGTAAAGTGGACTTGTGAGTTGCCTTCTTAGTACCACCCTTGTAAGCTCTCACCATGAACTCTTCACTTCTCTCTCTGCTCATAAAGCTCCACAGTTAGGCATTTGGGTACAAGATCTTTAGGATTCCTTAGCACTAATACATGGAATTGAAAGAAGATACTACAAGAACAAATAACCATATGAACTTACTTTTGTTCATAATTTGATAACCACTTAAGATATACATTTACAAAAGGCTTGTAAAGAAGTTTTGAATCCATTGTCACCTCATATGTTCGGTAACCCAAATCACTGAAACAAATTGTAACTTAATCTTATTTCAATCAAAAAAGAAAAAGAAGACATGTCCACAGTTTTTGGTAACATCTGCATAATTCCCCAGAATCTCAAGAAGAGAAAAGAAAATCAAATACCTCACCAACCAGTCTGCGGTTTTTGGCAAAATCTGCATAATTCCCATAGTAATCTCTTTTGACTTTTTATTGTACCGTGTTGCAAGAAGCTGCCGGTCACTTTCAAGCTCAGCAATAGCGCAAAGCATATCCTGAAAATATGGGAAGGACACTCATAGGAGAAGTACGGAAAAAATGTTGATAATTTCTAAACTCAATTGATTCATCCTCTGACTGAGCAACCTAACAATAATTGCAGGTTGAGACAAAGAAAGGTCCTAGTGAAGAAAATCATGTACTTGTAAAAAGTTCCAGACGTGGACTCCAAGGAATGCAACTTGTGCAAAGCGTGTAGTGGTAGAAAATTAGCAACATAGCATACACCCAAAACTCTCCATCAAATATATATGTTTCAGAACTCCATGCGGTGAACAAGAAGTAGTGGCATTCAAGTTTGAGGAGAAAACAAGGGCATCCACAAGTTAACAGGAGCTCCAAGATCAAAATTTACAAAAAAGCAATAAGGATCCAGTTGAAGAGGAAATTGGAAGAAAAAAAAAGCTGCGAGTGTTTCGGTTGTTGATGATTAAAAAGGTCTGATGTACTAAATGATGAGAGTTTGATGTTATGTTTAGATGGCTCGTCAATTTATCTCATCCACATTTAAACTATCATAACCCCTTGAAAATAGGGAATGTATGTAGTGACTCGCTATCCCCTCCAATTGAACAGAACAATAGTTTGAAGAATTAAATACATACCGAATCAATCTGGGATAGAAAATGCCTTCGGACAATAATACCTGCTACTGCCTGGAGGAATAATATATATATACTAATTGTCAAAATTAAAATAGGTTTTGCAGGCAAGAGAGGAGAGAAGAATAGTTTTGTGTAAACAACCAACCTTCATTTCTGTTTGTGTTAGATAAGGCTGACCATCAGGATCACGTGAGAGGTGGACTTTTGATCCCTTAGTTTCTCCGGCGTTAAGCCATTCGGCTCTAACTTCTGGATCGAGCCACATAGCTTCCAGATCAAGAGGATCGACACAATCATCCCAGTATTTGAAGCTAACCGAAGCCATTAATTATCCAACAATGTAGGATGATCTGCACGTAAGAATGAAAAATATTAATAGAAAGTCGTTGCAAATCAAGACATCTTCAATGAAAAAAGCAGAGAAAAAGGTAGAGTACCAGATGAGGATCGGAGGAAGAGAGGAGAGCCTCTTTGCCTCCGATCAATGACAATTAAATTTGATTTTTCCCTCTTCCCTCTATGTACGTAACGTAGGAAAAGAGGGCTCGGGTCGGGTCATCTAAGTTTGTTAGTTAGTTAGTTAGACGGACTCTCACATATATTTCACTTGCTTACACGTGTTTAGGAATGTTTCCCACACTGTTAAATGTGCCTAAAGTGTACAGATGTAAATTTGTTGGATTTGAAATATTTTATTTTAAACTTATTAAAATGGAAAGAGAGGAAAGAGAGAAGATGTCACACCCACAAAGATTTAAATTCTTATATTAATTTTTCTGTTTTCTTCTCATAAAGTTGTCCTCACAAAGTGTTTGTATTTGTTCATATATGAAATTATTTTTTGATAAAATTTAACCCGAGAAATACATATATGTAAGATGTAATTGAATCTGTTGACTAACCATTTGAATGGAAGATGTATATTATTTGGGTTATTGTTGGTGATATTTTTATTTATCTTGATATATTTATTATTTTTTTAATCAAATTCTAAAAATCTATATATTTATATGTGTATATATAAAGTTAAGAATAGAAAAGGTAACGTAACACATCCAGAAAAACACAATAATCTCTTTTCTCATTTTATTAGTAACCTTCATCTATTTTGTTTTTATTTATGTGCTAGGTTAAAAAACTCAAAAGTAAACTTATTTAACTCTATTAATGATATCAATCATGCTACAATAAAAAATCTGTACATAAAATAATAACTTATGACTTTAATTTGTTGGAAGTCATCCAAGTATATATTAATCAAATGTTTTCCTCAATGAAATCAATTATGCATCTGACAATATATGTGAGTATATACATATTGTGAATAAATATCTCTTCTAACTATATTATACTAGGTAATTTGCCCACGCTTCGCGCGGTCATAAGTAATAATTGCATTGAACTTGCAAATAATCCTTTACTAATATCCATATATTAAAAATAATGAAAAAAATAGGTTCTTAAAATATTAGCAATATTCCAACATGAATTTGATTATTTGTCATTATCACATTACTCAAGAACCTCTAATGAATGAATTATTTAGAAAATAATAAATCATTGGTTCTTTAATCAACATTAAAAGGAAAATAAAGAAGAAAATAAGAATATATATACAAAGGCATTTCGTAAGAAAAGGAACACATTTAAGTTGCATAAATTATACAATTGTGATATATGTCTCAGGGGAAAATTCAACAATTTGTTAACAGATTCAAAAAAAAATTACGCTTGAACATGAAAGCAATTATAACTTTTGAACTTGCATAATGAATTTCTTCAATTGATAAGTGAGAAACTTCATATCTATGTAAAAATAGATAATATGACAATAACTTTGCAGAAATATAAACAACAGAGTTTAAAACATGTACTCAAAAACAACAATTAATATCATAAGCATAAATTAATGACTGTAAAAAAAATACCAAGATATGTAAAAATAGAATGAAATAGAAAGGAAAAAGTTACCTCTCCTATGTGGTTTGTGAGCTATTGCATAGAGCGGGGGTTTTACCTTGTGCGCACCCAAAGGGTAGCGGCTGCGGGTTTCTCTTGTCATAAAAAAAAGATAGAAAGGAAAAATTGAGTCCACTGCAGGGTCCCCTTAAGAAAATTATTCCCCTCTAATACCTGAGGTTTAAAGAATTAAATCCTCTCAAGATGGAACGATTTTATTCACCAACATATTGATACAAAACAATTGTGTCAGTAAGCCACTCAACAGGAGCAAAGTACACGAATATTTAATTGTGCAGAAGAAGAAGAAGAAGTTCAGAATTTTCGTTGTGTTAAAATGAGAGGAAATCCCTCTATTTATAGACAAAAAAGGATAGTGTGAACAAATGTTTATTGTGTCTTATCAGAACGGTCACAACTCTTTGGGAAAGTCACAACCCTTCGTAAAGGTCACAACCTTTCATAAATGTCACAACCTTTCATAAAAGTCGCAACTCTTCATAAAAGTTACAATTTTTCTTAAAAGTTTCAGAAAGATCGCAACCTTTCATAAAAGTTGCAATTCTTTTTCATAAAAGTCACAACTTTTCATAAAAATCACAACTTTTCATGAAAGGGGAAGGCTAGTTTTGGAAATAAGATAAATTAAAAAGGAGTCATGATTTATGGTAGCGCCACGTAGGCGGGCCTAGGGTTCTCTCTTATATATATATATGATTGAGTAAAATAATTGGTATTTTATCATCAGTGGAAGGTGGTATTTCTATCCTTGACGACCACAAACATGCATGCATAAGCGCATCAGCTGGTACTGGAGCTGAGTTACAACCTTCTTCATGGATAGATATATATATATATATGTATGTATGCGTGGGGGGGGGGGGGGGGGGGCCTTGCCAATTAATTTAGGTTTGGCTTTATAATTGGCATCACTAGGTTTGCTTGCATTTGTCTGTTTGGTGGTTCATGATGAGGAGTTTGGTATTGTTGAGGATTTAATTTAACATTTGCTAGCGCCTAGGCGCCTAGCAGAGCACATACACTCCCTGCTCTGATTTTGAGCTACATTTGCACATTATATTCTCAATCACACTTTGAAATAGCGTTCCCTGGTTAATTTTATCTAACAACCAACATACCAATATCTACACCTGAACAAGTTGAAGATGCAATTGATATCTGTAGTTGGGCAATAAAATTCATCTATTAAAGCAATTCCAACATAACAAACATTTAGTTGGAAATATAAAAAGCAGAGATACTTATCGTAATCTTGTAGTATCACATAATCATGAACATTATTTATTCTTTTGGACCCTTTTGTTTTTATTCTGCAGTAATCGAGTGTTGGACCTCATAGAGCACGTGGCATTGGTTGTAGCAACCAAATGAAATACAGGAATAACAGCCAGAAGATGTTGCAAAATTTAGTGCAAATAAGTCCTTTTATTTGACATGGCTATGGAGTTTTGGTTTTCATCGCAGAGTGCAATTTAGTTCAAGTACCTCATGATACAGGTTACTGTAGCAACTCTTTTTTTTTTGGATGAATCAACCACCAGAGAGACAAATAATAGAATATGGAAGTTAGCTTGAGATTCTTACATTGTTAGACAAGTGTCATGAAATAACATTGGCTTCTCCATTTTTTACTTCTCCGGGGGCTCGTCCCATGTACAAGTCTTTAATTTATCCAAGAAATCCAAATCAAGTCAACAATAACTTTGCATTTAGAGTAGTCATTTCCTCGCGTATTTTGTACATGAATTTGTTCATGAAAACTGAAAACAGTTCAAACAACAAACAATAACATTACACAGCACAGTAGCAACTGGGGAAAACCATCAGCATTTCTGGCTCCAATCACTCATTTGACCAATTTGGACAATACTATTTTCAGTCAAGTACTCAACAAATTCATCTATAAGATATGGCCAAGCTCCTTCAGCATCATAATTTGATAATGCAGGGTCCACATTCTGCATTGATAATTACAAATGTCAATTTAGGTAATATATACTGATGTAAAACTTTAACATGAAGACAGCCGCGAGAGATGGAAGATGGGGAGGTGGTAATAATGGATGTATGGTGGGTGAGTTCAAAAGCTAATACTCTAAAGTAGATGAAGAGTAACTTACCCTTGCAAATTCCAGGAGCTGAGACCAAGTATCCCGTGAAATAGCCTTGTTATGCCTTGCCTGAATTATGTGGGGAAGATCAAAGTAGGGAGTAGAGGTGAGTTATAGCATCCTCTTTAAGCAGACGATCACTTCTAAGAACAGATCAGATTAAGTTTGTGGTAATAAAGACCAAAGATAGATACAGAAGCAGAAACAAAGGGAAAGAGAGAAATCATTTGGAGACATGCATTTCAACAGAATCCAGTGAACAACAAAACTCAGCACTTCCTGTCCTTTCAACTACCTGCAAAAACTGACACCAATGCTCAACCAATGGCCACTCCTTTTCAGCAAACAGCAATTGCCACATCCCAATAGCCGTGTCCAAGGCCAAAGATTTCTGACCCTGAAATTTAAGAAGACGAGGTTCTTATCTAAACAAATGACACTGTACTCCTACTCCCTTTCAATTACAAAAGCAAACTGGAGAAACTTCAGAAATTCTCCTCCCAAAACACCACAATTTAATAATTTAGACATCAGGCTAAATACTGAGAGCTTCCTGGTCGAAGAAAGCAGTAGGTAGAACTAATATAAAGCAACGAAGAGCAGAACAGAAAAACAGGTGCTGCAAATTGGATTTGAGATTTTTCATTTTGCAGTTTTGATCATCCCAGCTATCTGTTACAGAGTTGTTTTAACTTTATACAGTTTCTTGAGAATTGGTAAACAAACTTTATACAGTTTCTTATGCGAAGGACTGCAAACATGAGCATTTTTTGTAAACATCTCTGACTGACCAATGTTTGTTTTCCATTTTCCCCTTTACCATCATTGAGATAAAGAGAAAAATTCACAGGCAACACTATTTCTCATATATATTAACCCTGCAGTTCTCATCTACCAGGATATACCTCATTGCATATCACATCACCCGGGATTGAAATATGTTTTTCCTTTTGAGAATGGTAAACATATGTTAAACTAGAGTAAACATCTTCACAATGCAAAACCAGAAGGGTGTTAAAATGACCACAGGTATGGGGCACATTTGCTTATCTTAGATACATATCCAGGTTCTCTATCCAAAAACATTGGAGAAACAATTTATGGATAATCCATCCAGGGCTCCAATTACTAACTTTAGATGACATAAAAAAACAACTATCGCACCCAAGGGTGTGGCCTAGTGGTCAATGAAGTGATTGGAAGTCATGAGGTCTCAAGTGGACAGAGTTAACTGGTACACCTATTGCTGGAGGGAGATGCCAGATATCCTGTGGAATTAGTCGAGGTACACAGAAGTTGACGTGGACACCATGGTCATTTAAAAAAATAACTATCAATATCTGTCTTCTGAATTCTGCTAATAATTTTAAGTTATTCATCCAAGAAGTCAAGGAAATGTTAGTGGAGTAATCAAACCTTTATACTTTTTCTTGGTTTATTAGCAAAACACAAGCTTTAACATTGACCAAAAAGTCATTATTCTCCCATGCTTTGTCTTGGGCTAGCATGCATTGACATGTCATCCACTGATAACATTTAAAACTTTCAAGGCAGTTTCCAAAGAAGTAGATCTCATATTGGGTCTTTTCTCACCAAAAAAGGAAAAAAGAAAATAAACAACTGTTAAAGCAATGTGTGGTTAATAACAATTTTCCTTTGGAATTCAAAACTATTGGAGAATAGTGACAGCCCTAGAAAAAGGTAGTTTGATTTGTTTAAGATTCTCTTATGCGTCTGAACCCGCATCAAGAGTTAAAAGCAATCATACCTAAAGATGCTTGGAACAAGCTAAGACACCAAGTAGCTTTTGAATACGGCTATTCAGACTAAGTGGTATACAGGCTTAATTATCTCCAGTACTGTGGTACAAAATTGAGAAACTTAGATTGGATCTTGGTTTTAACTGAAAAGAGAAAAGAGAAAAGAAAAGAAAACACTTCAAAATGGTCATTAAACAAGTGACTTGTTGCTGTTTCATAGATACCATTGTCAATATTACTGGTATTTAACAAAATGAAATGAATGCACAAAAGAGGGATTTAAAAAAAGGAAAGGAAGCCTAAATATTCTTAACTCAAACGAGCAAAAACTCAAACGGCCTTTGAATTAGCAACGGGAAGGTGAGGGATCAGCAAGACAAACCTTCTCCTTTGCCCAGCTGAAAGCAAAGTTGTAAATCTCACGGAATTTATCTGAACAAAGTAAAATAAAAAAATTAAAAGTCAGAAACCTCTCATCTGATTAAACAAAATAAGATCAAACGTTCAAAGAGCTTGTATCTAGATTTAGAGTTGATATAAGAAACTATCAAAACAAGGCAAAAACTTCTTTGACAACATAAAGAAAATTCCATGTCATCACATACGTTCATCTTTCATCTCTGATCGCATAAATGGCAATTTCTCTCTGAGCTTTTCCAATGAATCTATTCTGCCATTCAGGAGACAGCTTCATTAGATCAAACATGACAGCGTAAAAGAGATAATACTATAGAAGTCAACAAGTCTTAACCTAGGCTTACCCGAGAGATTGTAATCCACCAATGAACTCCTGCTTGGAGAATTCACACATGGTTGCAGCTTTCATGTGCCATGAAAGAACCAACTGTAGTTGAATTCAATCTTTAATGTCAATCAAATATCAGGCAACTCCTAAATGTCTTTTCCCTTTTCCCTTAATCTTTCTCTGCTTTTATTACTCCCTCTGTCCCAATTTATGTGACTTACTTTCTTTTTTAGTCTGTTCCAAAAAGAATGACACATTTCTATATTAAGTAACAATTTAACTATAAAATGTTTATTTTACCCTTAATAAAATGATTTACATGCCACACAAATTTCTATCATTCATTATGGACCACAAGTTTAAAAGTTTTCCTTTCTTTCTTAAACTCCGTGCCGAGTCAAACTACCTCACATAAAATGGGACGGAGGGAGTACTTGTTTGGAATAAGCAGGAAAATTATTCTACGATGATTCTTGTTATTATTATTATTTTACTTTTTTTAGTTTTTTTTCTTTTTTTTTTTTTAATTATTACAATTATTATTGTTGTTGTTATTATTTTCAGACTTTTAAGATGCTTGCATAAATTATAACAATACGGAAATTCAAAGCATGTTTGTTAAGTGAAAAATCGCCATTTTAATTTATTTATTTTTACAGCTGTGATGTCCGGGACAGCCTGCACGTACCCCAGCTAATTTCACGAGATACATGTCACCTCCCACCAACATGTACTAGAGTTTGTACTAGGTCTGTGCACCAAAGCTAGGACAAATGGGAAATAATCACCTAGTGTTTTTGTCTCTACTGGGATTTGAACCTGAGACGTCATGGTTCTCAACCCACTACATTGACCACTAAGTCATACCCTTGCGTGAGATCATCATCTTGATTCAAAAAACATAATTGGCTGTTTGGCTTCAATGTTATGCCATTCTTTTGGTTGTGAATTCGTCCGAAAACAGGAACAAGTACCGGGTTTGATTAAGTCAAGGTTAATTGCATCACCAAGAAATTTAAAAGCCATATGTAACCACTCTATGAGTTTGGCCATAGATTTTGGAAATTTATTTTCAGCAATTTGTTTGACCATGAAATGTGATCAGATTTTCAAATCTGGTCTTCAAATATTTATTCCAAGCAAAATACATGTCCAAACACTACTTCAAAAACTCAAAATTTCAAGTTTCAACTTCAAATTCTATGGTCAAATGGGATTGGTAGTTTCTTCAATGCAGTTACTTATTCACACAAATTCTACTGATAAACATCTTCTTTGAGCCAAATTCTCCCTACAAAATGAAACCTTAAAGGGGAATAGAGAGATAGAAATAGAAAAGCAGACAAGAGGGTAAAGTTAATAGTGCATACCATAACTATATCTTGAGGATCAACCTGACAATAAATCAAAAGAGTAAAAATTTACTCAAACATAATAAGAAATTTAGTTAACAGAAAATGGGTAGGAGAAGCTAAAAGTGCAGTATAACTACACATCATTAATACAACTTAAAATTTAGAGCAAGTTTGAATGGAAAATTTATACAACCAACTTGAAACCACAAACATTATAAAAGGGGCCTTTTTTTTTAATTTAAAGCTCCACCATGATGGTGGTGCGTGAGGCTTCGGCCCTTGACTCATTAGATTAACCAACTAGACTAACCCACCTGCATGTCATTGCAGAGGAGGCTAATCCCATCAGCCAAAATCATGTCAGCATACGGGTCTGCCAAAGAAAAGAATGTCCATCAAGAAAATGATGATTGGTAAGCAATGCAAGGCGAAACACAAACCAGATGTTCCGTGATAGTCATAAAAGATGCATGTGGATGCAAATAGTCTACTTTAAATTTCCAGTAACACTCTAAGCTGTTTTTGTTTACAACCATACAACTTTATATATAGCAAATAGTGTCCATTTTCCAAATATGTTTTTAAGATTGTTTAGTGAGGGTCAGAATCTACCTATTTGATTGATAGTCACAAGGCTAAAAATGCTTTCCATAATTTCTACACCTGGGAACATATACAAAATCCACATAGAAGGCAACACATTCCCAACAAAAAGAACACCAATCCCTCTCTGCTGCTCAACTTTCCACTAACCCACACCCCTCCGCTTCTTCTCAGTGCAAACCCTCCTCTTTTTTCTTTTTTTTAATCAGGTAGACAGTTATATTAATCAAAAGCCAAAAGTAGTCGTATACTTCCAGTATACCAAAAATAAAGAACCTACAAAACAATATGGTTCTCTACAAAAGACACCTAATTATTCTCTATACATCCCAGAACCATATGGGTGCAGCAAAAATAAACGAGGGATCTGAGGCTGCTACTCCACTGCCCAAAGCTCATTTCTACTCCTTCGAAAGCCCCATCTCCCTCTCTCCAGATGATCCACATCAACTGCAAGCCCTTCTCTTATTCCTGACGCGAGCATCAACTCATTGTCCCCTTCTTCAGCCCCAAGCACCCCCAAAAACCAACACCCACTTCCTCTTTCCTCTTCCATTGCAAGCACATCCTGACAGCTTCTTCAATATCCCCTTCCCAATTGTTTCCAACAAGGAGAACCCGTCCACCTTTACTGATGACATCCTCTTCCTTTTTCGCCTTCTTTAACCACAAAGAACCTATTGTGCTCCTCCCATTGGCAGCCACAAAAGGAAACTTATGCGTGATACGCAGATCCATGTACTTCAGGAGTATGGTGGGCTTCAACAATGGCTTGTAAAGTGATCCAAACAAACGCGGTCGATTCATTTAATCTCAACTTTTGAGGAGTTGGATTAATATCAGCATTGTCGTATATTGGATGTTGATATTAGTTACTTTCTTAGAGGGAAACTCATGATATTAATTATCTTAATTGCAATATAATTAGATAATATAGATGAATGATAGAATATCATATTCAAACATAAATTGAAGGAACTATAACACTCATAACTATCTTAGACAGTCATGAGTTGAGCTCTAACTATTGGGATTGAAGTTTGATACGTGGTGGGTTGAATTTGGGCTGCTACATGGATTGAGTTTGGGCTAGCTTTTGTCATGGGTTAAGATGAGTTGTGCCCAAATATAACCCATTTGTAACGTAGCACATGGCCAACCCATTAAAACTTGGGTGGGGCATGAGTTTGGGCTGAATTTGACGCCCCTAGAGACTAGCAAGCATGGCTGTGTTACATGACTAGCAAGCATGGCCGTGTTACATGTCACGTTATGCTACTTAGTCTGGCTTCTAAAGCAGATGCAGAACCCTGATATCAAGATAATAATAATAATAATAATAAGACATCCAAGGACTTCTCTCCGTAGGATATTCTTTTTTTTGAATTAGCTAAACAGGGTCATCATTCATTATTTTCAAGAACTTACACATTTTCCTTTACTTAATATTTTGCAACTCAAACACATTTTCCTTTACTTAATATTTTGTAACTCAAACACATTTTTAATAATATTTATGGGACTTCCAGTATTTTCACTCATTGACATGACCGGGTACACATGCAAAAACTAATATTGAATAAAAGAAGAAAGTTAAATCAGAATAGCTCAAATCTTTTGGTTCTTGATATAGCATATCACGACTACGTAATATCAAAAGAGCAAATTATAAATTGCAAAACCAAAAAAGTGGTATCTAGTTAAGGAATAGGTATGATACTAAACTTGCCTTTGTATCTATTGTAAAGCTCCTCCAACCGCCTTGTATCAGCAGATGACTTGACTTGTGACTGGCTGTAAAATACATCAAATGCTCCTTCAAGATTCCAATCACTGACCTTCAGAGCCTGAAGAGCAACTTTCTCACTGTGTACAAATATGATGATGGAGAGTTATCACTGGGTACTACACAAACATCGCAACCTAATCCACAGAACTTTTGGAAATTAAAAACTTTAAACTGCTCAAGCATAAACGACTTTGATGTTCCCCATGGAATCCAGTGACAAGAGAGGGGACATATGGTGAATAAACACTTCCAGAATTTAGATATTTAGAGTTAACAGAATTAGGAAAATGACACTCCTCCAACACAAATCAAACTCTTAAACTTCAAAATTAATTAAAAACTATGTACGGTTTTCAATATGAGCTGAAAAGTTCAAGTGTGGCGTTGCACAAATTTATGAACTAAGTTGAAGGATGAAATTCATAACTTATAAAATCCAGGGCAAAAAAGAATAACATCAAGGAACTTTATCTTGTCTTATGTTGACTAATTAAATGATGCTAAAACCTTTCTTGGCGTTCCAAATTTATATCTAGGATTTGTAAAAACACTAAATGATTTCCTCCGGGCAGTCCAAGTATTGGCGGACAAATTTACCTGATACCTTGCACCTAAGCGGTTGATAAAACAGGTTGAAAACCATGAGGTCTCAGGTTCAAATCCAATACAGAAGCATTAGGTGATTTTTTCTTATTTTTCCAAGCTTTGATAGACAGAGTTATTTGGCACCTTTTGCTGGTGGGAGGGGGGAGGTATATTCCATGGAATTAGTTGAGGTGCGCGCAAGGTGGCTCGCACACCCGATTATTTAAAAGTTACATGATACCTTTACTGGTAGAAAGTAGTTGTACCCCATGGAATTAGTTGAAGTGCAGGAGTTGGGCCGACAACACGGTGTATCATTATAGAGCTAGTAAACATCATTGATTCCTTAAAGTTAATCCTTTTGCAATTTGTTACTTAAGGGTCATTTGGTAGCTGACTTTAGTAATGCATGTATTAGTTATACATGAATTAATTATGAGGAAATTTATGTACTCCCTACTCCGTAATATTTTATGCAGGAATTAGTTATGCAAAGTTCAGTTTTCCATGTATAGTTATTTCATCTTCTATTCTACATAAAATTATACATACATTTCCCCATAACTTCCATATGTATTAGTTATGCATGTTTCTAAATTGCAAACCAAATACCGGATTAATTTTAAACATAGTCCTAACCAACTACCAAACATGGTACTACTTATGTAGGATCTTATACATGTATAATATTTCTCCTAACCAACTACCAAACAACCGCAAAGTTAATATCCATAAGTTGTTAGGGTTGAATTCTCATTCCTCACTCCTCCCAAATGATTGATTGTATTGAGAATGGTTAATTAGTGATGAACTTGCACTCTTATTTTACTTAAATTCAGTTCTTAGATACATTGATGTTCAAACAAAGATTTAGTGTGCTCTTGCATTTTAATCAGCTCTTTTCACCGTCGGAAAGGACCGATTTCTGGGTGTTACTGTTTCACACCGCCAGCAATTACTAGATGCTGGTTTCATATATAACTTACCTAACTTACTTTTGTGTCTAGACTATTAGCTGAGTCATATTTGCCTACAAGTTCATGTCTTCAACATTAAAAAAAACAAGAGACATTTCCAGCTATGGGCACTAAGAGAACAAAGGAAATTTTCATCTAAATGATTCATTATGTTCATTTGAAATGATGTCATCGCTAAAATACTTGGGTGCCAAAAGTTTGCAAGATTTTATACAGGTTCATGATCTTTAGAGTTAAATGAGTTGCCCTCGCATTTGGAAAGTTTCAGAAATGAAACAAACAAGATTTGTTTCAGCGATATTATATCTAATACAACCAATGGTCCATAGTATAAGTAACCACAATGAAGGAGCCTAAAAAATAGCTTACTAACCAGGAGTTGCAACCAACTATGATACTTCAACTATGATGACAACGTTATCATATCCACAGTGTCTGTTTTCTAGAGATTCCATTAGATCTCTTGTTCCTTGAGCACAACACCAGACACATATCTTGTTTAAGATAAGCCAACAATAGTTGACCTGCCTCCATAACTTTACCATTCTCAAAAAAAAAGATACTCAAGTCATGATTTCTCATAGGGAATGTTGCCATTAGAACTTAATTTTGAGCATAAATCTTGGGCCGTGTTATTTAGCAGAGCAGGAAGTTGATGGTAGGAATCTCATGTACGGAACAATGAATTTTTTAAAATTTCCACGATAGAGTTTGAACATCAGAATCTATCAGCATAGAATATGGAATATGATCTACAAAAGTTGGTTGTGCGAAGTTTGTTGTATGATTTTGGTATCTTTTGTTTGCTCCGCAAGGTAAACAGAAACAAACATGATAATCTTCAATTGCACAAAAATTGTGGCAAGAACTAGTAAGAATTGTGCCTCAAACAAACTACAAGCACTATAAGCAAATGTGCTAAAAGACACTGCAAGCCAGCTTCCAACAGAGTCTATAGAGTTGTAAACCTACAATCACGTGTTTTTGCTTATCACCTTTTCTTCCTTAACAGGTTTATATGATTGATAAATGAATTTCCTTGATTAGACAAAAGAAACCATGAAGTATGAAGTTGAGCTTATGTAGGCAACGGAGTCAGAAGTCAGCTGTGAAATTAGAGCAGAGAAGTTAGCGAAACAAGATACTTAGCATTTTCAAAAGATACCTTGCCCCAGTTATGGTCATAAACTGCTGAACTTTGTCCCGGCGCCCTATTCCTAGCTTATTCTGCTAAGCAAATGAGAAAATAAGGAGACTCGCAATTGGACTCAGTTAAATCAAATGAAAAGACATGATAAAGCAGCACTGCTTTCGATTACTTGGAGGAGAACTCCAATAATTATCAAAACTGAACAGAAGTCGAACAAACAGCTAGCACTGACCATCTTTTCTGGGGCGGATGGAAGAAAGCCAACGATCGATAACTTGCTCCCGCAAACTGGGAGAGCTTCTGTTGCTAGGGTTTCGTCGGTGTTCCAATCTCCCCCTCTATGCTCGACGCCCGCTACTTACGTTTTTATTTTTCCTTTTATTATTAAGTAAAAGCCAGAAAAAAAGGAGGATCAGGTCCACGAGTCTAAGGTGTGAGGAAGCCGGATTTGGACACCAATCTAATGTTGCGAGGATCTAGCTTTGATTAGTCAAACAAAAGTCTTAACCATATCAAATGTTTATTCAATCAAAAATTTCTTATCAAAAATAATTTAATTATCAGCTATTACCTAAAATGGTCATCCGACCAAATTTTATTGTAGGTAGGAATGTACACAAGGCAGGCATGTTGGTTCGATTTTTCGGGAAAGGGTCGTATTTGTCCTTATACTCTTTGAAAATGGTCATAGTTATCTTTATTTTATTTTTATTTTTTGATATATTTGTCCTTATCATTCAACTTTGAACACATATTTAACATCAGTTAAGTATCATGTCACCACTTGTATTGTCCTATGTGGCACTTGCATGGCTCCACATGTATATATTTTTATTATAATAAAAAATTTACTTTTTATTTTGTATTCTATTCGACCCATTTAGTAAAATTCGACTCAACCAATGTGAAGACCCATTAACCCTAACTTCAATATACATCTTCTTGCATCACTTTGTCCATCAATACGTCATCACTTTGCCCATCAAAACATCAGAGACAACTTAGATCGAAGGCTTCTTAGAGTAACAGAATTTCAAAACTTCTTAGAATTTTGGATTTAGGGTGTATAAATGTGGGTAGTGATTTTCCAACTGAACTTGAAAAGATGATCCTGTTGAAGTACTTGTATAGAAGTTTAGGAGAAAATGACTTTAATCCCATCTTCAATTGGCAGCATCCGTCAATCGAAAACTTTTGTTACAATGTGATTAAGAGGAGAAGTTGCAATACCTGATAGTTGTTGGAGTCTGATAAATTTGAGGCATTTGCATATAAACGATCATTCTTCTTTAGGTGCCTCTATAGAAATTTCGCTGAATCTGATAAACGACCTGCAAAATAAAAAAAAAATCTCAGGTTTTGGGTACTTGCAAAATTTTCTTCTGAAAAAATAAGCAGTCTTTGAAGTAAGGTTTCACACAATTCACCACAATGACATTTCTTCATCGAATTTCAACCACTATTAATACAATATCTAGAGTACAAAACTGGATTGTGCAATCTTAATAATCTAGAGTAGGGGCGGAGCTAGATTTTTGTCTAATGGGTGTCAAAATATAAGAAATAAAATCGTGTAGAAGCCAAGGAGTGTCAATATGTAATATATATACATAAAAAAAATAATTCTAACTACATAATGTAATTTTCCGACGAAGGGATGTCAATCGACACCTTTTAACTACACGTGGCTCCGCCAACGATCTAGAGTACAAAACTGAACAAAAATGTGAAGACCTCAATCGCATTGCTCAATGTTTTTCAAGTATAAATTGATCTTTTTTAATATTGGAGGCTAACATTTTGTTATCTGAGTTGTATCTATATCATCGATGTTTTGATGGATAAAGTGATGTAAGAGAATGTGTATTGGAGTTAAGGTTAATGGGTCTTCACATCATTTGGGTCGGATTTTAGTAAATGAGTCTGATAGAATACTAAATAGAAAGTAAAATATTTTAATTATAATAAAAATATATTCATGTAGGTGTCAATATAAGATAATTAAAGTGGTGATATGATATTTAATTGTTCAAGGGAAAATATGTGCCCAAAGTTTGATAGTAAGGACAAATATATCAAAAAAGTATAAGGAAGGATAAATATGACCCTTTTATAAGAGTACAAGGACAAATATAATCCTTTTCCGTTGATTTTTTATTAAAAAAAAATATTGGATCAATTATGTCATTTATTAATTGAGATAAGTGTCAAAAACACACCTAAGCTATTTTTTATTTGAGTTCATACCTAAACTATCACTTATTAGTTTGAGAAACACACCTAAGTGGCGTGTAATACACATTTTTTTCAGAAAAAACCTTGATACATGATATTCCACATCGATAAAATATTCACTTTGACAAAAATTAAATAATAAACTATTAATATTAATTAAAAATTAAAAATTAAAGTATATATTACTATCCCCAAATGATTTTATTTTTAAAAAAAAATTAACTTATTTTTCTTATCCCACTCAACCTCCCCCCCTTGACAATCCCCCATCCTTTTATTTTTATGATTTCTTTTATAATTTTTTTTAAAAAAAATCATACTTCACCCTCTCCCCCTCCCTCAAACCACCCACTCATTCCCCAAGATAAATTGATATTACTTTATTTTAAAAAAAAAAAAATTCTACCCCACCCCATTTAACCCTCCGCTCTTATTTTTTTATAACATTTTTCTCTTTTTATGTTAGATATGTACATATATTTTAATTTTTTTTCTAATTGTGTACCGAATATAACATAAATAATATTTTTTTTAAAGTCTGCGGCGGCAAGTAAGAAATACTTTCCTAAAAAGATATGTATATATCTAACACAAAACGAAAAAAAAAATGGAAGCGGAGGGTTAGGTGAAGTGGGGTAGAATTATTATTTTTTTAAATAAAATAATATCTAAATTATTATTTGACGGGGAGGGGGGGGGGGGGGGGAGTTGAAGTAAAACAAATTAAATACTTTTATAAAAGAATTTTAAACAAAAAAAACTAAAAAATGGGGGGGGGGGGGGGGGCGGGGAGTAAGTGATGGAGCGAGATAAGAAAAATATTTTACATTTTATTTTATAGAAAAAATATTATTTTTCTGGGATAATAATTCTTTACTTTAATTTTAACTAATACTAATAATTTATTTAATTTTTGTTGAGGTGGAATGTTTGTCCATGTGGAGTGTGATGTGACATTTTTTAAGAAAATAAAAGAGAGTGTGTAGTACACACACCATGGATAGAATGTAATAAAAGAGAGGGATGTGTTTTTCAAATTAATAAGTGATAATTTAAGCATGAAACTTTCACTCTCAATAATTTAGTTATGAAATTAAAAAAAAGATAGTTTAGATGTGTATTTTTGATACTTATGTCTTTATTAATTTTATACACACGATTACACATATTTCGATAGACATTTGTTAAAACAAATATAAAAAAAATGTAAATAAGTCAAATCTGAATAAATTTACACGAAATTGTTGTTCACTAATTCTTTTTGCTTTTTGTTTCTTTTCGTGTGAGAACAAAATTAATAAGATTTGGTTTTATTTTGATTATGTATTAAGTACTATGGTACATTTTCTTAAAAGAGTATTCAGTTTGTCTTTATAATTTTAGATCCTAATACCATCTCCAATCGCACTCTATTTTACTCTCCATTCTTTATATTTGGAGAGTAAAATAGAGATATGGGTCTCCAACCACTCTCTAAAAAACTCTCTATTCTTTATTTATAGAGAGATGAACAGTAGTTCTCCAATTTTCTCTATTTAACTTTTTCATTATTTTAATATTATTTCTACTATTTGTAACTAACATATTATTTTTCATATAAGGCTATTAATTAAATTTCTAATATTCGTAATTCTTTTTAAGTATAATACAATATTTAAAAAATATATTATTTAGTATATACTACTTTCATCCTAAATTAACAATGTTTTAAATATATTTTTTCAATTTTCATCACTTTAAGAGATAATTTGATATTATTATTGATTTTCACTATGAAGAATGCACAAAATTTAAATGATAAAATGAAAATTTTAATTTTAAAATACAATACATGACATAATAATTTAAATACAAGATAACAATATAATACATAGCATAAAGATTTTTAAAATCACAACAATAATTTAATAATCTAATAGGTCGTTTTCAGATTTAACAATATTCGAAAAAAAGATAGTGTATGATCTAGAGAATTGTTGTGTTTGTGATTGCGGTTGTGCTTGTTGATTTCTTTTTTCAATTTTCCGTAGCTATTCTTTAAAATTTAGAATAAAATATAATTTTATACTAAATAAAGAATTTTTTTTAAATAATAATTTTATATTACATGAAAATTATATAGAATGATTGTTTTGAAAAAAGAAAGAACGAGTTTATATTATGAAATAAGAAAATGAAATAGCAATAGAAATAATAATATAATATTGAGGAGAGAAAAAAATATTATTTTTTAGAGAGAAATAGAGAATTGAATTGGAGTTGTTGTCTGAAAAAATAGAGAATTATATATTTGGATTTGGGATCTCAATTTATATTTTGATTTAAAATTAGTACTTGTTTATCTATGTAAAGTTTTAATTTTAATTTTAAATCTTAAATTCTTTAAAAAGTAGAATACAAATTTTAATTTTAAATCTTAGATTCTTTAAAAAGTAGACTTTTGTATTGTAATTTTAATAATCTTAAAAAATATGAAATCTGACCCGTAAATTTATATGTTGTTAAAAATGATCCATTATTTTAGATTTTATGTACAAACATTGCATTTGTCAACGAGAATAGATTGTTCTTACAATGCAAATGATTATATTAGGAATAACTAGTTACTATTGTTTTTTTTTTTGAAGTGATGCATATTTTTTAAATTATGTGTATTTAAAAGCTTGTAATAATATATATATTTATAAATAAACAGTTACTTATAATTGAAACATGAAAATACCAATTAATTAATGTGAAGTCTTTAAGATATTTTGATACTTATATATAAAATACTATGATTCGTTTATCGGTAAGGCAGTGTAAAGTTAAAAATATTTTGATAGGAGTTGTTGTATTTATAAATTGGAAAAGGGTCATATTTGCCCTCGTACTCTTAAAAAAGGGTTATATTTACCCTTCGTCATACTTTTTTGATATATTTGCTCTTACCATCTAACTTTGGGTACATATTTGCCCTTATACAATTAACTTATCATGTCACCATTTTTATTAATCCACGTGGCGCCTACATGGCTCCATGTGTATATACTTTTATTATAATTAAATTAAAAAATATCTTTTTATTTAGTATTATATCCGACCCATTTAGTGAAATCCGACCCAACTAATGTGAAAATCCATCAGCCCTAATTTCATTACCCATTAATCCTAATTTTATACCCATCATCTTGGGTCATATTAGATGAACGGTTCATATAGTAAGAAAAGGCATTCATGTCTTGATTGAGAGAGAAAGATCCAACAATAGGTAAGATTTCTATCCTTAAATCATCTCTTTATCTTTTTTATATAGTATTAGCTACTGCTAATTAAAAATCCACAAAAGAACAAACAAAAATCAAAATCCAAATCGAAGAACATTTCTTTTCCAAAATTTCATTAGAAAAATGTCAGAGGTAAGGGAGGCAAAGGATTGGGCAAAGGAGGAGCCAAGAGGCACATGAAAGTGTTGAGAGTCAATATACAGGGAATTACAAAGCCAGCTATTCGAAGACTCGCTTGTAGAGGTGGTGTGAAGTGTATTTCTGGGTTGATTTACGAAGAAACTCGTGGGGTTCTTAAGATATGCATTATCTATGTTTTCATGGGTAAAGTGACGTGAGAGAATGGGTACGGGTATCGGGTTAATGGGTCTTCACATTGGTTGAGTCAGGTTTTACTAAATGGGTCAGATATAATACTGAATAAAAACTATTTTTTTTATTATAATAAAAGTATATACACATGGAGCCATGTAAGCGTCGCCACGTAGACTAATAAAAATGGTGACATGATAAGTGAACTGTATAAAGACAAATATGTACCCAAAGTTAGATGGTAAGAGCAAATGTATCAAAAAAATATGACGAAGGATAAATATGACAATTTTCTAAGAGTACAAGGGCAAATATGACCCTTTTCTGTTTATAAATATAAATTAGAAGATTTTCATGTTTTTATAAAAAATAAAAATAAAAAAATGCAATTTTTAAAATTAAAACTATATGTAAATAATAAAATAAAAAATTAATTTGGATGAGAAATGAGATTTGTGTTTTCATTTTATTGGTGGGCAGCAAAGAAAGGACAATAGCGTAAAAAGGCACATTAGCAATTCAAACCCGTGGAAAGCCCTCTCTTCATCTCCTATTCATGTAAGCATAAAGCACTTGTTCAATTGAATTTCTCAGATCTGAGCGACAGTTCAGCGCAACTCATACAACTTCAAACAAGGAGCTTTCATGGTACATTATACTAATCTCTTTCATTTGTGAGAGTTTTGGTTTTGTTACTACTGATATATTATTATGTAAATTGATGTGTTTTAGGGTAAACTGAACTCTCAGAAACATAAATCCATCCAAAACGGTGCTTCTTTCAATTTCCTCGACTCTTATCTCATTTTTAGTTTTACTTTTTTTCCCCTAAAAAAAAAAGGGCTTATTTGAAGCTGCTTTATCTACAGGTGGAGTTAGAGAACTTAAGATTTACGAAGAGGCAGATAAGATAAAATTCCAATGCCGTGATTCTCTCAGCAGTCGGTGCAAGTAAGCCTACTAGCTACTGGTCTTGTATTAAATGATTTACCCTTCGGTTTCTCGATAGCATATACCGAATATCAGCCATGGTTTGTTTTGTTCGGTTCATTGGTGGGGACGGGTACCTAATATGTTGGGTCCCTGCTTTAAAAAAAAGAGAGTCTATTTTCCGAATTACAAAATTGCATCACATTTGAAACTTTTGTGGAATGCAAACTATATATACAGACTCTAAACTCATTAAACAGTGGTTTCATCTATTAATCTACCTAAAAAAAATTTAAAGTTAGACATTTCTTAAATTGGCTCAATGGTTGAGCAGATAGGATCCAAAATTTTTGATACAGCAAAAATATATGGTTCTGAGCCTGCTATGAAAAAAGCATTAAGAGCTTAAAACGAGCATTTTCTTATTTGAGAATCTGTTTCCTCCATTGAAATGACAAAAAATCAGTATTTCGGTCAAACTGAAATACCAAAATCTTAAAGCCAAAAACTGAAGTTTTAAAAAACCAATACTTTAAGATTGACTGAAGAAAATTGATTTGGTTTGGTCCAATTTTTCAGGTTTTATGCCCACCTTTACCATTAGTACTTGAAAGCCAACAAAAAGAATTATCTTTTTTGTTTTTACGTATATGTGACCATCTCATGTTCTTAGGGGAAAGTCTGGTGTGCTTAGCATGAGTGATGTGCAGACCAGTCAGAAGAGCTTGAAGGTTGGTCCTATTTCGTTTCCTTTTTTATTTTTTGTTAATAAGTTGCATATCTAGGCAGATGGATTATATATTTTGTTAGTAATTCACATGTATTTTATCTCGTAGTTCACAATTTTCACAACCATTCAAGGAACACATCCAAAAACCACACATCTTATTTAAAGTGTTATGATTTTGTTATGAAAAAACCAATAACTTAGTGATTTTTGTTAAATAACAACACCTCTGGTAAAAGACTACTGTGGTGACAATTGATTTTTTAAAAAAGGTACTGTGGTGACATATGGTGATAGATTGCGGTCCTCATAAAATGCACCTATAGCCTAGACGCCTGTCTTGTCAAGGCTCACTGGTCACAATTAAGCACTGGAACTAGATACAAAACAAGCTGAGTGTTTTGCCTCGCTTAGGCAGTGCTTCAGTTCCGTCACTGAGACACTAAGATGTGTGTCTTATCACCATGTGCCTTAACTGGAAATGTGAAGCACTGAACATATATATTTCTCTATGATTTTCCAAATTCCTTTTTTCCTATAGTTTTCTTATTTGTTTATAGTTGTCATTCTTGAATAGTGGAATTACATGTATATCTTCTATTTCTATTTGTGCCATTTTCACTTTATCCGCTGTTTGAGCATAAAGCCTCAACACTTGTGCACTTCTTTTTTCTCGCGATTCTCCTTTGATAATATTGCTAAGGATTGGTTCGAGTTCCACACAAGGTTCTATAGTTAATAGTAAGTGTTGGCATTAAAACAAACCACCTTACTTATTTAGACTTCTCTAAGTGTGCATAGGAATTCACCTCTCTGTACTTTGTATTTTGATGCATCTGACAGTGCATAAGTCATAGATTATATTGTATCCTGTGAGTGTTATGCCTAAACTCGTTAACAGATTTCATGTGATGGTAAAATAAATCAATTCATCATACCTCAAAATCTTGATTTCTTACTTTCTTTTTGTCCATCCATCTTCATTTTTTCAACAGAGTGATATTAAGAACGAAGAGAAGATAAAAGAAAAATGCATCACTTCTGGTAAGTTCAGGGAATTTGTTTGGTAAAGTTACTAATTTTCATGTTTCAGAACCGTTCTCAGTATGCACTCATTGTATTTGCAGTTAAGATATTTGTCAAAAGAAAAGTATTGACTGATATCAGCAATATCAGGGGCAACTCTTTGAGAACCAAATCATATAATAGTTCCAAACTGGTGTAAGTGATTAATTTACATCCTGTCAAGTCTCACCTGACAGAGGTTTTCTTGTGTTTTGTGTTGTAGTCCTTAGTTATACTTTTACAGGAAAGTTGTGATAGGGCAAACTAAAATTCTTATGGATTTATATGCTTTCAGCAAATGGGAATCTGTGAATGGTTCTCCTAGTTCATTTTTTCTGTTCTCACATTAGATCTGGATATGAAATGGCAATGATGCTTCTTCAGGAGGCCACTGTAAGCATGCACACAACTGTGGTTAACGAGTCAGCAGACACCATGCAATGAGATAAAAGGTTTATGACATGATGATTAGTGTGTATGGAGTAATTTTTGTGAGGTAAATTGTATCCGTCATTTTGGAATCGTTGAGAGAAGAAAAGAAAATACATTGGCTTCATGCGGCATGTCTAATTTCTTTTTTTGATGAAGTAAATAATTGTATTAATAATGGGGAAATCCCATGTATACAAGTAGTCTAAAATATAGTATTCTTCCCAATGGAAGACACCCAATCTTCTAAACATGCTGGAACCTCATAATTACACCAAAAAGAAACTAGAAATGAAAGGGTATTTATAAAGTGTTCATAGGCACTCTATGTTGTCAAAAGATCTCGTGTTTGTTTCCTTCGATAGGACCCACATGAATTCTAGTGGCAACATCCCATGGTCTCGATTTTTGCCTCCACCCAAGAGGTTGGCTCCAAAATTTTGTCAAGTCTTGATCTTAATTTTCAGTTCTCCGCCTTATCCTCATGAAATATATCTTATTAAAGGAAGACCAATAAGAAAATGGTTATCAATGAACTTCGAGAACTCCTAGTTGCACTTGACATCTACAACCCATCCTTTCCTTTGTGAGCCCAATAGTATTTGAGTTCCCCCTCTAACATCCATGAACTATCTCATTCCATATAAAAGTGGACTACTCCCAAAATGTCTCCTTCGACTCCTCCCACTAGCTCATATACTCCCTTAAGGCCCCAAACATCCCCTGTTCCCATGTTTTTAATGCAAGATGTTATTATGAATTCTCATTTTCTTACCTCTGTTACTTCCAACTTTCTCTCTTCCAGCAGAAGTTGTATGACCTTGACATTCTCATGAGTCAAACAACCTCCTACCTGACCCACCTTATCCCCAACACACTTCTTGCAATAAATACTGATATAACCATCATTTTAGTTTTCTATAAGCATTGTAAGTTTGACCCTCATTCCTCTCATATTCCAAGATATAGTGTAAGATCCATAAACTGTCATTTTATCCTTCCTACCGTTTTAATAATGACCTTTTTATTTAGGTCATTCATTCCTCTTATGTTCCAAGATATAATTTTACGATCCATTTTTATCCTTGCCCCCATATCGCCTCTCCATCCTTCCCTTCTTCCCCCTTATACCTTCTCTCATGCACCACATTGTTACCTCTTCGTGAGGTTCCACCACCTCATTTCCCTCCCACCATCCTATTCTTGTTTCCATATCGTTTGCTCTTCTAAACTCCTGTTCAGTGTCATTTAAAAGTTCTATGACTTTGTCCTCATTTCCCTTAAACAAATCACCTTACTATTCTTGTTTCTCAGTACTGTCTTCCCCTATTCGTATAATTTTGTGTTCCCATCAAGGCTGCATCATTGATTCACTCCCTTTGACCCAACTAGTCCCATCTTGATCAATAACAACACCACTAAAGTTATGCTCCTTGATTTTCGACTTGGCTAGAGATTAGCCCACAGATTCTTCGTCCAACGTACACATGCAGTTTATTTGCCATTCTTCCCTTTGTGTTTTAGCTGACCACTTCAACCTATTCTCCATGCCAATAACCTTATCCAATGGTATTTTCATGTTTTTGTCATACTTTTCACATTCTTCATCTACTTCAGTTTCGATTTTGGAGTGCCTCTCAACCCTATACAAACCCGCAGTTCTTCCTCCCTCTCTCACACACTACTTCCCTCCCTCTCTCCCTCTCCTCGTACTCCTTTCTTCCGCCCCTTCCTATTCAACAGGAAAGGCCTCAGTGTGTGGCTCTTTAATTTGGTTTGTTCTTTGCAAGGTTAATGCACACTTAATAAGATCTTCCTAAAAACGTTAGATTAATTCATCTTGCTCTTGTGATAATAGTGTTATTCTTCTTTCTTAGCATTTTCCTTTCTTGTTTTCTTTTTCTTTTGGCCCCAAAACTGTAATCCTGGACTTCTTTGATTAATCATTGTAGTCAATGTAGGAATATCAAAAATATTATAATTTGAACTTTCTGTGGTTTATAATCTCTAATCGCTTCCACTTGGTTGAGCTTAGTTTGGCATGATCTGATTCCATCTACTGATATTTTGATGCTTTACTTTCATTTTTGTTTGTGATTCATGATGACTATCTTTTCCTCTTTTAGATCTTTTATGTCCCTAGATGCTTAAATTATCTTAACACAATTGTGTAATATGTGCTTATACTTGCCTTTAGGGATTCAAATGATAAATGGTCAAGAATAGCAAACAATTCATCAAGAAACTTTATCATGGTATGCAAACATAACAATATTTTATATGAACTTTTTATTTCTTGTTTAGCCATTTGATGTCTTCTTCTAATCATCAAGTTTTAAAAATTTAGTCATGTAGGGAAAGTAGTTTATGACGGGATTCTTTATCTATATTTGTAATTTTATTTAAACAATAATAGGAAATAAAAAGGAGTCATCCACGATGTGGCTTTTCATCAGGAATCGACATTGAGCCATTTTGCATTTATCCTAGTTATTGATGAGCTTATTTGCTTTATATGGGATGAGGTCCCATGGTGTAAGTTATTTATAAATGATATTGTGTTAATTGAAGAAAGTAACAAAGGTATAAACCAAAAGTTTGAACTATGGAGAAACACTCAATAGAGTAAGGATTTTAGAACTAGTAAAAGTTAGATTAAATATATGCATTGCAATTAGCTAGCATAAGAAAGATTAAGTTGAGGTGACAATAGATGAGTTGTGGTGCATATACAAACAATTTATATATCTAGAGTCGATGGTTCAAGTGAAACATATGATAGATAGATGCTACACATAATCAAAATAGGATGGCTAAACAGTTGAAAAACCAACAATGTTGTATGATAGTGAATACTTGGTCTTTGAAGTCTAGCATATCCACAATTTGAGTGTTCTAGAGATGTGGATGCTAAGATGGATATGTAATCGTACAAGATTAAAAATGATCATATTCGACAAAAAGTGCAAGTAGCACACAGAGGATAAAATGAGAGAATGTCTCCTAGATGGATGTCTTGTCCTATGCTGACCTCCAGATGCACCGGTCATGGGTGTGAAACCATGACAAGTACAGTTGTTAATAGTGTAGGCTTAAATCACATGGAAGGAAGTTGTCCCGAATGTCTTTTAGTCTCTTGGAATCCAAGTAGACCTTGCGAGGAACGTAAAGAAATGGAAGAAAAACATCAATATAGGCAATACCAATTTGTTACGAATAAGTTTGAGACATGCTAGTACACTTACTCATTTTTTTCCATAATCGTGGTGTTTGGGCCAGGTTGCGCGCACATCAACTAATTCCATGGTGTACCTTCTATCTCTATCAACATAGATACTGGGTAGCTCTGTCCACAAAGGCTTGGATAGATGGGAGGAAATCACCTAGTGCCTTCGCTGGATTTGAACTTGACACGTCATGTGTGAGAGTGGGTTACAATCCCACATTGGTTGTGGACTGGACTAGTGACCCTTATAAGGACTTAGGAAAATCTCCCCTTATGAGCTAGCTTTTGGGGTTGAGACCAAGTTAGGCCCAAGGGACATATCTTACTTGGTGTCAAAGCCATGTCCATCCGTGTCTGGCCCATGTTAGATTGTCCACGCTTCAGTTGACGGGTTGGGCATGTGGTATTTGAGTGTCTTAGAGTCTCATATTGGTTGGGGGTGGACTAGTGGTCTCCTTATATGGACTTGGGCAAACCTCCCTCATGACCTAGATTTTGGGGTTGAGTTTCGCCTAAGGGCCTTATCAAAGTTCTTAACCCACTTCATTGGCCATTATACCACAACTTTTTTTGCTAGTACATAATTTACGTCCAATGTCTTCGAGGAGTCCTTTAGTCTAGCTAAGAAATTTATATATGGTAGAAAATATAGAGAACTTCTAGTATTAGAGAGGCTAACATTCATATAGCCAGCTCCAACTTGCTTGGAATTAAGTGCATATTGTTATTTTTGTTGTATCTGAAGGACACAAATTTTGTTTCTGGTCCTTCGGGAAGTGAGGGTCTGAACTTTTGATGTTGTTGAACAAGAACCCTATCATCATCTCCTTATCTTTTCTTTGCTTTTGATAATAGCTATGGCTAGTAAGACATGAACAAAACTTTGTTGTTAGGATCTCTTTATGCACATTTATTTCTGTGACTATGAGACCTATCTCAAGTGGTAAGGTCTAGACTCTAGCCCCACCAACCCAAACCTCTTGAGATTACTCCCCTTAAAATTAACTGTGTAGTTATTGATTTTGTGTATATGGGTAATTTTATTATTTGCAGTTTGAACTTGTAATCATAATATTGTAGCAGACATAAGCTGGTCCTGGTGAGTGGTGATATTACAGCATCTAAACAATTAAACCATTTTTGTTTAAGACATTCTCCATTAAGGGCAGAAATGCAGAAGAACGGTGTAGTCTTTCACTGGAGAAGAGCACAAAGTCTAAGTAGGTGTAAATGCTTACCATTTTTAAAAAAAGTCTTAAGTAGATGTAAAAAAAATCGATTTGAACCTATCTATGCTTGTGATTTGTGAATATCACATGTCTATCTTTTTCTTTAACCTGCTTGTGATGATCTCTAAAAAGGTAATTAGGTATTTTGGTATCACTAATTTTTTCTGCTCAGGTTCTTGTGATTTTTCTTAGCTTGCACTAGGTGCTGAATAGATTGTTGTTTTTTCGTACAAACTAGGGAAATGTGAGGACAAACTTGAATGGAGCTACTGGTGACGAGGAAATCTCGACACGGGGTGAGAATTTTGTCCCAAAAGGATAAAGAAAAAGAATTGTCTGTCACAAAATAATGTGTTGCCTTTTTGTGTATGGGTAGCACCATTCAAAGATACAAAAGCCTCCTTTGAAGGACCTAAGACCAAAATTCAAGGCCGTAAATCAGTTACCATTGGAATCAGGTATTTTGGCATCTTAAACATAGTTATATATGCTCTGGCTTCCATGATGAAAGTAATATTAACTCTCTGTAGTTGTATAAGTTTTATCCCTTTCTGTTTGATTTATTGAGGCCAACTAGAAGGAATGCTCTACCGCCATCAAGGTGTTTAGCTTGTTCCATTTATCTTTCATTAATGTTTTCTTAGCTCATTACTTGACACATTTGTGTTATTTTCATGAAGGAGGTCTTTACCGATACTACAGCAGGTGAACGTTGATGATACAAACAATAAAGAGAAGGTTGTTGTTACATATTTATACTTTTGACTCAATCATGTGCTGCGAGGTTTGGCATAAGAAAAAAGTCTTGTCAATGTAAACTGGTTTAGTCTTTCACCGGAAAAGAGTGAGAAGGTTAAGTAAATTTAAGAAGACTGTTTGAACTTGTCTAAGTTTGTGACTATCAGGCAACCCTCTTTCTCTTTTTAACCTGCTTGTGATGATAGATCTTTAAAAAAGATGCTTAGGTATTTGAAGTGTTAATTTTTTATGCTTAGGTTCTTATCTTTCTTAGATAGCAGTAGGTGCTGAAAAGATTGTTTTTTTTTGTTTGTAAAAAATAGGGAAACTTGAGGCGACACCTGAGTGGAGTTACTGGTGTCAAGCAAATTTTGACAGAGGGTGAGAATTTTTCCACTAATAGGATAAAGAAAAATAATTGTCAGTTACAAAATAATGTGTTTCCTTTGTGTATGGGTAGCACCATTCAAAGCTATGAAAGCCCCCTTTGATGGGCCAAAGACAAAAACTCAAGGCCGTAAATCAGTTACCATTGGAATCAGGTATTTTGGTATCTTCAACATAGTTATATGTGCCCTGACTTCTATGATGAAATTACTATTAACTGTCTATAGTTGTATTAAAGTTTAATCCTTTCTGTTTGGTTTATTGAGGACAACTGGAAGGAATGCTCTACCGCCATCAAGGTTTTTAAAATCTCCCGTATATATTTCATTAACGTTTTCTAACCTCATGACTTGCCTTTTACTTGACACATTTATGTTATTTTCATGAAGGAGATCTTTACCAGTACCAGTGCAGGTGAACACCAAGGGTACCCACAATAAAGCGAAGGTTGTCATTAAATATTTATACTTTTGTCTTAAGTTTTTGTCATGCGCTGCTAGACTGGAATCTTTGGCATCAGAAAAATGTTTTCTTAATGTAAAAATTGTGTACTTGTTCAGGAAAATTCCAAAGAGTTGGAGAAAGGCAAAGGAATAAATGGTGTTCCAGGTTAGATGCTCTACTTTGAGTATGTGATTTTCAGTAACATTAACTACCATAACTTCACTGATGAATGCTATGCTTCCTATCTATTTTCAGTTTCGGCAAAGCTTAAGGCCGCAGGGGATGTTTTACCACAGCTGAGCAACCACAACAACATCCGGAGTAATCGAGTTAGTGATGCCTCGGCAAGAATGTAAGTTCTTTTACTGATCAACTTCCTATACAACTTAATTTTTTTACCATTATTAGTTTGGACTTGAATGTGATGTTAGTCCACCAAAATCCATATATGAAAGAGATGCTCAAGTTTCAGCAGAAAAAATAATCTTCTTCTATCTCAACTTGTATCTAAGCTTTTCTGGTTGCACTTTACTATTTTTCTGGTGAAGAATTGGAAATCTGTCTATAGCATGTACCATGTGAGGTATATGTGCTTCAAGAAGAGAAGATGGGGAAGGGGAACAAAATAAGTACTTTGCTGAAAAGGTCTGAAGCAGCAAGTAATATACTCTTTAAGGGAGGCATCATGTCTCTAGGAAATCATGAAGCCAATACATATTTTGGTGATGCATATACTATTTGAGCAATTAAATAATTAATATGAGCATGTATGCCAAACTTCTCATACAGTTATGGGGAGATTATTATGCAAGGATAGTTTATACGCTGATTAAAAATGAAGAAATTGTTATGTTGTGATCGATAATGAAGAATTGTTATTCATGAATTACTTTAAAAGGTTTTTGTTCTTGTCTTTAAGTAGTTTAATCCTCAGATTGCTAATACATGTATTCTTTTTTGGCATTCTATCCCTCATAAATTTCATGAACTATACCACCAAGACTCACACAAAATAGCAATTCAAAAAAAGGGGTGTAAACTCTTGATTAAACACATATACTATCTAGCCATCAGTAGTGTAGGAAGGGTCCTAAGGGTTGCAAGTGAAGCTATTTGCTTTTACAGAATCGCTTAGCAAAAGAACAAAGTTGATTATTTGCTAAATCTAAAGCTTAAACTTGTCGAGCTGGAAATACAAGTAACACAATTACAATTAAGTTAAAATTGATAATACAAAAGAACCGACTGCTTGCTCTTACTCTGGTGACTATAAGTCTATAATACTGTGCTCTATTTGTTAATTTCTCTGCAGCAACATTTTTCATATTACTTCGTTTCAAAAAGAATGGCCTAGTTTGACTTGGAACGGAGTTTAAGAAAAGAAAGAAACTTTTTAATCTTGTGGTTCTAAATTAAAGTTATGTCAAATGTACCAAAATGTCCTTTAATCTTGTGGCCTTAAACATGCCAGGTGGAAAGTTGAAGTTAAAGTGTTGACAAAAAAGGAAAGGGGTCATTCTTTTTGAAACAGACTAAAAAGGAAATGAGGCCATTCTTTTTTAAACAGAGGGAGTAACATACTAGTGCTTAAAATTCTGTCTTGCTCCTTAAAGATTATAGTACTTTGCTGGTTGAGCTCTTAGGTAAATGTTGTAAATTGTAAATTTTATTGATTAAAGCCCTTTGAGTAAGAAGTATAGGTTAATAAGGCATGGTTTCTCAAGTCATCATAGGTTGAGGTATGAGCTTGCCGTTTTTTAATTGAATTGGAATAAATGACGCTATGTTCTTAATTACTTTGTGGCGTATCTCTCATCAGGGCTCCGAAGGGTCATGCTAAGGTGGAAATTGGAGCATTAAGAAAAAAATCAGTCAAGGTAAATGGTGCATTTGTCATGTTTCACCCTCTTCTCCTTCCTCTATCTCTAGCAGGAAATGATACCATGAATAGTAAATTGTGTTCATCATTGTTGAATACCGTCTGGAATGCCAAATTTTGCAATCCAACAAAAATAATTATCCTTCTCTTTTGCATTTTAGTAGCTACTTTTCCATGCTCTAACTTTAGAAAGAGTGTGACTCCATTAATCTTTTTGTAGCAATTTTACCATTTATATCTTTCAAAATTTACTTTAACTTAAGAAATTAATAATACTTTCATTTTGTTGTATATGACCTTATTGGAAGGGCATGGATAAGAAGTTATTTGCCTTGTCCATTATATTAGTAGTTCTGGAAGAAAATATTAGGTCTCGAATTGCAAGTTCCTCCTGTTGGAACAAAGCAATTTTTCATATTAGATCAAATTGTCCGGACTTAAGTGGTTTCCTTTTCTTATCCAATATATCAATCATTATAATACAAAGTTATATATAACTTATTTTATTTTCTATAGTAGTACTTTTAGTTTGTAGTATCACGTTAAATTTCTTAGTAAAACAAGTGGAGGCAATTATTTCAAAATAACTACTGGAGCTTTTGACTCTCAAAGTCCAATTGCTGATGTCTGTTTCCATAGGATAATCTCATTTCTTTGTGTTCTCTTGGATGTTCCAGACAGTTCTGAAAAGTACTGCCAGCGGTCTCAATTCACAAACATTTTCAAAGTCAAACTCCATGTCAAATTTGCACAAATGCACCTCTCGAGTTGCAATTCCATATAAAAGGCTGGAGGATGTTAGTACCTCTTCCCTGTCAAAATATGCAACATCAGATATTTCAGCTGAGCAACTTCATCAAAAGGAAGTTGCTTCTAGTAGTAATGGCAGCTTAGATACACCTGAATGTTCAATTGCCAGGAGGAAATCTGATCGTACGAAGTCTTTTACGTGTTTACTGATGGCAAGGTCAAAGGTTGGTGTAAAATCTATGTTCTTTCAGATCATTCATTTCTTCTGTTCTCTTTTTATCCATATTAGACTGCTGACATGAGAGTGGACAGCTTCTCAAGGAGCAACGTGGAAGTGTTAAGCTGGAAAATTTGTCAAACATTTACGATAATTGCAATCATCTTGAAGTTACTGAATATGTTGATGACATCTATCTGTATTATTGGGTTATAGAGGTGAGCTAATAATATACTTTCATCTGTCTCATTTGAACTAACAACACAAGTTTCCCTCTATTCTTCCAAAGAAAGACATGTTTTTTGTATTTTTGACCTCCAATTGCTTAAGCTGATTCTTACTGCAGACTCAGAATCAGCCTATCAAAAACTACATTGATATTCAGAAGGAAATAACACCCCAAATGCGTGGCATATTGATCAACTGGCTTATTGAAGTATGTCTTGGTTATTCTGCATCTATGCATTTTCGTTTTGCTTGTGCATACTTCCTTGATATCACTTTCAGGGTTTTACTTGTCTCGTCTAGGTTCATTTGAAATTTGATTTGATGCAAGAAGCTCTATTTCTTATGGTTACACTACTGGACTACTACTTATCATTAGTGAGGGTCAAGAAGAATGATCTGCAGCTAGTTGGCCTTACTTCACTGTTTTTGGCATCAAAATATGAAGACCTTTGGCATCCGAGGGTAAATGTTTATGCATTTACTTCTTTATAGGATTTCTCTTTAGGTATATCAAGGAGTTAATTGCGATCAATATGTGGCTCAAATGTTTTCTATGAATAACACATTTAGTAGGTAACGTTCTGATTGAAATATGTAACTGCTCTTTCACCTCAAAATTCCAATTGCTACAGATCATGGACTTACTAAGCATCTCTGGAGAGTCATATACTAGAGATCAAATGCTGGAAATGGTGAGCATGCATCTTCTTTAGTTTCAACATTTTTGTGATTTTCTTTTCTTCTTTTTTTTTTTTTTTGGAGGGGGGGGGGAGTCTATTGTAACATGGGCTTTTAGCTATGTTGCTGCACCCGTTGACATTTGTTGTGAAGAGTTCGAGCAGCATAGGCTTTTAGTGGTATTTGACAGTGTTGTCAAGATAGGGGGGTAAGGTCTGCGTACACTCTACCCTCCACTTGTGGGATTACACTAGGTTTGTTGTTATTGTCATTTGACAGTTTTGCACATCTTCTTTTACAGGAGAAGGATATCTTAAGGAAATTGAAGTTTCGCCTTAATGCAGCAACTCCTTATGTCTTCATGCTAAGGCTTCTTAAGGCTGCTCAAGCAGACACAAGGGTAGGGAAAAACTTTTAGAATGAGTAATAACAGAATTCCCTCCTCTCAAGTTGGTGATCAGTTCAATGTCAATCATATTTGAAAATGGACAGATTCCCCCACCCCTGGCTAGCTTTTCCTCAAATCCCAGTTAATATTTCTGCATATGTGCTGAATGTTATTCGGGTGACCTATAAATTTCCTCAATCAAGCAACTAACATGTTTCTAAATTTATGAAAATCTTCTGCTAGTTTGAACATTTGGCCTTTTACCTCATCGAGCTGTGCTTGGTTGAATATGAGGCTTTGAACTACAAGCCATCTATGCTTTGTGCATCAGCTATTTATGTGGCAAGATGTACGATGCAAGTGATGCCAGCCTGGACACCACTGCTGGGAGTGCATGCACGTTACCAAGAATCCCAACTCAGGCAAATTTCTGCATAGTATTTGTGGCTCTTTTCTCTTTGCTCGTTGTCATCTACTGATACATAAATTCTTTGAATGTTCAGACAGTGTGCGGAAATGATCTTGCGGTTTCACAAATCTGCAACAACTGCCTTGCTGAAAGTCACACATGAGAAATATATGTGTTCCAGCAACAGCAAAGTTGCATCAATAAGACCTTTGGAGAGTCTCCCTTAAGACTATATGAATTGTAGGGACATTTCTTTGAAATCTAAGCTGCAAATGAAATGTTGAGACTCGATTCTTGTGCGTTGAAAAGAAAGGATTGATTGCTTATGCAATCCCTCTGTTATATCTGCTGATTTTAGTAGTGCAAGTACATCTCTTTCTGATTTCATTTTTTTTTTTTTTGAAATTATAGATCTTCAGCATATGCAATCCTTCCATTCTGTTCGTCTAAGTCAAAAAGCACACATTTTACACGGAAGAGCATTATGTATTCATTTTGTCATAATTTTGTGAGATAGTGGTATATCTCAGTAGATGGGCATTTGTCGACTTGCGTGATTTCAATACGACAATATTGTATTCAAGTGCAAAAATGTTATTGAATAACTGAAATCACTAATTCAATAATTACTCCCATCTTTGTGGTAGAACTGGCCAACCCCACCCATAGAAGTGCAAAACCAAGATAATTTTGAAGCAGGAGATTGTGCAATGTCAATATTTGTCTTCGTAATTGAGATGAATGCTGGTGTGATTTTTACTATTGGAGAAAACGGAAACGGTCCCATCCACTCTGCCATCTCGTTTTTTGTTTGGATTTTTACAAAATTGCTCACAAACTCCATATTTTTGCGGGTTAAAACTTGTATAATCGTGTAGAAGTGTGTGTAAATACATTTTGTACGTTATTAGACATTTTTATGCAAATTTGATAAAAGTGTATAATATTAAAATTATAAACCAAATATATAGATACTAATGTATGCATGTTTCACCACCATTGAGGACCTGTTAGAGAATAGGAAAATGTAGCTGTGGAAATCAGTATGAGTAGGTGTTATCTATGGACAAGTAAGCAAGAAATCTTGAACAAGGGAGGGAGTTTGGTTATCCAAAGAGACCTTGACAGAATGATAGAACTGAAGGAGGAGACGAAAATGAAGATGGCCAATGAAAATGTAGGTTTAGGACTTGGGAGTGGCAGGAGAAGTAGTGACCAAGTCCAAAATGGAAGCAGCTCTTCTGAGTTGCGGAGATAAACTGAAGCTAAGTGATCAACTTCGTGCTCACAGATTGTGTCAAATGGATCCAACTTATAGGTGGAAGTACCCATGAAAGCCTTGCTTCCCAAGGACGGGAGGGACAAGTACAGCTATCAAGTTCCATCAAATCAAGATGACATGCTCGAAATCAGTAGCAGACATATGCTGAAGTGTCCGTGTTCACACACCACAGAGTATGCATAGTAACACCAAAAAATTACAAGAAAGGTCATGATATTAACCTGTTTGCACTATAAAACAGAAATGGTTGTGGATGCACTGGCTAAGGAGAGCACGAAATCTAAGGGGTTGAGACCTCTTAATTGTAATCAGTAATTAGTTTTGAATCCCCAAGGTAGTTAAGAGTTATAGGTTCATGAATAATTGCCTTCACAGTATTGGCCATCCCCATTGAACTGAAACCATCGTCCTTGATGTAAAATTGATGCAACACTTTGCTCATTTTCCAAAACAAATCCTTGCAAGCACTTGGAACTACGCTGCCCTCTCTTTGCAAAACCAATTTCAGGAGTTCTTTCCTTTGCATTTCAACTCTGTGACTCAATCCTTCAATGGCTGCTTCCTCACTTATTCTGCCATTTCCATGAGTGACGCTCAAGGTTACAGCATTTAGTTTTCCATCCTTCGACTCTCTCTGCAAAAAAATAAATTAAGAGGTCAAGAAACTTAGGGAATGACGAACCAGCACAGGATTTTTTTAGTGCAAAATGATTAAGCATGTATATACCTCAAAACTCCTGATATCATTAAGAAGACGTCCGCAAGTGCTCACTAACTTGAATAAACTGTGGTATTCAGGATGTTTCACAACATCATCTGGGAGTTTGGGCCCAACAAAATAAAGTGCCGGAAGGACAATTGGTCCTAGGGCAAATGATACATAACCGTTGGCCATATATTTGTCCAATGTTGGCACCGACATATCTCTAGCCCATTCAGCTTCTCTTAACATAGCATTCAGTAGATTCAACCACTGCAAACATAATTTTATCTTAACTCATAAATAAATAATAATAAAAAAATCAACTGCAAGAATTTTCTACTTGATTTTCCAAACACAAATTGAAATTAGACATAAGCACTTGTAAACAAACGATATTGTGTGAATCTTCAGATATAGAAAGGACCCAATAGCTCTCATTGCAGAGGGATATTGTTTATGTGACAGAAAGAGCATCTTGAAGTCGACCCTATATGGTAACTTATGGTGATAGTAGAACTGCTGTCAACGAAATCTGGATGATGCATGGTTGAAGGTAAATATGCTCTGAACAGCAAGGCAGCTATGCCAAAGGTACAGTAACCGTGTATGCCTAACAAACACATCATCAAAGAATTCTCTTCCCAGCACGAGTAGTGGGGCATTTAGAAAATAGAATAAAGCATGACTAATAGATTAATGAAGGTCCACTTCTTAAGCTCACTGCTGAAGAGAAGGGGTTGATGCCATCATGTTATAAATGCAATAGGTGGTATTAGTCTGGGAAAGTTATAAAGGCCAACAAAAGTTATCCTTGAATACATATGTTGTTGAATTCATGAGTCGGACCAAGTTTTACAAGTTGACAACCAGTCAGGTAAAATTGTAAATGTTAAGGGAAGCGAAGTCTACTGAAGAAAGATGATACTGCATTAAGTGGCATACTTTCATCTTTCACACTGCTTCTTCTAGCAGTTTTTTCTTAGGCCTAACCACATCAACCTCCCTTTTACATACTCAAAGTCCAGGAGATCTCCCTCTAAGTTAAAATTTGCAATAACCTCCCTCCTACTACAATTTTCATTGTGAAATTCCACGTACGTTGGTAAAGAGTTGGACTGACGGTCATACCAACTCTTTTTTTAAAATATTTCAAAAAAAGAGTTGGTTTGACCGTTGGATTTGAGTAATCGGACCAACCACTTCAAAATACCCAGTTGTCCTTATTTAATCTTTATATCCCATTCGATTAACTCTGCCATTTATTTTGAAAAATAGTACCTTGGGATCAGCTCATCGTGTCAGATGCATTTGATTCATGAGTCATGACAGATTATAAACATAATGAACAGGAAATATTTAAAATATACATTCTTAAAACTACACAAAACAGGACTACTTATTAAGAAATCATACATTTGTGAAAACATATGTATATTTATAACTTACTTTATGAAATAGTTATTCAGGTGGTAAATCAAATATGCAAGTGTTAAAGAGTCTTTTTCTCTATTTATACACTCCTCTAAAGATTACTCCGTCTATTCCTTAAGACCTTAACACTTGACCCAGTTGCTATCATATGGTCGACAATACTCTTCCTTGTCTTTTATGATATTAATTATCCTTTGATCAGTTTAAGTTAAGAAGAATATAGTTAGTTTACGTGGTTCTATATTTGAAATATTTGTTTTCAAAAGATAGACAAACCAACGTCTGAAGGTAGACCAAAATTTAACCAAGTCAACCATACGAATTCTAGTATTATAGGACAAAGGAGTATAAGATTGTAAGGGCAAAGTAATTTAACATCATCAATTACCAAGATCCAAGAGTGAGCTGGTAGATATATATTTGAAACTAATTGGAGCTCAGTGTGGTTGAACGTCAGGGGTATTTGGGGGCCGAAAGGTGGATGAAGGGTAGTTTTGTACCAATCAAATAGTTGAGGGGCATTTTAGGCCCTTCTTTGTTTTTGTTTTTACACTTCAATTTGGCATGTCATACCCCACATAGTAAATTTCTTCCCTACAATCCCTATGCAGAAAAAATAAAAAACCTCAATTGGCATGCCATGTTGTAAACAGTGTAGAATATGTGGGAGAATTATGAAATATGAATGTCAGAGTGCAAAATCTCTATTAGTTATCAAAAAATGCAAAGAGACTTTTTTGGATAAAGAGACTAACAATATCAGTTATGTGTCTTGTCACACTACGTGCTTGCCACTTTGATGCTTTGTCTCCAATCTCACTAATAGTACTGTGAAGCGCCGAAAATATAATGCCTACTCTCTCCGAACAGCAGTCAGTGCTAACATCTACATCCCACCTACCAAAAAGACCAAGGCATTTGAATAAAAAGACACAGATGAAATCACCAAGGAATATTAAGAACAAAGGAAATATGAACGAAAACATGTACTTCTTAAACAACAAAATTAGATTGTTCAATTCTTCCATAGAACCTCCTACATCAAAGAAATCATCAATCACTGTAGTAAGTACACCATTCTTGGCCCATGACATGCGGGCATCAGATAGTTCAGGTTGAAAAATTGTGGCTGCAGCAGAAAAGTAGCAGTATGCAGATCTCTCTCTGGCGAACTTCAGCTTGTCCAATCTGTTTTGCATTAACCACCTGATATCACATAACACTTAAATCTGCACATCACGAAAGCTATAGCAAGAAGAAATCTCTTTGCATTTTGATATCATAACTTTTTCAACAGGATAGAGTGGCAAGCAATGAGGAAAACAAAATCAGAAAACTTATGAGCCAAAGGTTACATTTGAGTTGAAATCAACTTCCACTTTTGTCATGTACAGAAGTTATTGTTGAAAGACAAGAAGTCAAACAAGGAAAGAAAAAACATTTGGGAGCAGTAGTATTTGCTTTAAGTTTTTCCCGTTTTCTTCAATAAATATACCACCTCTGATCTAACTATCATAAAACAACTCAGGGACAACTGGCTCCACCTAGTTATCAAGGTTCAAAGAGATACGAACCTCTCAAGTTGTTTTAATTCGTTGCGGTGGATAGATTGGCAAAGGTTGAAGTCTTCTACCGCCAGGGTTAAGAAATCTTTGTTGCCAAAATTTGATGAACTGTCCCCAAAATGCGATGAAAAAGAGTAATTGACGAGAAGGAGCACAAGATAACCAAAAACTCACAAAATCAGTCCTCAAAAATTTGAAGAAGTTACCTATATGAAGTTTTTAGGACTCTTGTATTATCTACATCATAGTGCTTTATATTTCTCCTGTTGGCTACCCGTTCTAAGTTCGCATGAGAAGGAAACTTAAGAACATCATCCACCTAAAAATAAGCAACACTAGCAGTTGGCCCTAGATCAAAGAGACTATAACAATAGTATGAGCTAAACACAATGCAACTTATGGCAAGTACCTGTTCATGGATCTGTTTGGTGAGTCCGTTTGGAGGATAAAACTCACCTGATAGTCTCTGTATCAATGATTGTAAGGATGATGAGTTCAATTTCTTTGAAACTGGTTGGTCTGTAGCAATAATCATTTCTAAAGCTTGATATAAATCCAACATAGTATATATGTCATTCAAATGCCCACTACATTGCTCTTGCTCCAGAAACTGAGCTACAGGATCTATAATGTAGACAAACTCGTCAAAACTATTTGAACAACAAAAAACATTATAAGAGAACAAACTGATATGATTACAAACGAGTGAAGTACCAGAGGAGATATTATATCCATATCCGCGCAATATCCGGAATGCCATGGAACAAGTGCCAGCACTTGTGAAGATTTCGTCCTCCCCCTGCAGCCAGCATCTTTTTTGTTTTGTGGCTAATGTCATGACTTGTAAAAATAAAAACTTACATATGTGTAGGCTTGGAGAGAGTCAATCTAACAGGACTAATTTTTTTCTACAAGCCCAAGGGTATCTGTGGTTTTAAAGGTTACCTGTACGTTTCATCCAATACATTCTGAATTTCCACAGCAAAATGCCGACAAATTCCTAGTTTTTTGAGATTATCGACCATACAAAGGCGTGCATGTATATTTATTGGATAGATAGTTGGAACTGTGAGAAAGATAGGCATTAGACAAGTTGCTTCAACATGCCATCCTAACTTTCACAAATAAATAAATGTGCAAATCTTTTACCAGCATTCCCAAACTTTTTCAATGCACCGCGAAGGTAATCGAGGCAACCAGAATCATGAAGGTGAATAAGAGAAGCAGCTGTAGTAGATGGTGAATTGAATAGTGAACCATTCTTCCTCTGATATTTCATAACCATTTTCCAGTCTTGAAGTTCTCCCATTCCCTCTGACACATAAGCGAGGTAAGCATTAAGCTCCAATGAGCTGCTGTCATACGACCTAACATGAAGAAGGAATCTTCAATGAAAATATGGATAAGCTGAGGTCAATATGAATCAGAACCCAATAATGTTTTCTTTCTTGAAGACTTTAATTTTCTCATTGAAGCATAGTAAGTTAGTCACGAGAATCTATATGATACCCAAGTTTGAACGATTCAGTTACCCTCTCAAATTGCACTATATTTTTAATAACTTAGCTAGGCCCCAACCACATAAATGCTACATCAGATTTATATAACTAGACTAGAGTAGGAACCACATTTAGCTCATACAGAAATAATCTAGAATATACCTTGTGAGCTGGATAGCCCTTTTATGAAGCAGTTCATTAAAGACTCTTGATTCTAAATGAAGCTTCAAAGATAAGTGTTGAGCATATTCAAGCATGCCAGGGAATATGACATCAAATCCAATTGGAGAATATTGGTCCTTGTCAGTAGCGGAAGCAAAATTTAACTCGATAAAACGTAAACCTACAACAACAATATGCAGCAGTGTGAAGAAGATAAAGGGGAGAGGGGAGTTTTAGGTAAAGAAGATTATAATCCATACCCTTGCTAATTAATTGTTCACCAATACCCCATCTTTTAAGCGCAAGCACACAAGCCAAAGTAGAGGAAAGAACATCTTTAAGTAAGAGGGGTTGGTGATGCGGAAGGCCCCATGATCCATCTTCAAGTTGATTATGCAACACCCAGTGTAGGCACTCAGGGAAACATGGGACTTTAGCAGAATGTGGAGAAGGGACCATTGCAACCCAGGCAGTATCGTATGAAGAAACGGAAAATTCAACTTTATGGAACAGTTTCCTAATTCTTTCTTTGGTCGCCTCATTGCACTGCATTAATTCAATTTAGTTTTACTACAGGATTAATCATCTGAATTCAGAACCAAACCAATATATATTAATAGCTAGCACAGATTAGGGGAATCATACTTGAAGAGCAAAATCCGGTCCTCGGGTGGCATCAACTACACAAGCTGCTAAAACAAAGAAATGGACATTAAGAGAGAGAGAGCATATATAATCACTTCCAACGTCGTAGGACTTACCGGTGGAATGGGAATGCTGGGTGAAACTCAAACCCCCATCCAGGCGGCGACTGGGAATAGTGTTGGTTGTGAGTGTATTTGTGTCACGAATCGTTTGATGCTTAACAACTACATATATATATATATATATATATATATCCAAAATTAAGTGGGAAGAAAAAAAAAAAAAAACTTGTTGATCAGTTCATGAGTAGAAGAGCGCAAACCTGAAAGATAAGAAGAGGAGGAGGAGGAGGCGGCAGGAAAAATAAAGGTAGCAGACATGATTCTGCCAGGTGCTGTTGCTGTTTGCTAAAAGAGGAGGAGATTATATATACTCCATCACTTTATTACAAACGGAAACGGTATATAACAAGCATTGTGCTCCCGCATCTTACACTGGTTACAAGACAAGTTTTTTTTCCTTTTTTGTCACCACCTTATTTTTTGTTTTTCTCTCATACCCTTTTTCCTCCTACAAATAAAATAGTACATCACTTAAATGCATTATTAAGGGTCTTTTGAATTAATTTATTTTTAGGTATTTTTTAATTTCAAGTTTTGAAAGTGTTAGAAAAAGCTGTAAAAGTGTTTTTAAGCATTTACTTTTCGATCAAAAAAATTTAAAAATCAAAAGTAAGATAAATAATTTTTTATAAATTCATCCAAACACCCCTAAGTTTTTTAAGCTTCTATTTTTAATTGTTTAGAAAGTTGAATTTTTTTTCTCATCATTTAGGTTCTGGACTCTCCCTTTCTCGTTACATTATTTATTTTCTCATACTCTTTTTTATTATTAATAATATAGTTGGGTAGTAATTTAAATGACTTTTGATAATATTTACTCTGGCAAATGTACCACGGAAAAAGTCATTTATAGAGTTGTAACAATACAATTAAGGAAAGAATTATCGAAATGCGCAATTTAGTTTATCATGTTTTCTAAAATTTTCTATCATTTGAAAAAATTACAAAAATTATTATTCTTTTCTATTCGCAATCGGAGTGCGATATATTGAGACATGTATATTTTGTATCAACAAAAATAATGTATCGGAATGTTGAGCGATGTATCGGGAATGTTGTGTCTTGTATAAGCAAAAGTAATATATCAGAATGCGATGTAGCGAAAGTTGAGTGATGTGTCTAAAATTGGGACGTGATGTATCAGTACGTTGAGTGATGTATCCGAAAATGAGACACGATGTATTGGGACGTTGAGTGATGTATCCAAAATCCTTAAATTTTAAGAAGTATCGAAATTTGAGTGATGTATCCGAAATCGGGACGCAATGTATCAGGACGTTGAATGATGTATCCAAAATCAAGACGTAATGTATTGAGACATTGAGTGATGTATCCGAAATCCTTAAATTTTAAGAGATTTTTGTAATTTGAAAAAAAGTAGGAATATAATGTAATTAGCTCTTAAACGTTAAAATTATGGAGTTTGTGTAAAATATACATTAATTAAACAGGGGATAAAGTAATGCTGAAATTATCTATGCTAATAATATTTCTTATCTACTACTATTTACTTTGATGTATTCAAGGACGAATCTGTCTTTAATTGCCCAATCGACACATATGAAAGAATCAATCTTGAATTTATTGGATCTTTAACAATTTACATGTGAGGATTGGTCATTAATATTTCTAGAAAGTCTTTTTAATGAAATTAATGAAAACAATTATATACCTAGTAAAATTACATAAGTAGTTTTAAGTCAAAATAATTTTTAAATATTTTTATAATGTATATTTAAGCATTTGTTTATAAGTCAAAAAAATAATTCATAAGTCAAAATTCTTTTAACTTATAAATTTTGTTTTATAAGCTCATTCATATATATTTTTAGTAGTTTTGTAAAGACAATACTTTTGATTTAATGGATAACTCAATATTTTTCTTTCCTTTTTTTAAGCACATCTTTTTCTCTGTCTTGAAAAATCATATATCATATATCATATATATAAATAAAAGAGAATTTTAGGTCCGCCTAAGTGGCGCCACCACAAAGAAGAATTCCCTTTGAATTTATTTATTTCCTAAACTAGTCTTCCCTTTCATGAATAGTTGTGACTTTTACGAAAAGTTGTGAATTTTAGAAAAGTTGCAACTTTTATGAATAGTTGTAACTTTTACGAAAAGTCGTAATTTTTACGAAAAATTATGACTTTTATGAAGAGTTGTGACTTTTATGAAAGGTTGTGACATTCTGAAGGGTTGTATTCCAAAGAGTTGTGACATTTTCGATAATGCACAATAAACATTTGTTCACACTATCATTTATTGTATATAAATAGAGGGATTTCCTGCCACTATTATTTGTAGGTTTTTTCCGCTATAGGATAGTTGAATTCAAATACATGAATTAAGCTTCTTATGAAGTTTGTTTCATTCTTCAAAGTTTTCTTCCTCCTATTTCATAAAGCTTAATATTTACTATAAGTCATAGTGATTCATGTAACTATGACAATTTCTTTTTGCTATTTTGGTGACTTTTTTTAAAATATGCTAAAAATTTCAGCAAGGATATTGAAAATTGATCTTCACTTTTATCCCTTTCTACATGTTTCTTCATATAAACAAAGAAAATTGATTTTAATTGCAACGCGACATTACTGCTCTTGCACCTCTCAGTCCAAAACTCATAACGCTGCTGAAATGGTTGAATTCATTACATTTGGTTCTTTAATAAACAAAACTTTTATTTTTACCACTATTATTTGTAGGTTTTTTTCGCTATTGGGGAGTCGAATTCAAATACATTATTCAAGCTTCTTATGAAGTGTGTTTCATTCCTCAAAGTTTTCTTCCTCATATTTCGTGGAACTTAATCTTTTACTGTAAGTCATAGTGATTCATGTATATTGCAATTTCTTTTTGCTATTTTGGTGACTTTTTTTTTAACTCTGTTAAAAATTCTTGTGAGGATGATTGAAAATTTATCTTCTCTTTTGTCCCTTTCTAAAGGTTTCTTCATATACTTTTTGGGAAAATTGATTGTGGGTTGTGCTATATTTGATAGCGCACAACAACAAATATGTGAAAACTAATACGGAACCAATGATGAAGTTTGTTAAAAGAACCAAACAGATCGCTCTCTAGAGTTAGTATATTATTTGATTGTTTTTTCTTAGGTACAAGCATTTTGTACGTCATTGCACTCTTCCTAGAGTATTAGTATAGAGACAATTAGTCCACTACTTTTACCTCAAGTTAACTAATTTGTCATATTTCTCCGTCTCTTCTTTTTAGGCATAATAAGAGATCAAGATTTCTTGAAACTAACAAATGTTCAAAATACACTATAACAAAAATAATTTTTATCGGCAATAAATATGCACATTAACGAAGAGTGCTAGAATCTTTACCGACATTAATTAATTGTCATTACATTCAATGTTGCTATGGACTTTAGGGACATATATATAGAGTACCAATTGCCTCGGAAAATTCATATTTAGCGACAATTAAGCTATTAATTGTTGTTAAAAATAATTTTTGTTGTAGTGGTAACTCTTTCTTTTGATTAAGTTTTTTGTTTTTTTTTTTATAATGAAGTAATAACTCTTTCTTTTAGCTTCTTTCAATTTAATTTGTCAAATGTAAACTTGGATACGGCTCGACATACTATCTTTTTGAAATATATGTTGAGCAACATACCTTTTTCTTCTTGATTGTTTGGAAAGTAAGGTCGTCTTTATTATTATTTGTGGATATATATTTGTGAGTTCAAGTGCTCACAAAATTATCCTGTAAAATTTTAATATGTTATGTGTCAAGATTTTGATTTAGAATATCCAGTTGTTAACAATTACATTTAGATGTCACTTACTGCTTGGTTGATAATTGCATTAATTCTTTGTAACTGCATACTATAATCATAACAATAACTATGGTTCAATTCCAAATAAGTTGGGGCTGGTGATATGAAACCTAAGCAATAATAATGACTATTCTGAGATAATGAGAAAAAACATTTATGATACTAACAATTTTAGTGTCATTTTAAACATACATGATACGACATACTATAATAAAAAAGAGAATGATGGAGGTTCATAAGAAAGGAGCCGAAATATTTTCATTTGAATTTAGTTATTATGTTCTTGACAATATAGTGTATGTATCGAAAACACGAATGTTACCAAATGATCATGTGTAAGCTCAATAAAATAGTTCAATTCGCACGAATAATTTACCTAGTCATATAATAAGCCACAAAATAAACTAGCTTCGTGATCACCAACCTATACAAAGTACTCTTCGAGTGTTTAGATTGAGTTTTTAAAATAAATTAGTTTAGTATACAATTTTTTGTATGTGTGATTCACATTAATCAATAAATTATATATAAGAAAAGTAAAAACATATTTTTAAGAAAATAATTGATAATAAAATAAATGTTATATTAAAAGGTTCAAAAGTTATTTTTTAAAAATGTGAACCTCTTTTAAAATATTTTTAATTCTTTTATTTTGTTTATCATAAGTTAAATAAGCTTTAAATAATATAAATTATTGATTTTAAAGTCTTTAATATTACGACTTTTAATTTATTAGTTTCAATAAGGAACGATGTAAAATGCAAAATTTAGTTAAAGTTCAAAGTACTAAATATTAGGACTTAGGAGTTCTTACCTATTATAAATAAAAGTAAAAATTTAATAGGTATAATTTTAATTAATTTCAAAGTCTTAAATATCATTATAATAATTTTGTTAAAGAATGACAAAAGTCCCACATCGGTGGTTAATGAGATGGGTGGATTCCTTATAAGGCTTTAACAATCCTCCTTCCTTTGAGTTAACTTTTGGGGTGTGAGTTAGGCCCAAGACCTAATTTAACATGGTATCAGAGCAGGGCCCATCTCACCCGATGTTGGGGCCCCCAAAATCAAAAATTGCCCATGCACCAGATGCTAAGCACTGGGCGTGAGGTGGGGTGTTAAAGAATGACAAAAGTCCCACATCGGTGGTTAATGAGATGAGTGGACTCCTTATAAGGCTTGGACAATCCTCCTCCCTTTGAGCTATCTTTTGGGGGCGTGAGTTAGGCCCAAGACCTAATTTAACATAATTAAATGACAATTATTTGAAATTTTTTTAGTAAATAACAATTTTATCTATTGTAAAGTTTTTTAACGAAGAGTTCAAATCAATCAACATTTTTAAAATCTTTGTGGTTCTCCTCCAAATTTTTGCCTATTTTTTTAATGTTGATTTTGTCCACAATTTTATGTATGACATGTTCAATCGTCTTTCTATGTATTTAATAAATAATAAAAATAATAACTCCATGTAGCAGAAGGTGAGAAGAACACCCTGTTCTATTCAATAGGAATATTATTGCAGTTAAACTAAGAACACCTTGACATATGATTTTACAAGAAAAGTAAATTTGTACTATAAAGAAGGTATATGTATATCATTTACGATAATTCGGGGGTATATTCGTCTTTTTTCCTTAAATCAATGTTAAAAGGCGAAATGGTCTAGGGGACCCTTAACTTGTATGTGTTTATATTATAGACTCTTTTACTTAATTATTTATCGACTAAACCCTTGACTTAATCAAAAGAAGATTTTTAAACCCCACTTATCATGTGTGTAGTTCACTCGCCCTCAAATGAATGATATGTCAAATCCATGTCACCTAAATTAATGACATGTCATAATTATCCTTATTAACTATTTTTAAAAATTATTATCCAAAATTATTTGATAAAAAGATAAAATAATATATTTTTAAATTTATTCTTTAAAATAAAGTTTGAAACTCCGTACATCATCTCCTCATTCCCACAAACAACCAAAATCTAAAGCCACCATCGCCGTCGCCGATGTGGCTCTTGCCGCCTGCCGGCGACCACCTTTACTCTCTCTTACTCGTCTTTATCTCCACTGCACACCCTTATCATTTTCATTTCCTCCTTCAAGAATGTGTCAATGCCAAAATTCGTTAAAGAAGATGACAAGAACGTGGAGAAGAAAGAAAAAGGGGTCAAGCAGGGATAGAGATGATTGAAAATGGAGGTAGAGTGGGTGAAGAAGGAGTTTTTTAATTGATTTTTTTTTAAAGTTCTATTATTTTATTCTTTCAATATTTTTAAAACTTAAATAGGATAGTCACTCGCCTTCACGTGCGTGAATTCACACACTTTTGCCAACTCATCCATTTTGATGCCACATAAAATTGGTGTCTTGGTCAATGGTCGAGGAGTTTAATAAATTGTGTTTTATTGAATTTTAAAAGTTTAATTAATAAAAGGTTAAGTAAAATGATCTACAATATAAACTCGTTCAAGTACATAACTCCATAAGACCATTTCACCATGTTAAAAGATAGGCAAAAGTTGGAAGGAAGACAAAAAATACACTAATATTACAAACATAAAAAAATATTAGTGCTATATGTGAACATTAAAAAATGACCTAAATCTTAATCCAAAAAACAAGAGATTATTTTTAGTTTTTTCTCATATATATCCAAGACCAAGCAAGAGGTCAATTGGGCCGTTTGAATTCAGGATAAAGGAAGATGGAGCCCTATCAATTGCAGTCGGGTCGTCGACTGTGCTACGGCTATTATGCTTCTCACTGGCCGCCTCATGCTCAGGTCTCTATCTGTTGCGTCATCACCGTCAACCCCTACCCTTCAGGAAATTGCCTCTAATCACCCTGCAGGTCTGAACGGAAGTACTTAAAAACCAAAGGAATTACTAGGATACAATTGCATCTAATCTGATTAAATTGGTTCTGCAGGTGTTGCAAAAGTAGTGCTTAAAAAGGGAAAGACACAACTATTTAAGGATGGAAGTCCAATGGTTTACAGTGGTGCTGTTGATAGAGTAATTGGTAGACCACCACCCACCACTGGCGATATTGTCCTTGTTGCTGATGGCTCAGAGAAACCTATTGGCTGGGGTTTTTACAATTCTACTTCTATGTTCCGTGTCCGGCTCATGCAGCTAGAAGAGGAAACTGCACAGTACTATCTGACCCTTTTTTCGTTGCAACCTCTAGCTAGTATTATATGAATATTCACCACCTTCATTGGTCTAAAATGGTGCAGAGACCCTTCTTCTGCGCTTAATCCAGATAAGCTACTGGAAACAAGAATTGCAGCAGCTGCTATGTTGCGTCAAAATCTAGGGCTTCCTTCTGCTCATACAAATGCATATCGTCTTGTTAATAGCGAAGGAGATAGGTATAATCATCACTCTCCCGAATTGTGTCACTTCTTATTTATTGACCTTATATTGTTACTAAATATCATTTCATTATGTCTACGTAGATGATATTTTTGGATAATTGCACAATGGACTTAGAAGGAGTACTCACATGCTTAACAGCTGAATACCTTAAATCATGACCTTGTTTATTAGTGTTTCTGGCTCTGTTGGTATATCAACCTTAGCCGTAATGCTTTTCAACGAGTACTGATTAGGGACTATGGTACTTGGTTGATGTAACTATTATATAAAAAAAACAGGGACAATTCCAACAAAACTAAGTAAAATAAAAAATGCGAGGGGCGAAATGGTGGAGAAGGAGAGGGAGGACTGCTAGCTAACTAATAAGTGATTGTGATAGCTATTTCTTACTTGGAAAGAATTAGTCAACCCTTGAAAATTAGGAAAGTTAGTTATCATGTTGGAGGTCTCAAGTTCGAAGCCCCTTGCCCGTGAAAGCAAGGGGTTTGCCTTTTGGGTCGAGCTCGTCGCACTGGGCATGCCTAGTGCGGGTTACCTCTCCTATTGGTTTGCGAGCTATTGCATAGGAGCGGGAGTTTTACCCTGTGCGGTTTTGGTGCGGCTGCGGGTTTTCCTTGTTATAAAAAATAATAATAAAAAATTAGGAAAGTTAGTTATTCATATTGAAGCAAAATTCGTAGAGCCAAAGCATGATAGATGTCTTTAGGGAAAAAAACATGTGTTAGAAATACATATGTCAAGTTTATATGGAGGTTGTTAATGTCTCGCATTGTTTTCAATAATAATTTCAATTATCCTACGTGCTCGAAAATGTCATTCATTTACTTCAATTGCAAGAAATTTGATATTTACATGTTACAAATATTACTGGATGACAGACTATCAGGCCTTATTGTTGATATCTTTGGAGATTTAGCTGTAATAGCTTCATCAGCTGCTTGGGTGCAGATGTACCAGCACCAGATAATGGATTGCTTGAGTAGATTAAATATTATCAAAAGGATAAGCTGGAGGCCAACTGTTGAAATCTTGAAGGAAGAAGGCTTAGATCTTTCTGATTTGAAAAAACCAGATCTAATCATACCTCAAACTAGGGTTAAGGTGAGATCTATATTCATATGGATATATTATGTGCCTTTCAGATTTCTCACAAAGTTTAAAACCAATTCAAATATTTGTTTGCTCTCATGGAGGTAATAGGAAAGCTAAGATAAGCGGTATGATATTATCGGACATGAAGTCCTGTTAGCATATAAACTTTAGATGCTAGGATTTGCAAAGTGCAGTGTGCAATCCGTCCTATGGCTTTCGGAGCATGTCCTCTGTTGTTTATTAAGGAGTCATCAGAAGTGTACTTTCCACACTTTGCGTGGTCATGAAGAAAGAATCAAAATATGATTGAATACTAATACCATAACATCGGGTATAAAATTATTTGATGGAATGAATTTGATGAGAAACATTTTAGGTTAAATATGAAAAAGCCAATTTAAATCAGTATATATCATTTGAATTAGAAAACCATGTATAAAACCCAACACAAATTTAGTTAAGGGCCAAGACTCTTCATAATAAGAGGAAAATCAATTAAGATGAAAAAAATTAAATTTGCATCTAAAGTATAATATGATGGAGAAACATTTTATGACGATTCATTAAAATGTCAAGTAAAGAATAGAGTTTTATTGAAACATAATTTGCAAACTTTTTTATCTTGGGCAAGGAAAATTTCATAAAGTAATTAACAATAATTTAGTTAAAATGCATTTGATTCATGTCACTCGGTAATCCACAACCAGAATAAGGAGAAAGGATAAAGATTCCAAAAACACAAGAAAGTAGGCGCCTAATGTTGACACTTCTCTTAAATTTCTATCTAAAATTCCTTAAAGAAAATCTTAAATTCATAGAAAGGGCTTTCAGTTATTAGGTGAAAAAATTAAAGAAAGCAACAAAAAATACATGAACTCAAAATTAGTTCTAGAGCTACTTAGATAAGAAGAAAAAATTGTTTTTGTCTCTTTCTCTTTCTTCTAATGTTTTCTTTTCCTTTCTCCTCTCACGCTAAACATGATGCCCTTAAAATAAGATTTGACTTTGTTGTTAGCTTATATATGAATGCGCTTAAAAGAATTGGTGCAAGATGGGAAAGCCTATGATCATGTTAATTGTGAATTTCTGGATTTCATTATGTTGAAGATGGGTTTCGGTGCAAGATGGAGAAAGTAGATCAAATATTGCATTTCAACTGTTAGGGTTTCGGTCCTTGTGAACGGAAAGTTGTGTGGTTTCTTGGGTAGTTCAAGAGGAGTGTGACAAGGAGACCCTTTGTCCCCTATGTTGTTCATATTAGTGGTGGAGGCTTTGAGCAAGATGATGGATAAAACTGTGGTAGGAGGTTACTTGAGAGGATTTTCTGCATCGATTTGCAGACAATGTAATGTGAGGGTGTCACATCTCCTATTTGGCGATGATACTTTAGTGTTTTATGATGCGGATGAGCTCAGTTGGAGTTCTCGAGGCAATTGTTCATTTGGTTCCAGGTGGTGTCTGTTTAAAAATCAACCTAAGAAAATGTGAGATCATCCAATTGGTGAGGTGGAAAATATTGGGGTCTTAGCAGAAGTGTTGAATTGCAAGATTGGGGGTTCTTCCTACTACTTATCTTGGTTTACCTCTAGGCGCCGCTAATAAGGATCTGGCAGCTTGGAAACCAATGGTAGAAAGGGTTGAAAAGAGACATGCAGGCTGACAAAAGAGATATTTATCTATTGGGGGAAGGAAGTGTTAATTAAGAGTATGTTGTCGACAGTGTTATCAAAGGCGAAAAGCGCAAAAAAGTTCTAAGGTCCGTTGGGGCTTTTAGTCCAAGGCTAATAATTATAAACCTGAATGACAAATATATGAACAAAGAGATTGACTTTTTTTATGATAAAGTGAAAAATCAATTGTCAAAATGCTCCCAGGCACAGTTACTGAGTTTTTTCTCTCTCCTACTTCCTAGGAGGGGATCCACCCTGACCCAACCTCTGGTGATCCTTCTGATCACTGGAAACTCTCTTTTCTTAGTACTAGCGACTTAGTACCAGCTCTTGATTGCCAAAATGCTCCCAGGCACAGTTACTGTGTTTTTTCTCTCTCCTACTTCCTTGGAGGGGATCCACCCTGACCCAACCTCTGGTGATCCTTCCGATCGCTGGAAACTCTCTTTTCTTTACTTTTTTTCTTTTTCACAAACCTTCTTCATCAATGGAAGATTGTATTTATTTCACGTTAGGTTTTAAATCTTTTGACATCGAACGACTCAAGGGGATAGCAGAACTTCTTTCAGTAGACAATCTATGATCTGGATCTCTCAAGTTTTGCGGGAAGCTTCGAAAACAAAAGGGAGCGTGGTTAAGAGATGGAGGAAATCAGAGGATAGGGCAGATTTTTTTTGTGCCAGAAATTACAACAAATTCGGTAGGTACATCAGCTTGATCAATGTGAGAGGAAGAAGAAGGTCTGTCATTATTATCCCGGAGCTAATGTTCAACTCAGGCTGGGGGGCTATTGCAGATAAAGTGGGAAGATTCATTGCTGTAAGGAAGGTTGAAGAAAACAGAAATTTGCACAGATTGGTTGATAACAACATTCCATATGCAGACACTCTCAGAAGCAGTAAATGGGCCAGCAATAAAGAAGCTGAAGTTAGTGTGGTGGCATCCTTAATGAAGGGGGGGCCCTATCTACATTGATGACAAATCAAACACCTTTGGTGAAGTCCTAAAGAGAAGTCTGGTGGGGAAATTTGATAATACGACTAACCAATTGCCCACACTATCTGATGTTAGGAGATGGTCGAACAGGATTTGGAAGATAACACATGGGCTAAAAATTTATGAGATGGGAGACGGAAGTTTTTTGTAGAATTTGCAAGTCGAACCACGGCGGAGAAGGTAATAGCAGGAGATTGGACATGGAATGAGTCCATGCTCCGGCTAGTATGGTGGAACCCGATGGTAGGAACAATAGAAGGAAAAGACAGACCCAACACAATCTGGACCAGGATTGTGGGACTTCCTCTCCATCTCTGGTCGGAAAAAATATTCAAGGTCATTGGAGACTCCATTGGGGGCTGGGTCGAGACGGAGGAGGAGACGAAACTCCGTAACCACCTCAAATGGGCAAGAATCAGAGTCCGAGGTGATGGGTCTAAAATACCTAAGGAGGCAACCATTGTTAGTGCCAGAATCGCCTTCTCCATGCAAATTTGGACAGAGTCGCCAGCAAGAATCAGTGTTGAAGAAGACAAAGGTCAAAATTATCAGCCTTCGAGTCTTTACATGCAGGGTAATGGAGAAAACCCTGCAGGTGGCAGTTCTAAACCACGTGCTGTTACTGCAAACACGTGAATTTTCAGAAAATTCAAATCTGAACTTGGGCCTGCCTCCTGCGGGTAAAGGTAAAGGCCCAATGCTTTCAACTTTAAAAAGCCCAAACTCTATTCCAAAAGAACCCAACCAAAAGATTGTGGTGTCATGTGAGGAGCATGTAAGCACGACTGAAGGTTTAAATGAACTCAAGGAATTAGCTTCTAAGCTCCTTAAAGCCTTCGAAGGATGGATACCCATGGCCGAGACACGCAGCACACCAAACTTGCCGGAGGAGGTGAACGAAGGGGAAAAAATGAACTTGTGTCCAGAGGATGTAGTCGACGGGAGGAAAGAAGGCTGTAATGAAATTCAAACAGAAAGAGCAGAGGAAGGTACAGGGGCCCACAACATGCAAAGATCAGAAGGAGACCTTCAAATCCAGCAGATCCATGATGCAGAACCAGTGAATATCCAAACCCCTTTCACCCAAGAAGAAGCTGAATCAAACACTTCTAATTGGGTCAATTCCCACATATTGGAACTAAGTAACACTTACGGGGTTGCTTTCGAAGGTTTTGAAAAAGAAATTTTATAGCTCCTTATGAGAATTGATGAGAGGAAATCTGTTTTGGATAAAAAGGGTCAAGCAAAGACAAAACTCAACTTCAAAAAGCAGAGGCATTGGGAAGAATGAATTAAAGAATTTATAAAGTCCTGTTTGAATGAAGAAGTAGGAGGTGGCAGGATCAGAGGGAGAAATCTAAGCTTAACTTACCAATGAGAGTTAACTTAGTCACTTGGAATGTAAGGGGACTCAATAAACCTAGCAGCAGAGTCCTGGTGAAGAGTTTGCTTCAAAAATGGAAAGCAGATGTGTATTGTCTTCAGGAAACAAAACTGAGTAAGAACGTAGAAGATATAGCTAAACAGTTATGGGCATGTAGATGGATGCGATGTGGATTCATGGAAGCAGAAGGTAGCAAGGGGGGTATTTTGTTCATGTGGGATAGCAGGATATGGACCGGAAATCAGATTGAAATAGGATATCATTCCATCACGTACGAATGTATATCAACCCAAACTTCTTTCACTTGGTACCTCACTGGAGTGTATGCTCCTCATACCACAGAGGAAAAATTGTTGTGCTGGGAAGAAATATCAGCAATCAGGGAGCTATGTGGGGACACTGGGTGGCTTGTTGTGATTTCAACACCAACAGAACCATGGGAGAAAGAAGAGGGTGTAATAGAATTACAAATGTGATGACTGACTTTGCTCAATGGATAAAAGATATGGAGCTTCATGACCCCCACATGATTGAAGGGAAATACACATGGTGTAGGGGTCCAAATCGTCCTAGTGCAACTAGACTAGACAGATTCCTCTTCTCCATGGAATGGGAGGAGACCTTCAACAACATTAGGCAAAAAAAAGTGCCCAAGGTAATGTCAGATCATAGTCCAGTCTTACTGGAAAGTGGGAATTGGGGGCAAAAGAGGTCAAGCTTTAAGTTTGAAAACTGGTGGCTAAAGGTGGAGGGTTTTATTGAGATGGTACAAAATTGGTGGGATGAATTCCTAGTAGAAGGTTGCTCGGATTACAGGCTTAGTAGCAAACTAAGGATGCTGAAACAGAAACTTAAAGACTGGAGCAGAGCTACTTTTGGGGAGATGACCACCAAGAAGAATAGTTTGCTTGAAGAATTGACTGAACTTGATCTGTTGCAGGAAAGTAGAGAACTATCCGAAGAGGAGATAATGGTGAGAACAACAATTGTAGTAGAACTGGAGGAGCTGGCCAAGAATGAGGAGTCCAAATGGAGACAAAAATCCAGAGTCTTGTGGCTAAAGCAAGGTGATAACAACACTAAGTTTTTCCAGAGAATGGCTAACGCTCACAGACAGTATAATACCATTGATAGATTGATGGTGAGAGGTGTGGAAATTGTGGAACCTGGAGACATCAAGGTTGCTATGATAAAGTTCTACAAAAAGCTCTACTCAGAATCTGAAAAATGGAGACCAACATTTGACATGTTAGGTTGTCCAACCATCTTACCAGAAGAACAAGAGTGGCTACAGAGACCTTTCTCAGAAGCTGAGGTGTTAAATATCATCAAACAATGTGATGGTGATAAAGCTCCTTGCCCTGATGGTTTCACAATGAGCTTCTTCAAAGTTTGCTGGGAAACTATAAAGGATGACCTGATGGGGACTATTCAAAATTTCCATCATAAGGAGATGTTTGAAAAATCCTTTAATGTCACATTCATATCATTAATACTAAAGAAGGCTGATGCAGAAGAGCTAAAAGATTTTAGATCAATTAGTTTGATTGGAGGTGTCTACAAGATAATCTCCAAACTCATCACCGAAAGGTTGAAGTCTGTTATGGGGAAGCTGGTAGACGAGCATCAGATGGCATTCCTGAAGGGTAGACAAATTATGGATGCCTCACTCTTAGCAAATGAATTGGTGGATTCTAGGGTGAAACAAAAGATTCCAGGGATCCTTTGCAAGCTTGACATTGAGAAAGCCTACAATCATGTCAATTGGAATTTTTTATTGAAAGTACGGGAAGATATGGGATTTGGGAGGAAATGGATCAACTGAAACAAAAGATTTCAGGGATCCTTTGCAAGCTTGACATTGAGAAAGCCTACAATCATGTCAATTGGAATTTTTTATTGAAAGTACGGGAAGATATGGGATTTGGGAGGAAATGGATCAACTGGATAAGGTTTTGTATATCTAGTGTGAAGTTTTCTCTAATCATTAATGGCAACACTGAAGGTTTTTTCTAGTCCCAAAGGAGATTGAGGCAAGGGGAACCCATCTCACCCTTTTTGTTTATCTTTGCCATGGAGGGGATGAACCACATGATCAGGAGGGCACTCCCTCGTCTCACCATTTTTGAAGGCATATCGGGTCTACATGTTAATTGGCAAAAGAGCTTCTTCTACCCAATCAACAAAGTAGACAACATCGAACTACTTGCTGCTAACCTTGGCTGCCAAGTAGCTACTCTTCCTACTAAATATCTTGGCCTTCCCCTGGGCGCTAAGAACCAAGAACTGGAGGTTTGGAGTGAAGTTTTGGTGAGGTGTGACAAAAGATTGGCAAGATGGAAAAGCCAATATTTGTCTTTAGGAGGCAGACTAACACTTGTTAAATCTGTGTTGGATTCCATTCCCTCCTACATGATGAGTTTATTTCTCATCCCCAAAAGTGTTGTGAAGAAAATTAATCAGCTTAGAAGAACTTTTCTGTGGAATGGCAAAAAGGAGAACAAAGGCTATAGTCTAGTGAAATAGGATGTTGTAACTCTCAATCAGAAGCAAGGGGGGTTAGGAATCAAGAAACTAAGCTTGCAAAATTCATGCCTACTACAAAAGTGGCTATGGAGGTTCTGTAATGAGGACTCACCTTTATGGAAAAGAGTCATCACAGAAAAATATGGCCTCCAAAGCCATTGGAATACTGAAGAAGTTCTGGGAACTTATGGCTGTAGTGTCTGGAAAACCATCAGAAGATTCTGACCTCAGTTTCATAGCAACATAGCACTAAAGGTGGGTAATGGTTTGAAGATCGATTTTTGGGGGGAACTTTGGATAGGAGAGGAGAGTTTAAAAACTCTATTTCCTGATTTGTTCATCCTTAGTCAACAAAATAGAGCCACAATAGCCCAGGTATGGAGCCCACAAGGCTGGAATTTAGTATTCAGAAGAGCCTTATATGACTGGGAAATTGATAGAGTTGCAAGTCTTCTGTTGATACTAAACAACTTCCCTGGATTGTCTGATGTAGCTGATAGAACAATATGAAAGCTTCACAACAAGGGCATGTTCACTGTGAAGTCATGCTACTGGAACAGAAATGTTACCCATACTCGGTCCACAACATGGCCTTGGAAGCTTATGTGGAAACCCAAGATTCCCCTAAAAATCTCTTGTTTTGTATGGTTAGTGTGTAGGAAAGCTTGCCTAACTCATGAAGTACCACAGAAAAGAGGTAGACAGATTTGCTCAAGATGTTTTATGTGTACATCAGATGCAGAAGTAAACAGTCATTTGTTTCTTCACTGCAAAACAGCTGCAAATCTGTGGAACACGTTTTTCTGCTTGCTTAGAGTGCACTGGGTGATTCCAAAAACTACTAGAGGAATGCTTAACAGTTGGAAAGGGATTGGAAGAAGAGAATCAGAGGAGGACTGGTGGGAAATGATACCTGCATGTATTTGGTGGACCTTATGGAAGAAAAGAAATGCAAGAGGTTTCGAAGACAAATTCAACAACATGCAGAAGATCAAGATGAATTGTCTCTGTCTTCTTTATTTTTGGTGTAAACAGGATAGAGTGGGGAATATAGAACTTTTTGTTGACTTCATAGGGAAATTGTAAAGCCACTTAGTATAGTTTTTGGTTTTTTTGCTGGAATGGTGCCCCTCTGGGTTGTAAGTGACTGGGTTGTAAGTGACTGTCCTCATTATCCTTGATGCTGAGTACTTTGTGAATACACGGTTACCTTTTCTAAAAAAAAAAAGTGAAAAATCAATTGTTTAGTGTCAACTCTTCCAAAGAGGCTCATTGGCAAGGAAAGTATGCCTTAGAACCTTGATGACGACACTGAAGCGCACATAAAGTGAGGTGAAGCGCTCAACACGTTTTGAGCCTTAGGGCTTATGTGCGCTTAAAGCGCGCCTTTGACAACACTGGTTGTCGAGCATTCCCACATATTTCATGTCTTTGTTACATGCCCCATCAAGTGTTAGTGGAAAGCTGAAAAAATCTCCGGAGAGATTTTATGTGAGATAGCTCTAGCGGGGAAAGGACGTTTCACTGGGTAAATTCGGCGATTGTCACTACATTGAAGTGTTATAGTGCATTTGAAGTATCTTCCTACAAACTACGCTTATGGTTGCACAATTTTTGAATACTGAGGACCAAATCACAACTTCCGAAATAGTTTGGTGACTGATTCTATAACTTGTTGTATAATCTGCATTTAATATGTGAGCTATGTCTAGCATTGGAAAAAGGGAGTTGGAGAATTAAGAGCTCCATATGCTTAAGATTTAAGTCGTGGTATGCAATGTTGATATCCTTTTCAGTTGTATGAACTTTTCTGTTAAGTATCAATCTATGCAAAGATTTGTTAACAGGTTTACTCTTTTTTCTGGTTGAGGTAATGGAGAATCAGATGTCATATTTGATATCCTTGGATGGCCAAAAGACGGGGTTTTATGCCGATCAACGTGAAAACCGTTGCTTCTTATCTACCATTTCAGAGGGTCGTAGAGTTCTTGACATATGTTGCTATACTGGAGGGTTTGCTCTGAATGCAGCATCTGGTGGAGCTTTGGATGTTATTGGTATCAATTACTTCCATTGTCTTGTCAATTGTTATATGCACAGTTAAGTTACTACTTTGCATGTTACTTATGCAATAAGATAGCGACAATAACTACCTCTTATTGGGGTAATTTCTTAGATGGTCACTCAATATTTATTTTACTGCGCAGAAGTTAGTGGACATTTTTTCGAAATGAAAAAGTCACTCGACTTTGTCCAACTATGATTGGAAAATCATTTTTTTTTTTGTAACAGAAAGTCACTCTACTTTGTCTTAATATCATAAAGATAATATTATGTCCAGTTGTTCACTATCACCAATATCATAAAGATAATATTATGTCAGGTTGTTCACTATCACCATGTCTCCTTTGTTTCCTCCTAATAATTTTCTCTGAACATACCCAAAGTACAAAATATTGTTTTGTGACTGGTGATATTTAGGTAAATTTGATTGACTTTTTCTGTACAAAAGATACTTATAGTAACTTTGGTGCAATAATGTGAAAGTTGAGTGATTTTTGTTCTTTGCTTGCGTTTAATGCCTTGGCACATAAAATGAAAAATTGTAGTACCTAATCTTTTCCTAGAAAAATAAGTAAAAAGTTATTAGGAAAAATACATTAAATCCCCCCTCCACAAAAACTTGTCCACTTAACTTAGTTTAACACTTCAACTTTACAGGCGTTTATGTACCCTCTATTTTAGTATGAAGTGAAATGAATGCCCCCTTAACGTGTATGGCAAAGATTTTTTTTTATCAGTTTTTGAAAAGTGCGTGAAAAGGGAAAAATAACATTAGAATTGGTCCAAATTGTACATATGTCATCCTCTTATTGGATGATATTTTATTTTTCATTTTAGGTTTTCTTTTTCCTTTCTCTCTTTTGGTCTTCTCCCTTTTCTCTTCCTCAGCTTCTTACTTCACAACGACCATCTCCCTCAATAATTATCTTTTCCCTCATCTACACCATACTCTTTTTCTTTGTAATAAATTGGATTAATGTTATACATAATAAAGAAATATCAAATTTGTTTCTTAAATAGATGTGGGTTTGGTTGGTCAGAAAATATGTTTGCAGATGCTATTTTTCTCCAATAAAGTGGAACATGTAAATATTTCCTTTCTAAAATGCTAATTAAATCACCTTCCTTAGATTCTTACCCCTTATAAATCAAAATTCCAGATTCAAAAATAGAGACTCGAACCATCTCACCTTCACCGGAAATCAAATTCCAGCGACCTTGGTTTTTCTCGGTAGAATTGTCCATCTTATCTATAAAGTATAAACTATCTTGTTGAGAAACCTGTCGAATTTGAGCGGTGTATGTGTTGTGAATTTGATAACTGAAAAAAAACTATGCCGTGAAATGTGTAGCTTATAGCCATGGAAATGGGGGTGATAAAGTAAGGAAAGAAGGAAGAAGAAAGGAAAACTTAAAAACTAATAATAAATAAATGACAAAAAATAAAAAATAATTTAAAAATGGTTTTATACATCTATCAGGCGCGTGTATAACACTCATGAATATTAATCCGAAGTTGTTTTGGGAAGAGGGGGTATTAATTTCACTTCAGACTAGAATAGGGGTACATAAATGCCCGTAAAATTAAAGTGCTAAACCAAGTTAAGTGGGCAAGTTTCGGGGGGGGGGGGATTTTTTTTTTTTTTTAATGTATTTTCTCAAATTATAGTTACATATGACTATGATAATTTACCTTATAAAAAAAAACATATGACTATGATAATTATTAGAAGTAACCATAACAAAACTCTAAAAGCAAAAAATGCTAAAAATTTACTTTTGTTGTCCCAATTTATGTGTCACACTTTCCCTTTTTAGTCTGTCCTATAATTAGAAAGAATTTAACTTTAAAGTTCCCCTTCAACCCCTAATGAATTTAAATTTCTTTCTTCTTTGCTTAAAAGTTCCTTTTTATTTTTTGGATTTTATTATTGAGTCCTTTTATTTGGTTGTCTGCAGTATATGTTCTTTTTGCTCATTTCCAAGAAAATGCTCCATAGCTCAACTCCACGCCTCATAAAGTTAGTGCATTTATGTTTATCAATGTTCGACCACCAATCTCATAGGGAGCTCATAATTTAGTGTTAGTTCAAGCGAATTGGACATTTTTTGTTTAGAGTTTACTCCCTCCATTGACTTTTACTCGTCCACAATGGACTCTGCACATCCCTTAAGGAATAAAAAATGAAGTGCATATAATCTTTGATGAACTTGAGAAATGATTTGGAATGAGTAGTTAATGCTGAGGATAAAACATAAAAAAGAAATTCTCTCTCTTGATATGCGAAAGTGGACAAGTAAAAGTAAATGGAGGGAGCACATAGAACTATGCTCTGCAGGATCTAACTTTTCTCTCTTTGGGAAATGTGCAAATTTTCTGATTACCCTCTTCCATGGTGCTCTCGGCTGTAACATTACTCCGACAATCCATTTCCTATCATCTTTTTCTGATTCTTTCTTTGTCCGAGACTCTTTTCCTTAATCCTCATTCTTTTACTTGCTGATACTTCTTTCAATCCTATCCATTTTGTCTCCGTGATGCTATTGATATGCCTCTATATGATTTTTTTTTTTTTTGACTAATCACCATTCGCCGAGTAACTTGAGCCTACATTACAGTGACGAGAAGGTGGATGTGGTGAGTTAATAAGGAAGTATGGGTAGAGTTTTCATTTTCTAAGAAGTATGGGTAGAGTCTGTTTTCTCCTCTGGGAAAAATCTTTCGAAGAAGTGAGTCTGTGACAAATGGTATGAAATCATAGAAGGAAGAAATATTTTATGAACAGGATTACATCTGATAGACTTAATGTTCTGGGTCTATATGTGTGCATGAGGTTGGCAACAGAGGGGCAAGACAACATATGTAGAAATTGGAATTATTAGAGCCAGTTGTACTCATGTCGTTTCTTCCGGAACTTTAACATAATGGGGAGATTTATCAAGGTGGTGGCTACTAACAGCAACAATAAAGCCACGATCTTATCCCTGAGATTAGAAAAAATGTTGGATGACGAAGTTTTGGGAAAAAATAAGAAAATTTGTTATAGAAGGGGGAAGTAGGAATGAACCACAAATGGTTAGTAGTGAATGGAGCTATAGAAGACTGGCCAAAAAATGAGATCAAAGTGGTGAAAGATGATTTACTTGATCCTAGTCAGTTTCGAACTGAAACGAGCTCTTTAAGGAGTAGGGTGGAATATCACTGCAGAGGTTTGCTGGGTTCCTTTTTTGAATTATTTGCAGAAGCCTCCATGTTACATGGATACAACACTGGGCCAGTAAAAAAGTAGAAGATCCCGATAGAAGTCAAGGTTAAAGAGCTGAATGATAAATATTTCCTGATTGAATTTCCTTTGAGGATGGAAGCTGAAAGAAATAATACGGGAAAATGGAAGTTCAATGGTAAAGAAATTTCTCTAGAATGGTGGTCCCCGGCTCAATCTGTAATAGAAGGAACTGTAAGCCAGAGAAAGTGTGGCTCAAATTAATGGGTTTCATATCTTCAAAACTTGAGAGCTATATCACCATGTCCATGAATTGCCTAACCCCATATAATAACATATCATTTACGGATATCCTTCTCTTTCAATCACACTAAAACCCAAGCTTGTGAACTCAATAGAGCCATATCCTGCATACAAATAAAGCTAAGCGTTAGCAACTGCTGCATTCAAATAGAGACCATTGTTCAAAATATTATCGTGAATCTTCCTCCCTGACTAGTAGCCCAGTTTTTGCTTAAGCAGAAAGAACAGATGGAGCAGTTAAATCATTTGGCTTTGTGTTCCCTCTTCCACCCTCTTGAAGAAATTTCCAAGCCTTAGGTGCAATCCATTTATTGTTAACCCATGAATCATATCTGTCCAAGATACCACATTCTCTTCCACCTCCCGTTCCTCACCAACTCACTAAGAAAGTATTCCAAGACCATGCATTCTGCTCTGGCATTTCCTCAAACAACGCCAGGTCTTACTCAGGTGCCCAATTTACAACACCCACTTATCACAATGTTCCACAAAAGCACACCCTCTCGCCGTGTTCGTTAAAATACAAAGCATTGTCAGGAAGGAGGCTTTGGTACCATTTGTACAGACAAACTTCAAGGATCATGACATAAACGAGTTAATACCTCAGATGGTCACTCAACTATGCACTCTTCTCTCAGAAAGTCACTCAACTTGCAATTTTCACTCAAAAGTCACTCAACTATCCACTATTTCCTCGGAAAGTCACTAAACTTTGAATTTTAACTCAAAAGTCACTCAATTAATTATCCACTCTTTCCTCAGAAAGTCACTCAATCTATTTAATTATTTTTTAATTAAAATTTGATGATATTAATTGTTTAAATTTAGGATTAAAGGCAAAATAAAATGGGTCATATTATATTTTTTAATGGGTCGGGTTAGGTGGGTGGATCACTAAATGGTTTAAATGATATTTTTTATTTTTTTAAAATTTTGATTTGTTATATAAACAATTACTATCAGCAAATTTTAATTAAAAAATAATTAAATAGATTTAGTGACTTTCTGAGGAAAGAGTGGATAGTTGAGTGACTTTTGAGTTAAAATTCAAAGTTGAGTGACTTTCTGAGGAAAGAGTGGATAGTTGAGTGACTTTTGAGTGAAAATTGAAAGTTGAGTGACTTTCTGAGAGAATAGTGTATAGTTGAGTGACCATCTGAGGTATTAACTCTGACATAAACAGAAAAGTATTCAATTGATTTCAACTCAAAGTAAAAGTATAGTAGTTCTCAACAAAAAGGAAGTGCAAATTACAAGAATTTGGATTATAAAATGCTAATCTAAACCAGCGAACTACCTTTTGGTATATTCCTTGTATACGATCAGGCCTTGGCCATTTTTATGAACGAAAATAGGTTTACTTGATATAAAAAAAGATGAAATTAAATCTAAACCAACAAACTAAAAATCAAGGCTGTGACCTCAGCAATAATGGCAGTGACTTAACAGTCTTTAGAAGGAGAAGAATAGGGAAGAGAGAGGAAGAGTTACAGAGATACAGATAGAGAGATAGGAAGAGGAGCAGAAGAAGAGTTGAGAAGAAGAAAAGAGTCAATTTGAAGAGAATGAGAATTCTGTTTTGATTCTTCACTACCTTCTTTCACATTTCCTCTATGCTTACATTGATAAAAGAGAGATGATGTGCCAAGCTGTAGCAATGTGACATTCGACCAGCTCACGTGCCTCTGACAATTGAGATCATTATTTGATGAATGGTGCAGAGAAGAACACCGCAGAAGACAAAAAGGGGAGCATATCGGTATGTACCTGTGGTGAGGGGTATATACCTCTAGAGTCGCAATAAAGAAGCGGAGAAAGATATTGGCTTGTTTTGTTTGTTATTTTCTCTGTTCTCTTTTTCTCTGATATTGTTTATGACATGGAGGAGGATTATACACCCCATAGCAACTAATTCATAGATAACAAAATTAAAAGAAACCCGTGCTTCTCGCTTCCTCACTGCTCTCTCATTTGCACGCTATGCACTTTCTTCATTCCTTGAACTTCACAACGAGTGAAATTGCATTCCAGCCGTCATTGAAAGCAAGAAGATAGATTCTTATTGCTATCATTTTAATCAGCAAGTCTGAGGACTTGTTCAAGAACGCGAGCAAAATTTGTCTTATTCCTCAGGGGTGTACCAGAACGTTTGTGTAGATCGTATGTGCTGTTTTAACCTTGGTACTACTCTGTAAGTTTGCTTCTGATTTTCTAGTCTAATGATGAGTTAATTCCACTCCTTGGTTTGAAGGTGTTGATACATCATTGCCGGCTTTGCAACTTGCCAAGGAAAATGTTGCTTTAAATGGCCTGGATCCTCGAAGGATATCTTTTCTTCGGCAAGACGCAACTGAGTTCATGAAGGCTGCTGTTTCTAGAAACGAATCATGGGATATAGTTATACTGGATCCTCCTAAATTGGCACCTCGGAAGAAGGTAATTTGCAATGTTTTGTATGGACTTCAGTATTGATGTCTTGTTGCTTGGGAGCTTACTGTTAAAATGTACTCTGTTCAGACTCTAAAAGAGATTTGCATTTGCTGTGTAGAGTTTAGACATTGCTCGATTTCTCGATTCTGGTTAATGAATTATTATGTAACGCGTTGGTCTTGGAAAGTGATGTGGTGCCTCAAGCATTGGTTGTTGGATCACATGGCTAATGGATTTGAAGAATACTTTTACTAGAATGTTTCTAGTAGTGAATGGTGATCAACTTCTATATCAAGAACCAGTGCATACAATGCATTAACCATTTAAGAGTAACTCTTATGAAATTATAGAATATGACATGTAAGTCACTTGTCTTGAGCCGAGGGTCCATCGGAAACAGCCTCTCTACCTCCCAAGGTAGGAGGACTTCTGAATATGCTTGGAAATAGCGTCCTGGTTCCTAACTTCCTCATTTGTGAGGACAAATCATATTTGCCTCTGTTGTCTACGATTCATCACTTCTATTCCATCTCAATCTGCATTCCAACTAATTGGAAGGAAAAAGCTTCTCTACGACGTCATGTTATTTGTTTCAGAGCTCGTTCATTTTGAAGTAGTTTTCACTTTTCTCTTACTTAATCCAGGTCTTAAAGAATGCGTCTGGAATGTATAGGAATTTGAACAATTTGGCCATGCAGTTGACAAAAAGAGGTGGTCTCCTCATGACCTGCTCATGTTCTGGAGCTATGACCCAAAGTGGAATGTTCTTCCGCATTCTTCAGGCAAGTTAATTTCTTTTTAATTCAAGAGCAAGCAGGAAGATATATCGGACTCCATTGGAGTTTTTGATGACCATATAAAAAGTCTTTGAATAGTTTCCCGGCAAAGGAAATTTGTGTTTGAATAACTGTTTCTGAAAAATGGTTTGGAATTTGTTCTTCCCTAACATTTACATTTTCTTTTTATTTCGGAGGAATGACTATGGTAGTAGTACGAAACCTGTAAGAATAAAGGGACCCAAATTCAGTGGCTACATAGTTTTTGCACCCAAAATCCATTCGATGCTCTGGAATTGGATGTTCAATTAATAGTTTTGTTAAAATACAATGTGATCTAATAGAACACCATGATATAAGGTGTAAAGTAGACTTTAGTGAGTCAATTTTAACTTTGACAACTTTTGCTCTGCTCGTTCTTGGTTTTACAATGGTATGTAACATGGATGAGGTCAACAAATAACTAGATGTTGTTTATATATGTGAGAAATTAAAACACGGGAGAAATATTACCAAGATGTACGAAGACAATTGTCTTTTTCTATCCATACTTTACATTTTAAATAATACTTCGTACATGTTTCCAATGTGAGACACACTAACTAAGTATTACTATATACACATTATCTATGCACATTAGCTGTCTAGCAATATATGTCATATCACATATGTATGTGGATAGACAGAAACTTGTTTCTCCTCCTATGTCTTCCTTGATGACCATTAGAATACTGATAACCATATCACTTCAATGAAGTATCCTCCCTTATTGTGCAAAGTGGGCCTGCAGGCTCCATGAGCACATTTCAGGTAAAACTAGCAGAACTACATACACATAGAGATGTAGTTAAAGACAGATCCACCAAGTGGAGTTTTTATTCAGCAGCAGAGATATTTTCTGTTTTAGAAAGCTCATGTCTGATCTTTCTGGTACTTAATGTAGCCTCTTTCCAAAAGAGGACTTGCTAATTTTAGCTATGTTGTAATCCCAAACTGAACTGTATGTTAATTTCTTGATCCAGTCCATGAAACGTAGGTTGATTGATGTGTTCTCTGGTTTGCTACACTTAGGGTGCTGCGTCAATGGCTGGGAGGAAAATCACTGTTGTTCGTGAGGCAGGAGCAGCATGTGACCATCCGATTGATCCTGCCTATCTAGAGGGAGCATATCTCACGAATATCTTGCTTAGAGTGCTGTAGATGTCTTTTTCTGTATATAGAATGAAACTCGTTGTTTACGACAGGCTGAATCAATTTTAGGAATGGAATCTACCGGTTCCTAAGAGACTAAATGAATTTCTTTTTCATTATCCCTTTCCACATTAATCCTATTCTTGTGTTGGCTCCTTTCATAATCGTAACCTCTTCATGTTTGCCACCTCACCTTTTCTTAGTTATTTTACTGTTGATGGTTGAAGTTAGTTTGAGCTGCTAATTGAATGAAAACGAAGATGTAACCCTAAATGAACGAAATAAATAGTTTGAACATTGTCGTTTTGAAACTGCAACTTCAATCCAGCAGATGATGCACATACAAGGAGAATTCTAAATCTGCATTCTGGCATCACATCATTATATGGCAGGCATGTTACTTGGTGCATGGTCATTCTTAGTTGGTGGAGCAATTTGCCTGGTTAATTCCGTTAGAATGAGACCTCAACATTCCTTCACAACCATCTTCATAGAGGGACTATGGCCTTTTAGGCAATAACAGGTCTGTGATGCCCTTATATGTTCTGGTCTGCACGGGCGCTACATTGATGTATTAAATGAGTGTATAGCCTTGGCTGACCGGCGCAGATAATCTTTGAAATTTCATCGTGATGGGGGATATATCATTGCAATTGTTGGTCTTCAACGAGGAATTCCTAATAAGTGCAAGTCATCATCTCATATTGATTACATCCCTGCCTTTTGTGCACACCACCCGTTGCTCTTATCGGTTGAACGCTCTGATGAAATATTCAATCACATCGATGTGGGCAGTTCGCTGCCAGCGACGTCACGAGAAGTCCATTAAACCTTATCATTTAGACGAAGGAGAACACGTAAGAAGGTTTTTGTTGGTGAACCTGCAGAAGGATCATTATTGAAACTTGCAAAGCAAAACAACCTGCGAACATGTTTCAATACATGGGGTGACGTGTGGCTGGGGGTGCTCTGGCGTCCTGCTCGCGCGTCTCCCTCTCATCCCTAGCGTGTGCTCCCATATGCACATTGGCTGGCTAACGAACCCTGGCACAGAAAGCGCCAAGGAATATTAATGACACTCGATAATGGATGGTCGGGGGGTGCTTACGCGCCTTTAGTGGAGTATGGAGAGGACGTGTGCTTCTTTTGAAATAGAAATGACTCTCACCAATGGATATCTTGGCTCTTGCAAAAATACATGGACTATATCACACGAAAATCGGCAAAATGGGGGGTGTTTCTGCTCCGGGGCTCGTTTGACCTTGAAAATGGGTCGTTTCGGCCGTTAGGGCCAACTGGCTCCATAACTAAGGTCTTAACGGACGTCCATGAAAAATTTCGACAAAATGACGTTGGAATTCTGGATCACCAAAAATCTATGGACTATAGCACACAAAAATTGGCAAAATAGGAGGTTTACCTGCTCCGGGGATTGTTTGACCTTGAAAATGGGCCGTTTTGGCCGTCAGAGCCAACTGGTTCCATAACTAAGGACTTAAAGGACGTCCATGCAAAATTTCGGTAAAAATAACGTCGAAATTTTGGATCACCAAAAATTCATGGATTATAGCACACGAAAATCAGCAAAATGAGGAGTGTTCCTGCTCCGGGGCACGTTTGACCCTGAAAATGGGTAATTTTGGCCGTTAGGGACAACTGACTCCATAGCTAAGGTCTTAACGGATGTCCATGAAAAATTTCGGCAAAAATGACGTCGAAATTTCAGATCACCAAAAATTCATTGACTATGTACACAAAAATAGGCAAAATGGGGGTGTTCTTACTCCGGGGCTCGTTTGACCTTGAAAATGGGCTGTTTTGAAAGTCAAGGTCAACTGGATCCATAATTAAGGTCTTAACAGACGTCAATGAAAAATTTTGGCAAAATTTATGTCGAAATTCTGGATCACCAAAAATCCATGAACTATAGCACACGAAAATTAGCAAAATAGGGGGTTTTCCAGTTTCGGGGCTCGTTTGACCTTGAAAATGGGCCGTTTTGGCCAATTGGATCCATAGCTAAGGTCTTAACGGACGTCCGTGAAAAATTTCGGCAAAAATGACATCGAAATTCTGGATCATCAAAAATTCATGGACTATAGCACACGAAAATCGGCAAAATAGGGGGTGTTCCTGCTCCTGGGATCGTTTGGACTTGATAATGGGTGGATTTGGCCGTCAGGGCCAACTGGCTCAACAACTAAGGTCTTAACGGACGTCCATGAAATTTTTTGGCAAAAATGACGTCGAAATTTTGGATCACCAAAAATCAATGGACCATAGCACACGAAAATGAGAAAAATAGGGGGTTTACCTGCTTCGGGGCTCGTTTGACCATTAAAATGGGCCGTTTTGGCTGTGAAGGCCAATTGACTCCATAACTAAGGTCTTAACGGACGTCCATGAAAAAATTCGGCAAAAAATGACATCTGAATTTCGAATCACCAAAAATCCATGGACTATAGCACTCGAAAATCGGCAAAATGGGGGTGTTCCTACTCCAGGGATCGTTTGACCTTGAAAATAGGCCGTTTTAGCCGTCAGGGCCAACTGGCTCCATAACTATGGTCTTTACAGACGTCCATGAAAAATTTCGGTAAAAATGACGTCAAAATTTCGGATCACCAAAAATCAATGGACAAGCACACGAAAATCGACAAATTAGGGTGGTTTACCTGAAGCTCTTTGACCTTGAAAATGAGCCGTTTTGGCCATGAGGGCCAACTGGATCCATAACTAAGGTCTTAAAGGACGTCCATGAAAAATATCGACAAAAATGAGATAGAAATTTCGGATCGCCAAAAAATCCATAGACTATAGCACATGTAAATTGGTAAAATAAGGGGTTTACCTGCTCTGGGGCTCGTGGATGAGTTTTTCAAATGGATCTCGAAAATATACGAGGAATCAATTTTTTTTTTGCGTCATACTGACATTCGAGCCCAAAGTTACGATCATTTGAAAATTCAGCATCTTAAAGATTAAAGGTAGCTTTGAATTTGGGAATTTCAAACGGCCATAACTCGGGCCTCAGATGTCCGTTTTAGGCGATTTATTTTTTCAACCTGCGTATTTTTTTGAGATCTACACAACCAAACTGGCGTAAGGCGGTTTGAGCGAGCCAATTTTTTGAAAAACGTCCTTTACTCATTCTTATATGAGTAGATATATGATGAGAAAAAAAATAATAATTTAAATACAGGGGATGAGTTTTTCAAATAGATATAAAAAAAATACGAGGAATAAAAAAATATTGCGTCAAACGGACATTCGAGCCCAAAGTTACGATCATTTGAAAATTCAGCATCTTAAAGATGTTCGGTAAGCTTTGAATTTGGGAAATTTCAAACGGCCATTACTCGGGCCTGTGATGTCCGTTTCAGGCGTTTTGTTTTCAACCTGCGTATTTTTTTTAAATCTACGCAACCAAACTGCCTAAAGGCGGTTTGAGTTAGCTGATTTTTTAAAAACGCCTTATACTCAGTTTTATATGAGTAGAAATATGATGAGAAAAAAAAAGGAAATTCAAATAAAGGGGATGAGTTTTTCAAATAGATATCGAAAAAATATGAGGAATAAAAAAAAAGCTGCGTCAAATGGACATTCGAGCCCAAAGTTACGATTATTTGAAAATTCAGCATCTTAAAGATTGAAGGTAGCTTTGAATTTGAAAAATTTCAAACGGCCATAACTCGGGCCTCGTATGTCCCTTTCAGGCGATTTTTTTTTAACCTGCGTATTTTTTCGATATTTACGCAACCAAACTGCGTAAAGGCGGTTTGAGCGAGCCGATTTTTCAAAAAAATGTCTTTTACTCATTCTTATATGAGTAGAAATATGATGAGAAAAAAAAAATGCAAATAAAGAGTATGAATTTTTCAAATAGATATAAAAAAAATACGAGGAATAAAAAAAAAATTGCGTCAAACGGACATTCGAGCCCAAAGTTAAGATCATTTGAAAATTAAGTATCTCAAAGATTGAAGGTAGCTTTGAATTTGAGAAATTTCAAACGGCCATAACTTGGGCCTCGGATGTCCGTTTCAGGCGATTTTTTTGAACCTGCGTATTTTTTCAAGATCTACGCAACTAAACTGCCTAAAGGCGATTCATCATCTTAAAGATTGAAGGTAGCTTTGAATTTGAGAAATTTCAAACGGCTATAACTTGGGTCTCGGATGTCCGTTTCAGGCGATTTTTTTTTGAACCTACGAATTTTTGTGGAGATCTACGCAACTAAACTGCCTTAAGGTTGTTTGATAGAGCCGATTTTTCAAAAAAATGCCTTTTACTCATTCTTATATGAATAGAAATATGATGAGAAACAAAAAAGGAAATACAAATAAAGGGGATGAGTTTTTCAAATAGATATCGAAAAAATATGAGGAATCAAAAAAAAAAATCCGTCAAACGGACATTCGAGCCCCAAAGTTACGATCATTTGAAAATTCAACATATTAAAGATTGAAAGTAGCTTTGAATTTGAGAAATGTCAAACGGCCAGAACTTGGGCCTCGGATGTCCATTTCAGGCGATTTTCTTTTGAACCTACGTATTTTTTTGATATCTACGCAACCAAACTGTCTAAAGGCGTTTTAAGTTAGCCAATTTTTCAAAAAATGTCTTTTACTCATTCTTATATGAGTAGAAATATGATGAGAAAAAAAAAAGGAAATGCAAATAAAGGAGATGAGTTTTTCAATTAGATATCGAAAAAATATGAGGAATCAAAAAAATAATTGCGTCAAACGGACATTCGAGCCCAAAGTTACGATCATTTGAAAATTCAGCATCTTAAAGATTGAAGGTAACTTTGAATTTGAGAAATTTCAAACGGCCATAACTCGGGTCTCAATTGTCCGTTTCATGCGATTTTTTTTTGAACTTGCGTATTTTTTCTAAATCTACCCAACCAAACTGCCTAAAGGCGGTTTTAGCTAGCCGATTTTTCAAAAAACGTCTTTTACTCATTCTTATATAATTAGAAATATGATGAAAAAAAAAGGAAATGCAAATAAAGGGGATGAGTTTTTCAAATAGATATCAAAAAAATACGAGGAATAAAAATAAAAAATTCGTCAAACGGACATTCAAGTCCAAAGTTACAATAATTTGAAATTTCAGCATCTTAAAGAATGAAGGTAGCTATGAATTTGAGAAATTTCAAACAGCCATAACTCGAGCCTCGGATTACCATTTCAGGCTATTTTTTGTTAACCTGCGTATTTTTTCAAGATTTATGCAACCAAACTGCCTAAAGGCGATTTGAGCAAGCCGATTTTTCAAATAACGTCTTTTACTCATTCTTATATGAGTAGAAATATGATGAGAAAAAAAAGGAAATGCAAATAAAAGGGATGAGTTTTTCAAATAGATATCGAAAAAAAACGAGGAATCAAAAAGAGAATTGCGTCAAACGAACATTCGAGCCCAAAGTTACGATCATTTGAAAATTCAGCATCTTAAAGATTGAAGATAGTTTTGAATTTGAGAAATTTCATACGGCCATAACTCAGGCCTCGGATGTCCGTTTAAGGTAAAAAAATTTTAACCTGTGTATTTTTTCTAGATCTACGCAACCAAACTGCCTAAAGGCGGTTTGAGCGAGTCAATTTTTAAAAAAAATGTCTTTCACTCATTCTTATATGAGTAGAAATATAATGAGAAAAAAAAAGGAAATGCAAATAAAGGGGATGAGTTTTTCAAATAGATATTGAAAAAATACGAGGAATCAAATTTTTTTTTTGCGTCAAACGGACATTCGAGTCCAAAGTTACGATCATTTGAAAATTCAGCATCTTAAAGATTGAATGTAGCTTTGAATGTGAGAAATTTCAAACGGCCATAACTCGGGCCTCGGATGTATGTTTCAGACGATTTTTTTAAACCTGCGTATTTTTCGAGATATATGCAACCAAACTGCATAAAGGCGATTTGAGCGAGTCGATTTTTCAAAACACACCTTTAACTCATTCTTATATGAATAGAAATATAATGAGAAAAAAAAAAGGAATTTCAAATAAAGGGGATGAGTTTTTCAAATAGATATCGAAAAAATACTAGGAATCAAGAAAAAATTGCGTCAAACGGACATTCGAGCCCAAAGTTACGATCATTTGAAAATTCAGCATCTTAAAGATTGAAGGTAGCTTTGAATTTGAGAAATTTCAAACGGCCATAACTCGGGCCTCGGATGTCAGTTTCAGGCGATTTCTTTTTTGAACCTGCGTATTTTTTGGAGATCTACACAACTAATCTGCCTAAAGGCGGATTGAGCAAGCCTATTTTTAAAAAAAATGCCTTTTACTCATTCTTATATGAGTAGAAATATGATGAGAAAAAAAAGGAAATGTAAATAAAGAGGATGCGTTTTTCAAATAGATATTGAAAAAATACGAGGATACCAATAAAAAATCAGTCAAACGGACATTCGAGCCCAAAGTTACGACCATTTGAAAATTCAGCATCTTAAAAAATTTCATACGGCCATAACTCGGGCCTCAGATGTCCGTTTCAGGTGATATTTTTTGAACCTGCGTATTTTTTTGAGATCTACGCAACCTAATTGCGTAAAGGCGGTTTGTGCGAGCCGATATTT